>NW_028277247.1:0-1200000 GCF_059751315.1 Micrasema longulum | reverse complement strand
TTGCAAGCGGAGCTTTTAATGGAGTATAGAATCCAAAACTTCGCTTACAAGACCAGTTGTCCATAACTATCAAAAGTGTCATTTTTACAGGATAAGGATAAGGCCGAGAATACGTATTTTTATAAAAAAGCTTTTAGCAAAATTCTAATAATATAATTATTTGATGTGTTAAATGTCGTTTTTGAAATATATTTTTTTAACAACGTTTAAAAACTTTTTTGTACGACGAGAATAGTAAATGGCTGTATTTGAAAAATACGCAAAATCGCATTATACTTTAATTTTTTAAAAGTATTTTTTAAAACAATTTTTCACTGGCCTGTTTTTTGGTTGGCTGATAGATATTGCATGTAGCAATAAGTATGTCAAAGATCAAATAGTTTGTACTTGAAGTTTAAATAGATAAAAACAATGTTGATTTTTGAAAACACTTCGTTCAGGTTGTGAAAACACATTATCTTAATACATTATTATTATTATTTTATGTGTCTGCAAGAAGATCTAGACCGCCTTTCTCTATATTGTGCTCGCAATAAATTATATTTAAACATATCCAAATGCTTTCATATCACCTTTACTCGAAACATTAATATCATTCATCATCAATATAACCTTGTTACCAAATCTATAAAGAATGTTCAAATACCTCGGGACCCCGGGGTTCTTTTAAATAGTAAACTCGACTATATCGAACATGTCAGGCATATTAAAGGTGATGATGCATTCAAATTATTAGGTTTGGTCACTAGAGTCACTAAAATATTTAAATATATAAATACCCTAAAAATTTTGTATTACGCATTTGTCAGAAGTCGGCTTGAACATGCAACTTTAATCTGGTCCCCATACTATGAAAATATAAAATAGAAAAAGTCCAAAATAAATTAATAAAATGTCTATCATACAGAAATAATTACCAATTCAATAATTAAAATGAAGCGAGAGTATATTTTAAAATAAACTCTTTGGACAATAGACGTCAGATTGCTGACTTAATGATTCTATTTAAGCTTTTAAATGGTATTACTGACTGTCCCTATTTACTAAGTTTAATTAATTTCCATGTATCTTTTAAACGCACCCGTCACACCAAATTATTTTACTGCACCGATGTAAACACTAATGCAGCAAAAAAATCGTGCATTTATAGAATAATATGCAACCTATACAATAATATTATTGGAGCCAATGCGAGTGATATCTTCAACTTGAATAATAATAAATTCAAAAGGGAAATCAGCGGCAGCATGCAGCCCTTGTCACCGTGAGTAGTGATGAGTAAATATAATATTATTTTATTTTAAATTTATAATGGGAAATATGTATTGACATTTAATTTATGGTTTTCAAAATTCTTTTCTTGTATAATATAACTTTATTTATGATACATTATGTATATTGATAATTATAAGTTTGAGATCATTTTTAGTCTAGATTTAAGTATCTATTATATTATAACCGTATTATTGTATATGACTGTAGGTTTCAATAAATAAATAAAAAAAATTAAAATTGTAGATAATTTATATAGCGCTATTTTTGTGAGAATATGAGAATGCGTCTTGCAGCTACATAGCGCATTGACGAACATATTTTTTATATATATTAATTTTAATTATGTATTTTGTATATTGATGTGTCATAATATTAATATGTCTATCTACGTATTGGGCTAGTATAAAAGAAACCCGACTTTGCACGGAGCTTTCCTAGCAAGTTGGGACATGAAAAATAATTATTGTGCAATAATGATATTAAATTAAAAATAAAGATTTCATTCGTTAATAGACTAAAATAATAAAAACCGTAAATAACCTTAATTTAAAATTTAAAAAAACTCATTACCCACTAAAAGCTGTGTTATACCAAAGCTCATTATTTTACATGATAAATTCTCAATTTAATTTCCGCGCAAAAAAGGTTTTGGAATAATATGTTTATGTAAGTATAATAATATACAGGATACCGTTTGTAATCAAAAGGTTTAACGAAAAAAATACAGAGGTTAGTTAAGATAAACAAAGCCAATGGGAAAATGTAAGAAAATGATTCTTCTCTTGCTAAAGAAAATACGAAATACTTATCCGGGCTGTCGACTAGAGTACAACAAAAAAGGTCCCGTTTATTTTCACTCGTTAACTCGGGTTTGTACGAAGAAAAATACATCTCTTTCTATACGTCTTTCTAGGTCTCCAGGGAGAACTCCACATCCCCTTACCATATACAAATATTAAGTTACGAGGATCTAGAATAAAAGGGGATGAAACGGCAGCTATAAAATATGAAGAGACGTCAAATTAGAAACGACCCTTTTACCCGTTCAATTGAAACATAAGTGTGGGTAATTTTTTGAAGTGAGGACCGAGTTCAAAGTTGGTTGCGGTTAAAGTAAAAACAATCTCAAGGGACTATGCAAAAAAACAGAGTTAAGGATTGAGGTTGAGGTTCGTTGGGGAAAATTTTGATTGGTCACTTACAGCGTGTTGTTTTATTTCGCTTTTCTTATCTTGTCTCGCCTTTGGGTAACCCGGTTCGCAGGTATTGTCTAGAGCGGGTCGCAGTATAGTAAAGGCTTACTTCCAACAGCCCACAGGCACAGTGAAACTTTACGAGTAGAGATACAATGGACAAATTACAATATGTATGAACTAGGAGAACCTATACTCTAAATTGAAAATATGGTATTCGAGCGATTTTCTTTTCCATTCGTCGGGATCGCAGAACAACGAAGGATGCGCGAAAAATGCGACATTGACTTTCTTTCTTATTTAATTTTGAAAAGGTTATATAAAGGCTTATATTCCGAGGTGGAAAAATATATAAATATATGGAAAAATATATAAATGCATAACTAATCCAAGTATCAAATGATATTATTTTGTACTAAACGAGTTGTGACACAAAGTGTCAAAAAAAATTAAACGCTCGTATGTAAAGTTGAAGAAAAACACATGCATCGTTGTTTTACGATCTTGGCGCATTTACTTTGAATATCAGACTGTTAATTTAAAGTTGATCCCTATATCCCAACAGTGGTGATCCCGACGTGATCGTGAAAAAACATTGAATATTTTACATAGGGTTAAGGAAAATGCTAATGTCCCAAGTTAAAGCTGGCTTAGATGCTATTGAATAAACAAAATTGATCAATCAATAGAAACATGCTAGTAAATAAATAAATCATTTATAGGAACGAAGTCAAAAATACTTTTTTTGAGAAGATGTAGATTTAATGAATTAATACTTTCATCAACGAACAAGTGAAGAATAAATTCTAATTTAGCACGATCGAAATAGAACACGGCATAGGGGCCGTAATACGAATACGAGAGCGGTTGAGGGTCGCATAGGAAAATAGGAATTAAATGAGAAATAAAGTTTCTCTCGCAAAACTTTCGCGGGATGAATTTTTTAATTGAATTTTGTAACAAGAAATATTAGAGCAAGCGCAAATGCAAATGCAAGCATGGCGACATGAACAATTATCTTTTCATCTGGAAATTTAATCGTAATCGAAATGGCATTCGAATGATTGATTTTTCGTAAACTGATTGCATATACACATACATTCATTCACACACATTTCTGTATCCTGGCGGATAAATAATACAGTTCTGGGTGTGAAATAGAAAAAGAACGACGGAGACACTACCGACCCTTGATCTTCAAGCTTTAAGGTAGGGAAATCGATATGTCCCGAGGGCTCAAATACCCCACGGTACACATATCTACGCATTAAAAGTGACAAAAATTTAGTTCCACCGAGCAATGTTTGCTTTAATTACGAAAAATTACAAATTTTAATCGTTCGAATACGAAAGAGAAATAAGCCAATTTTAAATATAGTTTTTATATTTTTTCCACATTTCTTCCTTTCTTCCTGAGAGCACGTGTCGATAGAACCGACTTTGTAATACATATGTAGATAAATGGTAGGAAAGATAACCATACCGTCTTAGGAACTGTCAAATGTCATAAAAATCATGTTCAAGCCGGTACTTTTAGCTTTAATTGCTATTTACTTGAAATTTAATTATTTCGAAGTAGCTGCTTTTAATCACAGAAGCCTATTTAAAATACGAAAGAGAAATATAATACTTTAATTTTAATTTAACATTGAACGCGGAGAAAAGTTTCAGCCCCACCTATTGCTTGAGTTCGATCATATGACAGGTGATGTAATGAAAACACGAATCGACATGTCGGTAGATCAAAATTCGCCATACCAAGGAAGGTAGAGATAGTAGAAAAGTTATATATATGTGATGTAATAATTTACATATAAGTTATTTACATATAAGTTATTAATTTAAAAAATACTTGGTACACTTTCACTTATTTATTTTGACCAATTAGCGCTTTCACCCTCTAATGGGCATCTTCAGACTGGTAAATATTATACAGTGTATGGATAATTTATATAAAACTAAATACTATCTTAAGTGTAGGTACATTTAAAAAGTATGTTGAAAAAGATACAATACGCAATATTGCAATGGAACAGAGTGAGACAAATGATTGAAACATGTGTTGGCGGTGTACTTTAAGAGGATATTCCATTATATAAAAAATATTTATTGTTTTATTACAATGTACAGGGTCTAACTAAGGGGGCTAATAAATAATTCACCAGTCTGAAGATTCCCATTAGAGGGTGAAAGCGCTAATTGGTCAAAATAAATAAGTGGAAGTGTACTAAGTATTTTTTTAATTAATAACTTATATGTAAATATACGTTATCACATCATTACAATGGAATTCCATCAAGAATTGTCAATAAATATTTTAAATGAAATTATATATATATATTGTCTTGATATGTACGTTTGTAATTGCGGTTCAGAAATCGAACCCGGGACCTCAAGCATGGTAGGTGAACGCACCAAACACTAAATTAAGAGGCGGACATACCTTCAATCGATTATGTTATTCAGGATTTTTACCAGGAGAGTAGTCATTGAGTTGAAAACACTCGTCCAAGATTTTGGTTCACACACACACAGAACTGTATTCTTCATCCGCCCAGACAAAGATATTACTTCTAATATAACTTTCTGAATAACTAAAAACTGCACGTAAAATGTGTCTTGTGATCGATTTCTGAGAAATTACCCTGTATTAGCATCTGAACGTAGGATATTATCTTGATTTCACGTTTTAAATATTTCGAAGTCACTTTCACGACAAAAATAAAAGAGTTTTCATCAAACTGAACATTTAATTTAATATTATAAAGATCCGAAACAAAGAAAGCATTGCACGTTGAAAAAGAATAGCGTTTTCATTAGACGACTAAAATTTGGTGGAGGTTCAAGGCTTTTTAAACACCCATCAATTATTACTAATGATAAGTATACACGAGTGGACTGGGCGGGGCGTTTCAATTGTCTAATTCTGCTAAGTGAATCCCCCAGATTAACCTAAAAAGGGACCGGATCTACTGAATAAAAAATAATTAAGAGAAAAGGTCTAATTGCCAGTGATTGAAACAATTTCGGTCGATAGTGCTTAGTATTAGATAAAATTACTTTGGTTGATGCTTTTTTTTACAATCTAGGATTTGTGTGATATTTGGTCTTGGCGATTGTACAAAATATTGTAAATTAATTCATGAATTATTAATATCGCAAAATGTCGCGGTGAAAAATTATGGGGGTGTTGGTTTCCAACATAAAACGTTAAAATAAATTATTATACTCCCTGTGAATAATGTTATACCTAATAATTGACGACTGTTGAAATTCCCATATTGTAACTTTCATTTTCGTTCATTCCTTTTAAAATAATTCAATATTTTTATTTGATATTTGCATAGAACTAATCCAGTATGACAGCAACACCTAAATGTTTAATTGGCGGACAAAATAGTTTAAATGCATTTTTGTTCATTTTGTGATTTATATGCGAAAATGTTCCTTGTACATGTCTGCATCAATGGTATTAAAAGTACATCTTTATGACTACTCAAAAAATAAGCAACTTTGTGCTTATTAAACTTTGGTTTTAATAAAATAAGTAAGTGCATTTGTGTCATATTTTCAGTGGCACAAATAGTACAAGATGGTCTCAGTAATATAAGTAGACTCATTTCTTTCATTCATTAAATAGTACAAATAGTATTAGTTAGTTCTAGAAGTATAAGAAGACTCGTTTCCATCCCATCTTTAACGGTTCAAGTAGTATATCTGGAATATTTCTGTTATTTGTATAACTTACTTAAATGTTATAACACAAATGAAATTATCTGTAAATAATAACCCATTTTGCAAAATATAAGTTCCGTAGATGAAGTTCTGTAGTTTTTTTGCTATCCTGAAAAGTTGCATTTGCACAGTTATACTTATGTCCGCCCACCAAAGAAATAGCATAGTAACCTATTTTTATTAAAATCAATTAGAATAAATTTAAATATGCAATTTCAGAGTGGTGAATATCCTATACTAATACATCAATGCCTATACTACGAATATGTATAAGTATTAGAATTTTTACTATGATTTTTCATAAATATGTGAATAACTTATAGTCGATATTCATCATCATCGCGAATACCTTATCTGCACCTGGTGGTGCATAAGCCACTGCATTGGTAAAGTAAATTCAGCGTTTCAGGTTCCAGTACGGGACAATGAAATATTAATTGTAAATCCACCGCATAAACAAGTATTATACGTCAACCCTCTCAGGAATCGAACCCAGGACTTCATGCGCGTTAGGCGAACGCGCCAAACACTACACTAAAAGCCGAACTTATCCTTACTCGATTTCGGTTTGCAGGATTTTTACCTGAGAATTTTGGTTCTTAAAAACTCGTCCAGGATTCTGATTTTATTTGTATTAAATGTTAAAACAATATCCGAGTATTGAAATTAATTATATAAATAAAAGACGAGTGATACTTTAACATTAATCCACAAATTTGGAATATCCAGTGACCAGTTTCATCGCTTTCGCGACATCTTCGAGACTGGTGTCGCGAAAGCGATGAAACCGGTCACTGGATATTCCAAATTCGTGAATTAAAGTATCACTCGTCTTTTATTTATATAATAAATTACAATGAACTTCGATCAAGAATTTTCACTTACAAACTTAAATGTTTTAGAGTATTAAAGTGAAAAATAAACAGGTTGTGTTCCAAAATCGGTGAGCATTAGCTTATTTTAGAGATTTTAAACAGTGTTTGTTTTTTTAATTATTTCAACGAGGCTTCATTTAAAAATTGATAATATTCCGAAGTACGTTTTGCGCTGGGCTTTCAGAATAAATGAAGAGTTAGGTGTGCACTACAAATGGCAGTTTCCCAAGCATTAAAGTGCATTATATGGCTGTGGGAGACATGATACGGATATGTTTCTATGTTACCCCTACAAGGACCAGCCCATTTACGCCCTGTGTAAACATATTATACAATCCCTAATAGCTAAAAGTGCTTTGGACTTAACGAGCGAAATACTAACCCTGGACCCGTATTACACTGAGAAGGTAAAAGATTTACCGATGTTTGTCAATATAGTCAACATGAATTTTGCAAAGCGAAAATTATAATAATATGAGGGTTATGACAAAGAGTATTGAGAGAAACATTTCACCTTTTGAAAGAAGAATCCTCAGAGTTGTCTATGGCCCTGTGAGAGAAAATTAATATTGGCGTTGTCGCTACAATAGAGAGCTTTGTATATGAAACCTACGGAGCGCCCGATGTAATCAACTCTATCAAGGTGGGACGGGACGCTCGAGGTCAGCTGGCCATATAATTAGAATGGATAACAAAAACTCCATAAAACAACTTAACTATCTCTGTGCCACAAGAACGACGAAGACCAGAATACCAAAATGCGATGGGTGGACCGCATCAGTGCGGATGCGGCAACGTTGGAAGCGACGAACTGCAGAGGAAGGGCAGTAGACCTGCAAGAATGGAAAAGACTCCTGGATTCAGCCAAGGCCCACCCAGGGCAGTCAAGCTTATGATGATGATGAAGTCAGTCGGTAATATAACTGGAAAAATATGACGGTTACATGAATCCGGTGAAAAAAAAAGATAAAAATATCAAATAATGATAGACAACCGAGGTGACTATACCGATTAACATCGGAAAATCTCTTACCTTGTAGTGTACTAAATCAAGGGCCTGGGCTGGTATTCTAAACGCTCTATAGGGGTAGACGACACGTTGCTAGCACGTAATTTACGTATTAATTACTTCCTAGCAACACGTTCTCTATCCCCGAGAGAGCGTTCAGAATCGCACTGCTGGACCCGTAGAATGAGACGGTATGATTTAAAGACGCGGCTCTATTATTTATCAATCAACAGATTGAATAATTAAATAAATGTGTACGCTCATGCATCGTCAGTATGGTAAATGTTACCATCCGGTGTGACCACTTAAACAGCCTTACGACCGCGACCGGTCTGTAAATGCTTACTTCTTCTTAAATATCTTTTCTGTTATGTTGAGTTACCTTCATATAAAGTATCTGCTCGACGAATTGGGAAAATTAGTGCTAGTTTCAGATTTCGCACCTTAACACTCAAATTAAAGGTATTGAAATAACACATAGTTATTGTTTTTATATAGCTATACATTATAATTATCAATATAATAGGTATGAAAATAAATTATAAATACATTTAATTAGGATATTACCACCGTTAGAGTGAATTACCGCTTTCAGTTTCTAAGCGTACTTAATATTCAACGTTGTATCATTTTACTTATATCGCCACAGAAACAAGTCTTCGTGATTTTATATTTAAAAGTGTGAAGGGTTGGTTTGAGGCTTTAACTGACAGAAGTTTTTAATAGAATCCAGACATTTTCGAAAAGATTTAGGTATGGAGAATTTTCAGGTCAAGGAAGAATGGGGACATTTTAAAGTGACTAAAAACTTTTTATAGAATGTGCCCAATGACATGGTGCACCTTCTAGCATAAATACATATATAAGGACGTTGGGTGGATTCAACATTTTAAAAATGTAAAAAAAAAAAATCTGGAGCACTTTTTTATGTTGCCGCTGATTCATAGGACCATCTACAAAATATAACGGGCCGGGTCCTTGGTTGCTAATACATGGCCATATCATAATTGCAGGAGTTTTTAGTAACTAAGCTTTAGTATAACGTATGTTTATTATTTTTATTTTTTTAATTTATTAATTTAAATGTACAATACAGCACCACTGCCAATTACAATGCACATAAATTATTTAATTAGGTAACTACAAAACATGATTTAAAAAAGCACAATAGATTATTAAGGTATGTTCCGGACACGCAAAGAACGTTAGAATGGACAAATGAAAGTGATGTAAATGATATATGTAAATGTGTGAATTAATAAACGTAGCTAGGAACCCGGTATTTGTGTGACTGAGCGCTAGGCTCCCAATAAAGATAAATGATTCGCTTTCGAGCCTGGCCTCAGTAATACCGGGGGAATATAGCCAGGGATTAATCTTTATGTATGTGTTTATGTATTTCATGTTTGTAAGGCCCTGAAAAGGGCCTATATTGTATTGTCTATATTGTGTATTGTATTGTCATGTTGCGCGCGTCGCGGCTGCCGACGAAATGGCCCGTACGGGCATTGAGCGCCCGTATTTACGCCACCTGCGGCCGGCGGCATGTAGCGAGTGGCGGGAGAGAACTACCCCCACCACTCCGAGGCAGCCGGCGCGGGTGGGATGGCTGACTCACGGAGCCCGACGCGCACCGCTTTATAAGGCGATTATTTTGTAAGAATAAATTAGTTGAGTTCCTAACTCTGAACCTTGCACACGAGTTTTATTCCGTTCTCCGCCCTGTTCGCCCTCCTGCACTTCGCTCTTCGCTCCGCTCTGCCTGCTGACTGCCTTCGCCTCTCTGCACCACTTGGACCGGGCGGAAAGTCCTTTTCAGGGCTATTGAGGTTGACTTGCGGTCGGCGCAGCTGTGCTCCTACCTTCCGACTTTGTCTTTGACTCTGTCTGGGAGGGCGGCTTCCCACTTACGCCGGAAAGCTTGACTGCGGGTGACGAACCGGCGAATTAATCGTGGTAACGCGTACGTTACAAGGTCCATAAAAACAATAGTGGACAAAGACAAATAAGTCACTAATACACATTATGATACATAGAGAGGAAGAGTCTAAAACTGGTAATACCAGTATGGAAAAGATCCGCCTCTCTCGGTATGCTGTTAAACAGACATCAACAAAGGTAAATTTGTCCTGAATTTTGGAAGAACAAATGGTCTGTGTTGCCTAGCTCTTAAATAGTTGCTCGGTACATAAAATTTTATGCTCTTCAAAATGTTGGGGTCGTAAATTAACCCGTTCAGAAGATTATAGGCCATCATAAGGGAATGCTCTTTCTGGCCCGCAAACTTCTTATAAATCATTATTTATTTATTTATTTACATACATAAGTTTATTGGACATTATTTGAGACATAAGTCCCAACTCCATGGGACTAAAAGTCCTGTGTTTAGATGGGACTAGCAAATAGTTGACGCAGACACATGAGTATATCACAACAAAAATAGGATCAGAAACATAAAAAAAAATTAAAAAAATAAAAATACATATATTGGCACATAAATATGGTAAACAGTAAACTCCAACATTCAGAAAATCATCAAGGAGTTTCCTACTCAAATCACTCCCACTAAGGAAAATCCAGTCCTTAACTACTTTCTTGAAAATAGTTTTTGTCCTTGAGAGCTTAATACGTTTTTCCAAAATATTGAACACTCTCGGTGCGATAAATGAGAGATGTCTCTGAGCAAAAGTCGTACGTGTTTTGGGTATGACATAATTCATGCTCTGGGAAAACCTCGTATGGACATTTTCCTGAGACCTCTCCCAATTGTTCGACCAGAAGTGTGTAAGTGCTTCTTTTAGGTACATTTGTCTCATATCCAGCACCTTCATGTATTGGAACAACTGTTCTGACGGGTATGTTGGAGGGCGCCGGAATATTATTCTCAATAATAATTTCTGTGAAATTATGAGAGGCTTTAAAATGGATGCCGCATAACCCCCCAGCCAGCTATTCCATAGCTCGCAGTGGATTGAAACAGAGCAAAATACACACTTCTGAGAGTGCCAATATCCAGAAACCAAAACAGTGATGGTTACTGCAATAGATAGTATGATGGTACTGCAATGGGTAGTTTGTGTGGTTATCTGAGAACAAGTTGGTCTACATTCCGCCACTGCTTTCAAACGTGATCCATCGCTAAAAATTATCTCTGAACAAATTTTTTTTCATATGAAGCATAATATCATGTATTTTGTATTATCTAATTTAGTACGTACTATTATTTGGCATATGATTTATAGCTCTTATTTCTTACTATAGTATTGAGTGAGTTTCTAGAAAACATTTCTCATTTATCATTTCAATTATGTTTTTATATATACATTATTTTTTTGTTGATTTCAATGATACTCTTATTTTTTTTTAATACTTCTATATTTTACTTTTATTTTGTTGATTTGAATGATACCATTATTTTGTATATTTGATTATGTGTGATTCTTAATTTGTATAACTTATATTTGAAAAATTATTTCTGATTATCTTTTTTGCATTGTATTCTTTGGAATTTTATTACTTATACATTTCTTTCTAGATTGTTACTCTATTGGATCACATGTCATTATAATTTAATCAAATTAATTTTACTATGTATTTTTATTGTTATTTATTGTGGCTTGACACGGGCATAGCCTAAAAAGCCTTAATAAGTTCATCAATATTTAAACTAGTGTAATTTAGAATGAATAAATAAATCAGAAAATAATTAACTATTCCTCTTTTCCGTTTTTTTTATAACCTTTTGCTAATCTTTAACGGTACATTTTTTGGCCACTAGAGCCAATATTTTTAAAATTTATAACGTAAATTAGAGTATTTTAGCTGACCATCTGCGATTCACGTTCGTTTCACGAAAACTTATATTGTGACACTCGTAGGCTTGTATTTTCTTCTTCGAAAAATTCAAAAAAATATGTTTTGCAGATGCAGTGCAGTTCTCTAATTCTTTGTGGATAACAATTCTATCAACTACCGAAAGTTTTTCGCTTACTCCGGCAGTTTTGACTTCCGTTACTTGTTGGTAAAATTTAATATTGTATATTTTGGTCAATTTTCCGAATACTTTTTACTGAAACATTTTCATTTCTTGTAATTATACTGCAGGTTGTGTATTATCTTCAAAAGACTTGAAATCGTGTACTTTTTTCCATTCGTAATGTCTTTAGCTCGAACGATTCGAGAAAAAACACAATTTTGAAAATATATTTTTATAAATAAAAAACCTTTTCTAGTTTATGTCACAATTTATATAAAATATATAATAAGACTGGGATAAATTGAATCACAAAACTGCACACAACAAAACTCCGAGAAATATTAAAAATTCTTACATTTACGCTAAGTATTCACAGAGCAATAAATTGTCATTTTTGAAGCAGATATAAAAATGAGGAATTATAATACTTTTAACATGTAACCATGTACAAAAAAAAACTGTATTGTAAACATAAGATTGAAACATTGGTTTAAAAGGGATTTTTTAAATCGCACTTGGTATTTGTAAAAAAAACTAAAATAATTCGCCATTTTCCAATATAATTGGGTAGATACTGTACAGACAATGTGATATTATAAACGTGTTTATTGAGAAAGTAAAAAAATAAACAATATTTTAGTAAAATTGACAATAGTCTGGATACAACTGTTGTCTACTACGACGATAAATATTGGCGAATCACTGAATATCTAATACGGGTCTTGGCCCTTAATAATTATAATGTGACGGGTTAGAGACTTTTAACGCTGTTTGTTGATATAGTAGGCGCGAATTTACCATACGAAAATTTAAATATTAGTAATATGTTACAAACATCAAGATACGCAGCAGTTGGGAAATGACGATGCATGGTGGAAGAAACCCGAAGTAATTATATCGAGAAAGATTGATAAATCTCTTAAACTGCCATTGTAATCGAGGGAGGGGTTGGTAAGGAATCTAAGGAAGCGCAAAATCAACCTGCTTCCAATATTCCGTGAAAGGTAAGTAATAAATTTTACAAGAATGTTGTAGGGAAATTATGTAGTAAACAAACTATTTAAAAGTTTATGCACCATGTAAATATTTAAGTCCTTAGTCCATAAATTCACTAGAAATATTCAAACAACGAAGGATAAATTAAGTTTCATTTCAGGTTATTACTACTACTAACAAAACGCCATTTATCCTAAAGGTTAGGCAGAAAGGATAGAACGCCACGTGCGTCTATCCTGACATACATGCTTAGCTTCTTCCACTTTCAAGCTTGTCATGGAGTTCTTCAACTATATGTCGCCTTTTGACTTGAGAAGGCTTAAGGTTTTGATTTATTCGATCATCCTAAGTCTTTCTTGGTCACCCTCGTTCTACATTAAACTATTTCGACATTTATTTGTTCCGCATGACCAAACCATCTCAGCGCTCCTTAAATTTATCAATTATATTTAAAAATACATCGGTACATGGCAAGGAGTGCGCTTTACCTTACAAAAAATACATATTTGGTAAATGAAAAAATTTAAATAAATAAATATTTATTCATAACACAGCAATTTGATACAAAGAAAAATTTTATCAATATGTGCTAAAAAAATTAAAGTAGAAAAAAAGGAAACATACATGACGTGAGTAAATTGAATAATTAAGTTTACAAAATAAAATCGTACCAAATAAAAGGATGCGTCCCAAATCAACATTTCTTTCCGATACTGAGGAAGTTCAGGGGCTACGGTAAATTGGATGTGAAAATGTTTTCTTACACGCTGTAAAAATTAGACCTTTTAATTGTACGGCGTAATTTCTCAAAAATGTATGGATTTTTTTTATTTTTAACTACGTCACAAGTCCTTCCAAATCAACCAATTATAGTGTTGAGATAGATTTCCGGTTTCCGGGACATTCGGCATAACCGGTCGGGACAACTCACCGCCAACTAGTGACGTCACGGGCGGAGTAATTTCAACATTACAAAACTTTAAAACAATATAACGATGATAATACAAAACACAAAATAAAAATGTTGGCTTAGTTTGACAGTCTATTAACAAATAAAATTAAAACCACTGAACTTCCTCGTTGGTCTAAAAGATCGCAATTAAACCGAATTTCCTATGCTTTCATCGTGTCTCTGCAAGTTCCATGTTCAACATTTATATACAGAGTGTTCTTTAAACCTTGTCACATCCGAAACCACCATGATCAGTATGAGCAAGAAGACATATTGGCACATTAAAATAATTTTTTAGAACAAATGAAATTTAAAAAAAATAAAATACCAAAAAAAGCAAATGGTTGCTTACTTCTGCAGGGGTGAAACGAGAGGGGGGAGGGGGAGTATGATATACCGTCAACCGTGCGGCGGTGCCCCCCTCGCTTCTCCCCTGCAGAAGTACGCAACCATTTGTTTTTTTTTTAAATATTTTCTTTAAAAAAAATTTGTTTGTTCTAAATATATTTTTTAATATGCTTATATGTCTTCTTGCCCATATTGATCATCGTGGTTTCGGATGTAACGGGGTTAAAAGAACACCCTGTATAGTCGGGACTAAAGCTCCATTGGTCATGTTAACTATTTTTTTAATGATATCGATGATACAGTAATTTTAAATCACAATTTGGCTAGGAAATTAAAATGCCGTCGGGATATTTTTATGAGTTAAAATGTACATAGAACGCTATTAAGATATGAAAGAGGTTATATTATTGACGAAATAATGTGTAAATAATATGGTTAATTTTAACCTCTTAGCCTGGAAACAATAATAATAAATCATTTCTCAATAAGCAAGTTCGCATGATGGACGTAAATCCGGTTCAAATTAACATATTTTTAAAGGTCAATTTAAATACAAAACTCTTTATGCATATTTAAACACAATATTTTCAAAAGGAAGACACTAAAACATTAAAAAATCTTTTCAACAAAACATTAAGTAACTATATACTCATCATAAAAATCTGGTATTTTAATTATACGCCGCGCGCCGTCAAGAGTTTACACGCGTTAGTAATAATACGTATACAAAATAATGTGGATGGTGCGTAAGTATCTATAAAATGAAAGGAAGATAGTGAAAACAATATCATAGTTTTGCGTCAATTGAAGGTATTATGTTATCAGTCATATGTAAACGTGAACGAAACAATCACCGAGTAAATCAAATTAATACTGACGACGATTTTGCTGCCAAGCCTTACACTAACTTATTCCTAGTATATTTGTGTGCATTATATATATATATATGTGTGTGTGTGTATCAGGGGCGAACCGTCCAAATAAGCGATTATGCACAGCTTACCATTATATTTGTCCAAGCGGATAAAGAACGCAGTTCTGTGAGTGAAATACAACCAGAACCTTGGACGGGTATTTTCAACTCGATGGCTGCTCTCGGTTAGAAATATTGAATAATAAAATAATGTGGAGATAAGTCCGCCTCGTTATGAATAGTTGGCGCATTGGTCCACCGTTCGTGAGGTCCTGGGTTCGATTGCTGGCAGGGCGGACGTGGAACATTGGTTTCAAAGGTTGTTATTCTGCAATATTTCATTGCTCCTGGACTGGGAGCTAAAGCGTAGGACTGATCACCTGACCTAGATCAAAATACGCTGCATTTGATATACAAATGCAGTGGTGCCCTATGCACCACTGAGTGCGGAAAAGGGGAATGGTGATGAATGTCAAATTGTTCAAATATTTTTTACTTACGTAATTCCAAATACCTTAAAAAATCAGTCAATTAAAAATACGAAATAAAAACATTTTCAGAATTCCAAACATACATTATGTACTAAAGTGTATTGAACTTGCTAAAAGAAGTTATCGAAATGGTTGCTTTCTTCTGCAGGGGAGAAGCGAGGGGGGCGCGGCTATGTGGTTGACGGTGTATCAGACTCCCCTCCACCCCTGCCCTCGCTTCTCCCTTGCAGAAATAAGCAACCATTTGTTATATTCAATATTTTATTTTTGAAAATTTTATTTGTTCTAAAATTTATTTCAATGTGCCAATATGTCTTCTTGCTCATACTGATCGTCGTGGTTTCGGTTGTGACAGGGTTTAAAGAACATCCTGTATTAGTGACGTACGAGGAAAAGCGCATTTAATATTATTCATATCGTTTTTATAGCCATAAGAAGCTACATGTAAAAATTTTGGGAAATAAAAAAGTTCAATAAAAAATACGTTTTTATACCGATTTTTAAAAAATACATACAATACTTAAGTGTTGTTTCTCGTGCTAAAAATCTGCTGTCTCATACAAACATTTATAAAACTGGTTTGATAAAGCACTTAAATCATATTGTTAAGTTATTTTTGTTTACAAATCAACTGTTGCCAATTTTACAAATCATCATCATCATTCCTTTTCCGCACCTAATGATACATAGTGCACTGCATTGGTACACCGATCGCAGTATATCTTGAGCATTTTTTTATTTTTTATAAATATATTTTTACATAAAAGGATTTTATAAATATGTACTTATGTAAAATTGATGTTTCATTCAAAAGTTATACAATATTATACATTTAGGTATTACTTTACCAGGAATTACATTTGATACATGTACGTATTATTCTCTCATTCTGGGACAGTAGAAAATAAAAATGAAGACAGTAGAACAGGCATCAAATTACGTTTATAAAATATCAAATAGGTGGTTATCAAAATTGTTCTATTTTTATTTTATTATTTTAAAGCAATATATACGTTATTTCTTAATTTTAATGTATTTTTTCCTCTTCTTTTTTATACTTTATGGGAATATAGAAGTCCAAGCATTTACAGCATTTGGGCATACAAAAACATTGTTTATCGGGACAATTATTGTTTACTATTTTATATTTTATAATACAAAATAATATTGTCATATAACATATGTAATTTTTTCGATAGATAAAAGAAAACAATTTTTTTTTAAAACAGATAAATTCATAGAAATATATCACAGATACTGTAATAAACAGTCAATAAAACGGCACTTGATGTGAAAAAAAATAAACTAAATAGAATGTACATTAATGGGATTATACACATTAATTTGGGACTAAATAAAGGGACATGATCCCCTTTATTACAGCACTGTTTAAACAAACATTCTGATAATATGGGAGAATCGGATTAACGATAGTTTATTGATTCTACCGACAAAGAACTAGTTCGCACCAAATAAAGGCTATAAATCCTTCTACGTTCCAATAAATACTCGTATAGTAAATATGGGACAACAAACTCGGCATTTGCATATCAAAAATTGTTCGGGATCGACCCTTATCACTTCCAAACCAGATAACTAATGATTCATAAAATATCGTTATATTTATTATTTGTGCATGATAAAAAATTGCATGTAACCAATTGGCGTAAATCGTAAACGTACAACCTAAAACTGCATTGAAAAATATACTATAATAATTACACTATGTCAACTTAGATCAATCTCTACGAAAGTGGTATAAAATTTCGATCCTTTTGAATATGTCTGTTTACGACATGACTGTCGTTTTGTTGATAATTATATATAAAACGTGTGGACGAAAGGGATAGGCACTCCTACGATTGTTTTGCCCGTGTATCGCTGTCTCGGCCCCACAACGTTACTCTTCTAACATCGGAGCTGATCGGTATCTCATACAACCATCTCACTCTAACGCAATTAAAGCTATCGTTCCCGGTGTATACGAACGAACTTTCTGTGAGTATTGTACTAACTACACTGTATAATATATCTGGGCCGTGATTACAATGGGAAGTTAAGGACGTCATACCTTCACTATGACGGTATAGTTGAAGATAAATTCTCGCGAGCGATTATGAAGATATACTACCGACCCCCCCCCCCTTCAAGTTAGGTACATCGATATGTAACAAATGGACGCGTACGCCACGGAACACATATATACGCACTGAAGTGTAATACCTTAATTATGACGTAATAGTTGAAGATAAATTCTCCCAAACGATTACGAGGATTCACTACCGACCCCCATCTTCAAGTTTTTATTTTATTTAAATTTTATTTTGTTTATCCAGAAAAACAACAGCAATACAAAAAAATATACACAACATTATTTTAAAAAAAAACATAAAATAAAGTCAAATCAGTTTTCCACATAAATACAATTATAAAAATCCAGTTCAGTTAGATATTAATTCAAAGAAGTGCATGTGTGCGAGGTTTTTTGTGTGAGGACTTTTGGTGATTGTCAAAAGTCATATAAAATCATATTCAAGCGAGCATTTTTGCTTAAATTGTGATTTATTGGAGTTTATAATTGCTTTTAGGTGGTCGCTTTTTATCGCAGGAGCCGTTTTGAAATATAAATTAGAACTATTTTTAATTTAATTTAATTAAGGAACGCGGACTAAATTTTTCGCGTAATTCATTGGTTGGATTCGATGATATGATGTCGAGATGACAAGTCGGTAGAACATACCGAGGTAGAGAGAGATAGCACAGAAGTTAAGTATATCGTCTCGGTATGTACCGATGAAGATAGCCTTTATAATCGCGGCCCTGGTATCCATGATAGCTTTCGTTCTGCTTTGAAAAACCGAAAAGTCAACGTCTATTTTCATATCAAACCATAACTTATTTATGAGGATAGCGAACGGTTAAATATTTAATCATCAATCGATATGATAAATGCTTATCCTATTTTATTTTTGCTATCTCAATTTTTCTTTATAATGTTTTATCTTAACATACTGATTCAAGCAAAAAAACATAATTTAGACTTACGTATTCCACGATTCGATAAAAATACATTTTTAATCAAATATTTCAATTACATTTCTATAAAATGCATAATAACTATTTATTATAATAATAAGATTAACTGTACAAAATAATGAATCTTTTCAGGAGTCGCTCAGCAAAAATATTACAATTACGTTTCTTTTACGTAGGTTCATTATATCAGTGAATTTTATACGCGATAAAAATATTATTTTCACATGAATTCACTGGCCACGTAGCGAATGGGGTAGGACGGAGGTGGTTAGGAAGCTACCAAGTAGTATAGGTTTGATAAAGTGATGTTAAATAGTTGAAATTAATGAAACCTAAAATGAAGTGTGACTTAAAAGATAATTCATATATTATGAATAATACATTTGAATTTAAAATACCCTTTCTACAAAATTCAATTTCTGTTTCTCTCTTATTCGAGTACATTTTTTTCCAAAACATCAAAACCATACGTTTGTAATTTTATCCGAAAATTATGTAATACGTCAAGTATTTTTTGTCAATTTAGTCCATTTCCGTCTAGTTTTAAGATCGGACCCATCTTACTTAACGCTTCGCATCTTTACAAAAACAACATGACAAAAATATCTGAATGATTAATTCCATGTTTCGATTTATATTTAATCGATAATATGTAATAATCACTGTTAAAATAAAATAGGATAAGATTCATTAGTTCAGGATACCTTGATAAAGAAGCTTGTGTCGCTTTGAAACCGGTCAGTAGAAAAAATATAATGGTTAAAAAAATTGATTAATATTTATTACATATATTTTTTATTTTTTTAAATAAATAATCCACTGTGTTTCTATTGAGAGGCTTGTCAGGAGGTGGAAAAGAGGAGAAACGGAAAGAGGTTATGAAAAATACATCATAAGATCAATTGAGAAAAAAATATTTCTTGAACGTTTTTTTGCAAATGGCGGGAATCAAACCTGCGGTGCCAGTTTTCCAGTTGGCCGTCTAACCAACTGGGCCACAGCGCCTGACTTTACATGTGTATTTTTTTAAAGAAGACATTTTTTAAAATTATTAAAACAGTTTTTTTTATAAACATAAACAAGAAGAATATTTTATAATTCTTTGTATACTTACTCATATTTAAAAAACGATACTATATGTACGCACGAAACCAGAGTTTAAAAAAAACACTCGGAAAAAAACGGTCTAAAAACTCATTGTATTCATTCCAAAGAAATACATAAAAATATCAGAATTCAATTGGAAAATTATGCTTTCTATACATTTTAATATAACGTTCATTGCAAATTACATGTTTTTATTATACTTGATGGTGTAGCAAGCACTGCATTGGTAAGCCAAACGCAGCCTAGTTTAATCATCTGTTACATAGTTCAGATGCCAGTTCAGGAATAAATCAATATTGCAGAGTAAAACCACCTTCTAAATCGATTCTTTATGTCGAGCTAGAAATTGAACCCGAGGCCTAAAAAATTGTTAGCGAACTCGCCGAACACTACGATACGGGTGGATGTATCTCTACTCGATTTCCTATTGCAGAATTATCACCCGAGGGTAGCCATAGGTTAAAAACATTCGTCCGGGATCTTGATCAATTTCATTCACAAAAGTTAATTCTTTATCCCGGCGGACACGAAGTAAAACTAAATTTATAAAGCATAAATAAATATTACATATACATGCATTTGGCGGGTAAATGGCATTGGCAATTCGCTTCATAGCCACCATCCCTTAAATACACTTCACATGACCTTAACCTGTATCGAGGCATGATGAGAACCAGTATTATTAAAATACGGTAATGTATTTATACTGTATATTTTTGCTGATATAGTTTACTAACGAAAATTTAAATCTAAATTTGTTGCAACAGAGAGCGAAAACATTGTTGAGAAGGGAATATGGAAGTCTAGGCATTTACAGGGCGTATGACCTGTTATTAGTTGGTTTAAGTGGTTTCCTACCTAGAAGGTGAATTGGTTCGGTGAACAAGTTGTTAATAACTCACTATTAGAAAATGGAAATCAAGTTGGGGTAAAGTGGGTTGAACCTCGTACCTCTAATCCGTGAGTCCGACAAATTTTATAACCGGATTTCTTGAAGGAGTATATATATATTTGGATAATTTATATAGCGCCGTTTTTGTAAAAATCACCTCAAGGGCGCTGTACAATAAATCAATATCCCACCACGTCTTGCAGCCACAGAGCGCATAGACAATAAGAAATCTAGCCCCTATTTAATTTTTTTATTTTTTTATTTGACAATAAAGTTTAGAGATTTAGTGATATTTTAAAAAATTTAATAAAAAACAAATTTATAAAAATAGAAGTTAGATTACAACAAGTCTTGCAGCTACTGAGCGCATGGACGGTTGGAATTCTAGACATCATTTACTAAATTTTGATAGTTGATAACATTTACCTATTGAAGCTAGATTACTAATCGTCTTGCAGCTACAAAGTGCATGGACGAGTGAAATTCTGGAAATTTAAAATTATCAAAAAATTTACAAAAACAAACATTGAGCATAAGCAGGTTCACGGGATAGGTGATTTCAATGTGGTTGCAAAGCGTTTACTTCTTTTGACATCGTCCAGGGTTCTGGTTCTATTTCACACACAGAACTAAATTCTTCATCCAAATGGATTATTACTTACAAATCAAATACGTTAATAACATTGTTTTTTTCTATTACTGTGTAAATACTTAAGTGTACCGCTAATAATTATTTAAAAAATAATTATATCCTTGGTATAAAAATACAAGTATGAGAAACCAATGATAAAATCTGTGGCAGGAAGTTATAAAACAATTTGAAAAAAGCGTAAATTAAGGAAGAGGGGGAAATATTTTTAATCGCAAATATTTTATTAGAAGTCTGCGACAATATCGTAGTACATCTTAGTAAAACAAATTGCAGTAAACCTGGTATAACAAGAAAAGTATTTTATACCACACTCCATTACACATTGATGAAGAAAGTTGGTGCCATTAGTAGTCACGTCTTCATAACTCATTACAGGTTTTGGAAACTTTTAGATGACCCATAATCCGCCCATCTAAGGGAAGTTTTACACTTACACTTACTCGACTGCGCAAGGGTAGACTTTATTAAAATAAAATTTGTCATTTTGCTGTCAAATTTTAGCACATATATTAAGTGGGAAATTAGCAAAAATTATCAAACAATAATACCCATGTCCAATCGATTAGTGCCATTTTAAAATTAATCTTACCTCATTAAATATCGAACCTCATTAGCGAAGGCCCGAAAGACCGAATAAACTCATCGAACATCGAATTACATTACATCGAATTTTCAAACTTTAAAAAACCTATTTGGAGGATTCGTTGTGTGATAAAAAAATATCGAAAAGAAAATTCCTCTTAGAAAAAAATTGACAGGTTGCCTGAAGATTATGTTGTCAGGAAATGGAAGATCACCTTCACCTTTCCTTTGGAAGACACTTGCCGTACCCATATTAATATTATTTAGCTTAGCTAATTTAGGAACAGATTTTTTAAAAATACAAAAATATTGTCGGGTGCATGCAAAGTTAAATGGGGTGCAAACACCACCATGTCCGAACGCTCACTAAAATTAGGATAATAATATTTAGGGATTTGTTGCAGAATGTGTGGCGGTAGGGGGTAGGAAGGGGAGGGGCTAGGAGGTTGGAAGTTACACGATCGGTTAATTTTTAAATCCAAAAGTGGATTATATAAACACGATATTTGATATTTTTATTATGGAAATATTATTTTTCATAGCCATTTTAATGTGAAATCAAGTCATGTAAGTCCTTTTCAGTATTTGAATGTAAAATTTTAACTACTGTATCCTTATAAATACCGTGATTTACATTTTTACGACCTCGTGTGTTCAATGCGAATATAAAAGCAACACATGAGATTTATAAATAAAAAGACCACGTGAGATATTAAAATAATAATTTTTCAGAGTTTGCCTTAGGGCCTTACTTATAAACCTGGTATAAAGTTACGCCTAGGCATGGTGGTGGAATAAGGATGGGAAAAAAATCCTTATTCTAATAGTATTAAAACTCTAAAAAGGCGGTGCCACAAAATTCCTTTACACGCGGTGATGTATATAACATCGTGTTACCTCAAGCAAAACACAATATTCAGACATTTAGATAAAAATAACATAGAGGCATACCGTGAAATATTCCTATTCCATAATGCATAAAAATTCTAATATACTTTTGGCCGGTTATTTTATTTATTTATTTTATTTTATTTTATTTTATTTTATTTTATTTTATTTTATTTTATTTTATTTTATTTTATTTTATTTTATTTTATTTTATTTTATTTTATTTTATTTTATTTTATTTTATTTTATTTTATTTTATTTTATTTTATTTTATTTTATTTGGGAAATCAACAGTTCTACACACATATTTTTAGTAAACAAACATATATAGTGTATAAACTCAGAACTAATAACAGATTTCCACATAGTATACAAAGTTAGTAAAGAAAATATATTACATATCAAATAAATACTTTTTATACATATAAAAATGTTATTTTCATGTACTCAATAATCAAAGATTTTTTAATATTTATTTTAAGAACATTAAGTTACCGTAAATTGGGCGGGATAAGGACAAAAATGCTTGAAGAGAGGATAAGGAGGGGAGGGGAGATGTACATATTTATTATTATAATGTCTACTAAGTTACATAATACATTTTTAGTGTAAATTTTAAATCTGACAGAGTGATGTTTGATGTGTTATAGCAAAATAGTATCTTGTATCCTATGTAGACTCGTGTTGAACCACGGCCACACAATTGATGAGGATGGTATTCCCATCCGAATTCTACCACTATGCCTAGGCGTAACTTATTACCTAGATTATGAGTAAGGCCCATTGTATACAAGCCCGCGACCACCCGTCTCAAAGAAAGAGATCAGACACTGTCATAAAATCCAGCCACAGTTATGCCAAACCGTGATTTATTTCTATCGTTTGGTCGCCAAATGATACCAGATATTCCTTAATAGTAGAGAGGCAGCAGAAAAAAATTCTACAAATGATATTACCCGTGGCTTTTCCAAACTGACTTTTTGACAAGGAACGCTGGGCTACCCAATCATTAAGGAAAAAGAGTGACATTTATTTGTGTGTTCACTTTTTGTAAGTTCATTTTATAAGACTCTTCTTCTATATTATTTATCTGTTTTATTTACAGTCAACAATGATAAAATTACACATTAAAGATAAGGTTTAAAAACAGACCAGCGAACTTACTAAATAATAATAATATAAATTAAATTATTATGGTACATTCTGAAATGTGTGCATGCGTATATTATACAGGGTGTTCTTTAAACTCTGTCATATCCGAAACCACAATGATCAGTATGGGCAAGAAGACATATTAGCATATTTAAAAAAATATTTATAACAAATAAATTTTTTGAAAATAAAATAATTAAAAAAACAAATGGTTGGTTACTTCTGCAGGGGAGAAGTGAGGGGAGAGGGGCGCAGTATCAGACTCCCCCCCTTCCCCCACCTCGTTTCACCAATGCAGAAGTAAGCAACCATTTGCTTTTTTTGATATTTTATTTTAATAAATTCTATTCGTTCTAAACAAATAATTTAATGTGCCAATATGTCTTCTTGCTCACACTGATCAGCGTGGTTTCGGATGTGACTGGGTTTAAAGAACACCTGTATATTGTATATATATATATATATATATATATGTAAACGGGTGCATTTGTGTGTATTTGTATGAGAGAAAGTTTTCGAGTGTGTTTAAGCGCGTGCATCATTAAAAAGCAAGTGTGAGTGTATCGCAGCCAGATAGAATGTGGTAATTTATTTGTAAATAAATTAAGGGGCATGTTAAATACATCAATAAAAGAAGAAAAATATACAATTTGAAAGAGAATGAAAGAGGAGTTTTGTTATATATTGAGGATGTATTGGATGCATTTTCTGTAATGTTTTCAAATAAATTAAAACAAATATTCGATAGCTTCAATACAAATTCTGTTCATTAATTAAAACGAATTCTCACTCGTTATTTTTTTAGAAAAATAATGGATTTATTTTTAAATATATTATTACATTTAACTTTGTTTCCTGGAATAAGTGATATTTTATTTCTTTATTTAACATGTTAGACATAATTTTAAATTGTACGTTGGTGGATTTATTGCCAAATGGCAACTTCTTTCAACCAACTGATGATGATGATTTCACTAAACACAGGTATTATTTGGTAATTTAACTTCTTTTTTTTTATTGCTCAAAAAACTTCTATTTTTAAAGTACTCATGTTGAATTTTTTGCTAAATATTATTATCTAGTTATTTTCCACATTACTGTGTTATATAAATATAATTATTAAGTACATAAGATTTTCTCATGGTTATTGCTATCATTATTTAGAAATGTTATGTTTCATTTTAACTATTTGTATTATATGTTTACTTAATTGTTTAGTTTTAATTATTCTATTATTTCATACTATGTACTACATGATTATTGTGCACTGCTGTGATTATTTCTGTAGATTATTATTTTTTTGTAAAAGGTTATTTGAACCGTTGATGCATAAATAAATTAAATATCGATGTTAATAAATTAATTAAAAATTTGTGAAAATAATACATGTCACGTGTGCCTGATGTGTTGTTCCATACATTATTCCCATGTCTTTGTTCTTACGATTATATAAAAACAGCGAAGTACTGTAAATCAGATTTGAGCAAACAGTCGGGAATAACGGTATCACTTGTGTGGGGTGTTCCTACTCGTATCGTCGTATCTCGTATATTTCGCCACCGCCCACACAGAGCCGCATTAAAGTTTTACTGCGAGCGTAACCGACGTGCTAGTAACCACAAGTCGTTAAGTAGTCGAATCATTTCGCCAAATTCATGGGAAGAAGGGATATAACACGAGTAGGTTTGTCGATTTTAAAATATTAATCAAATAGTACCCTCGTTACTTTGCTTTAAAATTACGATACCATAAACCCTTATAATCAAGACTACAATTACATATTCTAAAAAATATTTATTCCGGTTATTTACCTATGTATTTTCGTGTGTTATGTTTTTTTGAAAAATATATCATATAAATTGGCATGCTGAATGTTATAACTAATAATAATAAATCCGTTATGTTTTTTTATGTGCCTATATTGCATTTTCACATCTTAGTTTGTATTGAAGAAATAAGCGTACATTTTCCAGATTCACACAATCGGCACGCGATTCTTCAGTAGACAGGGTGGTTAAGAGATATAATGGCACTTTACGTCTCATCTATTTCGTGCAAAAGACAAAGAGTAAATATAAACTTGTCCGGTGAACCTTAAACCAACTGAAATTCGGAAAGGTTTAACAATCCGACCCGAAATATTTTATTTGGTTTGTGGTTTTAGGGATTAACCTCCGTAGAAACACAAAACGTGACGCATCATCGGAGAGTGGAATCAGTAAAACAATCACAGAGTCTGGAATAAGTAACCTTTTGTCCGGACGGGCTTAAAGCATAGTGTTAATTATTATGCGTCTTCTGGACGAAAAGGTATTATACTGGTAAGCCATTTGTAAAAATTAACTTGTACTTTTTTTATTTATACATTATACACTTTTGGGACACTTTTCCCGGCTAAAAAACCTTGTTCCAAGCTAGGCAATTACATTTTAATACATAATAATAATTTACAAGTTAATAGAAAGAACAGACAAAAAACTTACTAAAATACACATATTGATACACATATATATATATGTATCAATATGTGTATTCTAGTCAGTTTTATATATATATATACATATATACATGTATATATACATATATACATATATACATATATACATACACATACACCCATGCGTACTTGCATGTATGTAGTTGATAGGGACTTGATTAAGTTCTCGATGTTTCCTGACAGATGGAGTTATCTTAGACTTTGCACACCGGGCTATATTACGGCCAACTTCACCATTAGGCTTGAAATGACAGTAAATGTTATTCCGCCAAAATGTAAGCAACATATTTTTTAATAGCCTTTAACATGTCGAATTTCGTGCCAAAAAAGAGCATTTACGGGGAATTTAACTTTTTTTTTAATCTGCAGCTGGAGCAAATAATATTTTTGTGGAGAGTGACGGCGAACATGCTATGTCCGAAACAACATGCCCAGATTGGTTTCGACGCTTTAAAAATAATGATTTTGATGTTGAAGATAAAATACGCTCTAGCGCACCCAAAAAGTTTGAAAACGAAGGATTGGTGGGATTACTCGATAAAGATCCATGCCAGACGCAAACTGAACATGCAGAATCATCAGGAGTTGGTCACACAACAGTAGCCAACTATAAGGAATGATTCAAGAGCAAGGAAATTGGGTGCCCTGTGAATTGAAGCTGAGAGACGTCTAACGAATAACAGTGAGAAATTATACCAAGTCCCCCCATAGAAAAATGAATTGTTTTATTTCTGATGAAAAGAGATTTCAATAACATAACAGGGGTGAAATTTCATAACAAGAGTGAAACAAATTTGAAGAAAAAAAAAAAATAATGAAAACGATTGCCGAGATTTTTAAATATAATATTAGTTAGTAAATATTAATAAATAATATTAGCATGCAATTTAATGTAAAATGGAATAATATAATGGCTGTATTTTTAACTTTAAAAATCTATAAAAAAAACACCCGTTTATAAAAAGGTATCTCAACAGGTTACATTCCTCTCTCTAAATTTGGCAGATGTGTCGCGTTGAATCAAATCAGAGTTAAGGTTTCGTTAGTTCAAAATTCGAGCTTTGAAGGCAACCAAAATCTAACTTTATCTTGAATAATAATAAAGTAATATTGTACAACATATAAAAGATATTATTTTCATATCACGATATAGTAAAGTAAAAACCAACATTCTGCACGATTACTATAAAAAATAATCATCCTAAAACGTTGCCACGCACGCAGCTAATTTGTTTCTTACACCTAAAATAACAAAAAAAAAAACAATTTAAATATAATTTCTACTCTAATTTACGGGCACATTCTGTAACTGTGTGCTTACTCAAAAAAAAGGAGGAGAGAAATGGTGAGAATAAGAATACATGAGAGTGAAAACAAAAAATAATGTAAATTATTTTATACATAGTAGGTACCTATTATATGTATTATAAGTTATTTTTAAGAACAAAATAAGTAAGTAAACATTATAATCGTAAGCAGAAGGTACTAAGGCGATGTAGTAGGCTAGCAAGCACGCGTGAGTTAGGTATTTTAAACGATGCACAAAAACACGTGTTTTGTAAAATTTCAACAATATCTCATGCGACGCGACACAACATCCATCAGGCTCCAATGATTATCTCAGAGTAAATATTTAAAGACAAAGTTTGCGTTCGACAAAAAATAATATTTATTATTCACTCGGTTCACTCCATACAAATTCAATCAATGAAAACTAATCACGTTTAAGCAAATGACAAAACAAATACAAATATTTATTTATTTTTTATTGGGTTTATATCATCTTAAAAATTTTAGTACTAAGGAAAACTTTTTATTGTGCTTAAAACTAGGTCATTTTTCAGCGCCCATATTTAGTAAGGATTATCTGTAATCACGTATTACATAATAGAAATAGTAGTTTGCTTATAGTTCACTTAACTTCTTTACTTGGCGTACAAATTTTTAAATATTTCAATACTTACTATATTCCAGTTGATTGCCTATTTCGCGTCCTTAAGGAAAACGTTTCAAAGTAAGATAAATTAGAATTATCTGCAAATTAAATGAATTTGTAACAGGTAATCAAGTCGTCGTGCCACGACCCACGATACGGCACAGTGATCCTGTGAATAAATAATTAAGCTAGAAAATAGCCGTATTTGCGTGACAAATTGACAATTTAATGAATAATAATCCCGCAATAAAGGACGGTCTAACGCAGTGATTCCCAAAGTGGTCTATATCGACCCCCAGAGGCCTATGACAACCTGCAAGGGGTCTACGTCAACGAAAAAAAATTGGGGGTTCATGAAATGAAAATGGGGGTCCACGATAGTTTATCTCAACATACACTGATAGTACTTCTGGCTGCAAAAAAACATACCCGTTACTTATCCTGTATTATGGAATATAGCGAGGAAATTTTTAATTTCCTTTCCATCGTCATACCCAGTTGAAAGGAAAATCTCCAAATGGAAAATCTCCTAATGAAAAAAAAAACAGACTGGACATCATTAGCCGAGGAGATTTAAGATTAAACGTGACAAAATTGACGCCAAATGTTGATAATTTATTATATTAAAGCATCAGGTTCATCCATCCCACTAAAAAAATTAACTGATTGCTTAGTTTATTTTATGTTACGTTTATTTTATATAACAGATACAAAATTTTATTTTGAGTAGTTTTAATTAAAATTAACTTTTAAATGTATAAAACTTAACATTTGTTTTAACTTTAAGTTTTTAACACTAAACTTCACTACAGTTAGAAATTGATGAAAAATCAATATGAGGTAAGTAGGGGGTCTACCAAAAACCGAAAAATATGGCAAGGGGTCTACGACACAAAAAAGTTTGGAAACCTCTGGTCTAACGAGTCTTTGCAAAGTGAAGTCGTTTCAATTTATTCATCTGCCTAATATCCTAGAATATGAGAAAAACTTAACAATATGAAATTTGCATGTTTTTAAGTACCCTAATTTGTCGCTGCTGTAAGAGCATTCTAGATAGAACTACGAGCTGTAAAATCTTCATGAAAAACCTTCAATTAAACGCCAAATAAAAATATAACTACCTCACTGGGCAGATCGCGTCACAAGAAAGGGCAACCAACCGCCCAAAGTTCTCCTGAACAAAAAACTTATGGGACGACGAAGTGCCGGGAGACCTAATTAATATGGTTGGATTGTGAGGAGAAGAACATCGCATCCTTTGCAAACTTGGAGAAAGACAGCACATCCTGGACAAGGCCAGGACCGTCAAAAGGCTTTTAGCATATAGAAGATGACAGACGTGATGTAATAAATTCTTAAAATTAACAATAAAATATGTTTCAGCGGAATAGAATTCTTGAGAACGTGAGTAGATACTTTAAATAGCTGCACGTTAAAAATGTTTACATCATGGCTCGTGTAATTACGTATTTAAATCAAAATCCAAATTGATATACGAAAGGAAGTTTTTGTCAGGGTTTGTTTTCATAAATACAAAAACAATAATTATAACGATATTTCAACAAAATTAAAAAACTGACGCATTAGGTACAACAAAAATGGAAAATATATTTGAGAAAGTAATATGGAAGTCTAGCAACTTAAATGGCTTATGGCTTTTCATTGGCTGATTTAAGAGGCCACATTACACATTGTGTAACATTCATGATGTTCATCTTATGGTGATATCCATACTAACTCCTTAAGTCTTAAGTGGTGATATTCAGCCCTTGTCTACAAACATATAATATTGTTAATTAGAGAATTATTGATATTGATAATTTGGTTTCAGGAAGATCATTCCATTCTCTAAACGCATTGATTTTTTCCCGTTAACTCTTAAAATACCGCTAAAAAAATCCAAAGAAATAGTCCTAAAACGTGTTACATTAAGCAAAACACGACATATTTTGAAACACAGGTATAAAAAATTTAACACATGTATCCTGTTTTAAAAAAATATATTTTCCATAATTTGTGAAAAATAATCAGGCCCGAGATTTAGGCCCGTTATAGCGAAGTGCGACAGATATATTAAGTCTTCTTTCTACGTAGACTCATGTGACATCATAAGGGTTAAAATATATTATTATTGTTTTACACACACAAAAAGTTAATAATCATACGAACACATGTTTCGGGTATACAGAATAGTACTTAGGTACTGACAGGGTCGGGTGTTAGGCAGTGCGGGGTTTCCATGAAAAGGGAACGAAGAAAATATTTCACCTAAACCTCGCACTAAAATTCAGCCGAGAACAAGAAATACATCAAGTACTAATGTAAAATGAATCCATAATAATTATCATAAGAGCCCACTCGGTCAAAATACCAGATACCCAGGCAGACCCGTAAATGGGATTCCGGTTGAAAGATATTTTTATCTTAGTAATTGCCTGGTGCCAATTTTGTCACCCACTAAAAACTCGGAAGGCTGAGTTGAAGCCGACCCTTTTCCTTTTGCAGCCTTATCGCCTGGGAGGGTTAAGCGGTGAAAGTTAAGCCTTTTGTAAAGTCTTCGACGGAACAACATTAAGGATAATATTCTTTAATGTGCCTTTAAAAAGCGGCTGCCTTTAAAAATAGGGGAGAAAAATTGTATGCAACCTTTATAGAATACATATATAATATTTATTTCGTGAAAGCGATCCAGCGAGTAACAGTATAAAGAATTTTGTTATATTTTCAAGGTGGTGTATTTTCGTTTTTAAGTAAATATTATTAAGACCCTTATATGCCGTATTAAATTTAAAATGCACCAACTTAACAATATTAATCATACAGTACGGTTTAAACGAATTAGAGCCACGCGAAATTTTACGCAATTTCTCAATTCAAGCAGGAATTACTCTCTAAAAATTACTATAAATTACCTTGAATAAACAACAATTATGTTTTAATACTTTTGTTTTGTAAAATTACTGCCTCAATTCTTCAGGCATACTTAAAACGCACCGCTCTGAAATGTTTTTATTTTTTCGTTTTCCGATATATTTTTTTTAAAAACGTTCGTTTTAAAATGGCAAAATCGTATGATTTCCTCATTTTGCGTGCGTTTTACCAGACTACAGCCTAAAGAACTTGTTATAAAAAGTTTGATTCATTGTTCCTTCTTACGAAAAATAACGCCCCTTGTAGACTGTTTATGTTGCATGACCATATTATTGTTGCAGATTGTTATTTAATATCTTTTAGCACACATGCCTCATTACACTATTAGTTTGGTGTATTCCTGACAGATTACTGCTTTTAACTAACTCAAGTCACTAAAGATCACCTGGAAAATAATTAATTATTTTAAATCTATAATTTAATTAACTAAAATTATATTTTAAAAATAAAATAAAATAATAAATACGTCTACAGAGTAATTTTAGTCTAGCCTGGCCCATTAAAATATATTATTTTTTATTAATGGTGTCAGTTTTGGTAGTTTTAAAGGTACTACATTTTAAATTCGCATTTCGTTACACGGTTTTTCAGGGCCAGATCGCGAAAGTTCAGAGAAACATTCCATGCGGTAAACTTATTCTGAAATATTCGAATTTTTTTTTCATGATTTTTTTTATATAATTTGAAAATAGAGTAAATATTTTATTTCTCGGACTAGCATCCCTTCCACAGACGCCTTCATCTCCCTTATACAGCCGCTTCCTTGTACGCGTCCGGCGCGTATCGCTTCCTTGGTAAAACAAGTTTTATATCTCATTTTTTTAGTAAAAAAATGCGATTTTCAAAAAAAAACATTAAGATATTTTTAAAAGTACACCTTAAAAATGTTTTTTTGGCGTTTCGCAGTATGGCCCTGAAAATTGTGTGTATTAATATGCTCTTTTTCCAAATTTAATTTTAAAATGTTTGCTACACTACGGTTTTCCATGGCACTTTGAATAATTTTTCTATTTGTCACGAGTGTTGTTTTTCAAATCCCATTTTGGTCCTTACGCCAATAAATTGCCGGTAGCGAGTGACAGTTTTTTGTGTAAGTTTAAAATTTCGTTCACTGTTAGACAAGAAACGTGTACATTTTTTATATTTTTTGGTATTTCTAATTTTAGAAGCGCTATAATACTAGATTTTTTCCAAAGAAATGTTTTTCATAAAATTACTTTAATTTACTTTTTTTAAAATATTTTATTATAAAATTGAAAATAAAATGACAATGTTTTCACAAGATAAAATAACTAGATAATATTTCTGAACAAAAACTAACACAAAAAACTTAACTAAGACGTGAATATGTTTTTTTTTTACTTTCGACTGCTCATTATTCACATTAGCCACACAATTAGCCACATTGTTCAGAAAACAGGGTTTGAAATATTAAAAATTCTTGAATAATCCATACATTCTTGAAAAAGTCAGAAATCGATGTAAAATAAAATAATAAATTCAAAGGATTTCAGAGCAATAAGAAATATAATAAGTGGCTCTAATTTGTTGCGAAAGCACTGTAGGTATGAACGAAAAAAATAGCTTACCATAATAGGTTAGGTTGATAATGGAAAATGTGGTAATACCTGAAACAAAAAAAAGAAAACATTAATATTTTAATAACTTAATGATTAGCGTTGTAAGTAAACTAAAAAACAATAATTCCAAAATACCATCGACGATAATGTCAACATTATTTACAGAATTCGTATGTAACAATAAAATAAGATTCGAATATCTATCTACTCGTACCAACCCCGACAGAAGAATTGCGAGAGTTGTATTATGGATGCTGTTGGATCATAAATTCAAAAGTAGAATATCGTATGAACATATTCGACCTTATTTCGCAGTTTCTAGAAAAATATATCAATGATAGGTAGAGAAAGAAGTAAAGGTCAGCAAACCAACTTCGCCTTTAATAATACCCGGCTGACATACCGTGTTTGGTGACATTTCTATTTCTTCTTATTAGGGTTGGCATTAATTTTTCATCTCGATTAAAACCATGATTTACTCATCTTGATTGATATTATTTTAAATCGGATGATGATTTCAATAAAAATAATGAATTAAAAATTTAACAACAATTTATACAATGTAAATGACAAGAGGAAACAAATTATGTTTTACTGTCACGCAAAACTACTGACGTTTAGTAATATTTAAGAGATTTGAAAAAAGTAGCGATAAGAGGACTTTGCTTATGCACTACGGGAATTCTTTCGATATGACAAAGTACAGAAATACCATACATAGGCATTATAAGGGTTACCAGCACGCAAAATAAGAGTACATTTAGGTATACAGATTCCCACAATTAAGTACGGTGATTGACAAAATATTTAAATATCATTTTTATTTGATGGGTTATGAATAGGTATTTCATAATTATGTCTAAAGTTTTAATCCACTTTGTATAACATTAGATAAAAATACACAGATCAAATGGGGAAGTTCAGTGGCACGGAAAATTGGATACAAAAATGTTTTCTTACGCGTGGTACAAATTAGAGCATTAAATAATATTCAATTAATTATTAGTATGTATTTTAGGGTGGTCCTTAAATCTGACTTAAAAATCTTAATTTTCTTTGGGGCATCCCGCAATTTTGATATACTCTGTGAAAAAGAATTACCGTATTTTATAGAATTTTGAAACATAATTTTAGGGGTTGCGACCACAATTTAAAAAAAAAAGAAAACAGGTAGGAATGAATAATTAAGGCACATTAAAAAAAAGTGTAATAAACATATTAATTATATTTACAGGAGTTATACATAACGTTATATAATATAAATAAAAAAGATATTAATAAAATGGCAACAATATGGAGAATAATTTACCGACCTAATTTAGTAACTCAACCAATAATTGAATACAATTTTGATGTTTACCAGTGGAATAAAATTTTATAAAAATATCTAAAAATCTTCGTTTTTAATATTAATTATGAATGACAGTGTTTTCTGAATAAAATAAAAAATCCTAAATTATTCTTAAAGTTTTAAGCTCGGTAATCGACCCTTAAAACATTTGATTTTAATCTGAAATTTTTATGAGTTCATTCATATCATAGAACAAATAAAATAAGAGGGTGCCCCGGGTAGATTTTAATGTTAGTATTTAAAGACCACCCTAATGTGTGTATATATGTATATATATATATATATGTGTTCTGCTTTTGACAGTTGCAGTTTAAATAGAAAAATTTCTTATCACACATGACGCCGTAGCGTCACGCCTGATCACGATGAAAGTCTATCGGAGAATGAAGGCACGGAAGGGAATTACCCTCAAATTAAAATACCAACAGATGGAAGGGTTAAGGAAATGTGCATGTTTGAACACGGGTAGAATGGTTAATGTTACACAGTGTGTAAAGTGCCCACATAAAATAGCCATGTAAATGCCTAGACTTTCATATTCCCTTCTCAAAACGTTTTCTCTCTCCGTTGCCGTAAATTAAGTTATTGATTTCCTATAAATATTTTTTCATATTCATGATTCATTCCAACCCTGCTTCTTACTACTGAATTCTCGGACGACTGTAGTTATTATCCCGACTACAACCTTTTCCTGATTGTAATCTTGTACGTTCTATGAAATGCAAAGATACAATTGACATTCGCATGGGGCACAATAGATCCTGACAAAGGAAGAACAACGTAAATATAAAGCGTGTTTTTACATCACAGCATTATTACTATCGGATGTATAGCGACGAACTTATGTATGTAATATTTCATCTTAAATAGAGAGAAAACGATATTTTGAAAATAAAAAGTCACTTACAAAACAGACCTTGAAGAATGTAGCCAAATCGCATTCGCAAATTTTTTATGTTAACTCAATTACGGGTGATTTAGCAACGCGCTAACGCTCTCAAAAGAATGTGCGGTGCACAGTGATTTAACGAATAGATATTTGAATATAGTTTTTCTGTCACCTAGCAGTCCTTCTGAGGCCTCCCCAATACTGTGCGTAGAATACAACTGCACGTCGAACTGATTATGCCGAGCTAAAATCGAAAAATCGAGGTCTCGCAGTCCCGCTTTCCGCACCCCAAAACTGAACCATATTTGTATATCGTACGTCCGAAGACGGCAGATAAAACAAGGCGCTCTTAAGGGTTTATGGTAGTGACTGATTGAAACAAGATTTTCGGCCGATACCGAATTTCGCTTCTGTTTTAGTTTCGGTCGAAACGGAAACTTATTTAAATAAAGTGGTGTAAAGTCACATCAAAACGTTCGAAATTAGGCGTCTTTATGGCTAAACCTAACGAGTTCATTAAAATAATTGTTTAACAAAATACACAGCGAAATAAAATGCATACATTTAATGAGTAATATAACTTATATGTAACAGTTGCGCGTACGCTGTAGAAACTTTAAATTATTACTTACTTATTTTTTATTTGTTTTATTAATATAATTTTACATTTTTAACATTTAAATTGTCATATTTTTACTAAAACTAAAATCCCACCAAGCCACTTTCTGTAGCTTGTTGGTGGAGATATATTCTACTAGCTTATATGTATAATATTATCTACATTTATAAAAACAATGAATTAACAGATATAATTAACAGCCGGAAAGATCATAATATACATGTATGCGCAAATAATAATAATAATATATTTTTTTTAATACAAGAAAATATATGAAAAATTAAAAATTTTCTACGCCAACTTGATTCCTATTTTCTAATAGTGAGTTATTTACAACAAGTTGAAAATGACCCTCAAAATTTAATATTTGTGTAAATCTTATTATTTGTTGGTATCTTAGAACGCAAATATTTCTTTTAATTTTTTTCTTACAAAAACATAAATATGAAAGATTTTAGAATCACTAACTATAGTGAACAAATTATAAAATCAGTGTAGTTTTATTTTTTTATGTTGGACAATGGCAATACGATAACTAATTCTTTGAATAGACAACAATCCAATATCTCTAATTGTGCTAATTTTCCACCCGAGTACAGCCGAACGTAATCTGACACATCCCGACCGCAGGTTTCGTCTGAGCCTAAGTTTCGGCCAAATTTCGACCGAAACTCTTTTTACTGGCCGAAATAGAATCTTCGGTCGGTCACTGGTTTTTGGATTACCCTAGCTTCTGTAAAATACAATTATAAAAATAAAATAAAAACTATAGGAACGACACGCCAATGGTGGATATCTATACTGTGTAAAAAATCATCGCTTTAGTGCCTTAATCCAGGGAGAAAATAAGGGAATACGTTTGTATGAAGAAAGGTCAGAGCGTATTAAGCTCTCAAAGACAAAAAATATTTTTAAGAGGAGTTAAGGACTAGATTTTCCTTAGTGGGAGGGATTTGAGTGGGAAACTCCTTAAAGATTTTCAGAATGTTTGAGTTTGCTGTTTACCATATTAATGTGCCATATATTTATTTTTTTAAATTACGACTATGTTTCTGGTCCAATATAATATTTGTGGTGATATACTCGTATGTTTGTGGTAACTTATTACTCGTTCCAACTCAAAACGGGACTTTTAGTCCCATGGAGTGTAATAAACTACTTATAAGTAAATAAATAAATACCGTTAGCTTGCGAATTTTATTGAAAACTAAATGACTAAAAAAATGGACTGGCGTATCAATACAGTGCCCTATGCACTGTTACGTGCTTAAGAGAACGATGATGACCATTTACTATGCTGCCTATGATTAAACTTCCATATTAAATCAATTTTTGTGAAGTAAATGAAAATGACTAAACCTTTATATTTCCTTCTCAAGAATGTTATCCATCTCTGTTGTAGTAGCTATCAGTTAATTCATCATTATTCCCTTTCCGTACCTAATGGTGCATAGGGCGCTGCATTGGTACACCAATCGCCGCGTATCTTAATCATTTTTAAAATATTTATTTATGTTTAGTGCACACAGGTGCTACGTTGGTGTAATACAGTAATATTATTATTACAAAAAAACATAAACCTAACACAGCACCAATTACGTACACGACACAATATATAATACAACTTCTGAACAGGACAACAAAATGTGACGAGAAGATGTATAACACGCGTTTTTTGTTACATGAAGGTAAAACGATCAGTTTTACGTTTCAGGTACCAGTCCAGAGACTATGAAATATTTAAGTGAGAAAAAACCATTTCAAATAAATATTTCATATCAACCATGTCGGGAATCGAATCAGTAAATTGTTATAGATTAAAATAAATTTTGCGTTACGTTTTAAAACGTTAGGCTATGTACTACAGTATGAATGTATCAATTAGTGGCTTAAGAGAGCGATACAATTTTTTTTTTTTTTTTTTAATTACCTAGATTGTAAAAACAATAAAACGCTTTGTACTTACAGCCAATCTGCCAAACAAAATGGATATTTACCCTTGAAAATGGACGCACTGTATCTGAATTATGCTATTTACTTAAATTATTAAATAATAAATTAGACTCCTTTAACCTACTCTCCAAAATGATTCTTAATGTCCCCTTTCGCGTGACCAGAAAAAAGTATTTATTCCATCTGCCAGCCTGTAGCACTATCTATGCACAACACTCTTTCCTCTATCGTTCTTGCTCTAACTATAATGTTTTTTTCATCTATTGATATATTTTACGTACCCCTTAATTTATTTAATAATAAATAAAGACTTATTATTTCTGGCTGCGATACGATCCCACTTACTATTTCATGATGCACACTCCTGAACACTTACTCCCGCACTAATACACATAAACACACATCTACAATTACTTTCATACAAATACACATAAACACATCCTTTTGTTATAACCCAATTTAAGAATATGTATGATTTTAGTTTAGGAACTTTGCTGGTCTGTGTTTAAACTGTATTTTTTTTAAATGTTATAATATCATTGTCGACTGTTTGTTTCTTTAAATTAATAAATAAATAACGTTAAATGTCTGACCATTAAAATAATCAAAATTCGATATACCGTGTGAACAAAGTTAAGTACGCTTTAAGTTTTTCCCGACAGTGTCCCAGTCGAGCAGTTCAACGGACTAAAGAATATAACCGCTTGGTAGACAGAGCTCGACCTTCCGCGCCAGAGGTCATCGGCGGAAGTATTTTGTAACGAAAACTATATGGGGTTCTGCAATGATCCATAAAAGCCTGATTTTCTTGTTGATCACCGCCGTAATCAGTGCTTTGGAAGCCGAATTAAGAGAATATGCGGTGAATGGAAAATTTGATGAATAGGTATTTACAAAATCGTGGTTTCGTTTTACCGTTTTCCGCGCCCCAAAACTGAACCGATTTTGTTTTTTTGTTGAGAAAGAGTATCAGACCAAACTTTTTCTTGTACCTTTACTGTTTTTTTTAAATATTTATCATATTTATATACCGGACGTCCGAAGTCGGCAAATAAAACCGTGGAGTTTTTGGAATTTTTAGATGGTCTTAGCTCCTATAAGAAACAATTTATCAAAAAAGCAAAACGATAGAGACACGCTTATAGTAAATATCTTTATTGTGTGAAAAAAAAAATCACAGCTCTAGTACCATAACCCAGAGATAAAATACGGGAATAGGTTTGTATGAAGAAAAGTCAAAACGCATTTCCTCTTAATGAGATCTATAGAACGCGAGAAGCCGTAACGCTAAAAAAATGAGAAGCTAACGATTAGGATTTAACAATTTTTTAATCAACAATAATTTGAGCACTTCTATCCAAAATTTTGTCGACAAATAATGCAAAGTGATTACTTAAAATTTAAAACAACAAAAGAAGGGTGATAATCCAGTAAAAGCCTACACGTCCATATTACCTTTTTCAAAAAGTTCTCCATTCTATAGCTTTGTAATTATTTAGAGAAAACGCCATTCTATCATTAAAATTTGAAGCACTAACTTCGTGGTTTCCCACATTAAACCGTTTACATATGTATTATACTTTGTTTGAAATTAGTATAATTACAAAGCCAACCAGTTTCGGAATACAGCAGTTCCTTTGTGAAACCGTAAAATAAACGAAATAGTCTTAAAACGAACTAAAAAAATCACGTGTTTGTATATCATATCGCCATGACCGTAGAACAACGACGCCTGTGATTTTAGCTTTTTTCAGCTTTACATAACTTGATAGTACAAAAGTATATCTTTTAATACTTGGGTTAGATATATTCCCTTTTTTCAAAACCTGGAATGTAAAACCTTTATAAAACCTATTTAAGATCAAGTATAAAAGAAAGTCATTTTTCGCACATCGTCGTAGTTCAACGACCACGACGATATGTTCAAATAATAATATGACCGTTTATATATTACATACACGATATTCGGCAATAAATATGCCTCCTTTAAAATGCTTTTAAAACGGCATACTAAATGGATACGTGTTGTAAAAAACGACCTTACATTTAGTATACAGTGTATCCGCCGGCAGATTTGACAATTTGAACCGCGCTGCCTCTAGTTATACTCGTAGTGGAGGCAGCGGATTGATTTGGGTGTCATTCGACGCAGGAGTGTTGCGGATTTTTTATCAATCGTGAGACGGGACGGTCGTGGACGGGAGTTCCTCGGACTTTCGTAGTTGAGGCGTATTTCGCGAACAAAAATTTGACCAATGTGGCAAGGCAACGTTTTTGTTCTCAGTTCGATATTCGAAGATTGAGTGATGGCCATAGAACCAGTTGATATGAACATGGGTGCAGAAGTTTTAAAGATCAGAATCAGCCTGAAACGAAACTCGATCAAAACCTTTTACTTCTGTCTTCAGTTTGGAAAACGTAAACAGCGTGGGAAACAAAATTTTGCGAAATCCTCGCAAATCTGACCGTAAGGTTACAGCATCTACTGACATTTAAAACACTTCGGTACACAATATTTTGAAGAAAAATTGAAATTTCATTCCTGCAAGGTAGAAAACATCCAGAAATTTATAGAAAACGAGCACATACGAAGGGAAATCTATGCCATAGTGGTCTTGAAAGGATTTTCTAACACCAACACGGTTGAAAAATATTTTTTTAGTGAGGAGGCGCATTTTTACATTACAAAGTACGTCAATAAATATAATATACACTTTACCAAGAAAAACTCCATAAAAAGCCACTTAATAGACTGAAGACCGCTGTTTGATGCTCCATTTCTAGCCGACGTTAAACTAGGACATTTATTTATGTAAACGTGCCAGAGTGGCTTAAAAACGATAATGCGCGATGATGGATAATTTGTTATTACCGAAACTACAAAAAACACGATGACTTCAATAATACAACCCATTTTCAGCGGGATAGAGTTACGGTATACACTGTTAGAGCATCAATGACCGAGGTGGGGACCATTTTTTCTGAAAAATTAATGAGTCGCTTTGGTGACATAAACTGGCTCTCAAAATCACTTGAACTTAGCCCGTGCGATTTTTTCTAACAATACTACCTTAAATCTCGCGTGTTCACAAAGTGCTCTACAGGAAAATATCCGACGTGAGATTGCAGCTATCAGTCCAGATTTCTTCTAAAGTCTGTTCATTATTACAAAAATTTCCAAATAAACAGACCAGCCGCGTGATACCCGACGGAGAATAGCCTATTTCACACATATCATCTTAATCTAAACGGCACGGTAAAATGGATTGACATTTATTAGATTCGTTAGTACCTATTTAAATTTAATAATATTTATATTTTTCTTTCTTTTAAACTCCATAGTTAATGACTTTACTAAAAATAAAATATTAGCGTTCTTATAATTTTCCCAAATATTTCAATTTTGGTGATCATTTTCAACGAGTTGTAAATAACTCACTATCAGAAAATGGAAATCTAGTTGCGGTAGAGTGGGGTTGGAACTTCGGACCTCTGATCCGTGAATTCGCAACACTAGCCACGGGACCACGGGACCACAAAACTAAACAAAAGAGTATTTTAATTCAGCGAGTACTCTCAGGTAAAAATCCTGCAAAAGGAAAGCGACTGGAGATTATTCGGTCCCATAATGAACTGGTTATTGCGTTTGCCAGGCATTAAATGAATAAATAATTGTAAAAAAATAAATTAAGATCCACCGTATTGTATTTTAATATGCCGTGGTGTGAAATGGGCCAATCATGCGATATCACGCAGTGGGCTCGTGGTTTGTACGTGCACAGCGGTCTAACCTCCATGAATGTAAGGTAGCGAGTTTATTGCTAATATTAGGTCTCGTTTGCAATAAAACGGAGAACATCTTAGTCATGTCATATAAAATATAAATCCGCATTGTTTTTACTATAAAAGGAAACAAATTATATTTATCGTTTTATTATTAGTTTCATTATTTTTTTAAGTGTCAAGTCTGCCGGCCGACACCTGTGTTATAATTTAGGATTTTTTTTTTATGAAATCGGACCAAAATTTTTATCACATCAGAATAAAATTTACGTAAACAGAAGTATTCCCCATGTTGGGTCACAGTTTGTCAAATAAATATATGTAAATATGTGGCTCATAACTGTATGTCGCTGGAGATAGCGCTTTGTGGTGCGCTCACTATTTGCGGATTCACAACCACAAATTTTACAATAGACGATCATGTTTGTTCAACAAATCAGTGCGGCCATAATAAATATATCAGAATAAAAACCAAAGACAAATAAATATAAGAACCGCGATTACATGACGTTACGTTAACTGGCAGTTAAAGTTGAAATATTTCATGTTTAAAAAAATAAATTATGTGATTCAATTTCCCGTGCTCGATAAGAATAGAGTTCTAAAGTAAAATAGAAACCCTAGGCGAGTTTTTTCGACTCCATAGCTTCTCTCAAGTAAAACTCTTGAAAAAGAAAACCGAGTAGACATTAGTCCGCCTTTGTTGGATTTGCTTAAATTGCGATTTTTCACACCAACATTTATAAGTCCCCGGACTGACACTTGAAGTTTATGACTGATTATTTTACCTTCACGTACAATGATCAAGATAATCTGCGGATTGGAGAATACATGTTGTGCCCTGAGCACCATACGGTACGGAAAAGGGAATTACGATTACGGCTGCCGCCGACTGTTAGATGCTGGAAAAATATTATTTCGTATATAAAATATATGAAGAATACTTTTTTATTTTCTCAGTGTAAAAAAATAAAGCAATTTTAATACTCGTATACTAAAAGTGTAAATCAAAAAAAATAATTGTCAGCATAGTTCTCAATTATTTATCTAATAAGACACCGGGCACCGCACACGTGAACAGTAGGTAGGTACATAAAATGATAAAATGACTCATAAATAAAAACGGTCAACACATCTCGATAGAAGACCAAAACAACTTCCGAACTTTTCGACTTCGTAGTTTTATTTTACTATCCCTGAACTTACCGGTGCCGGTCTCAAGGTGTTACGGAGAAAGTAATATGTCGCGGTGTTAGCCAATGAAAGATAATACCGGAAGGAATCATACAAGAATTGACCCTTTGAATACGTGTCACCATTGTGGACAACGGCATGGCCTCTATTGAATGGAAGAATAATTATATTGATTTAATTTATATGGGAACTTTTACATGGGCCTTTCTGCTCCACCCTCAAAATGTCTCAAAAGATTTCCTCATGTGGCTATTTGGATAATAATGAATAGTTCTAGAAGCAAGCGATATTTTCTCACCTTCCACACACCCCGACGTGCATAACATTGCTTAATAATTGTATCAATTCCATATCTACTATAACTTGACTCACAGAATGTGTATTATCAATATTTTTAATGTGTTGTTTAAGCTATTTAGGTCACATGGCATAACTAGCTCGATGGGCAACCGTTCATACAGCGTTATTATATATTATATATATTACAACAGATATGAATAATAACATTTTTTATTTTTTTTTAAGTTTATGTTTTCTTACGCAAGCTACACTAGTACGTGTGGTTAGGTAGTGTGCGATGTGTCATTGGAAATGGTTTGGCTGTGCCTAACTAAAAAGAAAAGTACCGACTGCGACAAACAAAACGGAACGACAGAAATGGGTCCTACATGTCGGACATTGTTCACTCGCCTAGAGTTTCCTTTGAAGTCCAGTTCTCCCTATAACGAAGTATCAGGATACGACAAGAAAAGGCCGTACTTCGATCGGTAATTTCAAATATCCAGTTTCAAAGAATACTCTGTTCTTTGTTTTGTACAAAACGTAATAAATGACAAAACTAATATATCAAAGGTAATATTATTACAGGTGTGTCACCGAAGTTCCTTTTGTAAACAAATTATTTCCCCGAAATTAACGTAATTTTCTTGCAAATCACTTTTCCCCCAGTCAAAAACATGTTTTCAATTTTTCTTAAATGATTTTTTTTCTTTGTCTAATCTAAGCTGACGTGAAATTCACTATTCAAAATGCCGCGAGACTTTTTGTTGGATTTAAAATTATTTCATTTGCTCTGGATTCAGAACTCGCTTCTTGTCAAATAAATGTTGATAGTATCTGAAATTCAGTATTAAATCGTCGTCAGAGTTTACTTTTAAATAATAAAAGTAATTTTGAATAATATAAAAAAATAATTATAAATAATAAAAGTAGATATAATTAACGACTGCGACCGTGACTTGAGTAGGGTTTACACAGGGACAGAACAATATTGGCATGTCTCAGGATAGGACCCATTGTCCTCGTGTAAACAGAAATTTGTAAGACAGGGCAATGGACTGAGACACTGTCCTAGAGAAAGACGAGCGGGCTATCCCTACAGGACAATGGAATACCCCCACCACCGCTTGCGGCCGCATTGTCTTCGAGTGAACGTGTACGGACAATACCCACTTGCTCCGCGCGCGTGTCGCTCCCGCATATTCTTTATGCCGAAAATGTCACGTAGATGGAATCCGGAAGAAATTAAAGAGTAAATATGTATATATATAGCGAACAAGACTGCTTGTAGCGCATTGATTGCCAAACTCTTAGGGACAAACAGAGCGGAGAAAACGCGGCGGAAGCGATTGAAGCCGCTATGAAAATGCCGTATTTCCCTCGTAATTTTTTAAAACAATTATTTAGTTTGTCTTCCAACAATTCCAATACATCTTGGTATAAAAGAAATAGTATATTTCGCGAATTAGCTCGTAACGCGCGTCGACTTGAATTTATTTTGGCAGCGTTCTGCGTGTGAACTACTCCTTTGTCTTTTCCTGAGCGGTCTAGGGTGTTTACGGAGCTGGGCCAGGACAATATTACCTTGTCTTTTGTATTGTCCTCGTGTGAACCCACCTTTAGCACAGCGTGTGTTAATAAACAAAAGTGGATTAGTAAAACAGAAAAAATCTACAGAGCGATTTTTTAAAATACGTATGTCGAGAATGTCAAGTTCGGGTAAACATTATCGTTAAAATAATACCGAAGTACGTTTGAAAACACGCATTCTGTGTGTTTTGGATTTGCCCGTATGTAGGAGCCGTGGAAGGTATGGGTTCAAATAGCAACTCAAAAGGATTGAGTACAAATAGGACAATTTACGATTGCAGAAGAAGATAATTCTGTTCGTTCTGGTTAATTATAGTTGTTTCGCGTTGTTTTCTCTGTCTGTTCTACATCTATTGGTTAACTGACGCCGACGCGACGCCAGGGTGCACATTGCATGCACATTTCACACAAACAAAATATTCATTCTCGCACCTCGTAACTAGGGGCACTGCGCTAGAACACCAAAGCAGCGTTATATACGATGATCGTTATTTAGCAGACAGTCTTTATACCGTGTCATCAGTGCAGTTTATTTTTTGTCGCAATATTTTTATTTTGTTTAGTTTGGCATGTTACATTTTTTTTCTTAAGTATTTAATTTTCAAATCGCTTGATTCAGAAAACTACAAAATAATAAACGGTAGTGTAGTGGACCCCTGATTCGGTAAATTATAGAACATAACAGATTAAACACGAATTTAAAAAAATATTCTGAAATTTAAAAAAAATAATCTAGAATGATTTCAGGATTTTATCTCTCTTATTATATTTATTTCGTCGGGATCGTAGAACAACGACGAGTGTGATTTTATTTAACTTTACGTGCGAGCGGTTAAATTTTTTTTGGACAATTTGTCGCAACTTAATAAGTTCAAAGGTATACCATTTGATACTTGGGTTAGTTTTATACATAGTGTTATTCAAAATTGTTTATTTTTATTATTAATATGTGTTGCTTTCTTTTTTTTTCTCTCTTTTTTTACAGGTTCAAAATATTTCTATCATCAAATATTTAATTTTTATAACTAGTAATAATATTTTTAAACCGTGTATCTTCTTTTTTTTTACTCTTAATTTGTAAATAACGGTTAAGTAATAATTTCTTTTAAATACTATATTTTACTTATTTCAATTACATGTATGTATTTTATTATATGCAACTTATATGTAAAAGGCACTAAGTGCCGTTTATTACAATAAAATAAAATAAAATAGAAATATTCAAATCTGGAAAAAAGCCTTTATATCAATAGCAAATATAAAAGAAAGTAAATGTCGCATTTTTCGCACATCCGTCGTTATCTACGATCACGACAATTTGTTTATTTATACACGGCATTTCTGCCATTAACATAATCATGTTGTTGAAAAAGTGCTTAAAAATAATAATACAATTCGAAACTTTAGAGAATGCACTTACATGCACATATTATGTAGACAAAATTTTACCTTTTTATACTAAATGATTACCAATACGTAATATTATTATTATAATAGCGAACTATAAATAATTTCATTATTTCAATAGATCGGTCATTCTAGGTATACTTAATATAAGTATGTTGTCTACAACATATTATTTTGATCGTAACCAATTATTTTGGAAACGAATGATCAGTAGATCGATTACATATTCTCCGGTTACAATTTTTTGTATTAAATCATTTGACCGGTTATGCACGTCACTAATACAAGCATGTGCTCCACGTCTTGTTAAAAGTTTCCACATTGGCACGAAGTTAGTCACTTGTGTACGGGAAACAGGAAGAGGAAGGGGATATGTGTCATTGCAGTTTAGAACGAAGTCCACTAGATGGCGTTGTATCCTTAGACTCGAGTGAGGGCTATTTCCTATATGGCATCGCCCTACATTCGCAATGTACAATAAAGCTCTTCCTTCACAATAAAACGCAAGATGCAAGAGATGCAAGAGATGCAAGTAACGAGAGATATAAAGACTTGAAATAAAATAATTTTAACATTTAACCATTTAGAGCGCAATTTTTTTTTATGTTCATTTATATTTTTTTACAGCATACGAAATACCAACTTTATTTCGATTTTCTAATGGTGAGTTATTTACAACTCGTTGAAAATGGCCCTTAAAATTGAATATTTGGGTAAATCAGAAGAACGCAAATATTTCTTTTTAAAAAAATATAAAAAACCACTATTTTGACAAATAACTTTTGCTCAGGCTAAACATGAAAATATATTTATATTTATAGGAAAATCAGTAATTTTCAGCGATCTTAAAACTAACTACCGCGCATTTCGTACTGTGATATATATATATATATATTTTAAATCCTTGAATTTTTGTTTATTTATTGTTATAAATGTTATTAAACGACAAAAAAAACCATTTAAAAGTATGTTTGAGGATATAAAAAAAATAATAATATTTGAGAATTGTAGACGATAAACGCCAATCCCAAGCTCTGTAATACGTACGGTGATCGGTTTATCGTTCACTTCATGTTTTTAAAAGTTATCGAGTAAATAAGCCTACTTTATACTGATTGGTTAATTTAGAGTTTTAATGAACTTGGTCCTTATTGTATGAGATATAGCCTTTATCGGAGGTGATCTCAAAAGCGACCACTTTTACCACTTGCGCGCTCAAGGGCTATGGATGGACTCATCCTGTAAATTGCATTCAAAATAAATAACTCGATTTTCAAAAAAGAAAAAAAGATTTTTTAAAGATATTCGAATAAACAGCGAATAACATTTAACTGAAGTTTGGTTGAGGTTTATAATAAATTAATACACTAATTACAGCGAATCTCAATCATTTGTATCTTGAAGGCAAGATTATCAATATCTCGCTTTAGATGAAAATAAATAAATAAAATAATGTTAAAATTTTTATAACCTAAATAAAAAAATAAAAAATATCTTGGATTTGAATCCGGGAATTTATGCCTAACGTGCTATTTATTATGTTCAATAAAATTTGCATAATAAATATTTTAAAAATTACCATGGTGATATTTTTTTGTCATTGTATTGACTCCGGAAACCAGAATTAAATCTGGTAGTTGTAAAAAATATTTGATATGAGATAATTATTTGAAATATAGTGAATCCCTTATAGTTTATGCTTGTTAGTTTGAAAATACATTAGGTTACAGAGGCTGTTTTTAGTATGGTAAATAAATACCTGTTGCCAATGCATACTTGAATCCACTGTATTAAATAAAATATAACAATTATAATAAAAACCTTTATTAAAAAAAGATTGATTTAAATATATTAGGTCATAGGCCAGTTGGCATTTGATCTTAAATAATCCAAACAATAATGCGAGTAATCAGGTGCTCTAACGAGAACTGTCAAAATATGTATTCCATTTTAAGCGGGATTACTGATTGCAACCAAGCGAACAAAATTAGACAGCATAAAGAAGATTGCAAGAAATTAGAAAACAAGACCTTGACATTTTGATCTATTATAGGAAAAATAAAATCGCCATGTTTTAGTGTTCGTTCGAACATACATGCGGTCTTAAAGGGTTAAGGGGTATAAATCTCGTTCTGTTGGTGCAATGGGCAATTGTCATGGGTTTTTTTTATTAGCTAATAAATTAATCTAAAAAATCACAAGCCGATCGGTAGTATTCTTATTAAAATCTGTTAATAAATAAGGGAGATATAAAGCATTCAATTCTAGTCATTTGAATGGTGCCAAAAACAAACAATTCGTGACGTCATCAAGTATGACGTCTTCGGATGTTTTGTGACATCATCGGATGGTTTTTATCAATGTCTATGAATTTTATAGAGTATTGTAGATAGCTTCCTTTTTCTATGTGTCGTTGGTTTACATTTTCGGCGTCCTGTCACTTATCAATCGCTACGAGTTGTGATTTATAAATTTTCACGATAAATTGATAATTCAGTTTATCATTATCATAGTAAATTAATATCTAGAAGAGCTTAAAAACCATAAAATAATAAAAGAAATTCGAGATGTAAGATGTAATCCGTTTTCACTTTCATCTGTCAGTGCCTGGAACTGGTGTGGGGGGGGGGGGGCTTAAGATAACATGCATAGACAACTCTCCTTATATTTCTATCTGTGGCCTGTAGCATTGCCAACATTAAAATGAATGCATTACACGTGAACTTCTGTGACAAAATTTAATACCAACTTGAGAAACGATCGTTTTCGAAAGACCTTATTTTCGAAAGGAATATAATGAATGAAAATATTAATTATAAGGGTTAATATAAACACTACGAGAATCTTTAAAAAATCTTTTATTTGTAGAGTAGGTTAAATCCGACATTCCACCCCGAGTGATAATACCCTATTAAAATTAATTTGAAGATTTTGGAAGAAGGCGAAGGAATTGATGGATTTTCAGCCACTGTGATTTACTTATTTTTCTTAAATTTTTGTTATTAGTACTGATTTACTAATCTTATGATCTGCCAAAATGATTATATTTGTAAATCAAGCTGTGTTAGAGCGGAGAGTTGGGTGCGAGCCTCGGGCCTCTGATCCCAAGTCGGAAACACCACCACTGAACAAGTACTGTGAATAAGATTCGTCTAGAGAGCGCGAATTTACGAGATAAATTTTCTAAACAGGCTGAGAAACCTTCAGGGGGCGCAGACGGGAAAATGTTTGGATGGAATTACCCGAACATTATGTAAAGATTACATTATTCACCACACATCCGCAGTACCCGTATAACAGATTTGAAATACGCATGTGTATACTTCAGATTTTATACAGAAACATGCAGTGGCGCACAAAGTTTTTAATGAGGAACTTCAGACCTATGCGAAACTGTATACAAAAAATGTTTTCTTGCGCGCGAAAATTAGATCATTAAATTATAGAGAACAGTTTCTTGAAAATTAATAAAAATTATTTTAATAAAAACGAACTTTTTTCAACGACGTCACTGGTTCATTTGAATCAAACGATGATAAGAGAGAGCTGTGAAAGATATCCGGTTTGCTTACCGTAAACGGACTAATCGGCAGAACTGACAGAGGATAAGTTGAAGAGAACCTCTGACGTCACACGCGAGTTATTTCAGAAATACAAAACTTTGAAAAATCATAGCGCTGATAATACAACAACAACAACAAACTATCACGCCGTTTCCTCGTAAGGGTAGGCAGAGAGGATAGAACGCCACGTCACTATATATTTGCATACATATCTCGTTTCCTCTACATTCATACATCTTCTCATGCACGCACGCCGATTATTACGACTTTTGACATGTCCGTCTTCGAGTATTTGTTCGATTTGGTCATGCCATGTCTTTGTCGTTCTTCCTCTATTTTGCATCCATCACCATTCCCATTGTAAATATTTTTAGCCATCCTTTCGCTGTCCATTCGCTCTACATGTCCAAACCAACATAGAGCTCGTTTATTGATTTTGTCGATAATGCTTATCTCAGCCTTAAATAATGTTAGGATCTCAGCATTTGTGCATCTTTCGTACATAGTTTTACCACACATTTGCCTGAGAGATCGCATTTCGCATTTCGACAGCATTCAGCCTATTTTTATCCCTGTTTTTCCAAGGCCATACTTCGCTCCCGTACATCAGGTCGGGACCGGGACTCCATTGTGAACTGCTAAATATTTTTTTTGAATAACTCTTTTTGCTAAAGGAATACATCAACAGAACTTTCTGTCTTTGGACACTTCATTGTAAAGCCTAACCATTCTTGGCATTGGTGAAAAGAAGTAGGTAAACAAACCTCTATGGATCTATTTTAATATGTAGTTTTGTGTGTTCAGATGGACGAAGAATACTCTGAGGGAAATAAAACCAGAACGCTGGGCGAGTGTTTTTGACTCGATAGCTAAGGTAATCTACTACTCTACTCTACTTAAGGTAATCTAGTGCATTTGGTGTTTTAATACAGTGCCCTATGCACCATCAGGTGCGGATACGGGGGTAATGAATAATGTGTAATGTTCTTCTACTACACAGCGTGATTTGGGAATCAGCACCCAGAATCTTTACTTGCTTTTTTTCTTCCTTCTCACACAATGCAGACACTGACAATATATATTCGCCAGAGTAGTCTATATTGTTCGACAACAACAATGCAATTTAATACTATAATAAGGAAAAAAAATACCGTTAAAAATATGTTAAGTGGATTTAGAAAAATTCATTGTATTTTCGAAATCATTTTCATACATAACTTTGATCATTAAAAAACAATCATTAAAAAATACGTCCCTACATACGCGACATATTTGGCATTGATAATTGTGACGTAAAGATTCGTGATTCCTATAAAAAAAAAACGGTTTTAAACAAAGTTCAAAATTAACATGAATCGTGATGTTTTAGGGACGTGGCCAATGCAACGACCGTTTTCGCGGGACTCAAAATTATAAATTAAAAAATATTTTTTATGCTACTAATAAGTAGTAAATTTATTTTTACTTGACAGTATTTCGTAGACCTTTACTAATTTAAAATTGTTTTTAAAAAAGTGATATTTCTCTATGACGCGTACTGCCGCTCTGCTACAGCTGTAGTGCGAACAATAAAAGAAGTGTAGCTCAGCTTAGCTCAGCGCATTGCTACATATTATTATTGTACGGAAAGTCAAAAATCTTATCAGATATCTTCCTTCAAATAAGCGTTATGTATTGCTATGTCGTTGGCTGTAGTCGACGTTAAAAAAACCTGAGCCACTTAAGTAAATCAAAGTAACCGCTGTCCGAACTGTTCGTACGTGAGAAATATAAATACAAGGGAAACAATACAAACGGCGTATATGTACACACCCTGTTAGCCAGTCTAAAAATGAATTCTTTTTCTATTTCGTTTAGATAATTTTACGCTGGCGCTTCCAACTTCTTCTTGAAGGTTTAACACGCGGCCTGGTGCTCACCAAATGATAAAAATCGCCCCAGTGAAGTTCTCACCGAGTAAAGCATCATCGTAGACGCCCTAGGGCAGTATTTTCCACAGTGGAGCGTTCGCCCCACCGGTGGGGCATAACGCCTCAGAGGTGGGGCACCACAATTCAGACATGAGACACGTCGGTATTCAACATATAAAGGAGAATACTCATAGGTCATACAAAAAATGCCTGAGATGTACAAAATTAAAATATACGCCAAATTGTACTTGAAATATAATGAAACCCGTTACAATTGCAATAATTATCTGAAAACACAGAAACTGTGCAAGATGTAGGAATAATGGCATGGATTTGCGAAGAAACTAGCACAAAATATCCTAATATACTTTGCATGCCAGAAAATTATTATTACCCTTTTCCTCATCGTATTTGGTGGAATGTGGTTTTAGCGCCATAAGCGATTTACTCATTAAAAAACAAAATCAATTGGATATAACTAATAGAGGTATAGAGGGGACCTAAGACTGAAATTAACTAAGTAAGATCCGGACATCAAATTTCTTTGTAGCAAAAGCGTAACTGAATTGAATCATGAATTTCTATTGTCACTAATGTTTTATTATTGTTTCTTTTTTATTATTTTATTCTACTTAATTACGTTTTCAATTTGTGTTTTGTAATCATTTCAGTTATAATATATGTATTAAAATAGGTTTCATTTCATTCTATTAGGGGTTTACATGTTTACAAACATATTACAATATCATTTGAAAATTAACCTGCTGTTTACTTAAAAAAGATGCCGGTGGGGCATCGATTTTTGAAAAGACTACGGTGGGGCATGGCATAAAGAAGGCTGGAAAACACTACCCCAGGGCATTCTAAGTAGACGTGGGTAAGACCCTGTCACCGAGAGGATACGTATAACTTGCATCTGCATCACCAAAGTGACCGTATCTTTTAAGCAGTTCAATTGAACGAATGTATTTTTTGCACATTCGGCTCATTTAGGTCATCATATCTCCGCATCTTTCGTATCATCGCATCATTTGTGTCTTCATATCTCTAGTATGTTTCGTTCTTTTGTTTGCTTGAGCCGAATGTGCACGAGCGGTGAACGAAACAATTATTAATTCTAAACCTTTGGCTGAATTGTCAGCATGATTTTCTTCATAGATTTTATTATATTGTTTTTTTAGATATTATAATATCACAAACCTAAAGAAAACAGATAAATTATTTCATTTTCAAAAATAACTTTAATACTATGAAGTATTTGTATAAAACAAATAAACAGAGAAATTATAAATTATGCAAGGTTTACTTATTTTTTATTAATAATAAATATTTTAAACCCCTTTCCCGGGTAAGCTTTTTCTTTAAAGAAGGTTTTTATATTTATATCGTGTGCAGTTATACAATATATCATAAAATAAACAAATGCAAATAAAAAATAAATAAAAAAAATTGGCCTTTAGCACAAAATGGATAACTGACCCAATAAGTTTTTCCACAATTAAGTTGTTATTTTTTACTTTGTTTTATTTGTAATTATTTTTTAATGTTATATCTTCTGATTGGATTGTTATTCTATAATTTTTGTAATTTAATCTCGTAAAAAAAAAGTGTTCAGTAGACTCAAATCAATGTTTGATTTCTTATATTAAAGGTTTTAATAGACTAAGCCGAATGAAATAGATATAGTATTTTTTAAATCATAAATCAAAACTAATTTTAATTTTCTCGTTTGATTTCCACGACTTTTCTAAAACACTGAGCTGTAATCAAACTTCGTGTAAACACTTGTTATTGCTCGATCAGAATTCCCGCATGTGACTATGAAGTACACATTATAGTCGATATGATTGCTTTCGTAATGTGACAAATAATGACTGAGGACATTTCATATTCCCGCGAACGTCGCTCGTTGCCTCGTGTCTCGTGGGAAATTATTCTGCAGCTTGGCGTATAGCACGAGTATACTGAAGCTTACTACATCGACCATCGCTCTCTTTTGTTTTCTCGAGTTCTATTCATAATTTAATAATCAGAACCGCTCTGAATACGCCTCTAGAAAAACCGACAAATTGACCAACTTCTTGAATGATATTTAGCTAACCCATAAGCGGTTACTTTCGGAAGTACAAATGAAGGGAGCGCTTTACCGAGTATTATTTCAAATTACCAAACACACAATACATGCCTAACAAACAGACAATACCATAGGTGAAGCCAGCAAGGATAAAACGCCAAATGACATGGAAAAAATAGTAAATTAGGAGAAATAATGACAACAATATTTTAAGTGTGTCTAAATTATTGTAGACAAGGACTGAATTCAACCTCTTAGGGAACGGTTAATATTACCATATTACAACAAAGATGAAGAACATTTTAGAGAAGGGAATATAGAAGTCTGGTCGTCTACAGAGCTTATGACATGTCATTGGCCACTTTACACACCGTGTAACATTAACCATTCTTTCTATATTTGATCATCTATCCTTTAATTTTTAAAATTAAATCTAGCTAATGACAGTTCATAAGCCCTGTAGATGCCTAGACTTCTATATCCTCTTCTCTAGAATATTCTTCATACCTGTTTTAATATAAAATAATAACATATTATACAGTAAAAATATTAAGAATAACATTACAAAAAATAACGTTCAATTCTTTAAAAAAATAAAAATACAAAGTAAAAAACATAATACTAAAAAACATGCCTTATGGTGTAACTAATTTGTTTCGCAAATTCATTCGTATCGTGTGAGAGGGAACGAGAACGAAATATGGTTTTGATTGCGTTAAAATGTGATGGATATATGGCGAAAGAACGAACTTACGAAATGAAATTGTTACAGAATAAGCCTGCCGAACAGCAATGAAAAAAATAGCGATGATTACATAAAACATCGTTACAATATTTTTTTTCCCGAAGCAATCATTGATAAAATCCATTTATGGATGTTCATCTTAAACATAGCCATTGTTTTAGGGAACTTAATAATATGTTCATCCATGTCGTTGAATACTCTAGGAACTACATACGAACGAGCATTAATTCTAATCGAGCAAAAACAAGTGATGACAAGGAGCTTAGTTACAAGTGTTTTATAAAAGTTGTGAAAATCTGGAAATATTCAAAATGAAATAGATAGGATAGAATTAATAAGTTAAGTATACTTTGATAAAGAAGCTTGTGTAGCTCTGAACCCGTCAGAAGAAAAATTAAAAAATAAGTGGTAAACAAAGCTGTTCCATATTTATTTTTTATCAATACAATTATTTATTTACTTATCATTACAGGCCTAACTTTGTACCAAGTTTATAATTAAGGCCCAATATGTGCGTCTGATAAATATATGTATATCTAATAAACAGATTTATTTTTTTAGTACCGAATTACATTACGCTTTATGGATAGTAAGATAAAATACTACATAAAATAAATTAAGTAATAGGTACATAATTAAATGTTTTAGTAAAATTATAATAGTTTTAGGCAAAAATTTTAAGTTTGCAGTAGGTATTATTTAAAGGTAGGTAAAATACAAAAAGTTAAACTGGTTTTTACAGCATTCGAATAATGTAAGTTATTTTAATTTTATCGTCGTAAGAAAGTTTTCAATTCATTGTAAATTGCTGTAATAAATATGTAAAACTTATTTTAAATGTAAAAACTGATAATGGAAAACGAAATAAATCTATTTCGAAAACGAAATACATCAATTTCTCCATACTCGTTTCCGAGCCGATGTAATCTGATGATTGGAGAATTTACAAAATCATTCTGTCTACCAAACGCCACAACAAAAATAAATAAATTATTGGTAAAATAACACCTCCATTCGCTCCCAAAACCGTTTTCTTCTACTTTTTTTATTGTGTGGTTGGCTTAATGTGAAAGAACTGCGCATAAAACCTTAATTTAAGTTTAAAAAAAAGTACATAAAAAAAAAATTACAACATTGCGCCTTCCATAATACTTAAATACTATTTGGTCCCATACCATACGAATATTTATATAATTTTATTTTGAGAAAACAACAGCATTACAAAAATAGTTAACATTTTATATATCAAACAAACAAACAAACCATCACGCCGTTTCCCCGTAGGAGTAGGCAGAGAGGATAGAACGCCATAACACTCTATCTTGGCATACAGACCTCGCTTCCTCTACATTCATATCTTCTCATGCACGCACGCCGATTATTCCTACTTTTGACATGTCCATCTTCAAGTATTTGATGGACTTGATCGTGCCATGTCTTTCTCGGTCTTCCTCGTTTTATGCATCCATCAACATTTGCATCGTAGATCCTTTTAGCCGTTCTTTCGCTGTCCATTCGCTCTACAGCCTTACACACTTCACGGATCTCGACATTAGTGCACCTATCATACATCGTTTTACCACACATTCTCCTGAAGGATCGCATTTCGACAGCATTCAACTTACTTTCATCATCATTTTTCCAATTCCATACTTCGCTCCCATACATTAGAGTTGGCACTAGAACTCCGTTGTAAATTGCTAGTTTAGCCTCCTGCGATAAACATTTGTTTGCCAAAGTAGATTTTAGTGCACCGATCACCCTGTTCCCGGCACTCACCCTCCTTACAATATCTTTCTCGGCCTTTCCGTCCCTAGTAAACATACTTCCCAGATACACAAATTCTTCTACCTGATTCAGAATATCTCCGTTCACGTTGATCTCACATTTAGTTGTATTTTCGTCCCTTTCAAAAACCATCACTTTTGATTTATCATTCATAAGCAAATCGCTTTTCTTGCATACATCGTAGACTTTTGTTACCAAGAATTGAAGGTCTTCTTTGCTGCTAGTAAGAAGCACATTTTATTTTATTTTTTTAATATACGCTATTTATAGTTTTCTACTTAATATAATTTTCTACTAATTATGAATTATAAAACTAGGAATTGAAAACAAAAAATAAAAGAAAACTTAAATAATAAGTATAGTTTGCATATTTTAGGTACATATATTTAATATTTGAAAACATATCAGAAATCAACAATATTTTGAGTTTGTCCAAATTTTTGTAGACAAGGACTGGATTCAACTCCCTGGGGAGCCGTTTATATTAACATACTACAACAGAGATGAAGAACATTTAAGTACCTGTAGATGCCTAGACTTCTATATTACCTTTTCTTAAATGTTCTTCATCTCTGTTGTAGTATGTTAATATCAGAAATCATCGAAAGAAAACTTCTTTGTCTTATGAATTTTTGACTATAAGACAACTTTTTTTTATCGTACATTCCATCCGTGGAATTTGCTCCTAAAATTACGATACAAGCGAAAAATAAAATACATTTGAAAAACCATAAAATAGTACGTCATATTAAAAGTACGAACATAATAAGAGTCATAATTTCGGGAAAAGAAGGCCAGTTTAGGGCAATAATAAAAATAAAACCGTTAAAATTTGAAGGCCTTTTAAGAAAAGAATAATATAAGTACCCCATCAACATTTTGATTACGTAGGTATTGTGTTTACGATATTGCGGGTATAAAATATGGATGAAAAATATAATACTCGTCACTATACGATTTTCAATTACAATTTTAAGAACATCGGGTGTGATAATTTTTGTTTCTTTTTAAAGCTGGGTTCACGTGAAGAAAATACAATAGACATAACAATATTGTCTTTTCCCAGCTCTGTGAACTGTCTGAACTGCACAAGACAGGACAATGAGACAATTCGGACGTAGTTTACTCATAGAACTTATTTTTTCATACAAATAATTATACTATATTTTGAATGTCTTAACCCCAGTGCGGGTTTTTTCTCCTAGATTAAACTTGCAGATACGCAAATTATTTGAAGATTCTTGATTTGGAAAACAGTATTTCAAACATTGTTTCTTAAGGGATATTTTTCTTCGAGATGGTACTTTTGACATAAGATCATAATTGCTTTCAAGCGTCATATTGCAGGACATATGGCACTCGACGCGGCCGTTTTTAACACTATTAATTTCTAGAACAATTCGGCCAGTTGACATTTCAATTGAATACCTAATACCGACTGAATTCATAGTGCTATTGTTTATTTATTATTTAATGACTTATGTTTTAAAGTAAAGGATAATATATCTATATCTCATCTTAGAACAGGCTTTGCCATGTTAGATGGAGACTATAATAAACAGAGAACACTCCGTTTTCATTTTACATTGATTGGTTTTATATAGATTCCCTGTTATTAAGTATGCATATTATTTATTTTGTTGCAATAAATTTATAAATAAAAAATAATAAATGAATATAATATAATATATCACAAAGTTACATCGAGTTAATTTCATGGATGAGAGTTGTTGTATCACACAGGACCACAGAAAAATATCAATTTATAGTATATATTACTTACATTATATTATGTGCCTTCTATGTAGGTACAAATATATGATTTTTTATGGCTTACCTGTAAATAAACTCACCATTCGCCACTGGTAGATAGCCTGCCCGTCTGTCTCTAGGACAATGTGTAGGTATATTGTCCTTTCTTTAAAATTGCTGTACGAGGACAATAGGTCTGATGTTAAGACAGGACAATATTGTATTGTCCTCGTGTGAACGCTACTTAAAAATGACTTCTACCTATCGGACTCTCGCGCCACGTCCCCTTCTCCATCCCCTGTCCACAAAGGCCGTTTGCTTCAGCTACAAGGAGTAACCCAGTTTTACGAGTACATACTTACTGGCATAAGACAGAAATAGTGATTTCCATCACGCTCCTCGCCATTCTTACACAGGTGATACATGAATTAAAATGATCAGTGTGCTGTACTAAAATTCACGCCTCTAGAAGACCTCGGTGTATAATTTGATATTATTTTCGAGCTCGGGGTGAATAATACAATAGGGGAGCATGGGTTACAGTGTGTCACTTTTTTTTAAAAACCACCATACATCTGAAGTTTATTGTTAAATTCTGGTCTCTGATAAAAACGAAAGATGTATTCATAGCATTCAAAGTAATGGTTTCGGTTCGCTATTTTATAGCTTATTTAATAAGATCTATTTTTTTATTGGTTAAAGGTAATCGATCCACTGTGACCCAGAAGTGGGCCTCAGTGGATCAATCTTAAGGTTACATAGGATCAGACTAGAACATGTTAAATTATGCTATTAAAATAAAATAAAATGTTTTATAATAAACTGTTTAAAGAAAAATATTCCTGTGTAAGTATAATGATGTTGTGCTGTAATTGTTTTTAATTTTGGAATTCAGATGATACCACTTGTTTTAGGTCGCGTACTATGTTGTCATTTTAGTAATTACGAAGAGAGCCCAAAATTCAAAAGTAGTCGAGAAATGCTCGCAACAGACTAAAGGCCGTTCTTTCAATCATATGCCAATTGGCCGAAGGGTAAGGGACCATATCGAACGCTTATGCTTGCTCTAGTTATATACCTCAATGCGAATAACATCCATATAGTATTATAACAGTGCTACTAAACGTTTATTTAAAAACGCAAACATTACAATTTTTCCTGTATTACAGAAAATTACTAAAATATCACTCGTTTATCTAATATCAATGTAAAATAATTAGAATCAGACTTTTAAAAACCAAATAAGGACACGAAGCCGACAATACCTATCTACACAATGACATGTGCATTGTGCATCTACATTTACCGGTAACCAACCAGAGAACTATGGGGAAAGGGGATGATATACCTACAACACCAGTCTTAGCTGTTAGCCAGATGTCAAATGAGCAGAGGATACCAGACGCATAACCACTTACACAAGTCACTTTTATTAATCATCGCGACTGTTATCTTTCCAACCATAAATCATGTTAAAGAATACCCTTATTGTTTAGTTTATCTTACTGTTTACTGTACGTGCGGATGGATATTTACAATTGCCAAACTTATTACTTTGCTTGATGCATTTAATTTTCTTCATTTAATAATCTTTTTGGTAAATAAAAAATTAAAAATAGTTGCTAGAATTTCATCCGTCCATGCGCTTTATAGCTGCAAGACTTTTGGTAATATTAGCTTTGATTATATGAAAATTAACTAACTAAATAACACAAACTTCTCGCTAGCACTAATACTTCCTCGTGACTATTAACATAGCATAAACAACTATAAAAAATAAGGACTAGATTTCAAACTGTCCATGCGCTCTGTAGCTGCAGGATATTTCGTTATCTAGATTTTATCTGTAATTTTGTTAAAAACACGCCACTTTATTCGTAATATGTAAATGGGGGCTAGATTTCTAACCGTCCGTGTACTATGTAGCTGCAAGACATGTTGCAATTCAGCTTCTGTAAAAAATAAATAATTGGAAACAGGGAACTAAAATTCCTAACCGCCTATACGCTCTGTAGCTGCAAGACGTGTTGAAATGTTTATTGTACAGTGTCATTTGGGCGATTTTCGCGAAGGTGGCGCTATACAAATCATCCAGAATAATAATAATCATAATAATAATAATTGAACAGTGACCTCACTGAAGGAAAATCGAACCTTTCAAATTTTTAGCCAATATTTTTTGTCTTGTCCTAACATACTGACCGAAGCATGTCCTCCAGCTCTAATGTCGTGAAGGCGATTATTTTGGCAAAGGGGTGCATGTAAAAGTGTAAACTAAACAAAAGTGCATGTGTGTGCGTGCAATACACGCGAAGCAATTGCAAACGATTCACTGTGACCCGTGATTCACTGTTACCAATCCTCCCCTACTTGTGATGGTAAGTCAATTTTTCAAGTGTGTTAAAATATGTATGTTAATAGCCACGAGGAAGTATAGTTTCATGTGCGTGTTGCGATGAGGTAAGGAATAAAAATGAAAGCATCCGATAATCGTATTAAACAGGTTACTGAATACCTACAGCCTACTTATTCTGACCACACGCGAGGCCACTAATTACTGCCATATTTGCAATACTGCTATCTAGCTGTGCACAAAAAACGATAGATTGAAAAAATCATGTAATAGTTCAGCATGGATTGTGAAAATGGCCAACTAAGAATTCGGGGAAACATCTACATTTTTTTCCTTAAGCGATAAGCCTTTTTTTATCATCATCATCGTATTTTTTCTAGTCGATCAGTTTAAATAGGGGGATTCGTTTGTAAAATTTAATGCTCTAGTGCTCAATCACAGTTGTTTCTCACGTCGATTGAAAGTCTTTAACCAACACTTATCAATAAGATAATTTTATCGCGTCGGAAATTACCGACAAATGCGGCCATTGCGATTAAGCTGCCGATGTTCTGAAGCGTAATCAATTTCATATAAAATTAAAAATACAGATTTCTTCAACCGAGTTGGGATTGAGCTGAACAAACTTCAGCGACCATACAGGCGAAGGAAGTTAAAAGTTATGGGAAAAGGGAAAACTTTTAATTTATTTATTGAAATATGAACTTCATCGCAACTCACTAGGAGTGCTGCATACTTTCATAAATTTTGCAGTTTAGAAGAAAATATACTTACAAAATTGAACTGAATATTTATAAAGCTATTAAACTGCAATTTAACAGTTTTCTGGGGTTATTTCATTTATTGCAATCTCAGTACAATAACAATTACTTACCACGATAACAAGTTAGAAAAAAAAATACATTCGATATTTAAATGATACTTGTTTAATATTCTGGCTTGCGGCTAGTGAAGCCTGCCGAAGTATTTACTTTGAAATTTAACGATTATTATTTTTTTAAATTGCTTTCCTGAATTCAGGAATAAATTCATCGATCATTAGTTTATTCAAGAAAGTTAAGAAGAAGTAAAGAAACCTATCAAAAATTACAAAAACAAAATCGTCTATATAATATGTTGGAAATCTAATCATTCTAGAATGTTTGAACGTGAAATTATAACTCAGTTATAATTTAAAAAGGGATTTTTAAATTCAAATGATAATTTCAGGAAAACAATCAACCAATACGAGAAACCAAAGGGCCTTTTGTTACAAAGAAAACGATCTAGTATCTTGTATTTCTAGTAAAAATATCCGAAGAAACGCAATTTTGTAACAAAAACAAAAAAATCCTACCAGACCACGTTACAAAGGCGCAATACTGGATATAGAATCGGGTTGCTCTCCGATAGAATATAGAACCTAAAATAGATACTTTAAAAATAATGAATCCAATTTTAAATTCGCTGTACATTAGAACTCCGTTTATCTGAACTCCAGTCATCCGGATTGCTAAATATCCAGGTAATTATTAGGAAACAAAAATAAAGGAGAAATTTTAATGTTAATTTACTTGCGTAATCAACTTTGCTGGACATGTTCGAGTAAGTAAAAAGTTATGAATTAATGTTCTATTGATTTTATTAGGAAAATTTAATGGAAGCCCGATCAAAACTGTGGTTAAAAACAAACAAATCTAATGTAAGTATAGAAAAAAATAATATTTACAGGACTCATTACGCTGGTGGTTCTTGCGATTACATCATGTGTTTTTAAAGTTTAACTATTGTGTAATTACTCGTATTTAAAACAACATGTTTTTATTATTTTTAACATTTCAGAATGGGAAAGAAAAACGACACTATAGAAGCAAAAGCCAAACGTATAGCCTGTGCGTGAAAATACTAAAACCATTTATTTTAATGTGCACTTGTTTCAAATTCAAATGAAATTCCATAAAAATTGCATGAAAAAATATCGATCTCAAACCCGCAAAATATTAAACGAAAGATGGATGGTGTTATGCAAAAATGTGTTGAGCCACACCAACCTTAAACTGAGATAATTTATCTTTAACGTCAGGCGCATTTAAAAAAAAAAAAGGATTAATTAGTTAAAATGGCCGTTAAGTTCGGCGTATAAAAAGAACTTAGAACAAAAATTGGTGATAATTTTTTTACATTTATTATTTTTTACATAAAAATTTAACACCTTAAAAACTATGACCTTTGTTTTGATTTAGGTTATTTATTGACAATTCTTGATGGAATTCCATTATAATAATGTAATTCCTTATATTTACACAAAAGTTACCAATTAAAAATACTTTGTACACTTCCACTTCTGCTCTCTTCTCGGATGATTTTTAGATGCTCATTAGAGGGTGAAAGCGCTAATTGGTCGAATAAATAAGTGGAACTGTACTGAGTTTTTTTAAATTGGTAACTTATACGTAAACATTTTATTGTGACGGAAAATTTTGAGTAAAAAAAATTGAAATAAAAGCTTCATATTCTAACCTGACATTAAAATACCTAGGGATTTGCTTAAAATATGAATCTCAAACTACAAAAAGGTTTGTAGCCATTACCGAAGGCATAATTTTACGTAGAAATAAAAGGAAAATGTCACAAAATTTATGCGATTCAAAACGGTTGAATACAAAGATTTTGCTTTCGCTATTTTAATGTTCAATTTATTATCTTCAAATCATTACAACAAATTTTAGTTCAATACTTAGTCTTTATATGAGAATCGAGATACCAAGTGTTAGTCTAAATTTGAAATGGCGTAATCTGCCGGTCGAAAAGTAATTATATTTAAGTTATGTAAAACTTTTAAGTATATTTTTTATAGAAATATCTTAAAAAGTCATTGCTTTTATCTAATTTACGTTTTTTTATTTTTTATTATTGCGCGATTTTTAAAAAACATTCGTTTTAAAATGGCAAAGTCGTATGATTTCCTAATTTTTCGTGCGTTTTACCCGACTACAGCCTGAATATTAGAATAAAAGAACACATAAGGTGCCTAAATAATAATATTTTTTCTGATTCGCAAATCATCTGATAGAAAATAATGATCATAATTTTAATACAGATACTGGATCAAATGTTCTTCATGTTGAAAATTAAATACTTAAATTAAACAACCTGGAAATCTTAGAAATTAAAAAAGCGATTCATAATAAGTAAAAAATAACCAAAAAAACAATATTTTCTTTAGTCCACTCCTGTCTAGTTTTGAAGATCGTATCAATCTCATTTTACACTTCCCACCTTAACGAGAACAACACGACAAAAATACTTGACTTATTAGCTCCATATGTTTCGATGTAACATATAGGAATCACTATTAAAATAAAATTATACCATCTTAAAGAGGCTTGTGTAGCTTTGAAACTGGTGGCGGAAAAAAATAAAAAAATAAGTGGTTTAAAACCGAGTTCTTTTATGTTTATTTTATTACAAAGAATATAACTTTTGGATAATGATTCTGACACTAAATCATTTTTTTTTTATTTGAAAATTTATTTATAAACCCTTACGGATTATAACATTCATTTTACATAAAATAATACATACATTTTTCATTTATACTCTGTTGTTTAAAATAATATTTTTTACATCTTTTGTAAAGTTTGTCTGAGTCTTTTGTTTAGTTTTGTCTGGTAGTTTATTGTATAATTTCAGTCCCTGGTTCATTAGTCTCGATTGTCCTTGTCTTGTTTTTGATTTTGTGGCTTGACACATTTTTACATAGCACCATCCAGATTCTGAACAAAACAGTCTGCGGAGTGTCAAACAAATTCGTTGAAAAATAATGAATCAATCTAGTTTGGCTCGCGAAAAGTTTGTTTGTTCTTCGGGTGAAAGTACGAGTAATATAGTAATATTTCCCCGAATTTCCATCAGCTTCGGAGCGAGTTCTGCGCGAGAGGTTATTGCATCGTTACCCGCGAGTCTAGCATTCGTGTCTCTAGGGGTGTGTGAACTTCCATACTATGAAGCAGATATATTTAGTTACACACGTCTATAAATAGCACCGACATTTGTCGTTTTTCGCAAGGTCGCGAGCAGCATGGAAGGTCGGCGGAGAGCGTTACCCTTCCGAGGTAATGAGTCGCGTGCCACAATAGTCGATTAGTATGTAGGACACTACTCGAGTTAGGAGATCTAACGTGATGCTGCTGATGACTATCAAGCAGCCGCAGCCGCCGAAATCACCCCTAAGTACGTAAGTTGATACAGAATCGCGTGAAATAATGAGCTGCGACCAATGACGGATAATTGAATAGACTCATTACAAGCGCGAAGAAAACGGAATTTCAATTCGCGGGTAATTAATTGCCGTCCGAGCATTAATTCGCTATCGGGCTTTTATCATAATCGGGTGTGACGCTTAGCAGAAATATGCCGTCGTGTGTGATGAACAAAATAGTTTATAGCACAGCAACTGTGAAAAACAGAACAGATATAATATATCATAATTTAATTCGTAAATACAATACAATTTCAAAATCAAGTAGCTAAAAGGTTTTATTTTTAAGTATATTTTTTACAATTTTAGTTCAGTCAGGTAAATCTCACCCCCATCAAAACACATAAATCTACGGATGGAATAATTGAAGAAATATGGATATTTAAATGTAGGCAGAATGGTAAATGTTGCATGGTGTGTAAAGTAATTACTTAAACCAGCTCGTCATGCCCTGTAATTGCCTGAACCTTTTATATCTGTTGTAATACCTAAGACGATCAGTCTTACGCTTCAGGAACTACGAAATATTCCAGTGTGAAACCACCCTTTTAAATGATGTAATAACTATTTTTTATGCAACAATATAACATTTTTTTTTTGTAATATAATCATTCCCTTTACGCACTTAATAGTGCATAAGGCACTGCATTGGTACACCAATCGCAGCGAATCTTGATCATTTTTGCTACATGTAGACGATCAGTCTTACGCTTCAGGAACTACGAAATATTCCAGTGTGAAACCACCCTTTTAAATGATGTAATAACGTTTATTTACATATAAGTTATTAATTAAAAAATACTTGGTACAATTTCACTTATTTGTTTGACCAATTAGCGCTTTCACCCTCTAATGGGCATCTTCAGACTGGTAAACAAAATACAGTGTAAAGATAATTTATATAAAACTAAATAGTATCTTAAGTGTAGGTACATTTAAAAATAAGTTGAAAGAGATACAATACGTAATATTTCAATGAAACAGAGTGGGACAAATTATTGAAACATGTGTTGGCGGTGTACTGTAAAAGATGATTCTATTCTATGAAAAACATTGATTGTTTTATTACAATGTATAGGGTCCAACTAAGGGGACTACTAAGGGTGAGTTTTTGAATTCTATCTGTTGATTTATTAAAATTCTATCGCTTTTATTTTTTATCTTATTTATTTCTTAGATTTCTAATTTATCTAACTTTTGACCTTTATGTCCTACATGTAAAATTTTTATATTTTTTGATTCCTCAAAATTATGTTTTAACTCATTTAAATGTGATGCATAGTTTGATATATCGCTATTCAATCTATGTGAAGCTAAATGTTCTTTTTATAGATTTCATATCCATCATGTCGGAAATCGAATCCGAGACCTCTTGCATGGTAGGCAAACGCGTTGACTATTACACCACGAGTTCGACAAAACCAACACCATATACACAAAATATGTATATATTTTTTTTATTTTCTAATATACACGGCACGTACTGCCTTTTACATTACAAAAATATATAATGTGAAGATATAAACACTTTAAATAATACATAGTAGATAAACGAAAAAAATTACTTTTTAATAAAAAAAGTTTACTCGTACATATTATACACGTGGTTTCATACAATGATCACGCTAACATATTGTGTAAAAATTAATCATTAAAGGACATATATAAAGCATAGCACGAAGTAGCATTCTGGAGAGTGGTGCGGTGGTGTGGGGGGCTGAAGAAGCCACTTACTCACTAATGGTTATACATTAATTTCAAAGTATTCATATTTTTAAAGTCTTTTGTCACTCGCAAAATAAATCCTAACATTTTGAAGGATTTATTGGCTATGCAGTTTATGTGACTGGTAAAAAAAAAACTTTTGATAAAAATGACACAAAGATCTCGCACTTCAGAAACAGAAACTAATTAGTTGTTTCCAATCAAATAATCAAATAGGATAGGATTATTTATTCTGAAAAATCGCATAGACTGATATTTTTTTCATGTTTAGTTGCAGTTTATTAGTCGAACACTAAATAAATCATTTTTGTCTAAATTTTTCAGTAAAGTCAAACAATCTTTGAGGGTATTAATTACTTTAAAAATCTTCACGTCGGTCGTCAGCAAACAAAAATATTACAACATCATCGAATATATCTATTACATCTTTACAAAGACAAAAAAACAGTATTAGATTCAAGTGGGATCCCTGCGGAACACCAGTTATAGCAAAGAAGGAATGGGGATTTAATGTTTTATTGTAAGTATTCAACCGGTCAAATAACTAGAAAACCAATTTAGCATAGGTCCACTTATACTCAAACTACATAGTTTATGCACAATAATTTTGAGACATACCTTATCAAAGGTCTTGCTAAAATCAGTATAGAACGAATCCACTTTTTTTTTTTTCTTAAAAGAATCTGCCAAAATATTTTCGTATAAAATAAGGTGAGTAAGAGTTGATCTAGACGGCATAGATCCATGTTGAGAATGAGAAAACCATGCATCGAATAGAGCTCTATTAGGTAAGCCCTTAATAACACAACCACTCACAATTCATTGTCAAAAATACTGGCAATAGCTGGTTATAATATTCTAATAATGTTTTTATATATATTTAAATGCAGCAATTACTTTGAAAAACATGAATGAGTCAATAAAACAAAGTCGTGTTAATTTATAAATGTGTGAGTACATGTTTTAATATTCTGAATAATTTACATTTTAAACGATAAAGAAAATGAAATGGCGTTTTAGTTACAATATATTCATGTCAAAAATAAATCTATAGATTTATCTGAATATCATCAACCAGCGAAAACTCAAACAGTGAATGTATTAACATGATCCATTAGCTCTAATCGTAAAAGTTGTATGTGCGTTTATATAGAGAAGGAAAATGCCAACGTTTTCTGAATAACTCTCATGATGATATTCATACATACATGGTGTGTCCAGAAAGTAATGCCAGTGAGTCGATTACAAAGAAGTTATTGAAGTTTTCGTTAAAACACATCACAATTCTTAAAAATAGGCTCCTTCTGCGTTGATGCATCGGCTCCAGCGATTTTTCCAGGCATCGAATGCGCCACGGTAGGCCTCCTCCGGAATGCTCCTTAAAGCCGCGGTACAAACTGCTTGGATCCCCTGGATCGACTCGAAATGCTTTCCTTTTATGGATCCTTTCGGGCGTGAAAACAAAAAAAAGTCGGAAGGAGCCAGATTTGGACTGTAGGGGGGCCGGGAATCATTGGAACCCCTGCTTTGGCCAGGTAGTTGGTGACAAGGAAGGCGCTGCGATGTCCGGCCGGACGAGATGAATCCTGTGTTTCAGTCTTTTTAGCACTTCGACGTAAAATTCTGCTTTCACAGTTGTACTGGGTGGTACAAACTCGTGATGGGCCAGCCCTTTGATACTTATTGTTCGTGCGAGATTTTATAACCAGTTGACTACATTAAATACCTGGGAATAAACGCAATGAGCATCGTCTCGATTTTGGATCTGCTCATTCTGGCCTTCTTGGGGCGAGGGGACGCCGACCTTTTGCCGATCCGAGAGAGCATCTTCTTTAAATGCTGTCTTGATAATTTGAACGGTTTCTGCGGCAGTCTCGCCATGTTTGACGCAAACCTTGATCGCCATCCTTTGCTATACCGAGCTCTGCATTTTGACTTTTGTACAAGGTCCAAAAACAACTTCCGCGCGGAAACGCCTGTCCTTACTTTCCGGATGATTAAAGACTATGAGACCCAGCGTTCGTTAGCTGGCTTCCCCCCCTACCATTCCCAACCTTGTCCAAAAGTCACTGACATTACTTTCCGGACACACCGCGTATTTTCAATTTCATTTCAGTGAGCGCGCGACTTTCAATACAGAATAACGTATGTATTTTAAATATAATATAATATATGTGAATCTTTCGCCATTTTGTAGCAACCGAGTTTCGAATAGCGACAAGTTTTACCCATTTCCAGAATATTAACATGCCGAGGAGGTTTTGCTGTGACGGGACTCGTATTAAGGAAAGTTGTATCGAAGTTACTATAGTACGGGATGCACTACACACGCGGAATGCTAAACGATAAACACTCAAGTATGAACTTTCAGTTGCAGATGAAGCGGGAATAAATTGTTTGGCTAATTTGGTGTTATAATAAATATCTACTATGTTACTGAAATGGGCTAGATTATTATTAGAAAGATATATCGTCAACGGTAATCTATCACCGCGTAACTCAAATTTGACCACTTTTGAGGAGAGAGATCAAAGCTTTTTTTCATGTGTGTTTAGTATGTTTGAGCACAAAGTTAATGCTTCAAATATTAATAATAAAATTTAAATATTTAAATGTTTAAAAAAAACATAATTTTACCGGACGCATAAACAAAAAGTTTCAAGCTCTCTCCTCTTTTTTATTCGTCGGCGGATTAAGATTTAATATATATATATTTTTTTAAAACTATTTATTTAATTGGCGTGCACATGAAAACCTGATGAAATATTATAATTGATCAGATGAAGAAAGGGTCACTGAGTTGGTTTGGTCGTGTAAAACAAATGAGTGACGAATGAACCGTAAAACATATATATATATCATCGACCAATTACAGCGCGAATTCGCCAGTAATGCGGATGCATGTACTCGCGAACCAATATGCTAACAACATCGATGTCTTTAGCGTGAGTCTTGTAAATTTTAAATATCAATGTATATGTTCCTTATCAAATAGAACTTAATATTCTGTTCATATTGTATTTTATAACATTATGTACCTAGCTGCTTTAAACCTTTAATTGTATTTCTTTAGCTTATTAAAAAAAATAGAAATATATATATATTGCTTTAATTTTTTTAAAACCAACTTAACTTTAAAACACAGTTCTATATTTTATTACAGTATATTATATATTTTTTTTTAAATTTATGTTGTTAATACACTCATCTTTTTATTTTTATACCAACTATACTTCTTAACACTGTTCCTTTATTTTGTTCCTTTATTTTATTTCTTTATATTGTGTTTTTTTTTTAAATCTATGCTGTTTATATACTCGTCTTCTTTTTTTATACCAACTTTACTTCTTAACACCGTTCTATCTTTTGTTGCTTTATATTGTATTTTTTAAATTTAATGTTGTTTATATACTTATATTTTGTAAAATTTTCATGTATATAAAAGCCTTATGGGCGTGAAAAAATAATAAAATAAAAAAAAAAAAAAATATATATTAGGGTGTCCCAGACTATAAGGGCAATTTTTTTTTTACAGATTGAGACACGCATACCCTCTTATTTTGTTCCATTTGACCTTAATACCTGAAATAATAAATATTATTGAAATCGGATAGCGATAACCCGTGCCGACTTGATGTCAAACTTTGAATATAAAAGTTTGTATGGAAACCATAGGGGAATATTTTAACTTAATATTTATTTTGTAAATAAAACAATGGTACTTTGATTATTGTATCATATTTATTATGTATTATACATATTAATTATTTAAAGGACATTATTAATTAAATTTTCTTTTTAAGGCATGTTTTTTACAATCAGGATATACTTTTCTGTGTTCTTGTACGCAACGTAATATATATTGTTTTTGTTCCTCGTCCACTGTGATTAAGCCATGAAAGTCTTGCATCAACTTAACAGCTCTTTCAGCCGTATCATTTACTGCTTTCAGTGACTGCACCTTCATTTTAGCGTGTTCAAACGAAGCATTAGCAGTCCACGAAGTAGGACACTCCATGAGAAAACTGTCATCAATTTTGAGTCGTCTAAAAAAGGATCTGCTGTTCATGGAAACAAAGTCATCGATGTTTTTTTCGAAAAGAGGCCCGCTAAGTTCTTCTCTCGATGGAATGTAGCGTTTATTGTGGACTGGTGGATTTTCTTTGGCCAAATTAGCAACTATTTTTACCTTACTTTCTTGGTTAATATCATCGTCAAATAGAGACAAGATAGACACTTCGTCTGCTAAATACCACAAATGCTGGCAAAACTTATGTATAGCCGCTTTTGATATAGTTTTGTCGACCATTTCGTATGCCTTCACAGCCTTCAAAAAGCACAAGTCCTGGTAGGGCGCTTTTACCGCTAAAGTGCATTGCAGCCAAAGCTTGACATAGGATGTCGCGATAAACAGGCAGACGTCTAATAGAGCTGTTTTGTCCTTATTTGACATTTTGAATTGAGAGCTAAACAACGATATTTTTAATGAATAAATAGCTCTCGTCATCCATCTTGCTTGGTGCATGGCGCCTGGAGGCAGAATTTTAAATTCATTAACTTTATCTCCGCCAAGAAATATTATGCAGAGCTCTATTAACTCTCGATAGTCATCTCTTACGTCAATTCAGTTATGTAATACTCTAAAAGTTCATCAATTTTAGAATCGTTTAGACGTAATAGCGTTTCTTTGTGGCTTTGTATCTTCTCTACTCGATGTTTTTCCAGTTTGATAGAAAATTTTTGAATAAAGGGATATCGGGACTTGTAGTGACTTGGCTGATTTGGGCCTCGAACACAGCTTTTAGTACCAATTCGTAGATGTGATGGCGGCAAGCAAAAATCAACATTTCTCTGTTCAATTTCTGTTCGAGAAGCACACATGCACCATTAATTCGGCCTGTGTTAGAAGCAGTAGTATCACAACAGAGGATCTGTGCTTTATCTTCATGATTCCAGTCAACAATAGCATTCTAAACTGCTTGTGCCTGTTCGCTTCCCGATGAGTTTTCTAATTTTGGCACAGCAATAAGAACTTCTTTATTATCGTATGAAATAACGATTGGTAGACCTCTTTAGATTTGCGTACATCTAAAGCCGGCAACAGTTTTCCATCCCAGTGGACAGTTACAGTATCTAGTACATTGTTTTGAAAATTAAGTTTTATAGCTTCTGCGCGCTATTTTCGCTTTTCTGTACGAATTCTTTGGATGGAGGACTAGTTTATAGGAAATTCGTCAGTGTTGTGGCCAAGTGCTTCAATAGTTGCTTCAATAATAAAGACAGAATCTCTCATACTTAACTGACACCTGTCTGATGCCGCCACCAGTTTCGGAGTAACAAAAATTTTCTTCACAGAAGTTTTTAATAGTATCGGGCTGTTTCCTCTCAATTGGAATGGACAAATCTTCTTGTAAGTCCGTTACTTCAGAATCAGAAGATAAAGTTTCTTGTAATGGCTCATGAGAAGACGTAGAGGGTGTTGTGGATGCCAAATAAGTGGCCAGCCGCTTTTGCTCCTGGATATTTCTAAGACTCGCCTTTTCCTCCTTTTCAGTAATTTTTTTGTCCACTCCAGCTAAATGACCGGGTCGTCCTGGCTCTCTCTGCTTTTGTAAAAAAATCTTATCGTTATTTATCTTTATTAATTGAAGCGCATCGGCATGTGCAATATCAAACAATTTTTTTGTATTTGTAACAAACTCTTGTCGACGCTGCTCAAACACATCTTGAGATTTGTTTGCATCTTTTTGCAAATTTCTCCAATCTTAGTATAAGGCTACAAGTTTCTTAACACAGTTAGGTAAAGATTTAGTCGGTATACGTGCCTTTTCCCAATAAATAATGCACTCACGAATAGTAAGATTTGCACTTTCATTGACGCTTAAATCGACTTTGCGAATATTATAAAATAAAACTGCCAGCACTTGTCCATAAGAGGGAAGTTTAGAATCTGTAATTTGATGTTTTATATCCCCAACCAAAAAAAAACCCTTTTAGAACTGCGTAACTCCACAGACCATGTTGACACAACGAAAACAATGCGTTCACTAATAAAAACAAACACGATATAACAAGCACATTAACACTTAGTTCGCGCGCGCCGTACTATGTAAGTTCTGACAAGTTCCGATGCAAGTCGGCACGGGTTGCCGTGATTCAATTTACGTGAAATTTTATTTATAAGTGTTTTGACATCATTCAAACAAAATTAGAGGGTATGCATTGAAAAAATAAAACTTTAATTTTTCTGGGACACCCTAATATATATGGCGAGAATGAATGGTAACGTAGGACCAATTAAGACGTGGAAAAAACGGATAAACCAAAATCTAAAGTCTGATCATGTCAAAAGCTGACACAACCGAAGGGCATGCACGAAAAGATGTTCGAATGTGGAAGAAGATAGGAATGTATGTCAGGATAGACGTGTATAGCGATTCATCATCTCTGCCAATTGAAATGGCGTGATGGCAGTACAATATTTCATTGTAACCAATCTAGGAATAAGTGGTAAAAAAGTTACCTCTTACTAATAATTATTAATGAATTGATTAATTAACAAACTACAATTATATACTTTTTTAAGTTAATATGTGCAAGCTTTATCTCCTAATTAAAAAACAACTGTTATTTTAATTAATTAGGTTTTTTATGCATGTATCTTTTTAATATATTTTCGTTTTTTAGTACACGTTTTTGACCAACTTTTTTTTGACCAGTCTGTTTTTTGGTTGGCTGGAAAATATTGCTTTCAGCAATAAGTCTTCAAGTTTGCACTTGAAGTTGTTAATAAATAAATAAATATTTTTTTGAATATCTGAAAGATTGCCCGTCACATAGCGCAAACCGCATGTGAGCATTAAATCTTCTTGGCGGAGTCCACATACAAGGGAAATTTGCTTTTTACTGAACGAGAAAGGCTTCCCGAAGCTCTCTGGAAGCTGGTAGACTTACCGTGCCGAGAGCACGTAGCCAGAAGTACATAATAATACTTCATTAGATTGAGGAAAAAACGGTAATTAAATTTATTGAATATGATCAAATCGCCGAAGTAAATACAAAACCTTATAAAAGTCTTGAATTTTCAGCCACAAGATCTGTACACCTGGTTAGATAAATAAAGGGCATCGGGTCGTACGAAAAGCTCCATTCGGTATTTATAAAGAGAGAAAGAAAGGGACAAGACCACAAGATGTGTTCAGAGGACTGATTAAGATATCCGAAACAATAAAAATATATTTTAAATCAAATTTTCTATGATCTGAAAAAATAAAAAATATTCGATAGCATCAAGTTGCCAGATGAGGAAAAAAGTGCATAATATTGGACAAATGAACAAAACCGGTGCATCTCATAATTTAACATCACACGTACAATGAATAATTTGTCCTTTATTTTACAAAAAATATTATTGCATATGAATTATTCATTACACTTGTGTATTTAAAACACGGGAATATTTAAAGTGCAATTAAATAAAACAGAACGTCATAATATAAATTATACAGTGGAACCTCAATCTTCGTCATTAATTAAATAGTTTCTGGGGGCCTAACGAATAAAGAAAGAATTTTTCTATGATAAAAAACTGAAATTCAATGAATCAGTTTCCAATTCCTAAGAATACCTATCGGACCTTTGTATTAGGGAAAATACATGTCAAAGAAAATCTTCTCTTAAGTCAGCATTTGATTCATGCAGAGGAAAACTTGTTGAAATCCGGCTCTCCCCAAACACTAGATTCGGAGATGGTGCTTTTGCCATTGCCGGCCCCTCTGCCTAGAACCAATTGCCTTCTAACTTACGAATCATCGACAGCCCCAGTCAGTTCAGATCCGAACTAAAATCTTTTAATCATGCCCTCAATTCTAAATCAGGAAATATAATTAGTGTAGGGTATTGTTCCTATAGAAAAAACCTTTTGAACTTTTTCAAAGATGGTGAATGGTAATTATATTTACTTATTTACGCATTACATAATATATACAATTTTGTGTTTACTTTGCCCAGCTGTATGAAACAGTACTTATGATTTTCTTGTTATATTACTTAAAAATATTTTATTGCTTAATTTGTTTTTTACATTTATTCTTGAATTGTTTAAACTTTCTACTGAATATTTTGTAAAATTTTTGTTATTTTTTTTTTTTATAATTCTTACATATTTTTTTTTATAAATCTTGGGTAAAGGGAAATTTCTGTTTTAAAAAATATATATTAAGCCAAATATGTTAGTATTATAAATTTTTGTAAAACGCAGATATGCCGTTTATGTTAAAAAAATAAAATAAAATAAATAAATAAAATAATATGTAACTTAAGCTTAGTTAGAATGTAAGTTTAAGTATACAATTGCAAAGAGCCCCTGCAGTGATATTTCACAAAAATGGGGCTATATAAATTAGCCGAATATTATTATTATTGCGAATGGTACAAAAATGTTGCTTAAACATTAGCTTTATCGCAGTAAATAGATATACACAGTGGCAGAAATGGATGTGGAAGAGGAGGAAGGTTAATGTTCAGAACGTCGCTATCAATTAAAACCAAACAACCAATAGTAATTCCAATTCTGATCACGGGGTCGTAGCGCCGTAGTAACGACAAATACGGACTATAGTAACGAATATGAGGGAAAATGTATTACGAATATGGAGGTTCCACTATTATGAACAACTTCGTGTTATTCTGAAGACAGTAATTATTCAATTGAATAATAGTACCTATTCGTCTTATGAGAACAGAGACGAAAAGCGTCATTAAAACAATCTTTGTTTCGAAAGTTGTAAAATTCCGTCCACATTCGTTTCGCATAGCATTTTCAACAATATTATGGAAATCTGCTACCTAACCACAAACTCAATCAATATGTATTGATTTGCTTTTAGCTAGTAAAGTGTGTCTTGGTTCTTGCAAAAGCGATCATTTATTCATTATTTTAGAGTGACAGGACACAGAATACCGATTACTCATGAAAAACAATCGAAAAGGTCTGAATACTTGAAAGTAATTCATACAGGATTCGTGCAATTTCAAGCAACTTCCATAGAATCTGTTCAATATTTACCAGTTCACATTCTCGCGAGACACATCCTTTTCCCCTTTTCCCCTTCAAGAGCTGCTATGCGGAGAGTACGTAAGGGCAAGTTACCTACATAAAATTTGCGTTTAAATTCTTTCTCAAAAGAGGGAATTCGCAATTCTCATTGTTAAACCGAATATACCTATTTTAGAATAAAATTGTATAACTTTCAACTGTAACATTCCATTTCAAATGTAAGAATTTTGATATTGATTTATTTCATAGAAAAGTATTTCGATCGAGTCAATGTCCTTGACATCAACCTATATTCTTTGGCATAATCAGCGGTAAAACATTTTATAATTTATTTTTATCCCATAATGTCCCCATTTTGTTTCTGACTAAGAAACTTTTGAATTATCATTACAAAGTAAAAACATTGTTATTAGTGTTACACATATTAAAATAATACAACAATAGATTTGGGAGAGCACTTTTCCCACCGACGGGCGTTCAATAATTTATATTTTTCATAATTTATCATAAAATTTAACGAAGAGAATGCCGATTCAATCAATAGAAAAAAACATTTTTTTCGTCTCAAAAGTAAATTTTATCAAATTTAATAAAATGAACCTATTTCCATTGATCATTTAAAAACGGATATTTTTTTTGAAAATAAGTTTTAACAAATAGATTATTTTCCGATAGTTATTTAAAGTAGGTACTCCAGTATAGTCCAGAAACCATCATTCCCTTTCTGCAACTATTGGTGCATACGGCACTGTATTGGTACACCAACAGCTTTTTAAATAAATATTTTATGCTAATCATGCCGGGAATTTAAACTGAGACCTCTTGCATGGCAGGCAAATACGTTTACTTAGTAAGCCGACATAAAATTCATTTAATGAACTATTCTTCGCCTCTTGGCTTCTAATAGTTCTATAGTATGGATAAAAATAAGTCTAAAACTTATTACATGATAATAACTAGGAATTTATTTACGAAAGTAATATTCGTGGTAATTCGATTTGTAGGGGGTGAAGATTTTAAGACCGATTAATCTTTAACTAGCCCTCGGGCTTAACAAGCGCCGTAAGGCAATGAACCTCAAAAACCATAAACTTGCGTGCAAAAAGCTTAAACTATAATGGCTAACTGCCAAATAGTACAATATTGAAATTAACTTAATACACGGCGTTTCAGGGCCAGACTGTGAAACTTCAGACGAACATTCCTCATGGTGAACTTTAAATGTAATTCGAAAATGAAGTAAATCTTTCATTTCTAGGAAAGCATCCTTTCTGCAAACTCCTACAAAAAAAATGGAGATTAAAAACGCATTTGACCAACGAAGCGATACGCACCAGACGCGGACAAGGGAAGCGGCTGTACAGGGGACGGATGGGATTTGGGGAAGGGACGCCAGTCCGAGAAATTAAGGATTCACTCCACTTTTAGATTACAAGAAAAAAATCATTCATTAAAAAAAAAAAAAAAAACGGAAAAAGTTTATTAGAATTTTTTAAAAGTTTACCGTGAGGAATGTTCCTCAGAAGTTTCGCGGTCTGGCGGGTATATACAAATCCGTTTAAGGGATAATTATTACCTCTAATTATAAACCGAGCCGGAATAAAATACTCATATTATTACATTGAGATGTATGTATGTAGATACTTGACTATAGATAAAAAAAGTAGTGCTAAGATTTTTTAAACTGATTTACGTGATAGATATGACTTAGGCCCATTACACATGTATCGTGCCAATAACAGTAAAATTAGGTGAGTGAAAAGTTCAACAATGTTTGATTATGTCCATATGCTTGCAGACTGGCTGGATTTCCTCCCTAGGGAGTTGTTCATATTTAAATTTATTTCAACAGAGGGAAAACATTTTTGAGAAGAGAATATGGTAGTCTAGGCATTTACAGGGCTTATGACCTGTCATTGGCTGGTTTAAGAAGTACATTCACCATTCTGCCCATGTTTGAACATCCGCATTTCCTCAACTCTTCCATCTGTTGACTTTTGTAAAGTAAAAGAGCTGAAGCCTTTATCACGTGGGTAAGATTCATCCGACTGAACCAAATCACCTACTAATGTGTAAAGTGGCCACTTAAACCAGCCAATGACAGGTCATAAGCCCTGTAAAAGCCTAGACTTCCATATTCCCTTCTCAAAACTGTTTTCCCTCTGTTGAAATAAATTTAAAGAGTGAAAAGTTATTCATTATTTTCTTTTGTCATTTTATTAATTTAGTTCCTACTCACAGGTAAAAAAAAAATGTAAAAGGAAATCGAGTGGAGGTTAGTCGGTCGGGTCATGGAATAAATAAATAAATTAAAAAAATAAATTACAATAGGGTCAAAATCTGTACACCCTGAGTTATTTTATCGTGCTGGGTGGATTTTTACTGTGGTGTGAAAATGGCCATTTCGCATCCTGGGGATAACAGTGGCACAAAAAAAACTTATTTTTATAGGAGGGCAATTTTAGAGAGACCCGCGCTATCAGAAAACTAACATTCATTCGCAAAAACAAAAACTGAAAGTTTACTCACGTGTGCCATTTGGTTTTAAACGTTTTCACAAAGAACAATGGAATAGTGCCACTGTTATTTCTACAACTCGAGTTAAACATAACGAGTATAACATTAACATTTTTGTTTTAAAGACCAAATTATTTATTTTTTTAATCATGCCGATAATTATGCGAATAGAAAATGAATGATATTGCCTTTTGGCATAATTAACGGCAATCCTCGGGAACAGTTATGCATACTTAACTCGAAAACGTCAGTTTTGGATTTACGCCGTTAATATCGCTCAGGAGCGATATACTGAAAATTAAAGTATTTCATTATCAACAATATTTTGAGTCCGTCCAAATTCCTGTAGACAAGGACTGGGTTCAACTCCCTGGGGAGCTGTTTATATTAACATATTACAACAGTGACGAAGAACGTTTCGTCAATGGCTGGTTTAAGTGGCCACTTTACACACTGTGTAACATTTACCATCCTGCCCATATTTGAACATCTATATTCCTTCGATTCTTTCATCTGTTGATGTTTGTGAAGTTAAAGACCTGAAAGTCTTTAGACTTAGTGGGTAACAAATTCTTCTATGTATTTTTTAATTATAAAATAAACGCTGCTCTGCAGCACTGAAACTGAAACCTTTATTTATGCGGGTTAGATTCATCCAATTGAATTATTTCACCTACATACTAGGCAACGCCTGAAAATGTTATTTTTTCAATTTCTATATTTCTTCATGGACCAGGTAATTTATCAACAATATTTTGAGTTTGTCCAAAGAATTGAAGGAATATAGATGTTTAAATATGGGCAGAATGGTGAACGTTACACAGTGTGTAAAGTGGCCACTTAAACCAGCCATTGACAGGTCATAAGCCCTGTAGATGCCCAGACCTCTATATTACCTTCTCTTGAATGTTCTTCGTCACTGTTGTAATATGTTAGTAATAATTTATAGATAATATTCTTACTCAACAGACATGCTTTTTAATATTTTAACTAATATTAGCAAATGAGAATATAACCACTTACAAAATGTTAAAAGTCTTGAAGCGTAAACACAACGTTACTGAGGCGATGATGAAGGTGACGCTGGCGGTGTGCGTATTTTAATTAACTATATTTAGAGTGCAGTAGCGAGCACTGCAATGTTTTCAGATTTAAAATGGTAATAGCAAGAATAAGGGATGTTTAAAAACTATTTACAGTTATTTCAATAGGTACCTTAATTATTACATATCCGCGTGGGGTCTAATATTTATTAATAACGAGCTGAACCCGACAATAATTTGCTATTGCTAGATTTGAGTACATACTCGTACATGTAGATTAAATGAACTCGATCGAAAATTTGATATCAATTATTGTATTTAGTCCAAATTAGATATGTACGTATACATTATTATTTTTGTGTTTCGGTTTACATAAATTGTGAGGACAAAGAATTTTGATAAATAGGTATTCAAATATTGTTTTCCTGTCACTGTCTTGCAGACGCCTCCCCGATACTGTGCGAAAAAGACAGCTGCATGTCAGACCTTTTGTTAGAATAGGCAAAACCGACGTTTCACTTTTTCCCGTTTTCCGCACCTCAAAACTGAACCGATTTTGTTATTTTTTTAGACTGAGTATCGGAATATTTTTTTTTGTATCAGTATGTTTTTTTTAAATAGTTATATTTATATACCGTGCGCCCGAAGTCAGCAGATAAAACTGTGCTTTTTTTACGGGTTTTTGATGGTTCTAGTTCCCATACTAAACATTTTTTCAAAGAAAAAACAACAGGGACACGCTAATGGTAAATATCTTGAGTGTGTAAAAAAATCACTGCTCTAGTGCCATAATCCAGAGAGAAAATACGGAAATACGTTTGTATGAAGAAAAGACGGACCGTGTTTCCTCTTAAGATTAAACATTTTTAACTAAACCTACAAAACTTTACTCCATAATGTAACCATAGAAATAGTTAATAAATAATTAATTCTCAAATATAGAAATCTTTTTGCAAATGTCAAACTCTGCTCTTCTCACCAACAGGGGTGCACTTTATAGGAATACTATTTTAAAAAACGTATTGAATGTCAGTCAATGTTATTTTAGTATTACCAAAAACCTAGTAAAAAGAAATAAATAAGTAGAAATTATGATGAATTTGAGGAAATAATATGATTTGGACAGCATAATTTGCGGTCGCAAACCCTACGGCATGGAATGCTCTCCCAGCAGAGGTCCGAAACTGTAAGAGTGAAGAGATAATTCGGAAGAAACTTAAAACCCACTTGTTCTCTAGACCATTTGAATAAATTCTTAGCATGTGGTGACAAAGTACATCATTTTTCTTAAATTAAAAAGTTAAAATTATTTTATAATTTATATCTTTATATAATCACTTTGTAAAGCGCCCTTGAGGTATTATATTACGAAAATGGCGCTATATAACTTATCCATAAAAATAATAATAATAATACGATACGGTCATTTATATTTTTACGAAGAGTATTTAAAAAATACTTATTACATGAGAGTCAAGGAGATCAGTCTTATGCTTAAATACCAGTACAGGGAAAACAAAATATTGGAGTTTAGAATCAATATTAAAACAAATATGGCACGTTGACGGCACTTCAATTCAATTATTTTTTTTCAACTTCCACTCTATTACCTTTTTTAGGATATTAGAATATATCGGAACCTTATTTTACTTATTCTTAGTGGAAGAAAAAGTATACTAAAAAAATAACAATGGTGAGCAGGCGGCTTCCTTGTAAAAAAATCAATTTGAGGTTTTAAAAAAAAGTACCTTGATTTTATTCAAACATATGACATGACAACAAAATACTTGAAAAAATTGTAACAAAGATTATTCACTACCTCCCTTTACTTGCGCATACCTATATGCGCCTAATAAGTAAACCTAGTAAGTAACGAGTATACCTTTGGCCTTCCTTATAAACCTGCGATGCTATTCTGAACCGCTCTTGCGGCCGCAGTAAACACTTTTATCTGGCGTATTTACATACAAAATACGCGAGATAAAAGTGTTTTCTACGGTCGCGAAAGCGTTTGGAATATAACCCCTTATTATTATTCTTAGAGGTGGGGATCAGTGCTATTCGAGCTCCTGACGTCACTGCGACCTGTGAAGATCTATTGTGACGGGCCCCCGGGAATATCACCCCTGGTATATTATAATAATGGTATTTCTATTCTTATTCTAATATTACGCCCAGGCGTAACTTTATACCAGGTTTAAAAGCAAGGCCGCTAATGATATTACCTCAGAGTAATAATTCACTCCCGCTTATAGAGATGCCCTTTCGCTCTATTGCATATAAAAATAGCGTTCGAATAAACGTAAAAAAGATGGTTTTACTTTTCATTGGTAAGTAGGTACCTAGGTACTTGTTTATGGTTGAATTTCAAAACATTAAATAATTAATTCTCAAATATGGAATTCTTTTTGAAAACGTCAAACTCTGCTATTCTCACCAACAGGGTTGCGCTTTATTTAGGAATACGATTTTCAAAAAATGTTTAACAACAAACGTTCAACGGACGGTTTCGGTTTGCGCTTGAAATTCTCGACCTGAGTACCTACGGACCGTTATACTGCTGTAAACTGTAGCTAACTACGTGATTGATAATCATAGAGTTTTTTGTCCGTATAGGCGACTCTATAAGCGGGTGGCGTATTATTACTATGAGGATATTAATATCAGAATTGTTCAATTTTTTTTAAACTTTATTTTAGTAGCGTGTTATTTTGAAACCGTGTAAAAATAGGTTGCGGTGTATACGCAAGAGAATATTTTTTCTTAACAATAACAATAATAATGTGGATTCAATTTCGGCCTCACAGAAGTCGGTACATGACTAGTTGAGAGTCGACAGGTCTGGGGACGTGCGAGTTGGCAGAAAGAATTACCTTTATACTGTATATACGAGATAGGAAGATCGATAGAGGTGAAGGTCTCGGGTCTCGGGTCTCGGCCTATGGAATTATTTAATACTAGGTGCTATTATCGGATCGCGAGACTAGGAAGTAAAAAAGGCTAAATCCATTTCAATCCGAATGCCAATTATTCTTTTTTAAACCCAATCGACATAATTTACATTTTCGAAGTCTAAAGAAGACGCGGGGAAAACCTTTTCAGATATTCGACGGTGCAATAGACATTTGGTTTTTAATTTGCCTACAAATAATTGTTTTCTGAATGTATTATTTTTACAAATAATTTATACCCAACAGTAAAATGAAATCTTTACAGTTTAGTTGAAACAGCTCCCCCGGGTGACGGATAGTGGTGGATTATTGGAAATGATTATTTTAATTAAAAATAAGTAGGTATTCCGTCTTCTGTTGTCAGCAGCTGAAGCGGAGAGATGATCTTGTACTCACACAAAACCACAGAAAAAGAAGCCGTGTATATACTTTATTACTTGCAAGTATATATTATGTACATGCAATTACAAATAAGGAAAAAAATATAGCTTACAAAAATATAAAAATAAAAGGTCACTGTTTGTCACTGCCATGTTGTAATATTTAATAACGCAGTGTTGGGAATTTTTAAGGAATAAAACCATAAAAACAAAGAACATTGAAAATAGGGATACAAAAAAGATAAGATTACCAATGAGGAGAAAAACAGAATATCAAAACTCATTATACAAGGGATTAAAGCCTTAGGGATTAAAGCCTTAGGAAATAAAGGATATAGAAAAGATCAAAATATATTTAAAATTAAAAAAAAAAAATTTTGAGAAATTTTGATAAAAAATTGTAATGTTATTAAAAGTTTATATTGGTTCATAGGATGTTATGAACAAACTTAATAAAGCATAAATAAATAAAACAATTGTAATTATAAATTATAAAATGAGCTAACTTAATTAAGAAAATAAATTAATTGAGTTGTACTAGGGAATGTAATCCATATGTATTGTAATTTGTAAATTACTTTGTATTATATGATTTATAAATAAAATAAAAATATATTAATAAAAATAAACACCATGTATTGTTGTTGGTGTCTTTTTTATTTCTCACAAGTAACAATAAAAAAAATATGATTACAAACGTAACGATATTTAAAATATTTGTTTAGAAAAACGTTAGTCACAAACATTATTAAAAAGTATTATTATTGTCTTGAAATTATTTCCATATTATGTATTGTAAATTTATGGAAATAAAATTAACAAAAATAATGTAAAAATGGATCCGGTTCACATGTTAAATAGCAATTAAACGTCATTTGAGCATCTCGAAGGCTGTAAAATGTTATATTTATGATCTACGTTTTGCATGTTGGCTCGCATCAGAATAGTCATATTTAACAAGTCATTATCACAAAGGTTTTTCGCAATAAAAAATAAACATACGTCACAGAATTATAGATATTTTATGATTAACTATTAATGAATGTGCGCTTTCATAAGTGGAAATATTTTTACATAATATCGATCTAAGAATTAAGCTGCAGTTAAAATGTTCAACATTTGGTTATAAATTTTGATAAAATCAAAAGAGAAGAATCATCATGACGAAATGTTTTCGTTATATCGCGGGATAAAAATAACTGCCGGCTTCAGCACCTTAACTCGGGTCATTTTAATAACCAGTCGAGCGCTTGGGCCACTAAACAAAGTAAGAATCATTTCTGATATAAGAAAAATCGATAGATAGGTAGTTGGTACTCATCATGACAATGACTAATATAATCCTCTATCATCAAATAAATGACAAATTAAATCAAAATAGATACAAAAAAATCTTATTTCTTTGATATATTTATTAATTTTTAATTTGATCATTTTTTAAAACCCGTTAGGGTTACGCAAACATATAAGGTGAAGTCACTTCGATGAACATATTAAATAGGTGTTAAGAGCAAAGACAGACCACGCTTGAAACAGTTGATGGAAGACGAGGAATTGGGCGTTTACAAATGAGGTGGACAGATCAAGAGGGTGACGAGAATGGCGGAGAACCTATATTTATGAGGGAGATCCGTCCGGGAGCGAGGTGGTCACGATCCCCGTAACCGAGGGACAACTAGAAAGAAAAATACCAAATAACTCATCGATTCTATTCTATCCACTTTCTTTTTTGTTGTATTACAACTCAACACAGGGCCCTTGGTCCCATAGAGTTAGGGATACGTTTTTTTTTGGAATATATATCTTTATTTGAATAAATTAAAAATAAAAATATTCTTTTAAAAATAGAAAAAATCCAGTTCGGCTTATTGGGGTGAGCACCGAGCACCCGACGGGCAACAAAAATGATCCAGGTTCAAATCTCGGAAGGGAGAGTATTTTTTTCCTTTTATTCCATGAAAACGTTTTATCACAGAGTTCTTATTTAAAAATTAGTATGTAGAATATTTTACAGCAAGCTAATAAAATAAGCGCCGTGCGGTAAGCACGTGGGAAACACTTGTTTCATTAGCAATATCGGATTTCCCACACACTCGAACAGAATATCGATCGCGTTCTAGCCATAAAAAGAAAAAACCAAAGCCATGCTTTAAGATAGCATAATAGCCTCTTTATCTATAAATCTATCTTCTTCATTATATTTCACAGGAAAGTTATGTACTTAACATAAGGGCGTTCGTTTGTTTTAACTGAATTGAATGGAAAATTAATTAAGTATGTGGATAGATGTCGTGAAAAATGTATATAACGGCTTCCCTATTTGCTTGATATAATGATAACCCTGTCACAATTTCTATGCCTCCTACGCGTCGTGGAGACAATACGAATTGATAATTACTCCGAGAACAAAAGAAAAATAGCGCAAAATAATAATGTAATACTGGAATTATGTACAAATATAATTAGGTCTTCGGTATAACACCGAAACTACGACATATAATTGTGCCTGAAACGATTTTTAAATTAAATTATCCGTTACATAAAATAATTTGATTGTTTTAAATTTATTTTGCATAGCCTTAGTAGAAAAATTAAACATATAAATGTTTTGGCAAATATTGCGAATTAAAAATATGGATAACATTACCTACTCGTATATACACGTAATTATTACGATAGTAAACGAACCGAAGATTTTTCTCCGAGAAACATTTTTTTCTAGCAGCATATGAGGCTTTTATAAAAATATCACCGTACAAAATGAAACTTTTATTTTATTTCAATAAAATAAATTTTACATGGATTAAGGATATCAAAATCCGTCTGTCTGGTTTTAATATTTAGACAAAACTTCAGAGTTAGATTGCCTTAAGTCGTGCATTTTATTTCTGCTATTTTATATAAAACCAGCCGAGTTTTCTGCGAAAGTCAAACCAATTTTATAAAGCTCTTTTGAAACAGGTTTTCCGTGGGGAGAATATTACACGGCGATACGTTTTCGATACAGTTGAGTATTTAATACTCTTATCGTGAATGTATAGAGTAATTCCTTCATGCATGCGATTTTGCACGTAGAATTTAAATTTGTAGGCAAATATCGCGGTTGTGTCTGTTAACGGCGCCTTAAACGTGTCCCGCGTGTTGACACTTGTAAAGGAACATGGAGGGAACCCTACATAGCAGTGTTTTTCAACTTTATTAATACACGACCCCTTTACGAGTCAAAAAAAATCTGGCGACTCCCAGGGCCCCGATTACAATGGGAAGTTAACAGAGTTATCTTCGCCTGTCAATAAAGAAAAACCGATATTTGTGTACGAAAATGAGTATATTTGCATCACTGGCGGCTCCTGACTATGGATGTAAAATTACGTAATTTTACCAAAAGTCGCGGTAAATACCGTAATTCACGGGATTTTGCGGTAATTTTCGGTAAGAAACGAATTTGACTTACTATTTTTTTTTTCAAAGATATTACAAATACGAGTAGCTTTGTTTTAGGACAATTTAAATGACCAGGTTTAGATCAATCGGGTGGTTGTCGAGATTTATTTTAAGTATGGGACGTTCTAGGTCATTCAGTATGTACTTTTTTCCCTTTTTTTTATAAAAAGGGTAATTATGTTTTGAAACTTAACAGGATCGGTGGACAAAGGGTCCTTAGTAGAACCTTGAGTTTGTGACCTTTAACGACCACCGCTCATGCCGCGATTTTGAAAAATGGTGCTTAAAATCAGTTTTTTGTGTATAATTTCGTCCCTGAAGATTTTATAGAAAAAAAAATGTACAAAAGTCTAAGAAAACAAAATTTACTTAAAAATCGTAATAATTTATTTTTTGGACAAATATTTTCCAAGATACACGTTTGAACATCAAATATATTTGATTAAAATAGCGGAAAAGCGGTGTTTGCACTAACTTTTTACTGATTATTTGATAATTGACCTACGAAAAGTCATCGCGTCGACCGCGACCCCCCAATCGAGGTTTTGCGACCCATAGGTTGAAAAACACTGCTCTAAAGTTTAGATTCTCTCTGTTTCTCGTAATCAAACCCCACCGCGCTGTTTAGCTTGTACTATATGGATCAGATAACCGATCTAATCTGAATAGATATCATCATCATCATTCCCTTTTCGCACCCAGTGGTGCATAGGGCACTGCGTAGTTAAACAAAATGCGGCGTATCTAGATCACCTGTTACGGGTATGCAAAGTGGACAGTCTAACGCGTCAGAATCCGGTCCAGAAACAATGGAATACTTGAGAGTAAAACCACCTACGAAAATAAAATATTTTATGTTGACCTTGCCAGGAATCGAACCCGGGACTTCGAAAACGATAGGCGAATGCACTTACCATACACTACGAGGCGAACGTTTTTACATTCAGCAGTCATTGAGTCAAATACACTCATCCAGGATTATAGTCCAATTTTCATAATATAACTGTATTCTTAATCCGCCCAGACAAATACGGACGGATATACAGCTTGCCCATCACATACCGCATACCGCATCTGAGGACACAAGTCTCCTTGGCGGTGCCCACATATACGGAAAAGTTGCTCGTTGCCGAACGAGAAAAGCTGCCTAAAGGAGCTCTCTGCAATCTGGTAGCCTTAGCATCTTTGTGCTGAAAAACAATAATCCAGAAGTACACAATATGCACTTCATTGGATTAAGAAAGGAGGGAAGTGAATTCTTCACTGTCTGGGATTTAATTGATTTGACATGATCATTCGCCTAAATGATTACAAAGCTTTTTAAAAGCTTTGACATTATTTTTGGAAGCCACTAGATCTGTATATCTGACAGGACCTATAATAGTGCCACGGATAGTAGCGAGAAGCTCCATTCGGTAATCAAAGAGAGGGAGAAAGGGACGTGACCGCGGGATGTGTTCAGAAGACCGATAAGGATATCCGCAGCAACACGAAGGAGAATCAACAATATTGAAAACGAATTATTTTTTATTAAATTTACAATGACCTGATGAAAACCGCGTAGTCCAGAGATCGGGGATAACCCAAGAAGATTTTAAGCGCTGACGGATTGAAGGAAAAAGAAGAAAGGTAACCCTCTCTGAAGGGGAAGATTCGCATAGCGATTGCCAAGCATCAAGTTACGATAAGGACGGATATACACAAGTTTATTGTAATATTGTATGCGAATAACCCTTTAGGCTGATAAGCATAGGAACAGAAATATCAAGCCCTCACCAGTAAGAAGATTCTCACCACTATACAACAAGAAGGTGAACCGATTTCAAATTGCCAAAAGGCAGACGCACAGGCACAGGAAGATCCAGTACTCAAGTGAGATTTTTATCACTATACAATGAGAAGCTGAACAGAAATTGCCAAAAGGCAGACAAGTAGGTACTCGATACATTATACTTTTTTTCAATTTTTTTGTTTGGTCTTAAAAAAGTATAAACATTACAATTTATGAATGTCTTAATATTAACTTATACCTTATTTTTATTAAACTATATAATAATTATCAAGATTTATAAACTAAATTTGTACATTTAAAACATACATTTATAAGGTTATAACGAAAAAGATTGCATAGAACAAAACATTTTTCATTTTATGATGCCAAAAATCGCAAAATAAGCTAAAATAAAATTATAAACAAATAAATATTATCGCCGCTTTTCGAAAAAAATGTAGTAGCTAGAAAAAAAAACTACGAGTCTATCTGCAACCTCAACCCTCGACTTAAATGAACTCTTTTTCTATATCTTTTATTTGTATGTCACTATAATATGTCACCTTTCTACAATATAATTATTACCATAGAACTAAATAAATAAATAAAAATATATTTTTTCTTAAAACAAATTTATTGCAAAAGAGAGGGAAACATTTTCTAGAAGGGAATATGGAAGTCTAGGCATGTACAGGGCTTATGACCTGTCATTGGCTGCATACTTTACACATTTTTCAAATTCACCATTCTGCCTATGTTTAAAATCCACATTTCCTCAACTCTTCCATCTATTGGCTATTGGGAAGCAAAAAAATTAAAATCTTTATTTAATCATTCCCTAGTGGTTAGGGAGTGAAATCTAGCTTATCTTCAAACGTTTGGACATACCTCAAATATTATGGAAAAAACGCTATATGTCACAATAGTCCTGTCATATCTGCGTTAGAGTGAACATAACATCAAAACTATGGAAAAGGCTGCAGCCGGTTGCGATTAAATAAAAAATAACCACATTGTCGCGGGAAAATGTTTCAAGTTGTGAAATTCCTCGTCAGATTGGTTGTGAGGATGTAAGGAAAAATTTTCAAGAAACCGGATCTGCAGAACGGAGAAAAGAAAGCGGACGGAGTTGAGTAACTTTGTCGAAGATGGTCGTTTTATTTAAAAAAGGATATTGTTATAGGCAATCGGTATTTAACAGCACCTGAAATACATGCTGAGGTGCAAATCTTCCAGTACATTCACGTTTTCGGTGAAGACAATGAGTATCCAGTATCGGAGCATGGTTTCTAAACACGAAGTCCCGGCAAAAACCTTTACTTACGGACAAAATAAGAAGGCTCGAATAGAATGTGGGGTAAGGGCGTTGGATCTTGGAGGATTGGAAATGTGTTGTGTTCTCCGATGAATCTAAATTCAAAGTTTTTGGTAGGACAGAAAAAATATAGTTCAGCGAAAACCTGGGGAAAGATATCTCAAGTGCGTTACTTGAACTGCTAAGCTACATCGTGATATGGGGAGACATGACAGCGCACGGTTTAAGATCGCTAAATTTCGTACAGGGTACGATGAATACCATTCAGTATTTAAAAAAAAAAAAATGAAAAATCATGAAATTCCAAGAATTGAAGACATTATTCGATGTGCTGATGACCCGGTTTCAAGACGATTCTTCGCCGTACCATAGAACCGAACAGAGTACAAATATTGTTTTATGCATTCTGTAGCTACTTGATAAATATTTTTTTGTTACTATTACAGATAACTGAATTCAATCATCATTTTGGAATTAAATTGTTAAAGTGGCCCGGAATGAAACTTTTAAAGGCGCTGGATTCTCATAAAAATAACATCTATACTGCATATTGCTCATTTCCATTGCAATGTCCACAGACTTATTTTAAACCCCTCCTGTAATACCACGTCAAACAACTAGTAAATATTTGCAAAATTAGCATGAAGATTTCTGGTTAAGAATTCCATTCGGATTCTGCCCAATTTCTCGTTCAATTCTCTGATCCCCAAGATACGGGCTTTACTGTTTCGTCGTTTCGTCGTCTCGTCTCTGTCCTCCGCCTCGCGACTGTCGCGATTCGTGACACATTTTCTCTGGTCCCATAATAAAATGGAACATAATATTATATACGCCGCGCGTCATTCCTCGAGTCGTCGCGCGAGATGATTTATCAAACCTCGCGCCTGCGAAAGAAAATGTAATAACTTAAAAGGAAAATAATGTTAAGTAACGCCCGGATCAATGAAGTGCGCGACTGGCAAACTGATGCGATGATTGATGACGCCCGACAGTACGATTAATTTTTATCAACTCATTTCAATGCGCACACTTTCATATCTGTCAAATTATTCTATAGTTAATAAATACATATAATTTATTTACTGTGGTAAAATAATATATGCACGGATATTCAGTGTTTTTAATGATTTTTGAGAGTAGGTACACAATACCGTCAAACAGCATTATCCTGCCTAGTTGTAGTTCTTTTTTTCGTTTGGCGATATTTTAAAATTACTTTTTGTATCGGTGGGTCCATTGCTTGATCATTTTATCTTTTATGCACCCCTTTCTAAGCAGAGTATATCATCAAAATACCATTTCAATTAACTTATTTCGCGTTTAAAATATTTAGGCAGAATAATCCCATCCTTGGGGTTATTTTGCCTACTTTGAAAAAAACTGAATTTTAGGTTAAACATCAAAAAGTTATTACAATCCGTGTATTATAAATATATTTTATGTTAATTGGACACTTTGCGAAAAAAATATATTAATTAATAGGTAAGTAGAATACGCCGTGGCGCAGTTGCTTAGACGGCTAACTGTGAAACTGGCGTCACGGGTTCGATTCCCGTCAGTTGCAAGAAAAAAAATCCAATAAAGGTTATTTTCTCAATTGGTCTGGGTGTTGTGGTGTATTTTTCATAACCTCCTTCCGTATCCCCTCTTTCCCACCTGCTGACAAGCCTCTAAATAGAGGCTTAGCGGGTTAATCCTTAAAAAAAAGACAGAGTGATATGGCTCGTTTGTTTTAATTGTTCACATTTTTATTATGTTAGGGGTGTTTACTTAATTTCAAATATTGATTTCCATATGTGCGTAAAAATAATTTGTGTTTTTACACCCTAGGCGTGGGTGGAAAAGTGCCTAAATACCAGGAACGATGCTCGTGTGTAACTGTCAATTAGAAAAAAACCTATCCAAAAATAATGCTTACTTTTTCAAAATCATATTAATCGTTCGTCAACCGATCTTAGAAATGGTTCACGTGACGATGGCACAATACAAGGCTACTAGATCAATACCAAGTTTATAAAATAATATTCATGAGTAATGATTAATGTCTAATAATAACATTACGGACTGGTGCCGTTGTTTCGTTATATTAAGTCTGAAGTCTGATGAAAGTGCGGAAATCATACGATTTTGCCATTTTAAAGTGCCGTTCTTTATAAATCGCCCCTTTAATAAAATTAAGTAAAATAATATTAGACAGAAAAAATCATCCTCTGAGGTATTTCTGATAAATAATAAACATAAAAGTTTTAAGTTTTAACTTTGCGACCGGCAGATTACGCCTCTTGAAATTTATACTAAACTTAAGTACATTGGTTCTCTTAAATAAAGACAAAGAATTTAAGTGAAAAAAAAATTAAATGTTTTAAAGATAATGAATCGAATTTAAATAAAAAAATATATGAATGACAGGTTGACACGTTAATAATCTTGTAAGTTTAATATACCAATAACCGGTTTCTAAATAGAGTATTCTGTGTCCAAGCGAATAAAGAGTACAGTTCTGTGTGTAAAATGGAACCAGAATTCTGAACGAGTGCTTTCAACTCGATAGCTACACTCAGGTAAAAATCCTGAACAAGGTAATCGAGTGAAGACAAGTACGCCTCATGAGTGAAGTCTCGTGTTCGATTCTCGGTAAAGTCGACATAAATATTAATTGAAAAGGTGGTGCTTTACTGGAATATTTCACGTCCCCGGACTAGCACCTAATGCGCAAGGCTGGTCAGTGTACGAATGCAGTGCCCTATATACTATCGAAAGGGGACACTGGTATGATGATATTGAGTATAGAATTCTTTGAAATACCAGTCTGATGATGCCGCGAGAGCGATGAAACCGGTTATTGGTATATTTAAGTAAATTTAAGTGTCAACCTGTCATTCATTAATTTATTTATTTATTTTATAAACTGCACTGATTTATAAAAATGTTTTATTCGTATTTAGCGTTTTATTTATACGAAGTATTATTATTAGCAAGAAGACATATTAGCATATTAAAAAAAATATTTACAATGATTTTGACAGTGAACCAGAACCCCCCCCCCCCGTCTCAACCCTGCAGAAGTAAGCAACCAGCTGTTTTATTTGATACTTTATTTTTGTAAATTTTATTAGTTCTAAAAAAATATTTTAATGTGCCAATATGTCTTCTTGCTCATACTGATCATCGATGTTTTAGATGTGACATGGTTTAAAGAACATCCTGTATAAAATAATACAAACTTTTTGGAAATATTTTTATTTATTTAAATAGAATGATCCATTGATACCGATCAAATGTTCAGAGGGTAAATCCAGTACTAACTTGTCAACAAAGATTTGGACATGCTCTAACTGGACATATTAATTATTACTTAAATGAGGTAAAAAAAATATATAGAAAAATTCGCAAGCCATATTTTTATCCGCAAGATACAAGAAAAAACTCACAGGAATCATTGAAGTGTGTATTTAAATCTCTTTTTCAATTCGGTGATGTTCAAAATTAGAAAAAAAAAATGCGATAAAGCGAGCCGTTATGAGGGCGAGCTAAACGCTGCTCCTTTCACGTGAAATTACAACGAGAAGAAAGTTCTGGAATGCAATTACTTCAAACAAAGACTATAGGGGTAGAAAATGTTTGCGAGAGGCAAAGGAGCATCCGGATACCTTATCAGGGTGGCCATATATATACAGGGTACTATCTTCGCACAGGTGAGATAAATCCACATGACACGGTAAAACTAGGGTGGTTTGATTTTTATAATGTTCATTTATTTAGTGGCTACGTTCAGGTCAAACTCATGCCAAAAGAAATCGAATGGAGATAAGTCTACATCGATATATTGTTAAAATAACATCGGATAAAATAAATACCAGTGTTGAAAAAACACATCAAAATGACGATGTTTTTTACTTTTTATGGGATACCTAAATGATTGTTTTTGGTTTTATATAGAAAGATGCTTTTTAAAAACAATGAAATGTTCAATAACCAACGTTCAATACATTATTAATTCTGAACTAAATTTTTAAAATACGTTTTTTTTTATTTGTTTCATTGATCCAACAAAAAAACACACATTACAAAAAAAATACACATCAAAAAAATATAATTCACTATTGTGGATGTAGCCACTTCGCTGGCCCATAGGCACATTCCGGAGAGCCAAATTTGTTATTTTGTTTATACAAAAGTGTAAATACAATTTTAAGTTTGTAAGTGAAAATTCTTGATGGAAGTTCATTGTAATTTATTATATAAATAGAATTAAGTAGAATAAAGTAGAATTACTTAATGAACAGATAACACATGTGCATTCTCCACTACTTTACCCATTGTAATATAATTTTACTAATGACTTTTTACCCCTTGTTTTTCAGAAATCATTACAAAACCACACCCACGAAGGATGGGACACCAACAATAAAATAAAATACTTAAACTCATTAAAATAACATTATATCCATTCATTAGTTAACCCATAGAAAATTTGTCGATAATGATCCTTAAGATAAAAATAACTTTATTTAATTTACTTACATATAACTTTGAATTATGTATCCTTACCTCTGTTCTGTATAAATACATTTAACTTTTTAATAAAGATACCAGTCTCGAAGATGTTGCGAAAGCGATGAAACCGGTCACTGGATATTCCAAATTTGTGGATTAAAGTATCACTCGTGTTTTATTTGTGTAAATACAATGTAATTTTAGTTTTGATAGTTTATTTTGAAAGTCTTTCAATGTATAAAATTATACGCTAACGTATGAGGTATTTATTCCTTAGTAGTCCTTTCAGCTATCTATTTATGGATTAGACTGATGAAAGCATTATTTATTTTGTTTTATACCTCCATAGGTATTTAATAGATCACAAAGTTTATGTGTCAGAAACTTGTGTCTGTAAGTAATTTGTTTTTGTCATTGGTAGCAGAAGTACTGTTTTTTTGTCTTTGTCTGGTGTCATATATTTGTTGTCAGTCATTGTGGTGTTTGTCGGGATTTTTGTGGAAATGTCGTTGAATAGTCGTAAGAAATATGTTTACCATTTCCCGGGAATGTATTGCGTTATATTCAATAAAATTATGTATTACAATATGATTTATGGTACAAATGAAAAATAATTTTAAAAAATATACTGCACCTTGTATTTATTGTTTTAAGGTTTTAAAATAAGTACGAGTAGGAGGGTTTAGTTAGATAAAACTTCATAATGTTTACATAATTTGATATTACCTTTAATTTCTAATCAACACATATTTATGTGTGTGTGTGTGTGTGTGTGTGTGAGGGTGAGTACGTGAGGGTGAGTAAATATGCATTTATAATGACATAGTGTTTACATAAATCAAACGTCGATATCTAGTAAACGATGTTGCAACCCTAACAGAACACATTTCCGAGATGGTACACTAACCCTTCGCTTTATTCATGAGAAGATTCCAGATTCCATGTTCCAGGTGACCTTGTCGAGGATCGCTAGCAACGGGCTTACAGTTTGCTAACGCCAGTAAAGATAATCATTGTGGAGCGTTAATAGGGGCAGACTGTGCACCTAAAAATAGAGCTACAATTTGTCACGAAGGCGAAGGCAAAGGCGAAGGTAAGGTATATTTTACTCGTTCGTGCATGAATTTTGAAATGTTAAAATAAGACGAATTTTCAATAAAATTTCATTTACAAGTATAATTTTTCTTACATCTCACAAATGCGTAATCTTTCTATCTCTTCTTTCAATATTTAATGTTTTTTTTGTCCTAGCTTTAAATTTCCTGTACCTTTATTGATTGTACTCGTATATATTATAAAAAGAAAGAAGAAATGTACTTACTGTTGTTAAATGGACTAAATAAGTCCGTAAATAAATGAGTTATTTATAGTATAAATCGTCGACGAGATTAAATGAAAATGTGCGTCAGTACAAAAAATATATAATGGCTCCAAAATACCTATCGGACCTTTGTATTAGGGAAAATACATGTCGAAGAAAATCTACTCTTAGGTCAGCATTTGATTCAGGAAGAGGAAAACTTGTCGAAATCCGGCGCTCCCCAAACACTAGATTTGGAGATCGTGCTTTTGCCGCCGCCGGCCCCTCTGCCTGGAACCAATTGCCTTCAAACTTACGAATCATCGACAGTCCCAGTCAGTTCAGATCCCAACTAAAATCCCACTTCTTTAAATTATCATACCCTCAATTTTAAATCTGGAAATATAATATATCACATAAGTTTAGTTAGAATGTAAGTTTGGATATACAATCGTAAAGCGCCCTTAAGGTGATTATTTACAAAAATGGCGCTATAATCAGCCATATATTATTATTATTATAATAGATACTAAAATAAGATTCCGAATTTCAATAAACTGGTCGTCAACTTTGATGTAAATTACAATGAACTTCAATGAAGTCATTTTACTTAGGAACTAATTTCCAAACTACACTTAAACAAAACTGTCAGATAGTTTAAAAGAAAAGAAGCTTCATGTAAAACACTTCGAACATATTTTTAAGATCTTTCGTCTAGAACTAATTACGCGTGTGTAGCTTTAACGGTAGCAAATAAACATAAACATTTATGCTGTATTTTCGGCTAAAGTTGGGCAGTAAAATATGTGCCATTTGCTACGTTTCTTGCAGTGTTAAGTTTTGTAATCTTTTCCCAAGGTTAATACGGTTTTGGGAGTGTGCAGATAATTTTAGTAGCACATTAAGTGTGCCGTATGCAATGTTCGATGCATAAAGGTCGATTTTACTTCAATCACCGGGATTAAGTCATTTGTAGTCGATTTTTAAATTTTAATGATCTATACGAACACCGTAGAGTGAAACATTTTGTTTAAAAATAAAAAACGTTTTAAATATTGTAAATGTACGATAAACGAATTAGAAATTGTATATTTGAAGCACTTACTTTGTGGTTATTCATTGTAATAAAAAAAAGAAAAAAAAACTACTTTGTTTTTATTTATTTTATGATAAAAGAAACACCTACGACGATTTTTCAGGATCGATTCCTTCCTCCTATTTTTCAGGACCCTTATTTAAGGATCTGTCAGAATTCAGAATTTCTTTCAGTCTCTTAAGCAATATAAAAACAAATTAATAATTAATGGTATCGCTAAGTTTGTCGAGTTACAGTAACAGCGGATACTACTTAAGGCAATTACCATTGTTATTCTAAATTTATAATGAATTATTCAAGATGTTTGAAATAAAAATATAATTGAGAAAAAGCTCAGACTTTTTAGACTTAAGTTTTATATGTATTTTGTTTGTTAAAATTGTATCACTATGAAATAATGATAAAGCTGCGGTATAACTTAACCGTAACAACGTACACGAAACACGTTAGTAAACTAATAATAAAAAGCATAGGGACAGACTGTGGTCCCGTAGGTAGTGTCGCAAACTCCGAGTAAGGAGGTGCAAGGTTCGAACCCCGCTCTACCGCAACTTATTTTCCACTTTGTAACACGGATATTTACAACCAAAAGAAAATTGCCGCAAAATAGACATATTTGGTTAAGAAATAATAAAAGTGCAAACATAAACGAAATTCAACTTGACAACATTTTACGTAAAAGTTTTCATAATTATCGTTGCCGCAGATACTTTATGCACACTTACCCACTTTATGCATTTGATTTGTTATATTTTTAAATTTTAAATTTTGTTATTTTTTCTTATGATTGTTGTGACTCATGCCGTGGACGGTTAAAAGGGATTACTGGCCCAGAAATGTTTTGTTTCGAATGTGTCTGTAAATGGATTACCTTCTAGTAAATAATCTGCAATTGCTCCTAAACATAAAAAACAATAAATAACTATACTATTTCACCTGCAATAATTTCTGGTAAAATATATGCGTAGTATCTATAAATTATTAAACTGCTCGTTTATGTTATTCACCACTGACCGCTTTGGCTAAAGTTATTCTAGTGCATTTGAGGATGCCAACGTAGGCGGAAGCGCACGGTGGGCGACTACATGAAAAGTTTGCTTGACCAAGTAATCAAATTATTGATAGGTACTTGCTAACAATTTCACTGGTCAATCGAATATTTATTTTGCACAGTTCTATTTTCCTATCCTGACTTGCAATTAAAAAAAAATAATTATGGAAACCTTACTTGAACAACATCGTCCGTTTCGCTTTTAAACGATTTTTCTTCAATATTTCACTTACTATATACGATATTGTTCGGAAAAAATTCAAATAAAATTATAAACAAATAAATGCAAAGCAAGGAAAGATTTTATAATTTCTATAACTAATATAAGTCAAATTTAATTACATATTTCAACACAGGAGTTTTGGACCATGGAGTTGGGATTTACGTGTCAAAAAATGTGTAATAAACTGTAAATAAATAAAAAGATATATTACCCGAAAATTGTGTGACTTGAAAAAACTTTAAGGCGAATAAGCTACCTAATGCTTTCTAGGGGCAAGTTTATAATATAAACTTCGTTAATTAAATACAATAACATGATATGTAGAAACTTCAGCAGTTAGTAGAAGGCGTATTGAAGTTCTTCTCTAACAAAACAATACCGAGTAACATGTCTCTAGATCTCTGTGTAACAGGTTTAAATGTGTTGCTCGAGAAGCAAACTTGGGTCTTTTGAAATTTGATTGATATGAAGACTCAAAGCCTTTGACCTTTCCCGTTTACCTTAGGGCAGAAGGATCACGAGGTAGCATTTATATTAAACGTGAAAATAAACAGCCTCTTAATGATACGCGAGACGGGTCGATTCCAGTTCATTGGAAGAGTTTTGGGTTTCCTATTGGCTAAATATTCGAGAATGCATTTACCGCTACCAGTTTTTAGACGCAAACGAGAAAAACGTAAAAGTAAAACACGTCACTTAAGAAAAGTAATATTTTCCTAGGGTGGAACGTGATGAAATTAAAGCCGAATCTCCTACACGTGTATGAAACACGGGCAAATTAATAATTCAAACAGACAGGCGCACGATGCTGCCTTATGGAAATCTTGCGAAAAGAATTGTTACATACCGCGATTTCTCATTACAGAATCTCAGGGAAAATGCGGACATTTTAGGGAACTCTGCTACGTGAATATTGCACGAAAGGCCAGATTACTCAAGTACGGGAGAATACGAAAATAAACAATTACTTTACTTTTATTTTTACCCTCAAAAGTTTCTTTTTATTTATTCGATTAGCTTTGAAATACCGAGTCGCGGATAGTCCCCCGTGAATAACTTTAAAATCCAGAGCTTTCGGAAAGGACCACGTTCAACGTTCAGTTTTGAAATTCGCGAGTTAGCGAGGTTAGACTTGTGTCTCATTCCACGACAAAACGTCTGGGAGTAACATCTAGGGGTAGTACCATGAACCGACTAAATATAATCACTCTCAATACGATAAACTTCATAATTTGAAATTCAAAGCAGCTGACTTCGGGGCGAATCTCGAAAGCCTATAACTTGAATTACAGAAGACTGAGAAAATATTTCCGAAGCAACATTGTGAAAAACTTCGGAATCCGAGAAACATTAATAATCCATTATGTAATAACATTAAAACAATGCTTACGGCGGAGTTAGTGTTAAACATCTTGCGAAGTTCTAAGGACAAATAATAATCTAAAACGGTAAACAATATCAATTTTCTTTCGTCGGGAGTTGAAGTTTGTTCCTCGACGCGAGTAATTCAGTTAATTGATTACGCTCAATTAATCTTAAGTTTCGTCATTATCTGAAATAAACTTTGAAAAAATACATAACTTAAATATAGTTTTTGTAGAAGTGGCGTTACCGTCGCTAAAACATTGGTATTGTAGTTAGAAAGTTGTATTTTTGGCAATCAATTCAATGAAATATGATTTCTATATTTTATACAGCATCGAGTCGGAATAATGATTGTAAGAGTCGTAGTTTTAAAAATAATGGAATATTTTATTCCAAGTGATGGTCGTAAGACTCAATGGCGCAATATTAAAGAAATGTACCATAAACAAACGCAACATGGTGGATACGAACTTTCGTGTTTGTAGAAACCTGTGCTGAGAAAAAATTGGAGATGGGAAAAGAAAAAGAAAAAACGCCGAGTCTCTAAAGATATGTAGAAAAAATATTTTTATCACAAATTTAATGAGAATGACGCCAGTTTATTTGAGTTCATAACCGAGGAAGAAAAACTGAAAAACGTGGATATAAAACATTATAATAATATTAGGATTTAATTAAACAATATTTTAAAAAGTGGTTGTTCTTCTTCTTTATTTATTGTGTATGTATTCTTAAATTTAAATTATAAAACAGAACGCTTTGCGGCCGATATCAAATACCAATTAATAATTTATAGTAAGTGTTAAAATAAATACTCTTTCTTACTCATAAATACTATGGATGTAGTAAAAAAATAAACAGTTATTCGTTTGAAACAGCTGAAAAAGTTTCACAGAAGAAATTAAACTGTTTTTGTAAAAAAAAAAAAAAAACTAGTCAGGATAATATTAATTCACAAATTAAACTGTTTCTAATAATAATTATTTTGTGAAACGGAAACTTTTACTGCAACTCATTTTAAATAACCGAAACGCCCATCTTTAATAGAAAAATATCAAGTTTTTTTTACTTTTAAAAGTAATAAAGGTCTAAGAAATACTGTCTAGAAAAAATATATATTAGTAGCATAAGAAATACTGTCCAGAAAAAAAAATATTAGTAGCATAAAAAATACTTTTGAATTTCCGTAAAAGCGGTCATTCCATTGGCCACGCCCCTAATACGTCACGATTCATATTTATTTGTTCCTGGCCATTGAAATTTGTTTAGAACATTATCACGAATCTTGACGTCACAACAACCAAGACCAAACACGTCGCTTTTTTCTAGCAACGAATTTTTATTAAATTTCTTTTTTACATTTATTTATGAAAACATTTCTCCACAATATCCATATTGATTTTGAGTTATTCTAAACCCATTTCATATATTTTTCTCGGTATTCGTAGTATGTGATATTTCCCTATTACTTACTTATACGCCATAGACGCTTTGTCTCATTTTTTCATACAACGCAATATTTCATTTAATGATTTATTGTACGTACATAATATACAGGTCATGGTAGTGTGTTAGTTTAGGGCGAAAGTGACCCCGACGTGTTTAATACAAGTCCCTTGGATATTCAGGAAGCAATATATTTTTACCGATAACGGAACTACGAACTCAGCAACGTATTACAATATTCGATTAGAAAAATCCCAGAGGTATGTGACGGACTCTAGTAAGATTACGAATGCGAGACATTTCTGCCCTTTTGAAAGAAAAATGTAGAGGGTACAAATACTATCAAGAGACCAATATCTCAACAGACACGATGTAAATATTTTTCTTATAGATATCTTTACCGATATGAAAGAATTATTGCGGAATGTGAAAATCTATAAAAGTGGAAGCACTCTCTTCACATACCCGAAAACCGACAAAGACTTAAGGTCTTTCTGATGGCTTTGCTCATGCTAAAAAAACATTTATTGGTTCAAAATCAAGTAACTAAAAAAAAACTATTTTATAAATCGCGATTTCAATTCAACTCTACTGCTGTCAATGTGAGTTTGGCAAATTAAATGAAGAACTTATGTCGGATATTGTCATTCTTCCAATGACCAAATGACGATAACACGAACAGTACATATTATTACACCCTGAGTAACATTCACCATTTTGCCTAATGTTTGTGATTTCCATATCTACACAATTTTCAGAAGTTGTATTTATTGCTTAAAATGCAGCGTTTTTAAATAGTAAAACTATTGACAGATTCGCTCTGCGCTAACATTTTTGACAGACCTACTCTATAAATTTGAATCTGAGGTGCTATTCTGAATCTAAAGGGTGGTTAATTTAGAGATAATTCAAAGATTGTTTCATATAATGGCCACACTAATGATAAAACGTTAAATGATGTATAAAACTAATTAAAAAACCGAAAAACACTAATACGGTTTGGTCAATTCAACTTAATTAAGTGTATGCGTAATACTTAAGATCGAGAAAATGTTCTAGATGTAAATCATCATTAAAAGTTTCACATGATTGTATTTTTAAAAAGTTTAATTATCAGTTTATTTATTTATTTTATTTTATAAATTTTTTGCATAAAATAAGTATACATATTCAATAACAGGGAATCTATATAAAACTAGTGAATAGAAAATAAAAACGGAGTGTTCTTTGTTTGGGATAGTTTCCATCTTTCATGGCTCAGCCTGTTCTAAGATGGAGATTTTTACTAATATAACAATAACGAAAAAACTACTTAATTATAAATGCCTAGCTAATCAAATGTAAGAAATTCATAATCGTTATCATACAAATATAAAGTATATATATGTGCCATGAATACATGCTACTTAAACATAAATAATATTGTATAGTAAATAATAAAAAAACGAATGTAATGTAATACATAAATAATATGTGTACCAATTATATAAAGTCTACGTTTATTAATCTACATATATGAAGCAAAGTGTAGTCGCAAGCAAAAAATAAAAATCTACAAATTAACCACTCTCTAGGGGGTATAGAAGATTCAGAATAGCGCCCCTAAAATCAAAAGTAAGCATTTATTAAACACTCGCATTTCACATGTTTCAGATAATGAATTGTGGCGAAGAAAATCAGTCACAGAACGCAATATGGATTTCCTAGAAAACATGGTATATTTCCCAACCAGGAGAGCGGAAACTGCAGCCAACGTTGCTGTTGAAGTGAAGTGACTTAGGGGACGATTTATAGAAAGTTAGCGCAAAGTGTCTCCTTTGGTAGGTAATGCATTTCTGAATCCGACAACATTGCACATAAATAATTTTATTGAATAGTTACTTAAATTTGTTGCAATAGATAGGGAAAAGATTTTTGAGAAAGGAATATGGAGGTCTAGGCATTTAAAGGGCTTATGACCTATCATTGGCTGGTTTAAGTTGCCATTTTACACACTGTCTATCATTCATATTCCCTTCCCAAAGATGTTTTCCCTCTCTGTTGCAACAAATTAAAATATGAATAAGTCCCTAGGGACGTAATCCAGCCAGTCTGCAAGCATTTGGACATGCTCAAAACATTGTTGAATTTAACAACCCGGTAAAAGATAAAAATAAAAATTCTAAAGTGCAGTTTTGCCGCAATAGGCGTATCAATGCAGTGAACCATGCACCATTAGGCGGAAATTAGGGTTAAAATAATTTATAAATTAAATGTACCCCTGTAATATTGACTTTGTAAGAAATGAAGTAATGGGAGAACGGACAGAATAAACTCCGGTGACAACTGTCACCAAGCGGGGGCGATACGGTTGTCATGGCCTCGTACTGTGGATGCCTCCTGAGAGCCTTAACCACGCTTGCCTACTTTAAAAGGCATTAAGTTATCAGTTCGTGTCAGAACTACGAGGTGCGAACCTGACTTGGGAGGATGCACAGGATCTGGCAGACGACAGAGATGCCTGGAGGATTTCGCGGACACCATATGCTCTAACTGGGGAGCGCATTGGAAGAATGATGATGATAATATTATATAGATACTAATAGATTTGTAACACTAGTTAAATATTTATTTATTGAAATAATAATCATAACCTATATACTCATAACTTATATACTCATTACTTATACAGGGTGTTCATTAAACCCTGTCACATCCGAAACCACGATGACCAGTATGAGTAAGAAGATATATTGGCACATTAAAATAATTTTCAGAACAAATAAAATTTTAAAAAATAAAATATCAAAAAAAGCAAATGGTTGCTTACTTCTGCGGGGGAGAAACGAGGAGGGAGGAGGGGGGAGTATGATTCTGTGCCGCGCTCCCCTCACTTCTCCCTTGCAGAAGTAAGCAACCATTTGTTGTTTGAAATATTTTTTTTTTTTAAATTTCTTGGTTCTAAATAATTTTTTTAATATGCTAAAATGTCTTCTTGCCCATACTGGTCATCGTGGTTTTGGATGTGACAGGGTTTAAAGAACAACCTGTTAAAACTTTAAAGCTTATCAAAACGAACGAAATCTAAAGGCAATTCCAAACGAAAATACGAAAGTAATTATTCATAGATGGCGCTTTTATATTTTTTATTGGAAACTGCCATTTTTACGTTTATTTTACAAAACTTGGTTTGCGGAAACTTTACACTATATTGATTGTAACAATTAGCATAACAATATAATTTAGGTCCTTTTCACAAAATGGTGAAAAAAACAAAAAATAATAGAAGTATGAGATAAGTTATTTTTTTGTTTCGTACACCATTTTGTGAAAAGGACCTTAATTATATTGTTATTGTATTTGTTACAATCAATTTAGCGTAAAGTTTCCGCAAACCAAGTTTTGTAAAATTTCCATTGAAAATAAACGTAAAAATTTTATTTTTCAATAAAAAATGATAAAAGCGCCATCTATGAATAATGAGTTTCACATTTTCGTTTAAAATCACCTTAAACTGAATCCCAACAAGCCACTTTATATGCCTTGGTGGGATCGCTATTGGTGGGACAATGCTAAAAAAGGGAAGAAAAAAATGGTAATATCAAACATTTTTTTTTATACTTTTCTAGTATATTACTACAAAAAATTAAATATCAAATAACGTATTTAATACTTACCTGATATAAATTAGTGTTTGTAAGCTTTTTCAAAATGTCTTAAATCGTGGGTGTTCTAATTGAAACAGACTGAGATAATAATGTATGGAAGCTACCAGTTTTATAACTTTCAGTACTAGCGTCTAGTATATTTATTAGGATCCACGTAGATGAGCTTCGTTACTTTACGATCTTGACTAACTCTAGACACTGAGAGAATAAATTTGAATAATGCAGTAACAGTTAAGTTACGGTGTACTAAACTTTTGTAGCAATACATAATTCCTTTGATTACTTTCTTATATCGGGTGTTTATATATTTAAAAAAACAGGTTTCACTAATAATAATTTACATTAAAGTTAGGCGAATGTTATAATTTCGATGGTAATTAATATATTAATGGAATGATAAATTTCATTGGTCCGACCGCTCACTCAAAGCGGGCTCCTAAATTTTTCTATCATCTTCCGGCAGTCATAAAGAATTACATCAGTGCAAACGTATTTAAGGAAAGTGTTTGTAATTGGCTGCTGCACATCGATAGGCACGAGGTTATGAATGTTCAAGACTAGTAAAAATTTTCTACATTCTGCATGAATTAATTCATTAAATGAAATAATTTATCGTGTTCTTTATTGCTCTCCTTCCTTTTCTTAATTTTCTTCTTATATTTATTTATTTATTTATTTATTCACAATTTTTATCAAAATACAATTCCATGTTCACTTTGCCCAGCTAACAAGGGTACAAACCCCGTTCCAAGCTAGGCAATTACATTTTAATATATTATAATCGTTAACAAATTAATATAGAGCACAGACAAAAAAATATAAACCTATTCGGATACACATTTTGATTCATATACATACAGACATACACATATATACACACATATATATATACACATATACATACACACACACGTACATACACCCATGCGCATACACATACATGCTTTCATAAAAACATAGACAATTTATTTATGCGAAACTTCATGGTTGTCAATGTATATTTTTTAAATTATTCCTTATTTTTTATATTTTATTTTTGATACCAGTCAGAATCTCCAATCCGTGGCATGCATCAACTTTTCTGACTCCCTACGACCAATGTCATGAAAGAGCGAGGTCAACACCTTCCGTAACTGGACTCCCGTCTTTCCACGATTCTGGCAAAAGGTTATGGACCTTTTTGCCTACGTAATAGTGTTGTCTCGATGCCAGAACAGTGTTGACGCCTTCGCTTAGTATCAGATCCCTATTAGAGTATCTCGTATTATGGTTGTGGTTGACGCTTGGGTAAATGTCTCTATTTATGTGTGTAACCACTACCGTTCTAAATAAATACTGTTGAATAATATTCAGTACTCTGAATTCTTTGAAGAGCAAGTCACTTGGATAACGAAATGTTTTTTTTTTAAATGACTCAGATTAAAGATTTCTGTGCAATTGCTACCGGGTCAAGGGCGGTTATATATATATATTTATGTTATATATATATAGATTTAATTTCCTATAAACTGTTATTTCGTTGCATTATTTATTACTTTAATTTATATACACATTTCTATTATTATTACAGTCGAAAAGAGGTCTATACAATAATAATAATCATAATTTATTATATTTATTTATTTATTTATTTAAATCTTAAAGTAGGGCACACATATCATACATATTGTTATGTGTGTTCTAATAATAACATTGAAAATATATTTAATTTATAAATTGTTTATCACATATGTCTTGACCATTATTTTAAATTTTGATATGTTTTTTTCTTCATAAATATTTTTTTCCATTTCGTAATACTTTTTAATTGCTTTAAATAAAATTGAATTTTGTGACTTTGCCTTTTTCCTAAATGGAAGTCTAATTTTGTTCTTTTCTCTAGTATTGTGATCGTGTTCATGCTGGTTCCGATCAATTTTTTTCCAAAATTCTGTTTTTTTATTAGAGTTTATAATTTTATGAACAAATATCATTGTATTGTAAAATATTCTTTTTTTATATGTTAATAATTTCATTTCATTTACCATCGACTTTACCCTCGTATATCAGCTTTTTTTTCAAAATGATTCTAAAGGCTTTATTTTGTAATACAGTTAGTTTATCTATGTTTTCTTTGTTTGATAAAAATAAAATGCTACTATAGTAGTTAACGTGTGGTTCAATAATTGCTTTGTAAATAGTTTTGCAGGAGTCCTTATCAATAAATCTTCTGATCCTTCCCAAAATTGATATAACAGAAATAACAATTACTTTATCTACTACATACACAGTTAGGTAATAGATTTCTCTGGATCATGTCTAGTCTGCCTAACTAGGTACAACCTGTTTTAAAGCAGACATTTTTATGCAAAATAAACAATAATATTACAACCTACTAGTTAATTAACTATACAGTTATCCAATATTAATTTATACCATTTATTATAAAAAAAGTTTTTGAGTAAATTTTCCGATTTTTCTCGACCTAAACCCAGTAACCATTTTTTTACAAATTTATTAAATTGAATCCGGGTCATAGTTTTGCAATGTTTGGGTAACATATTGAATATTTTGGGGCCAGAAACCTGAAATTTCTTTGCCCGAATTCAGAGTTTGTGGGAGACCCCCTGACCCATCCTCTAGTTAGACTTCTGGTAGAGTGGGAGTGTTCCTTTTGGGATTTGATATAACGATTTGCTTTCACAAACATTATCATTCTCAAAATATATAATTGCCTTATATCTAAGATCTCAAATAACTTGACGCTGGGGTGCCTGAAGAGCTTTTTTTAAATTATTTAATTATTGATTTTTGAGCAGATTCGAGAAGTTTTAATATCGATTTATTAGTGCCTCCCCATCCTATTATGCCATAAGGTATAATTGAGTTACATAAAATAAAATATACTTGATTGAGTTTAATTAGGGATAAGATGTTACGTATCGACTTGAAGATGTGGGAAAGTTTTCTAATTTTTTGTGTTTTATATTCTATGTATTTTGTCCATTTAAAATATGATGATGATTTTATTATTTTGTAGATTGGATTATGTTTGTCACTACGTACATATGTATAAATATATTTGATTAATTCTTAAAGAAATTTAATATTATTCCTTTACATTACTATTGCATTGTAATATATGTAATTATTATTTATACGAAGTTATTAAATGTGTGTTATCTTTCTTGTTAATTATTATGGCTTAACACGAGCACAGCCTAAAAAGTCACAAGTTAGTGAATGTGTAAAAAAATGATTTTTTAAATGAATTCTTAAATAAATATTACTTTAAATTGTTAGGACGTTGATATAAATCGTAAAAAAAAACAGTAGATTGACGAGAGACCAAATGTGATGATATCCCCTTATATTTTTACATTTTAACTGAATCTGATACTACTATTTCAGTGTTGTTTTTCTTTCTCTTAATTATTTTCATGTTTCTCTCAAGCAAACGCTTTAATGCATTTAAATACCTATCTATTTGGCAATCGAGGAAAATTCGGAATTCCGGTGCATTACGTCAGCGAAAAAAAGGAGACAGAAATTTATTTCAAAACAGACGACTCAAAATTTAAGATAAGCTCTATCTTATTCCCGATTCAAACCCCACATAGATTTTTACATGAACTGACAAAAAGGAAGCGCATACCGAAAAGCAAGAAGAACGGATATAATATATTGCAAAATGTTTTTATGTATTTAATTTTTGCAAGGATAAGGAAGGGCAATATTAAAAATATCACACCTATTCGGAATTACAAGCAAACGATTACATCAATAAACATTAGACCTTTTATTTCCCGAAAACGTAAAGTGCATAAATTTATTTCAAAACAAGTTAATGTGAGAACAAATCCTTAAGTCTTTGTTGGAACACTCTGTGCAACTGCAGGGGTAAAATTTAAAAATTAAAACTAAAAAACACATTTTCGCGGTTGAATAATGCCGCTCGAGGAAGCATTTTATTACTTTATACCGGTAAAAACGAAATCACATGGTTTGCAGATGTTATTTCCATAAAAACTAACATGTGGATACGTATTTTCACATTGAGTATTGTTTTTATAACCAATAATTCCGAAATAAATTATTGTTTTGTTTTTTATAACAGATTCAGAAAATTATCTCCTGTCGGATATTTAACCCTAGTTCACTTAACATTCGTCCGACAAAGTAAATATACCTTCGACATTTTTGGTGCTGCAGTGTGTTTCCTGAGCAGCCGCATCTCACCCCTCTCGGTACCTTCACAAGTGAGCAAATCAGAGTAATTTATATACCTATGGTGAGGCAACGACAAAAGCCTTTGAAACATAAAATGTTTTTGCAAGAATTGGCTGAATCTCACATAAGCCCTATGGCTTTTCGCGAAACTATTTTCGCGAATGTTTTAATACTGCAACTTTAAAAAGGGATATCAAAGCGGGTATTTTAATTAAAGGTGTCTTTAGATTGAAAGTGTTATGTCTTAAGCACAGTCAAACAATATTGCACATACCAAAAGCACAGAAATACCAAGTTTTCGTGTCACTCCCGCTGCTAGGCCATTTGTGGTGAACACGCATTTCAGTTTACATTTTTTTCATTTTATTTATTAATTTCTATTTACATTTGTTACACTAACCTATTATTGTTTTTAAACTGTGCCCGTTGTAAGTCATAATAAGGAACAACAAAAAATATTAAGTAACATAACATTAATAATAATAAGTTCACAATATTCAAATTAATATAATATAATACAAAAACATAATTGTAATAATAATTGAAATATGGGATATAAAGTGTTAAGTAAATTAATTATAATGTAAAGAAACAACGCTTTATACGATTTTAAATAATAAAACAAAATATAAAGAGGAAACAAGGATAAGGAAGGTAAGCGATAAAGGATACATTGAGTTTTTCTACTGACATTTCTTGGTGGGACTGCATTTTGAATTTTGATAATAAAAATACGTACATAGTTTAAGTATACGTATAAAGTGGAATAAAACTATATACGTATTTTTATTATTACGATTGATAAAGGATACAGTAACTTATTTAATTTTATGAATAATTTAGTGCAAGAAAATTTTTCATTAGTTTTGAACCTTAAACAACTTAAGGACCTCGTCCCCCTCGATGTGCAGCCAATTGCATTTTTTTTATCTAACACGTAATTATTAATGCAAAGAATTAAAAGTAAAAATTAATTGAAGTTTTAAATTATCGTCAAAATATTCGTAAAATAGTTATAAATAAATCATCTAAGCCCGTAATTATTCTTATAGTTATGGTTTTAATAGATAAATCAAATTTACAAAAATAATATCTGGAACTGTTCGTTCAATTGGTTATCTATAAAAAGGCAATCATAATACGTAATTTGATGGAATGTATTAGTTCGCTGAATTCTGAACAAAATCATTATTTATATAGACATTTCACCAAATCAATGGCATTTGATTGTGTTTCTATCGCGAGATTTGTTTACTTAAGAAAAGAAAAGATTTATGGTCAAGAAAAACAAATAAAACGAGGAATTGGAAGATTCTTATTAATAATTGTTTATTGATGGAAGCGATTAGAGATTTGATGTTGAATGGAAAAAATAAATCGAAGGATTTTCTTCTATTTATGATTTTAGGAGTTATTTACGATCTTCTCCTTCGTTTCCTCAATGCTGAGGGTCGTAATCTGAGGGGGGATCTATGGTAAGCACAAAACGTCTCCAATTTTCTTTGTTCTCAGCAGCATGCTTCGCCGAGTAAAGGGCTTTCTCGGTCATCTCCCGAACTTGGTCACACCAACGAGCAGGCAATCTTCCTTTACGTCTTGTCTGGAATGTTTACTGTTATAATGCCTTTTTCCACGGTACATGGCTGTCGTCTGGCAATATTTATTTTATTTATTTAGCTATCTTTAGTTTTTTTGTTCTTGCCGTATCTACCCTCGTCTCTATTCATACACCATGATTGGCCTGAGACACGTTTTGCATATCCGAATCTTGCTTCCAATCCGCATGTTCATCGTGCCATACGACATTTCTCATTTCGGAGTTTACGACTCGTTCTTAAAAAATATTTAAACTTTTTGTCCTACTAACTGAGATAGATATGTTCGAATCATTAGGAATTGCCACTGGAACTATGGTTGCATCGTCTGCGTAGCATGTGATGTTAACGACCTTATTTCCCTTAGATCTAGAATTACCGCTTTTTCTTTTCTTGAAAGCGTTTTTACATATTTATTTTGTTTTTGTAAGAAAAGATTTTTGGCTTATATATTTAGTTATAAGGATGTTAAACTTGCTTTGTTGTTCTAAAAATGTTTATTTTTTAAAATGTTGTTTAAGTCCCAAATTGATTTGTAGTAACTCCTGGGAATGTAATTCATGTGTATTTCAGTTTTTTAAATACTTGGTGTTAAATGGTTTATAAATAAATAAAAAGATATTACAAAAAAACTCTAAACCCGCCGACTAAGTACCGTAGATAATTTTTCAGAAATATTCAGCTCTTTAAGAGTTGAATCGTTTGTTCTTATTGCAGTCCATGGAATCCTTAATATACGATGCCAACACCACATTTCAAAAGCGTTAATTCTGCACGGTCATGGGATTTTATAGTCCAGGTTTCAGCGGCGTAGAAAAATATTGGAAATATCAGCGAGCGAATTAGTTTTATTTAGTAGTGATTGAGATTTTCCCTATCTTTCATTTTGTTTAGTCTGGTGAGTGCGCTTTTTGTTATTGCAATTCGCCTTTTTATTTTCACTTCACATCCACCCTCTGCACTTATTTGAGAATCTGAATATATAAAATCCTCCACAATTTCCAAATATCGCAATCTGTTCGACAGTTGTAGATTAGCTAGATATTTAATAATGGGTTTAATTTTGTTTTTGTTGATTTCCGACCCATAATTTCGGTTCCCTCTTTCCACACGGTCGATCAGCTGTGCCATGTCGGATTCGTTCAGTGCAAGTAATGTGGTGTCGTCTGCAAATTGAAGGTAACCTATTACTTGACCACCGACCTAAATACCCTTCTCTCAGTTCTCAAGTGCTCTTGTCATGATTTGCTCACCGTACAGGCTGAATAAAATTTGGGATAAAATACATATTGACAGACTCCTTTTTGAGTAGTGAAGGTATTAGACAATACATTATCCACTCTCAATTTTGGTGTATTGTCTAAAAAGAGGTTGCGTATGAGAGATGCAAGATGTTTCGATACGATATGAATTATCATTTATTACAAGTTTAGATGATACGCAGAAATCCAGATATCATATTTGATTTATTTATACTTTTACAATGTTCGTATTATTTTTTTTAAACAGAATAATGTTCCCTCACTGGGGTGTCCTGTGCCGAGGGAAACATTTTACAATAAGTGAAACGTGCCTTAAATTAGTTATTTAACATGGTTAACATAATAAGATAATAAAAACGTAATTAACCTCATTATTATCTTAAACATAATAATCTATATAAACTAAAATAATCATAAAAAACATAACAAATTCATATAGACTTGTAGACCAAATTTCACAAACTGGACACAAATTTTTACCTATTTGGCTTGATCCACTCATCGATCCGTGCGCAACCCACCTCCACTATCCATTCATTAATAGCTATTTTATATTAAGAGTACTTACTAATTGTCCTAATGGACAATGGAAGTAGATTGTACTCTTTAACCGAGTAGTAGGCCAATCCTCTTTGACCGAAGGTTGTACTCATTTTTAATTGTTTTTGCAGCATCGGGGTGGAGTATCTAGTAACTCTTGTATTGGTGAATTGAGTTATATATTAATAATACTAATCCATAAAGGATTATGTATAGTTAATACAAATAAATACAAAATATTCCAGTAAAACGGCGCTGAGGTAATTTTGTCATTTAAAAAATATACACATCACGTTAATTATTTTGCGTTACCCTAATCGAGGACCGAATGCGAACCCTCTAGTAAGGTAGCGCAACGCACTAATTGCTAAATTCCAAAATAGGGAGGCATAATAACACCTCCTTGCCTCCCCATTTTGGAGTGTAGCAATTAGTGCGGTTCGCTACCTGTCTCCGTAGCGATGCAAAATATACTCTATGGAGACTGCTGATCTTTGATGAGAGGATTGTGTGCATTTTAGTATGAAAATTCTCACATGGCTTATTTGCTTGAATATTGACCTAAACATTTCGCAACAGAGAGGTAAAACAGGTCATAAGCCCTGCAAATGCCTAGAATATAGAAATATTCTTTTCCCAAAATAGTTTTTCCTCTCTGTTGCAAAAAAAATTAGATCTAAATAACTCCATGGGGAGGAAGTCCAGCATGTCTGTAAAGTTTGAACGTACTCAAAACATTGTTGATTAAAACATTGAATACCAAAAAAAAAACTTTTATGAAAAATATCAACATCAAATAACATGAACAATAAAATAATTCAACAATTTTTGAGTATGTCTAAATGCTTGCAGACTGGCTGGATTTCCTCCCTAGGGAGTTATTCACCTGTCGTAGCCAGGTCATAAGCCCTGTAAATGCCTAGACTTCTATATTCCCTTCTCAAAAATGTTTTTCCTCTCTGTTGAAATAAATTTAAATAAAATAATTCTTCGCAATGTTGCATAGGGAGGTAGATACCGCCTAATTGGTGGGTATAGGATTTTGAAGTTCTACATTATCATGTAATAATGGTTTATGTATCAAATTACACTAGGTATTATGAACGGCAATAGACTTCCGTTTATCAGGCCAATGCCAACTTTATGTAGAGAATAATATTATTTCCAACATTAGCAATGTAAAATGAAAAATATTCATAAAATTCGCAAGGATAAATGGCTGGCAGTCACGGATTAATAAAAATCTGTTTACGGTCTCTTGTTGAGTAAGCAATACCGAATTCGATCAAACAATTGTTAAATGCGAAAACTAATTGAAACTTTAAAAAAATATCTATTCCAATCCCAAATATATTTTTCGTTAACATGTTTTGAAGCAGAAATAATTAAAGCAGAAAAACGATGCGAGGATATTAAAGAGATAATTAAATATGGCAAGAGACTGTTGAATAAATGCGTCACTCAAAGTCATAAATATTATGATTTTACACGTAAAACATAACGGTCCAAAATATGATAGATTAGAAACTTTAGAAATAAATTAAAAGTAATGGCAATAGAATTTTAATAAATCAGAAGATAGAATTTAAAAACTCACACTTATTAGCCCCCTGAGTTTGACCTGATCATTGCAAAACAATATTATTTTATAGAATAGAACCCTCCCCTACGGCACACTGTATATATATATGTATTTCCAATAACTTTTTACCATGCTGTTTCATTGAAGTATTATTGTATCTCTTTCGACTTGGTTTTTTTCAAATGATCTACCTATACCTAAGACAAATGTTAGTTTTGCATAAATGATCCTCAACTGTATAATATTACCAGCCTGAAGATGCCCATTAGAGGGCGAAAGCTCTAATTGGTCAAATAAATAAGTGGAAGTGTACCAAGTATTTTTAAATGTATAACTTGTATTTAAATATAAGTTATTATATAATCATAAACAGTGCATGAACCTATACGATAGAATTAGCAATTTAAAACTAACGTTTCAAATTTGAGCGGTAGAACATTTTTGAAGGGAGGCACAATGCTTTTTTAAGTCAAATAAAACTGGAGGAAATTTACTATTTTTATTTCAATTTTAAGGGTCTCCAGTTCTCTTAAAGCCCGCTGGCTCAAAAAAATACGTGCGTGGCGGTGTTGGGTCAAATTAGACCCAGTTTTGAATGCCGCCTTTTAGGCATTTTCGTGGGTTCTATAATATTATTATTTCATCACAATATGCTCTGAATCACGTAAAGACGTGTGGTAAAGTGTTGTGTACATTTTTTCGTGATTTAGTTACGAAAATGAAGTGTAAAAATACTTTTCACATAATCCATCATTTATAATGGGTCTAATCGGACCCACCTCCGGTAGGTATAAGTTGATAAATTCAACTAAATTGAGGTAGTTTTTTTATTTTCGTTAGTAGACATGCACAAGTTTGCGTATTGATTTTAAGTCCATAGAATAACAGTGTTAATTTCAATAAACTGAGATTACACACTATGAATTATAAAAAATCTGAGATTTACTGTTTATATTTTACTTACTAGAGTATTTTTTAAAATCAGAAATAAGTAGTTCAATAGGAAATTTTCCATTATTCAGCTAAGCGATGTGTACACTGTACACTACACAGCACTACACCATATTTTGATTATACAAGTCCGCAACTTCTGTTATTGTTCTGCGGTCTGTAATCTATTGTATAATATACTAGCGGACCAGACAGACGTTGTCCTGCCCGAATGTTGGCTTACCTGCTATTAGCTGGGAAAAAGACTTTTTATTAATAAGTAGGTACCTAGGTACTTGTTTATGGTTGAATTACAAAACATAAAATAATTTATTTGAAATATAGAATTACATTTTGCAAATGTTTTAATATTTTTTTACTGTATATAAATATATGTATTTTTATTTTATTTTAATTTTTTTTAACTTCTAATTGCCTAACATTCAACAAATCAAAAAAGTGATTGTTTAATTGCTTGTTTTTTATACCGTGTACAGTGTACTTAATCAAAAGCTTACACCACTGTGGAAAATTTATATTGACTGTTTTCACAATTTTCGTTTATATATACAAAGTATGTAAAAACTGTGTTTTTTTTCCAAATAAAAAAATTAATAAATGTCAAACTCGGGTCTTCTCGCCAACAGGGTTGCACTTTATACATGAGTGCGATTTTCAAAAATGTATTTGGTGTCAGTTAATATTATTTTAGTATTACCAAAAATCCAGTAAAAAGAAATAAATTATAAGGAATGTAAGGAAAGAATCTGATTAAGATCTATAAAAAGCTAACGTTGTTTGTGAACATTCGAAAACAAACTTTTTTGAAACACAAAAAAACAACATCCTTCCATTTTTTTTGTAAATACATTCTCGTCGAATGCAACCCTGGTAAGTTGATAAAAAAAAATTATGCTTCTAATTTTTTTTACAAATTCGATTGAAAATTTTAATATTTTTCGAGTCGGGTTATGGTCCTGTGGCTAGTGTTTCGGGCTCACAGATCAAAGGTCTGCGGATCGAATCCCACTCTGCCCCAACTTGATTCCCATTTTCTGAATCAAGTTGGGGTAGAGTGGGGTTGAAAATGGCCCTCGAAATTGAATATTTTTTTTTTATATATATATTTGGACCCCTGTATTTAGTAGCCTTACGTGTCATGTACAGGGCTAAGGTACTCGGAAAAAAACGTTTTTGTTTGTCTTGGAAATGGGATGTTCGATCGCTAATTTTGGTTTATTACCTTTATGAGTCCAATCATCATTGTTGAAAAGTTCAAGAACAATAGCGCGTGATAACTACTTTTAACTACAGTGTGGATATATGTTAAGGATATTCCATCTTTCCTGCATTCTGCTTCAAGATTATGGAGTTGCAAACTGAAAAATGGGCACTGAAATAACAGATGTTCGATACTCTGTGAAGAAATATCATCGCATGGACAATAGTCATCATTCCTTAATTTGAACCTATATGGATAACTTCTCATAGCTCCGTGTCTGGTAAAAATTTGGGTCGTTTCGAAAGTACTTTGGTGATGATGACGGAAGTTTGCTGCATCAGCCAGCGTTGAGAAAAACATTTTAGTGATTTTACCTGTAGAAGAAGCGCGGTAATGATCCTCCCAACGCTGCTGCGTATTTTGTTTTATACAGCGTTTAGCAAAGCTAAGGGGAAATTCTGAGAAGAAAGGTGCCGTTCTTTTACAAGTTGCAGCTCTTGCTCGTTCATCCGCTCCTTCATTTCCTACGATACCAGCATGTCCTCTTATCCAGCATATTTGAATGATCATCCCACTTATTTTTAGATGCTTAATTTTACTCTGAATATCTACAATAAATGGATTTACCGACCGAGTATCCGTTATAGCTTGAACGCCCGAACGACAATCTGATAATATTTTTGCAATAACCCATCTCTCTTATTAATTAAATTAAATATTTGAGTAAATCATAAGAACGAAAATATTTATTTCATTAAACAAATAAAATAATATAATATCTACGAACACGCGCAGCATAAAGATTCACATTTCGCTAAAAACCGCACGTAAATCGGTTTGGCCGTTTAGGAGATGTTCAGTGACATCACACGTACATAATAATTATATGTATAAAATATACAAAAATAAAAATGTTCTTGTATCAATGTTCATAGCGGGATTTTCCAGTACCAAGACCCAGTGCCTCGGCAATACAGGACTCAAATTTCGTTAAAACATTTGAACAACTCAATCGTCAAATTAATATTTACTTGGCGGAAAATGTGCTCGGCAGAAACAATGTTTCATTCCACTCGGGGCGATTCAATCCTGCACAAAAAGGCTGCTGAAATGTTTATGAATATTTCATACTTCTGTACGCAAATACAACATCATTTATTTAAATAGGTTAGTGCGGCCGCGACATTCCAATTTAAGTTGCCTGTTATTCTTTTCAAACAGAAAACAAACAAGTAAATTAAAAAACATTTTCAAAAAGTAAATCAAAATCAACTTATGCATACGTTTTTCAAAAACCAATATCATGATAGTAATGAAAAAAACATTTGAATATTATTTTTGTGACAGATTTCCCATACTCCTGTCTCCCATCTCATACTTCCCAAGTCAGAATTTATCAAATATTTTAGTTGACATTGATATTTCATTATTATTTCCCCAACCACACCTATTGGTGCATAGGGCACTGCATTGGCACTCCAATTGCAGCGTATAAAGATAATTTTTGTTACATGGAATGTAAGGTAATCAGTCTAACGCTTCAGGAACAATGTTCCTATCTTTTATTTATTTGTACTGTTTTTTTAAATTATTTATGTTGTTTATATACTCATCTTCTTTTTTTATACCTTATTTACTTCTAAACACTGTTCTATCTTTTATTGAATTTTATGTTGTTTATATACTCATGTTTTATATAACTTTCATGTCTGTAAAAGCCTTATGAGCGTGAAAAAATTATAAAATAAATAAAATACTGCAGTTCAAACAATCTTTAAAATTAATATTTCACGTCCACCCTGCCAGGAATCAAATCCGGGACTTGGTAGGCGAACGCGCCAACCACTACACGACGAGGCGGACTTATGTCCATTCGATTTCCTTATTCAGAGTTTTGACCTGAGAGCAGCCATTGATTCAAAAGTGCTTTTCAGGGTTCTGGATCTATTTCTCACACAGAACTGTGTTTCTTTAAAAAAAAACAGTGTTTCTCAAACTGTTATGATAATTTCTCTTGGCCGTTTTGTGTTAACGGGTTCGATTAAAAACGATTCATTTAAAACAAATAAAACATGCATTAAGAAAATACTCTTACGTTAGAATAACCGTAAAACTCAGACAAAATAATGATAGAAAAAACATATGTAAATCCCACAAAGAAAAAAATCATAATAGCTTGCGGGAAAAATAATATCATAATAGAAAGTTATATTATTCTGCCTTTTTTTTTGTTTTCTTACAATAAACATAATAATAAAACGGAGTATTAAAAAAATAAAGCATAATTACATATCAACGAAATATATATTAATAGAAAAATAGTAAAGAGTTATTTAAAACTCGTTGAATGGCCACCAAAATTGGCAAACGCTAATATTTCTTAGAAAAAAAAAAACTTAATAAGGTGTTTTTACACTTAAATATTTCATAGTCCCTGGATCTAAAGCATAACACTAATTTATTTATTTTTTATACAAACGGTTCAAGGAACCTCTAACAATAAAAAGTTTTACGGAAATAATCACAGCAGTGAACAATTCATAATGTAATATATAATATGAAATATAACTATATAATTCAACTGAATAATTCAAACTAAACAAATTAGTTTAAGTAAAATGTTTTTTTTTTTTTAAATTACAAAAAAGTAAAAAAGAAACATAAAATATCCAAGATGACAAATAAAAGAAAACAATTAAAGTGAGAAAATCTTATGCTCTGAATATAAATACATATAACAAAGTAAAATCAAGAATAATTTAACATAAACATAAAGTGGCTAGTATTTAGCTAGGTAATAATAAAAAAATAAAAAATACTACAATAATACTTTAGAAATAATACGTTTTTTGGATCAATATGAAAGCATAAATAATCTTAATAACACTTTTATTTTTTTATTTTTATATTTAATTATCTCACTTACATGTATGTTGGTCAGTTGGTCTTCTAATTTAGAGCCATTACGTGCGGAAAGGGAATGATGATGATGATTTTTAAAATGATTTTATTTTTCCTTATTATTCAGCTACAAACCATTATATGTTTTAAGTTTCTCATTTTCAACTAAATTTGTTACTAAAAAATGACAAACCCGATAGATTTTTGAGTAAACAAGCCATTTTTTTGACATATAATTTTCAGGAAAAGAAATTACTTCTAAAAATAACATTTTAAAAAATAGCTCAGATTAATACAATTTTGAACGGATATTATAAATTTGTTTAAATTATTTTGTTAAATTGCGCGTAATTTCTCAAATATAACTTCAACGGGCAGACCAGTAGTGTAATGTCTAAGATGATTGCCTCACGCACGGAGTGGGTTTCAGGGTCGATTCCCCATGAGAACCAAAAAGGTCACTTTCTGTGGCTTATTGGAGACCTTCATAAAATTACTCCTGCTTAATAATAAATATCTAAATCTACATAACGGTTGAAGTAAAAAACAGCAAGACCTGCATCTGGTCAGTTTTAAAAACATATATAAGAATACTAGTTGCGCAACCAAGTTTCCGGGTTTCACACATAGATGTCATTAGCAGCACGTGTAGTGAACATACATGTCAGAAGTTGTGTTTGTTACACAGGTTAAACAGCTGTCAACAACAATCAGTCGTAATATCGACACATAACGCAAAATATTTATTTAAACTAGAATGTCCGATGTTGTGCCAAATAAACAGCATTTGCGGCGAGTTTCGCTTATCTACTATAACTTTTAAAAAAGTGCAGCCGAAGCACATCATTTTCAATAGGCCTTTAGCGAACGTGCACCATCAAAATCTACCTGTGAAGATAGGTTTAAACGCTCCAGAAGTGGCTATTTCGACACTGAGACAAGGTGCGCTCCGAAAGACCAAAAACAATTGAGAACGCTGATCTGCAAGCTTTATTGGATGAAGATGATACGCAAACACAAAATCAACTTGCAGAGGCATTAAACATGACTCGACAAGGTATTTCCAAACGTTTGCATTCCATGGGAAAAGTTCAGAAGGAAGGAAAATGGGTGCCGCATGAATTGACTGTGAGACACAAGTAAAATCGAAGAGTCATCTCTGAAATTTTGCTTTTGCGGCATAAAATATAGAGTTTCCTGCATATAATTATTACTGGCGATGAAAAGAGGATATATTTCGAGAATCTGAAACGCAAAAAATCGTGACTTTCATTTGGCAACCATTAACATCGACGGCACGGCCAAATCGCTTCGGAAAGAATACGAGTACAATTCTCTGCGTTTGGTGGGACCAAAAAGGAATCGTGAAACTGTCAATGGGCATCGCTACCGACAACAACTAACCAACTTGAATCGTGCATTGCTCGAACAACGTCTAGAATGGGACACGAGGCACGAACGAGTGATATTGCAGCACGACAACGCTCCGTGCCATCGCACTTCTATCGTCCAGGATACCATCAAAACTCTGAAATGGGATCTGCTACTGCATCCTCCGTATTCGCCAGATCTGCCCCCTTCTGATTATCACTTGTTCCGGTCGATAGCCCGTGGCTTAGCTGGGCTACACTCGGCCAATTTCAAAGAAGTGCAAAATTGGTTGGATGAATGGTTTCGGTCCAAAGACGAATCATTTTATCGTCACGGTATTCATGTATTGCCAGAGAGATGGCATAAATGTATAGCCAAAAAATATACGAATAAAAGTGATGCCTATACCACAGTAAATCTGTTTTACTGTGTAAGAAATAGAACGAGAATAGAACATATAAAAAGGAAGAAAAAGACGCTGTTCTGTGGCCGGTGTTTGTGTGAAAGAGACGAAACAAAAGAAGAAATTCGTTCAATCGATCAGTTATTGGAAGTAAGCGAAAGTGCACGCTAGTTATATGACCGGCGTTTTAATGATTTGAAATTTATTTTGCTATAACAAGCCTAAATTATATTGTATTTTTTATAAATTATGGAAAAGGAATTATTTAACAGTATGCCCCAATGTTTTTATTTAATGCCTGAATTTCAGAATATTCTGTCTTTTGCTTGAGGTAATATGATGTTACATCACCGCGTGTAAATGAATTTTGTAGCACGGCCTTTTAAGAGCCAATGTGTTAAACATAGCGAGTTGACAAGCTCAAAGTACCAAGAACACAAAATGCTGAACACTGTCAAAGTGGAACGGAAGGTCTTTTATGTCTGTCAATAGTCCAGCTTCTACTGAATGAGTTTTTAATTAATAAAATACGGAGAAGTTCCCTAACAAGGCTGCAGCCGACTATCCCGCCAGACCCTTATACATAAGTTAGAAAGAACATACCTATTGCAGTAAATATAAGCCTTGTACATAATTAGCGAGGCAAAAAAAATCAACTTCGATTCACAAAAAAAATGCCTACTGCGTTCTCCATATCCCCTGGGTAATAGTATATTGTATGGTGTGATACGTGGAAAGTGTCCACTAGTATTCCCGCGGGGTCCGAGTAAATAAACGGGAAAATTCGAGGCAGCCATTAAAAATACATTACTGTTTCCCGCCAAAGGAAGACAGGAAGAGCTTCACTGAACATCACCAAAACGCCACACCCAATAAAGCCTATCAAACTCAATAACCACCGCATTTTGGATACTTTGCGAATCAGTCGAATGCGAAATTTCCCGACGGATTTTTTATCGATAATGAGACCTCGAATTACAAAATTCTTTAACAGAGAACTTTAAGTTTTTTTGCGATGGCTTAAAGTATAGTAATTATGTTTGAAGATCATTTTGTGAAAAGCATTTTTTGATAACTCTTTTGAGAAAGGACAAATAAGGTAGAGAACTACAAGTAGTCGATCAATAAAAAAAAAACGCCAAGTACTTCATACAAAAGTTTTAAATAAATAAATTATGTTTCAAATTTGAATCACTATTTTTTTACGAAAGTACGATTTCCATTTGTTTCAGAAGCGTCTAGGATCAAGGGAGCCTAAATTATTCAATACTAAAAAGGAAAATGGGAAGACCACGGAGGAGATGGACTGACGAAATCGTCGAACTCGTCGGACGTGGGTGGAAACAGAGTGCCCAGGACAGGAAAATATGGAAACATTTGGAAGAGGGCTATATCCAGCAGTGAAGTAAAACAGGCTGATACGAGGAAGAATAAGTTTTGTAAAAAGAATTACAAATTTGAAATCATATGACAAGTCAATAAGAGCTGTTATGATAATCCTAATCATTAAGTACGAATTAATTTATTCAAACAAAATTCAGATTTTTTAACATTTCACATTTTTAAATCTTTTAACAGTTCGTCAATTTTCAAAAAAAATCTCACTTAAGAAACATTACCAGAGTTTTTAACATACAATATAACTAACGCATTACAACAGAAATAGATAACATTTTGGAGAAGGTAATGTGGAAGCCAATGCATTTACAGGGCTTATAAGCCGAAACTTTTACTGTCGTAAAGAGATTCATATGATTACAACACATTACAATGGAGATAGAGAACATTTTGAAGAAAGAAATATGGATGTCTAGGCATTAACAGGCTTATGACCTGACATCGGCTTTCTTTTAAAAATAGGAGTTGCTTATTTTTTAGCTCGCTTATTATGTACAAGGCTTATATTTACTGCAAAAGGTATGTTTTATATTATTTTATATTATTTGGGATTTTTACAGCCATTACATAAACAAAATAAGTAGAAATATATTAACAATACTAGAGCCAATAGAAAAAAATCCACTGTAAATCTAATGACACATAATATAATAAGAAAAGAGTTCACGTAATTGTATGTGTGTGACGTTTGTATTCACACACGTGTATTCATGTGTATGTGAATGTGTGTATGCGTGAATGAATGAGGGAGAGGGTACATGTGCGTGTGGGAATGAATAAGAGAGAGGGTGAGTGTGTGGGGGTGCGTAAATAAAAAAAAATAAAAAAAAATGTTTAAAACTTGTAATTAGATTAAAAATGGTACAAAAAAGAGCTTGGTAAAAAGTTTGAAATATTTTTGTTTAAATTTAAATCAAGAAATGTTATGAATTGTATTATTTAAAAGTATGTTAAATTTCAAAACCGTTTTCTAAAAAAAAAGCATTTTATTTTAAAATTTAACTAATACCACAGAATGAACTATGTTCCTACTAATAACTCTGACTATAGTGTGACGATCTGGTGGGATAATCGGCTGTGGCAAAGGAACTTCTTCGCATTTGCTTTAAGAAGAGGAAACCATAGAAAACTCTTCAGAACCTGTCATTGGCTGGTTGTCTATCGACGTTTTAATGTGTTAATCTTAATAACTCCCAGGGGGTGAAATTCAGACTTTTGCCTACAAACATTTAGACAAATTCAAAATTTTACTAATTGAACCAACTGGTCCGTGAAGAAGTATAAAAATTATTTTCAGGCGTTCCCTAGTATGAAAAATAATTCAATCAGATGAATATCTTCGCAACAATAAACATAAGTAAATACATCGACTTACATATTTCCTTCTCTGAAATGTTATCGATGTTTGTTGCAATGTGTTAGTTGCATTGAATGTTTAAAACTCTGGTAATATTTCGTATGTGGGAAATTTATCTATAGTTCTAAATGTGACGAATTGTTGAAACGTTAAAAAATGTGTATAATTTTCCACTTTTTCGTTACGCACTAAAATAACGAGAGTTTTGAATTACTCGTACATTACGGAATTCCTGGAAACACCTGCCGTCGGCCTTAGAAAAAGACAAATTGTGGTAATTATTTATAAATAATTAAGTTAGGGGTGTCTACGTAGATCATTTTATGGCACCGTCCATCGAGGCTTTACAAATTTTTGGTATTTTCAGAAAACCGACATTCTACTTACCGAGAACGGCCTTGTAAAAACAAATTATTTTTCTGAGGAAAATTCGTGTAGACGAAATCGATAAATCTATCGAAAATCATTCATGATCGCGCCTCTGGGGTAGAAGAGTGGGGATAGCTTTAACCGCAACACGCGAGCTAGGGGTTGATTGCTTTACATAATTTTTGGTGATTTTTAAGTGATAGAAGTTTTTATATTTAAAAAATATATATGACAGCGCTAAAAAAATAGAAATAATTTAGGTATTCTTTTCAAATATTATCGTGTATTAGTCGTAATTTTCTTTTTAATCTAATCATTCTGAGTATCATGGGAATCAAGTCACATTATGTTGACTTTGTTAAATAACCAATTTAAGGCACGTTTCACTTTTTGTAAAATGTTTCCCTCGACACGGGACACTCCAGTGAGGGAACATTATTCTGTATAAAAAAAAGAATACAAACATTTTAAAAGTATTAATAAATAAATAATAAATAATTTGGCATCCTATAAGAATTTCTAAGCACTTTCAGGCTTCGATTCTTACATTTCGACAAATAATAAATTTAACATATTTTTGTAATAGCTACAACACAAGGGGAATTCATGCGTTTGCAAATGAAAACGCAAATGATACAGATATATTTGACATAACTCTTTTGAGTTTTAAATGGCAGTTTATAAATTCATTATCTTCAAATTTAAATACGTAAATACTTCTATGTTGATTTAAATTGTTTCCTTTATATTAACTTATATGTGTATTTTTAATTATTATGTTTCTTACTTATTCTGTTTTTTTATAAAAGAAATATTTGCGTTCTTATGATTTACCCAAATATTTAATTTTGAGGGCCATTTTTAACGAGTTGTAAATAACTCACTATGAGAAAATGGAATCGAGTTGGGGTAGAGTGGGATTCGAACCGCGGACCTTCGGTCCGTGAGTCCGAGACACTAGCCACAGGACCACAACCCGATTAAATAAGATTCTTTTAATATAACTGATGGGAAAAAATGCACTTTTGTTCTCTCCACTGCGATATATTATTATGTATGTTTTCTATGAATACCTATATATTTTTTACTAATATGTAAACATGTTTTTTTTTCTAATTTTCCTTAATTAATTTTTATTTGCTACTTTTTGTAAAATAAATGTAAGACTTTATATTTATGTATGTAAAAGCCTACAAGGCGTTTAGATAAATGAAAATAATAAAAAGTAACTCACAAATTACATTAAAGGGAGTTTTTTTAACTCTGGATAAGGTTCCAGTTTTATTTCAATAAAAGCATATATTTTGGAAATTTAAGATACTTAAGTCAAAAATCGCACAATTTACCAATGCAGTGCTCCTAGGCGCGGTAAAGAAGAACATGTTTTGTATATTTTGAAACGGAGCGGCGACTAAGGTTTCTCGCCGCTACAACCACTTGTCAGCTATCGAAATACCACCGAAGTAGACGTTACAAGGTCAATAAGTCAATGTCACCCTAAGGAAGTTTTCGAGGGTGAGAAAAAATAGAATTCCGTCACCGCATCAATTTGCATTTATCGACTGCTCTTCGGCGAAGACATTGTTCAAATTCGGCGTTACATAACAAAATTTCTACTGGCGTAGCGCGGTCCCAGCACACGAACTTTCGTAAGAAGTAATATTTTTTATTTAGTCGAAAAAGAACGAAGACAGAAAGGTTAAGTGCACCCCATGTCTTCGTCAATTTTGTAGATTTTTATACAAGTTATATTTAAATGGTGCAAAGGAAGTCCTAATGGGTAATGACTCTGCACTTTCGTTTTTTCTTCAGTTTCTTAATAGATACCATAGAGGAAAGTGCAAAGCAATCCCGTAAAAAGGTGTCGGATATCTTCTAAAGCTATTATTACATAATCAAATTCAACATTTATATGTTTTCTTTATAGCCACTTTAGAAAAATGTAAACTGTCGAAGATGTGAACAGATTTGTTTCAAGAAAATTTTCAAAAAAACTGCACGATCCACCTAGACTGACGATTACTCAGTGCTGAAGTAGATACTATGTTGATTTGAGAATCCCCACAGACAAAAGTAAAAAGTGACATTTATTGAATTTTGGTAAAAACGAAGAGTTATAGCTAACAGCAACGATAACAGATTTTTGTAAACATTGAAAAGTATGTACCATTTTTGATGATACTTGTCAGTTTATAAACACACTGATGTATGTTTGCCATCAGCCCATTTTAAATAGGTGTGTCGATAACACATTCCACATAACTCTTAAATACATATAATACTTTATGGATATATTTATAATTAACACTTTATTGGATTGGATCGGTATGCATTTTCAATCAACTAAATATTTTACCAACATAATATAATACGGACCGTGGAATCCAACAAGAATGTTAAGAACAACGTACGTTAACACCGAATACGGTATTTCGCATAAACGAACGCAAACACCTTCGGTTAAATTTGTGCATAGTAGTCCCCCCGTAGCCTGTGGCCTGCGGGCTGTGGGCCGCGCGGGTCTGTCGTATCGTCAAGCGGCAGGCGCCAGTCGCAAGCGACCCTCGGAATACAGCGCGCGTCACCGCGGGAACTCCGCAGCACACATGATTCCGAACTATTACAAATGTCAACACAAAGTCTCGCGAAACAAAAAGTGCAGTAAAGATGTATGATTTTGCATACAATCAAATATTTTTATCGTGAATTAGTGGGTGGCTGTTAGAATCGCAGGATTAAATTGAATTTTATCCCCTACGAGTGTTCTATGACAATGATACTATCGGATATAAGGATGAAAAAGTCTATTTTGACGAGTGGTAATCAAATTAATGGTGTTTTAAAATTGAAAATGTTGATCTGCCAGTGATTCTGTTCGGCAATCCCTCCGGTACCGTAGTACAAAAAGTTTCTATATATCTTAGGAGGTTATAAAATGTACGTGAGATTTCCAAAACGCTGCTTTTTTATGGGAAAAGAAGTAAAGGTGACTAATTCAGTGTTTTTGTACAATAATTTTGGGTAAATTAGACAATGCGTTAGCTACAGTTAATAGTCGGCCACTCCATCACTGGGGATCACCTTATCTGAAGTAATTAAACAGCGCGGATGTTGTCAGAATGGGATATTAGCTCCCAAACTAAGGTAAATTGATTTATTGACATCGCGCGGAGTGCGTTTATCATCAACAAAAGTTATTGTAATATAATCAAAAAGAGAAGCGTTAGAGATATCCACATTAGATTATGCAGACAAAACAAAGCGGCAATAGTATTAATATTCGCAACAGTTTTCATAAATAATGTTAGAATAAGTGTTGATGTGAATATTGTGCTGTGAAGATTATATAAGATTATGTTAATCACTGAACTAAATAAAATAAATTGAAAAAAAATAAAATAACAAACGACGTGATCGTGTTACTCGTGAAAGGAAAATGAACGAAAGCTCGCCTACATAGTAAAATACAGAAAACAATTAGGCTAATTGAAATAAATAATAAAGCCGTCATTAATGGCAGTCTCGTTAAAGAAACCTTCAAAGCGGATAAAAGTTTAGGCTACGGTCAATAAATTCACACCGCGCGGAATCGTGTCTCCCCAACACGCGATGGAGTAACGAAACAGAGTGCCTTGTGCCATTACCATTCCCGCCGCACTAGTCTAGTTGCTTGTGCCGCGCCGGTGGCTTGACGAACCGCCGCGGCTACGTTCCGCGTAGGCACTAGGTTCTCTCTCGCCACAACCCGCAACATGCAATGAGCAACGAGCCCCGAGCTAGTGGCAGACTGCCCGACTGCCGGCACATTCGAGAAACCGAGACAATGTAATTAAGACGGAACATATCGGGTCGGCTGTAGGCTGTAGTATACTCGTATAGCGGAGAAACCAGCTGTCCTCGCAACCGACATGCTAAGGTCGACGGATGCCGGCAGGCTCCGACCCGTAGGTACACCGATGTAGTATATAACCCTGTAGAATCTTCCACGAGCGGTCATTTTAGATTGGATATGCAAATATTTTAATTTCATAGCGAAATTTGAATACGAGGTGTCAGATTATCCAAATATTTTAAATTAAAGGGGACTCTAAACGGGGTAGCAGAAAAGCAAGGCGACGTTGGAGATTAATTACATTTTTGAAAATGACATTTCTCTTTAACCTTGAGAAAAATATTCATAAGTAAAATACGCGTTTCCCTTACATAAATTGAGATTTTATTCACAGGCACAAAACTTGCCAGTGATTAATAAGTAGAGACACGGCCGCCATTACAATATGCCACTAATTATTGTAGGAAAGGAGGGTGTACGCGTACAGCATTACCTAGCGCTGTTTACACTGACAAAACCGGTTAATTGGTTAAGGGAGGCGTGTTGGTGGAAATTAGGCTTAAAAATAACGTGATAAAGAAAAACAACATTCTAATTCGGTTGGGTAGCGGAGCCTAGATTCACATTCATTTGAGAAATTAAAAAGAGCATTACTAAATGGCGGACAAACTAGTTTTTTAACATAGTTAACTTAAAATATTTTACATGTAAGGACCAGTTTAGCAGTTAGTTAAAAAAAAAAAAAAGAAATTATAGCTTAATATTTTACGTGTTTAATAAAGATGAACTTATAGTCGATAGATATTTAAAATAGGTAGATACTGAAAAATACATAATAAAGGTATTATCCGAAAATGACAAGTGAATGACCTTATATACGTTTTACCGTGGATTTATTTACTAAATAGGTGCGTAGATTTAATGCTGACTGCGACACGGTACATACTACTAGTACATATGGTAATTACATCATTTTTATCTTCACAACACACAGTTTAACCCCGAAGATGGCTTCTGCAAGGGTAATCGAAACGTCGGAAAGAATCCAACCTACAAGAGATCACCCTAAAGAGACTACATATATATTTACTATTTCGCGCGTCGCGCGTCGCGTCGTTTTCTTTAGGAAATTTAGGAAAACTTATATATTAGATATATAAAATACATATTCAGCATTACGTTGCGTTGGTACGCAGACGTAACCCAATATACGTAAGTATTGGATCTAAGATCAAGTCGATGGATAAACTTTAGAACGTCGTAAAAATAGTTAAGTAAAACGATATTTACTATGTTCATGTTTATGGCTAACCACATCACTCTATTTCAAGGAAAATGGTTTGATTTCGTGATAGAGATCGCGGAGAACTACAAAATTAGGATCTAGCACATTCAACATAACGTATATTCATTGTGACGTCTCGGATTTAAACCTATGCTCAAACTATTCTAGAAATATACTGCACAATTTATTTCTGATTTAGGCCAATTACTATAACGTTCGTAGTTATAATAACACACGATGAATTAGCGGAGATTGAAATGTAATGCCTACAAAGATGTTAGTCAAATGCACTAGAACGATACGAATCAGGGGCCATGTGCTGGAAAGACATGACATTTTGTCCCCACTCGACAACAGTCGAGTGGTCATCTCGATTGCTTTGTCAAATTGGTATTCTAGAAAAAATTTCGACAATTTAACTATAAAGCGAATGACAAAATGGAAACACTTACAAATACGTATTTACCTATGGCCTTTTGTGTCACTTTTAAACTTGAATTTTATTCAGATATATAAATATATATTATTTCTAGTCAAACTTGCTTCTTTGGGTATTTTGCGTATGTTATACTTTTATTAAAAAAGAAAACGTTTTACTGAGATACAGCAACATTTAAAATTATCGAAGGTTCGATATAACACACATTGACACAAACGAAATATGTATCACCTATTCGTTTAATGGACTTTTAAAGTTTAATATTTATTTAATATACATATATTATCTCAAATATGTATTTTGACATCGACGAAGCATAAAATAACTTTTAAATCGTGTTTACTTTTAGAAGCGAGTGGAAATATGAATAATTATAATTTTTGCACATTTTTCGATACACAAGCATCGTAACATTTATTACTCTTGTTAATTTAAACATGTATTAATATAAAAAACAATTTGAAATACTCGTCATTCAATAATGAATGGCGTGCGTTTTATACGAAAAAAAATTGACAGCTGAAGGTACGATATCGCATTCGATCGTCAAAGTCGAGTACTTTGGGGCACTCGAGATAAAGCATTCGACTGGTTTTTGATCGACTTCACTCGCACGGGTGGTTCAGGAATACTGTCACTCGTCAATTGATATAAGTCGCGTGCGATTCTTAAGACGAATGAGTCCAGAATAAAGCCCCGATACAATACGCACGTGTTATGTAAAATAACTTGGCAGGGATACAAACTACATACTGAAAATGAAAACCCGAGGCAACAAGTACGAGACAAATTATCATAATGCACGATTTCAATTCACCACAAACCGCAATTCCTTTCACGGTAAGCATTTCGTTTCCGCCATCTCGCGTTAGCATTAAGCTGCGAGACATATTCATAATTATTATTATCATCCTACAATACATACAAACAATATCAAAATGATACATGCTAACTTTCGTAACACGTTCAAATACTTTTTATTATAGAAATAACAGACGAGTGATACTTTGATCCACAAATTTGGAATATCCGGTGACCGGTTTCATCGCTTTCGCGACATCTTCGAGACTGGTATATATATTAAGAAATATTTGCATATATAAATTTATATACATAGTAACAAATATACATGATAAAGCTACATACAATATTTGAAACCTAGGGCACTGCGAAAGGCTGCAAAAAATATCAGGTACGTCAAAAACACAATGAGGAAGTTCAGTGTCTTTTTTTATTTGTTAAAAGACTATTAAACTAAGCCTAATTTTTAATTTTTTTACATATAGTATTATCAGCGCTATGATTTTTTAAAGTTTTGTTTTTCTGAAATAACTCTGCGGGTAACGTCAGAGGTTGTTCTCTGTTGGTTATTCCCATCGGTTTGTTTACGGTAAGCCAACCGGATATCCTTCACAGATTTCACACCATTGGTTGGTTCATATGAACCAGTAAAGTCAATCAAAGTAGTGCGTTTTTATTGAAATATTTTTTATTATTTTTTTCTTACATTTTCAAGAAAACTTTTTTGTATCCAATTTCCCGTAGGGCTGAAGTTCCTCATTCTCAATTTCTCCGACAAAATAAAACTTTGCAACATGTCCACATAATTCAAAAAGAATATTTTTTCAATAAATATAACTAAATAAAGGAAAACCTTATGATACATTGCCTATCACCCCAAAACTTTATATTCTTATTATCTGTTATTTTGTGTCGTTTGCTCAAGTTATGGGTTTGAATGTTTGATTTTTTTTGTATGTTTGCCGCTGAAATTTTTGTTGATTTTGTTTATTGATACGGGCGTTTTGTATTTTGTTTTTATGATTTTATTTTTTAAACTGTGTTTAAGTCATAAGCCGTTGAAAAAATGAATAAAAGTTGAATCGAACTGAAGCTTTTACTGGTTTTTGCGCTCATTATTTCGTTTTCATATGCAGATTCTGCCATGTACAAAACCGCGCAAAATACAAGATGATCCGACAGGAACATAATTAAACCATTACGTTCCGAACAGCGAAATTTTTCAGAGATTTCTTTCAAGAAAGTATTTAATGGTGAATAAAGAGCGGACGGATCGTTAAAATAAAAGCCATGTTTACTTAGAGCCCCAGGCTCTGAATCGCATGTACTGTTTAATGAGCATTACAATACGATTCTAAGTGCATTGTTCATTTTGAAAAAAGTTATAAAGGACTTGTAAAGGTTCGGTAAATAAAACTTATAAGAAAAATAACAGATTTCCGAGGAGTATTAATTATTACGTACAATTTCATATTTAAGAAGCAAGAATATTTTGACCCGAACTTCCAAAACGTTAAACACAGGAATTACTATACCTAAATATTATATAGAACGGTAAAATGTTTCAGTTCGGTTAGTTCTTTCTGGCGAAAGTTTCAACGTTCCGGTCGATGGATAAGACTACATATTATGCTGGTCAATACATTGTGGAGCTAAGGCGTTTCTTCGTCAATTCTAGAACTTGGAAGTCATTCAATCTGGTATGGCTAGAAGTAATTTAATTCTCAAGAGGTGCGACAGAAAGATGGGAAGGGTGGGAATCATAAATGATTATAAGTAGGTTGTTTAAACTTAAAGGCGCCAATGGGTCCAGGATTAACAAGGTTTTTTTTTTTAAAACTGAAAAATAAAATCGTCCGTAATTATTTTGTTTTGCAGCTAAATAAGTCAGTAATTTTTTTTTTCATAATATTATTATTCTTTATTGTAATAGATTAGAACGTTTCAAGCAGCTAAACGACAAACGACACACAATTTATATATATTTTCCTTGAAAAGTATGACGAAATTGAGATTTCTGTTTTAGTTATGATAGGTTTTAAATCGAACACCAATAAATATTTTACCAATTCGGAAAGAAATGCACAGATAGTTTCCATGGCTGTGCTTGCATACTGAAATCGGATAGAACTTCGCAAAAAAATTCCCTGATTATGCTTTAAAAAATAGGTATATATATGCAAAAAAAGCCTTTTCAACAGTTTAAAAAAACTGTTACCAAATGTTTATCTTGACGTTAAGTTCGAACTTTTCATTAAATTTCGGAAAACAAGCCAATTTTACCGACTAATAAAAATAGATTTTTTTCTAACATTTTACACGTTTTCATACTCTTCTTTGTTTGCAGTCCGATAAAGTGTAGGAAACTAGAGGGGACATCGGTCTTTGCTTTGTTCTAAGCTCTCTTAAAACACCCTGGACACTCTTCTACTCGAAATCAAACATCTCATTTCCTTTGCTACGCAGACCCTTACAAAAGAACAACACATTTTTACAGCAAATTGTTTATTTAAATCAATTATTTTTTTAACTTTATAATATGATTCGTCATGGTCTGTCTCGATATATAATTGAGATAACCAAAATGGACAAATAACGAAACACTTAAAACGTATTATTCAAATACAACTATCCGGCAAAGCGAACATTCAGGATACCGAAGATATCTTGTATCTCCGGCCTCCAAATCTAACGCTGACTCAACGCGCATTCTACTCGTTGCGAAATTATTATTATAATATTATAAAGCGTCGACTGTAAGGTACATCCTATCGTACTATAGTCATAGTAAACATAGCACTTACTTGTATTGAGAATAATTGTACGAATCACCGAGTATTACTCATATTTTATTTTATTTTATTAGGTAATTCAACAAAGATACATACTAGAAAACATACTGAAAGCATTCGTCAATACAATTTTACATGCATATATATCATCAATTATAGAATTACACAAAAAAGATTTATACATTAAGTTGTAATACATATTTTTTAATATTTTTTTTTATACAGGATAAAATACACTAAAAAATAAGTTGTACGTGTGTACTTATTGAATAAGATTTATTTCTAAGAGATTATTCGCAAAAGCTGAGAGAGTATCATGAAAAATGTCAATTTTATTGTTTCGGCAGTATATATTTTATTCCCGACACATGCGGGCCATAGGTGTGTGGTATGTAGCATTATTTGAAAACAAAGGCAGTTTAAATATTTCCCGATGTCTGAGTGTTATCAATCCCGCATTTATTTGTATTTTATTTAGGAGGTTAGTATCTACTTTGTAGTTTAATATTTTATACAGAAATTTTATATCGAAAACAACGCGGCGTTTTATCAGAGAATTAAAATTAAAAAGAGTTAGAAGTTGCTCGTAATTTGAATTTGAACGTGGGTTAGAAATTTGGAACTCATACAAAAGGTACTTTAAGAGCTTTTTAGAACAGATTCTATTGAATTTATATGATTTTGATATTGCGGATTCCATACGCATGAGAACATGAGAAACAAACAAAAATAATGTAATAACTATTATAAAAGTTCTGATAGAATATTAAATTTCATATAAACCTACAAGAAAAAAATTGTAAAATAATGTACAAACATTAGTAAGATAAAAATTGAAAAACGATTATTGACAACAAAAAATAACCCGCTAAGCCTCTACTTTAGAGGCTTATTAGCAGGTGGGGAAGTAAGGATATAAAAATAAGTTACACCCAGACTATTTGGGAAAACAAAACTTGCAACAGGCGGAAATCGAACTAGAAACGCCGGTTCTACAGTTGATCGTCTAACTTATCATGAAGTACCATGTAACAAAAATGATCTAGATACGCTGCAATTTTAGTGTCGACGCAGTGCCCTATGCGCCACTAGGTGCGAATAGAGAAATCATGATTATATGTTTTATCATGATGATTAGTTTAACATAATCCTAAGCCTGACTTACCCTTCCCTCAAATTTTAAATCGGAGCAATAAATAGAAGAAAACAAACATTTTTGAAATATCATAAACGGGGCGTATTTCAATCGAATGAGCTTGATAATAATACATGCGTGTGTGCGGGCTTCCTAATATAATAAAGCCGATACCATGTAAATAAACAGTTTAGTTTGACAAGGTTGTGAAGTTCATACAATCAGCAAATGATGACATTACAAAACCGAGATTATTTCAAGCATTTTGCAACCGGCACGGCATGACCACTATTAATTAATATGATGAAACATGACTACGGTCAGCCAAGGAATTTCGAATACTTAAGCTAAACCATAAAATAAATCAGGTAGTTTTGGAGAAACTAAAATATTATAACTCGTATAAACATGTTCTTCAAACTTAATTCGACTGTGATATGACGTCAGGACTTTCAGTCTTACTGAAAATCAGCTCTAATCCAGAAAATACCCCATCTCTAAAATAATATTGTAGAATAATAAGACATCTTTTAAACAATATTTCTAAGCAATATAAGTAAATTTTGTACGATTCTGCATATTGTAAAGCACAAGTGGGCAGTGAAAACGTGGAGTTCGGTTCATACCAAAATTCGTCATCAAGCCTGAGAAGATTTCTCACAAAAACGGTTGTTAGTAAATTATACTTTATTATTATCATCAAAAGATACAATGTCATATTCAGAAGTAACCAGATACAGATTTTAACTCGGGGTTATTACGCGCGAGCGTTTTTTGTCCACACGATTTTAGAGGATATCGGAACATATGAATAATTTCGATTCAGTGGCCCTATTCAGCAACTTATTCGTTTCATAAATTTATTCGTAAAGTATGCGAGGGAACGAGAGCGAAATACGGTTTAGATTGCGGTAAAGTGAGACGGATATATGACGAACGAACTTACGAAACGAAATTGTAACAGAATAAGTCTGCAGAATGCGTCAGTACGTGCATCGTTAAAAAATATCTTCGAGAACTTTATTTTATTTGTATATTTATTGAAATTTTTCTTCTTATAATTACATAGGTTCACAGTACATGTCAATAATAATAGAACAAAATGATAAGAAAAAAATCCCACATATATAAATTTCGAAGCCTGTAAGCAATACACTCTTCTTATAACTTGAATAACTACAACCGGAACACCAAAATGATTTCGTAACCATGTAAAGCATGAAGTCCGATTTTAGATGAAATTAGTAAATGCACTCGGAACTTGGAATAATCCTGTTATTTTGATAATCCGGTCCGCAACTTGGAGGAAAAATGGCAATCTGGACTAGAAAAACTTTATCCATGCCTGCTGTATAATTTTGATAGTCATTTTTTAATTGTGTTCTTGTGACGCTTTTATTCTTGTAAATGTTTATTTTATACTGTCTCAAAATAAGCTGCGTAACTTCTGGGAGATTCAGTAAATTTATATGTTTGTATTATATGACGTAAAAAACATAGTAATAATAATAAACAGCACTCGTAAAAGCCTACGTACCAATAGTATTTCGTACGGACCGAGCACATTATTCATTGTAAGACATATTTTTGTGTGTTCAGAAATCAGAAATCAGAAATACGTAGAATTTAATGTTATTGAATTTGCATGAAATAAGAAATGAAATGAAAATGAAATTTCCGCTCAGGAAACCAAAAAACTAATGTTTCGGAACATACTTGAAATGTTTTGCTTCCGTTGGAATGAGGAAACTTAGTGCTAAGGGACATAACAAAATGTTTTCTTACACGCGGTAAAAATTAGAGCATTTCATTGTACGGCGAATTTTTTCGAAACATAATACGATCCCTGCTGTATGTACGGTTACTAACAAGATTGATATATATTTATGTGGTACCCATATATCGTACTGCGTCCAGGCGGATGAAGAATACAGTTCTGTGGGTGAAATAGAACCAGAACCCTGAACAAGAGTTTTCGACTCGATGACTATCAGGGAATCGAGTGGTATAAGTAGATCTTGTCTATAAACATTTGGGCATGTCAAAATAAACAACTGGTCTAAATAGAAGCATATAAATTTAAATACATTTTCGGGCATTTCAAGGCAAAGGTTTCAGCGCGTTTACTTCACAAAAGTTAACAAATGGAAAAATGAAAGAAACCAGTATGTTTTTTTTAAAACGTTTTTAGGCCATTTTTCAAAAGACGCAAAAAGGTGTTTTAGAAAATGGAATATAATGCGCCAGAGCAGAATGCGAATCTTAGCTATCGAGTCGAGTTCGCCATACCACCACGGAACCAGAACCCGGTTTCTATATTACCGATGTCTAGATTTTCCCATTTTTATAGAAATAACAAAAAATATTTTATACTGAAAACATCGTTTGGAAAATTGATAGTCATCATTCTATTAAAACGGAAATCAATTGCGAAACGAAAATTGTAAATGTCATTTTCGGCGCGGGTTTTACCTGTGAGGAATGCGTTGGTAATTAAATTATGTAATGTTTTCTTGTGAAGTATTAAATAAATAAATAATACAACGGTGTTTTAAAACGATAAAACAATTTCCATCTTCACCCTTTGACCGCACTCTAAGAACCTTATATAATAAAAGTAACGATTTGAGTATTTTAAAGAATTAATGGCAATCAAAACTTAGTAAAGAATGTAATGAAGCGCTTATCTTGAAAATAGATGGAAAAGGATATCTGGGGTGCTATTCTGAACCGCTCTCGTGGCACGAGAAAACAGTTTTTCTAATACGAACACGAGAGCGTTTGGAATACCACCCCAGAACAGTATTTTTCCTTTTACAATAGAGTTTTTGTACGAGGGAATATCAATATTTTATTTTTAATAGAATTTTCTTTAGTAAATGACACCGTTTTTTTACTATTAGTTACATTTTTTCCATTTAACTTCATAGAAAATGGGTATAATTTAGATTGGCGAATGTTCACTGTCTGGGTTTATCGACTCGTATATTATGTAGGTCTCTCCCAGATTTACGGAAGTCAAAATAACGATTGTATAAAATGACAGAAACGAATCGTATAAAACGGCTGGTCAAAGCACGGTCCTTATATTTGTGCGGCTCGCGACGAGTTTTTGATATACCGCAAGTAAGAAAATTTTCCTTTCACGAAATTTGTTTCGTAGAATATGATTTTATTTTTATGGCATCGCAAATAAATTAATAAAATACTAATTCATATGGTAACAAGTTTTCTGTCTCTATTATTGGGGAATTTCCAAACTGTGTATCGTTTCTCCTAACTAACGAATCCTGGCTTAAAAATGGGGTCGATGATGGGCAGTACCTGTCTTTGTGAAAGTGAGTATTCAGAATTCTATAAAATCTAACTATAGGTCTTCACTGTCAGATAAGTCACTTACACACGCACTGCGTCTGGCAACAACTAATATTAATGTTGATATTGACAGAATTGTAAAAAATAATTGATTAATGTAATTGTAGACGAAAAACTAAAACTTGAAAAAATTGTAGTAAAATGGACACAATACGAGAATATCAGAAAAATATAATATACGACATTCTAAAACGATATAAGGACAGTCGAGACTAAAAAACCAGGAACTGAAATTATTTAATAAACTACCCGACAAAACTAAACAAAAGACTCTACAAAAGATGTTTAAAATATTACCATTCAAACAAACAAACCATCACGCCGTTTCCCCGTAGGAGTAGGCAGAGAGGATAGAACGCCATATCACTCTATCTTTGCATACAGACTTCGCTTCCTCTACATTCATACATCTTCTCATGCACGCACGCCGATTATTCTGACTTTTAACATGTCCATCTTCAAGTATTTGTTGGATTTGATCGTGCCATGTTTTTCTCGGTCTTCCTCGTTTTCTGCATCCATCAACATTCGCATCGTAGATGCTTATAGCCGTTCTTTCGCTGTCCATTCGCTCTACACGTCTAAACCAACGCAGCACCCCTTTCTTGATTCTGTCGATAATGCAATAGAATATGAATTTAAAAAGAAAAAATATTTTGTTAAATTAATGTAATCCGTAAGGGTTTATAAATACATTAATAAATTCCAAATATTAAAATATATATATTATAACGATGACATTTCTGTATTTTTATTTTTTCTTCAAAAAGTTGAAGTGTTTGTTTCTGCGGCCATTCAATCTATTTAGTTATTTGGCCGGGGTCGTATCTGGTTCGGACAGCCCTGCCCCCGGTATAAAATGTGATCATTTATGGAAGTATTTATATGTATCTTCATCATTCTCCTTTCCGCACCCAGTGGTGCTTTGATAAACCAAATTTCTGTTACATGAAGGTGAGGTGATCAGTCCTATGCTGCAGGCGCCAGTCCAGGGACAATAAAATATTCTAGTGAAAAAACCCGCTTTCAAATAAATACTTTGTGTCAACCATGCCGGGAATCGAACCCGAGAACTCTTGTATGGTAGACAAACGATCTGGCTATTTGACCACGAGGCGGACTATTATATATTTGTAATATAATCCTCTAATGCAAGCTACCTACCTACACTTAGTTGAGATTTGTAACAATATATTTGTATTTACAATCAAATATTTTTTTGATATCCATTTAAAAAGTCTAAAACAATTCAATGTGTAAAAAAATTTAATACATATTTATATATTACACTAAACTAAAATTGTAAAATTTCTTCCTCGGCACGCGTTTTCCCAGTGAGGAATACATTGTTAATTAAATTATTTAATGTATTCTTGTGAAGTATTAAATAAATAAAAAAATATTATTATACTTCTTACCGCAGATCGCAGCGGATCCATTAAAACCAGAAGGAAAAATTTATGAAAGGGTCGATCGAAAATAGATAATAGAAGTCCAGGACTGGTATTTTGAACGCTTTTGGGAGGGTAGAGAAAGCGTTGCTAACACGTAATTAGTACGTTAATTACTTGCTAGCAACGCGTTCTCTCCCCCGCGAGAGCGTTCAGAATCGCACTCCAGAACTGCGTCCTTCCGCAACGTTAAGATAGGACTTCATTCGCAGTCGCTACAGAAAGACTGATCACAGAAACACGATTTAAAAACCCCCTCTAGAGAGAAAGAGACGCACTACACATTAAAAAAACTGCATACGGCTAGCGGGTCTAGAAATTCTCATATTTATAACGAAAAATTTTGCCACCTACAGGTAGGTCGCTAAGACCTGCTGGTAGGATTGTGCGGTCTTATTCTGTAACTAAATCGTTTCGTAAATTCATTCGTATCGTATGAGAGGGAACGAGAAGAAATACGATTTTGAATGCGTTAGTGAGATGGATCTATGACGAACGAACGAACTTACGAAACGAAATAGTGACATAATACGCCCGCTCGACTCGACGTTCTATCATTAAGAACGTTACTAGTATTGTTACATTTGCAGATGGATGAATTTTTTCCTTTTATTTTTTTCAGATGAACTTTCCGAAGTCTTTGGTTATGGATAACACGTAAAGGCCTATTATTCTAAAGCACCTAAACTCCACACAAGTGTTTTGTTATTTAAAAATGGGCTGAGCAAATAAAAACGAAAAGAAAATTTTAAAAACAATTATGTGAAAAACATTGATTAGATATTAAATACCTACTGGTAAAATGTGATTTTTAACCAAAGTATAATTAAATTATTAAAAGTAATACAAAACGTTGAAATATGCGCTGCGCACATTCGGCTTAAGTATGGAACCAGTTTTAAGCAATTACACGATGTATGAGATGACGCGAGCGGAGGTGACGGCGTCAACAGGAGACGCAGCCCTCGTCAACATCACCGGCGCCATCTTCCGGCAGGAGAACGCAACGCAGGAGTACGAGGAGTCGTTCGAGCCGGCGTGGCTGTGGACGATCATCGACGGCCTGCTGATGATATTCATCCTCTGGGGTAACACCCTCACCATCCTCGCCGTCACCCTGAGCAGGAGACTTTCCAACCTGATATCCAACAAGTTCGTGCTGAACTTGGCCGTCTCCGACCTGAGTGTCGGCCTCACTCTGCCCTACCACCTCGCCTTCTACTTGGACGACGATCTAGGAAGGCAGAAGATCACGTGCGTCCTCAGGTTCATTCTCATCACGCTGGCCTGCTGCGCGTCTATTATTAATCTCATTCTCATAGCGGTGGATAGGTACGTTATTATTTACGCGTCACAACTGTCTGTAAAGCTAGGTTCGGGACAGGACAATGGGACAATAGAACGATTTGACCGCGGTTCACACCCGAAACGCTGCGAAAAGGAATACACGACGACGCGCATTACGAGCGCGTTTGCGAAAAATATTATTTATTTTATACCGAGATGTATTGGAATTCTCGGAGGACGAACTAAATAATAAAACGCATTTTTTCTGCCGACATTTTAGAAAGAAAAAATGCACAGGAGTGACACGCACGCGCGAAGCAAGTGGCTATTGTCCTACTGTCTTGTCCGTGCGCGTTTACACGAGGACAATGCAGCTGCGAGCGGTGATGGGGGTAATCCATTGTCCCGCTGAGATAGCCTGTCCGTCTGTCTCTAACTCTAAGAGAATGTCTCTGACCATCATCCTGTCCTCCAAATTTCAATTTCCGCGAGGACGATAGGTCTGATGCTGAGACAGGACGATATTGGCATGTCCTCGAGTGAACGCTATTCGACAACTTGAACAGATCATATAACTACTGGATTTTATCTATTACAGATATATTGCGATTCTACACCCCCTGCATTACGGCAGATACATGAGCAACCTAGTGACGGGTACGCTTATGGGAGTGGGATGGATGATGGCTGTGGGAATTAGTGTAGTGCCTATTTTTTGGAATAACTGGGGAATGGCAAGCTCCTGCGACATGCATAAGGTCATTCTAAAATCAAACGATTTAAATATGTTTTAGGATAGTTTTTTTTATAAAAATCAATCATTGTGACGAAACGTTTTAAACGCGTATTTAACATTACAGGTTATTCCGAAGGAGTATACGACCAATGTACTAGCTCCTATGTTCTCTATGATTTGGATTGTCATGCTAATCCTTTACTGGAGGATATGGCGGGAAGCGGCACTTCACACTAAACGAATGCGCACTACAACTTGTCTCGCACCAGGACCGAATGATTGGAAGAGCATTCAGGTAATTAATAAAAATAATATTTAACGCATGGCGTTGAGCGAAGTAAAATTATTAATCAACACTTTATTGTTGCAGGTTGTATTAATGGTCCTAGGCAGCTTTTCAATTTGCTGGATGCCGTACGTAGTGGTGATTTGTGCCCAAGCCGTGACGTCCTCTTCGAACAATAACCCTGCACTGTACAAAGCTATGTTTTCACTGGCCATGGCGAACTCTGGGGTCAATCCGATCATTTACGCTTGGAAGAACACCGGCTTCCGGAAGGCTTTCTTACGTCTTTTGCGCTGCAAGAGTCCAGACAGCCCCGAGTTTTGCCGGAGCTTCAGAAACACCACCCCCCACGCTTCGGCGGAAAGGAAGTTTCCGTTGGAGACCATCAGCCAAAAGGAACAGCCGCGAGTCTCACAGGCGGGATTTATTGAAGAGACAAACCATAACAGTACAAATGATCCTTTTAAAGACGTTTCCATGTGCGATAGGTCTCTAGTGATTAACAATAACAGTGTGAAAAGTGACAAATGCAGAATAATAGAGAATGCCGGTTTCGAGGCCGGAATGTCGGAAAGTGTTAGCGGGTGCCACATCATAGAAAATCTGGGCTTCGAAGATGCTCTAGACAGTCACAATATGAAAATGATAGATTCGAGTAGTAAAGATTCTGACGGGGATTCTATCGCTACTTTATCTGTAGGGCATGCAGAAACACACAGCGCACGTGTGAAAATTGTGAATAAGCAAAATTGCTTCGTGTGAAACGACCGAGTGTAATAAGTTGGACAGCGTATGACAAATTGATATTAAATGTGCCCTTTTCTAGGTGCGACTGTCAATTGATAAAGATTTCCATCGGAGTGCTATCATTATTGGTGCTATAGGTACTCAATACATCATCCGGAACTGTGTAACTTTTCGAATTAGAGCGCAAAAACCGACCAAAGAGATAGGAATAATTTCAATAAGGAACTAAATGGATCTCAAGAAAATATATTTAATTAATAATTATAATGTGCCACGCTTTACTAGGGCAACTAAACCGCAATTTAAAACGTCCGAGGTACATCTTCTCCCCGTGCCAAGCATCGTCATTTACAGCTGCAATAGCATGTTTTCATAATAAATCTGTACGGTATCCAATCTAAATTTTCGAATAGATCGATAAAATAACACCCTAAATAAATAAATAAAAAATCCGATGTCTCAATTTCCTCCCAGATCTCTTTTCTAAATATCTACTGCTTCAGTGATAAGTCTGTAGATAAAATATCATTCAACAATCCCAACGGATTTTAACATAAGTTATTAAAATAAAACTGAAATTGAAACAGTAAATTATCGTTTTTCAGGATATTTCTTGGGCCAGGATGATACTGACAAAATTAAATTGAAACGTGACATTCGGTGAAGTTGTGTTAAATTGTTTACTGGTTACTAGAAAAAAAAGATAATTAAATTATTATGTTCGCAACAAAGCAACGTTCCTGCTATTAAAACCATGGATATAATGATCCCAGAGAAATTGAAATTAGTGACAAAGTGACTAAAATTTTCATCGCAGAAAGTGTTGTCGATTGTCGAGTAACCAAGTGAAATGGAGGGGATTTTGGCGAATTCCTCATACAATGCGACACTCGCGAAGTTTACCAGTGAAGATGTACTAGTGCGGAACTCAACAGACACGGGCGGTATCATCTGTCACAACTGCACGGAGTCCCGGGAGGAGTTTACACCCACATGGGCGTGGGTCATCGTCGATTGCCTGCTAGTGGTCTTCATACTGTGTGGCAATATCCTAACCATCCTGGCGGTCATCCTTAGCAGGAAACTGTCTAATTTAATATCCAACAAGTTTGTGCTGAACCTGGCCGTGTCTGACCTCTTGGTGGGCCTGACGCTTCCGTACCACCTGGCCTTTTATTTGGACGAAGAACTCGGGACTATGAAGACTACGTGCATTTTGAGATTCGTGCTAATCAAGTTGGCTTGTAGCGCATCAGTGTTCAATCTCTTACTTATAGCGGTGGATAGGTATGAAAACTACTAAATTTATTTTGTTAATAACAGTTGATAAATTTTCTTAACATCCTGAAAACGGATTTAATAACGAATAGTAACCCTAAATGCTTACGTAATTGAGAAAATGAAACAATGCATAAACCTTTCAACTGAAATATACCTACCCACATTTAACTGTCTCATAATTTGCAAAAATACAGTGTTTAATGTTGAAAAATGATTTTCCTAACGTAATATACATTTCCGTTGTGTTATTAATACAGGTACGTGGCTATCCTTTACCCCCTCCACTACGTCAGGTTCATGAGCAGATCGGCCACGGTTACCCTTATGGGGATGGGGTGGGCGGTTTCCCTGGGGCTCTGTATGGTGCCAGCCTTCTGGAATATTTGGAGCAAAACAAATATTTGCATTTGGCATAAGGTAATAGTCTCTCATAAAGAAATAAAGTTCCTTTTATTATTAATTAACATTCATAAAGTTGATCAGAAGTAAAAACACACCATGGAGTATTCAAAGAAATTCCTATTTGCCATGAATGCGAAATGTCGCAATTGAGAAATCGATTTCTGTTGTAGGTTATACCAAAGGTTTACACGATGGGCATACTGGTGCCAATGTTTGGCATAATTTGGCTCGTAATGCTAGTGCTATATTGGAAGATTTGGCGAGAAGCAGCTCTTCACACAGAACGGATGCGTGCGGCGAATCGCTTTACATCCGAGATTAAAGAATGTAAGAGTATTCAGGTGAAAATTGAATCCAAGGTTTACGGATTTTTCCGATCCATTTGTATCACCTTTTCTAAAGTAAAATTCTAATGATACCTATGACTTTTTGCAGTTGGTGCTTTTAATTTTGGGCAGCTTTTCCGTCTGCTGGTTGCCGTACATTATTGTCATCTGTACCGGGACTCTGAGACCTCTGGCAATAAACAACCGAGAACTATACAAGGCGGTGTTCTCTCTAGCTATGGCGAATTCTGGGATCAATCCACTTATTTACGCGTGGAAGAACGAAGGGTTCCGAAAGGCGTTCTTGCGCTTGCTGCACTGCCAGCCTCCTGATATTCTGGAACTAGTACGGAGCTACAAGAAAGCGGTAAAAAACGAAATACCCGATCTCCAAAGGCAGCGATTAGAAACGCCGAATTCTGAAGGAGTAGGAATTAATAAAAGTATTGACACGCATTTCAAAAGGATTACGGAGAACAGCTCTGCGGTGACATTTAACAGTGAGGAAGGTGATCAGTGTAGTATCGTTGTCAATGGAGGATTTTACGATGATGCGTCCAATAGTGGCGGGAATTGTCATATCTTACAAAACTTTGGTTACGATACAACCGCGGAACAACACAATTATAAGAAACCACAAACTTAAACGCGTATGAAATCGTCAAGACACCAAGCGCTCAATATTGTCGTTATCTTGTTATTTGTATTAAACTATGAACGTTTGCCTCAGACGGGTTCTCCGATATTTTGGTCAACCCCGCAAGGAGAGAGCAATACTGCCCGGAGAAGCTTGTTGTGGTCGGCAGCGGAGAGGGAAGAAGTGGACGAGGGAGGTCTCCCGTGCGCGGGTCGGACCAGATAAGAACTGCAACGGGCACTTCGTTTGTGGCAGCTTCCATAAATGCGGGGTGCCGTGACAAATGGAGGACTGCAGTCTCGAGAGTAAGACACGGTGGTCACGATCCTCAGTCACGAGGGACCGAATAGGAAGAATAAACATTTGGGCTGGATATTACGTGGCAGTTTCATACAAATTAAGGGCTGAAGAAAATATAGAACAATTGGTATACAACACGATTTCGTATATGATGAAGATTTAATAAAGAAGTGCTTAGTTTCTCTATAAGTGACGATCGGAATTACCGGAAGGAAAACTTGGTGGTGTTAATAAACAATAGTATTTGGTGTCAACAAACTAGTGATAATTAAAACAAAGAAACATAACAAATTGTTTACTAATTCTCAAATCTCGATGTTCGTAGTTTGTAAAACGATACCTTATTAAAATGATATTTCCCGCACCCATTCCTCACTAATAAATTATTGAAATACATATCTATTTACAGCCTTTTTATTATTATTTATTCAAAATAACAACTACGGATTGTTTTATAATCATTGTGAAGTGTGAACCCCCGAAAAGGATAATAATATAATACAATAACCAATAGGTTATTATAACTATTTATAATTAATTATATAAAAGACGTAACACTTTATTCTGCAGTTTTCCAGCATCTTCAAATTAAAGGCATATTGGATTATTTTTTTCATCGTCATTAAATCATAAAACAATAGTGGGTATTCAACGACGCGGCATTTTAATGGGTTTTGTAATATACATAAATAGTATCTTTAGAGACACAAAAAAGGACAGATATAAGAAAAATATATTTGTCCGCCCTTATAGTGAGAGGAGCGATGAAAACAGTAGAGTTCAAGAGAAATTCAATAATTAAAATCGCGGTTTATAAAATTTAAATCGAAAAAAAAATCTCGATTATTGACAAAATATTTAAAAAAAATTATTTTAATATTATTATACTATTGAGTATAGAGTTTTTGGATTGGTAAGCTGCGAAAATTCTGATAAAATGTCCATAGCGGTAGTATGGCACATCCAAAAAAATGTATATTTTATATTTGACGAGCTGATGAATCCGGCAATGCTTTGCTATTGCTAGATTTTAGTACATATATATTAAATGAACACAGTCGAAAATTTTACATCAATTATTGTATTTAGTCCAAATTAGATATGCACGCTTACATGATTATTTTCGTGTTTCGGTTTAAACAAATTGCGAGGACAGAGAATTTTGATAAATAAGTATTCGAACATTGTTTCCCTGTTAGTGTCTTGCGCCTAGACAAAATCGACGTTTCGTTGTCCCGTTTTCCGCACCTCAAAACTGAACCGATTTTGTTATTTTTTTAGACATAGTATCAATAAATTTTTCGTTTTTCAAAATAGTTACTTGTATATGTATACCGTGCGCCCGAAGACAACAGATACAACTTTGCTTTTTACGGGTTTGGATGTTTCTAGTTCTCATAATAAACTATTTTTATAAAAACGAAACAAAAGGGACACGCCAATGGTAAATATCTAGTGTGTAAAAAAATCACTGCTCTAGTGCCATAATCCAGAGAGAAAATACGGGAATACGTGTGTATGAAGAAATGTCAGAACGCGTTTCCTCTTAAGATTAAACATTATTGAGTATACTTAAAAAACTTAGGTACCCGCACAAGTTAAAACTTCTATGGATATGAAGAGAAAAAAAAACTTTTTTATTGCTAATCTAATTATGTGCATACATACATACGAAGCTAGTTAAACAATATACATATATTTATATAAGTTGTACTTATAAGTACCCACACAAAAAAAAATGTTAAATAATTTTAAGTTTTATAACTCGTTAGAAGACCTAAAGAATATAAGATTTTTCATTAACCTTATCGTAACAATTAATTAAAAAGTGTAATTAGAAAAAATACGAGTTTTATTTATTTCAAAGTATTTGACCGATAAATATGTTATATTATTATTGTTTTGTGTTACAATTTGGAATGAGAATGAATTCAATACTGCCATCTTTGAGAAGCTTCCGAAATTACCGAGTTCCATTAAATGGTTTGCGTCTTCGCTCATTGCGAACACTGTTTTGCGTGGATACATTTTTGAACGAATGAATCCTTGTTGTTTATTGAATATAAGAATAATGAACTCCTCAGCTGCACATGTATCTGTGCACGTGAAATAAATTTACAACAATAACACAAATACAGTGCGAAAAATAAAATTAGGAAAGCATATATGTATATCGCTGCCTCAGTTCTATAGGGAAACTAGAAATTGGTGCAAAAGAGATATAGCCAGTCAAAGTGTTGAAACATTTTGTCATTCCAATATTATTGTATAAAAAAATCGATTTTGTATATTTTTTTCATTTAATACCTTTTAAATTTGTCCTAGAAATGCATTTACTCATTTTTTTTTTTTAATACATTTTTTAGTTTTTTTGGTCTTTTTTTTACATGTTTCTGTGTGGAAATTAGAATAGTGGGTGATAAATGTATCTTTGTTCTATTCCATAGAGCAACAAGTCTGAAATAATAATATTCGCCTATTTTATTTCAATGTTTTTGATGAATTTGATCATTATTTTAAATGGTATTTGTTACAAGTACATTCATTTAACATTTTGAAATTAATTATATTAATAAAAAATTAGAGGAGTGAGAGCCACTCACTTCTATCCTGATATTCATCCCTCCCCTGGGCCTGGGTTCCCTCACATTCATGCTGTTCCTTATACATGCTCTTCTATTCCTTACACTCAAAACATGGCTTAAAATAAATATGGGTTTGAGTAATAATTTTTGTCATCACTCCTCTCTACCTATCCCGCAAGGAAGTCATGGGGCGTGAGGCGTGATGGTATAGTTAGATATTTTAATTACAACATTGTGACGTATTCACATAGCTATTATAAGGTAATCACGGTTGGTATTATTATTCTAGTAAGAAGCCCTATAAATGCCTTGATAACCCATATTTATTTCCAGAGCTTCTCTGTTGAGATATCAATAATGTTGTTATTAGACCAGCATGGGTATAATCCAGTAATTAATTTGTCCCCAAGTATAATTTTTATAAAATTCAAATAATAAGAGATCACCTCCCATTGTAAAAATATATATTTTTTATTAATATAATTAATGTCAAAATGTTAAATGAATGTACTTGTAACAAATACCATTTAAAATAATGATCAAATTCATCAAAAACATTGAAATAAAATAGGTGAATATTATTATTTCAGACTTGTTGCTCTATGGAATAGAACAAAGATACATTTATCACTCAGCATTCTAATTTCCACACAGAAACATGTCGAAATGTTTCTATGTGGAATATATAAGTTTAAACGAAAGAAAAATTCTATTTATAAAGAGAATACAGCCTTTATTTAGTTTTTTCTGAGTGGCATTGGAAGAATATCGGCTTTTCGACTTGAATCAATGTCTAACTCAAATATGACAATTTCAGACTTGTTTCCACGTGGAACTGGGACAGCGATATGATATATGACTAGCATTTTATTACTAAGCATAATATCTACCTAGGTATCTTTCGCTCCATTTATATATGAAAGATATCATTATAAGAAATAATAAAGAAAATAAATAACTTTTCTGTATAAGATATGAACCACCATCATATTTGTGTACAAAATTTTTAAATAAATTTAAAAAAATAAGTTTTGGAAAAAGAAAAACAATGTTAGAGAAAAAAAAAGATTAGACTACCGTAAACTAAAGTAAAAAATTCAATTTTACAAAAGGCAGTAAAAAAACAACATGAAGTGAGAAAAAGCATAAATATTCAGTAAACTTGTGAAGAAAGAAGTTTCAAGATTTAAACCAAAATTTTCCTGTTAAAAAAGTTATAAAATAATAACTACATGTTATTATTAGAACACATGTAAAATTATTATCATATTTTTGTACTATTTTCAGATTTAAATTAAAGATAAATAATAAATCTAAATCTGAGTCAAGTATTATTGATAAGATTAAGAAAGGGTCTCTGAGATGGTTTGGTCACGTAGAACGAATGGACGACGAAAGAATGGTGAAACAAGTATATATGGCGAAAATGAACGGCAACGTGAGACGAGGACAACCAAGGAAGACGTGGCATGATCAGATAAACCAACATCTTTAGTCTGGTCATGTCAAAAGCAGACAGAACCGAAGGGCATGTATGACAAGATTTATGAATGTGGAAGAAGCTAGGAATGTATGCCAGGATAGACGTGTGTGGCGGTCCATTCTCTCTGCCTACCCCTACGGGGAAATGGCGTGATGGTAGTAGTAGTAAATAATAAATGAAATCTCAAAGTTTATTTTGCTTAGAATATTTGTAGAGGCATATTGCAAATTGCAATGAGGAAGTTCAGTTGTTTTTAAGATTCCTTTTATTTCTTAATAGACTATCAAACTAAGTCAACATTATTTTTTTTTATTTTTACGTATCGTAGTATCAGCTCAATGTATATTTTAATTTTTGTAATTACTCCGCCCGTGACATCACAAGTTCTAGTCAGAGAGTTTTGCTAATTAGTGAGTTGGCTTCCCGGAAACCGGAAATCTATCATATCACTATCATTGGTTAATTCTTGAGAGCTCTTAATGTAGTTGATTTTCATAAATTTTTTTTACGTTTTTAAGAAACTTTGCACTATAATTAAATGCTCCAATTTTTACCGCGTGTAAAAAAACACTTTTCATATCCAATTTCCCATAGCACTGAACTTCCTCATAAATAGTAAAAGTTCATAACATAATTTATCAATTTACTTAATCTTTGAATAATCTTATTGTAAAAAAATGCTGAATGCAATCATAATTTCCTTATCCACATCTAATGGTGCATACAGCACTGTATTGATACACCGACTGCAGCATATCATAGTTAAATAAAGGTAAGACCATCAATCTAAAGGAAGCATCAGTCTTATTAAAGCATTTGCTACTTAAATAAGCAGTGAAAATTATATTTTACTTTGATCCAATCGGAAATCAGACCATCGACCTTATACTTGGTTGACCAACAAGTTAATCACTACACCACGAGGCAGACAATCAACCAGATAAGGCTTAATATATATTATTTACATAACCTAAGTAGATACATTAAACTAAAAATTATATTTTCTGTCATTTTATTTCTAGCTTTTAAAAATCAAATTATAGAAAGTGGTCACGTTTGACACTGATATCATGGTTATAGGTTTTAATAGAAAGTTATATTTTATTACCAACAGTAAAAAACTATAAAATATAATAGGCTGTGAACCTATAGAAATAAGACGTAAATAATAATTCAGTTCATTCTAAAAGTAATTAATATTATTTCAACACACAAGTGCAAATATTTGTTTTAAAGGTTATTTCGTTGAATTGTACAGTTTTGAACTTTATAACTTGAATGAAACAAATTCAGTAGAAACGGAAAATATAAAATTGACATACCTCTACTCCGGTGACTCCCAAGGCATGCTCCAGGTTCGGTGTCATCCGGAATGGCACTTTCTCGGGCACACGAAGAGTCTTTCCCTTCTCGAAACAAACATTGTAATCTATATGAACTAATTCACCGGTACTTAGGTCCACTAGAACATTATCAAGATGGCGGTCCCCCAGTCCGATGATGTAGCCAATGGTGCTCATAACTGCCACAGAGAAACTGTATTGCCGCACTGTACGCCACCACTGTCCCGGAGTGACACTACCACACCACAACTCCTTAGCCAACAAGTCCTTGGGTGTTTCTGCCATTAATTCAACGAGAACTTTTTTCAAGACTGCGACAGGCCATTCTTTCCTGTTTTCTATGTTAACACCGGCGGCGTTCAATAGAGGAGTCAATTTATTATAAAACAGTTCCGAAGGTCTGAGAACTGTTACAAATTTATTGTTCTTAGCTGACATAGTTACAGCTTCCCGTTGCTGCCAACGCTTATACAGGGCAAACAGGGGAGTGAGGTTGTCCACCCAGCTGATGAGACCGGAGCGAGGGCCCAGGGGAATTACCGAGTAATGCCGCGCTCTGTAAGTCTGATCCCGGTTGTCTTCTTTATCATGAGCCAGCATTGTATTCGTGATAGATAGAAATTGCATAATTCTCTCATCCAGGTGAAGGTCTTCCAGTCCCTTGAACAAGTAAGTGTAGGTTTTCCCATCTGACCCGTGAAAAATAAGCTTTTTAGGCTTGGTCTTGGTTGGTAAGATTGCGACTGTATTGTTGATGGACAAAATTGTCACCCGGACGTTGGAGGATGTATGGACACCGGGCATCGATATTACTGTGTGATTCATCTTGGATAATGTGGGGCTTATATCTGACATTTTCAGCACGTACGACGATCTCTTACTTGACTTTTGCTGTAGTTTTATTTGTAGTTCTTTAATCGGTAACCAAGATTCTTGGGGCTTGTCAGGATCAGTAGGATTTCTCAATTTTTCCAACATACCAGTTATGGATTCTAAAAACTTGTCTTGAAAATTCTGTTCGTGCGGAGTTTCCGGTGTTGCCGATGTTATATCCACTAACTGCTCCAGGACAAACAGAATAGGTTTTAGAATGATACGATGTTTTTCACTAATCAATTTTTCCTTTTCTTCCGATTGAAGAGTTGAATTATTTTTGACTTTGAGTATTTCCATGTCCAATTGGGCTAGGCGTCGAGTTATTTCCGAGTGATGTTGGGCAAGTGTTCCCAGCCATAGCTCATCCCATAGAAGATTGATTCTTCTTAATTCCTTTACTAATATTTGAACTTGAAGTATTGTTTCGGGCGCTTGTTTGGACAAGGTATCTACCATGTCCATAAAACAAGAATTTAAATCGTTATCTTTCTCACTTTCAGCATCACTGTTGTCTACAGTATCACCAGTACAAATTTCAATATTTTCAGCATCAATGAAAATGGATTTCGGAAAACTGATATCAGCAAGGTTAAGTTTTTCATTTTCTACAGCTCCAACAACAGCAGGGAAAGTGATCAAATGTGGAGTATCTTCCGCTAAACGGCAAAGTAACTCTGACACTCTTCGTCTTACATAATTTTCAGGATGATTCAATCTGGAAAACAGTTGTGGAATTATAACCTTCCAAGGGTGAGTGGGAGTATTGGCTAGTCCCGATTCTAAAACATTCTGTAATTCCATCGCATGTTTCACTATTAATCTCAAAAGTCGTAATGTTGCAGTAACTATGGCGCATTCACCATTGTGATTTACATTTTCACTGGCTGAACTCAACTCCAAAAATTTGAAATACGCATCAGCAGAAAGCTCGTAGTATGAAAACACTCGTTTTTGAGCTTGTCTCCAGATATCAACTAGCAAAACAAGGTGCTCGGGATATGCATTTCGTAGTGAAGTTACACTTCTAAGTTGGCTTTCAATCATTTCGGAAGTATTGATTTCATTCCAATCGATATCTTCATCATCACAAGTTACTCGAGTTTTGGATAATATTTCACAAATAGTTTCAAAGTCTTCTGAACTACCGAGCAACATGACACTCTGAATTTGTAGTTTATCATTTTCTGTCAGTTGCCCTCCGATGTTAGAACTGTACTCCACCATTTTTCTTCCCCACCGGAAGCACCAAGAACCGAATGTAAACCAAGCTTTTGCTAATCCGGGACATTGATTAACACTAAACTGAAGTAATTTTCCAACTGCAGAATCGGATATTGGAATGACATTTGCGGAAACATTATTATTTACAAGACCGATTTCCGGTAATGCTGTCACGAGTTTAGTCAAAGGAGAATTCAAATTATTAATGAGCAACTTATCATTTTCATTTTGAACCCATTTAGAAAGAGTTAAAAGCATTCGAGTTCCTTTTTCCCTGAATTCATAAGTATGTTCTGCTAATGTAAGCCTCTGGGATACTCCGAGAGAAGAACTCGCACATAAATTGATAGCCATCTCTCTGGTGTCTTCTTGTAAATAAAGTAGTTTGGACGTTTCCATAATAGCTGTGACATTATTCAAGGACCACATGTTCATATCATATGAATTGGTTGACCGCACAAATATATCATAAACATCTTCTAAATTCTTAATTGTCACATTAGACAAGCTTTGGTTTTTTAGGGTAGAAAAATATTTCACTAAATCTCTTCTTGAAGTGTTCACATTGCCATGTTTACGGCTGGATTTCACTAAATCCAGTCTCATACACTCAAGTAGGTTAACTTCCATTTCCGAAGAACTGATCTTGGTAAAATAATCAGACCACCACATTACTTTACTTAATATGGATGGATCAATATTCTTTAAAGTTGTTTGATTCAAAAGTGTGGTAAAAGGATTCATTATCAATTTTCCGTCAATCAGCATGCGTTTTAATCCAGTAGCGGCATAGTGTAATATATGTATATTGGACAACAATTCACACGGCAAATTCCTCGACAACTCGTGTAAACTCAATTGTAGAATACTAAAGTTTTCTTCAATAGTGTTGGTTGCAATTGGTAAACAATCAGGGTGAAGCAATATATTGAAAGCAGCATTTTTAAGTCTGGATTCAGATTTATCTAATAAATTATAACAAGACCATTCCTGTTTAATTCCGTGATTATTATTTATCCATTTATCCCAATCACAAAATTCTTCGGGAAAGATCACTTCTTCGCTAGCAAACTTATTTAGACAAGATATCTCAATAGAATCATTTTTCAAATCTGACGATTCGGTGCTTTCTCGATCGATCCAATTCTTCAGGTCAGACCAACATCTAATATTTTTGTAACATTCTTTAACCTGATCATCAATAAATTGTTTTTCTACATCATCTAAAACACGATGATTATCTACATTTGAAGATAATTCGGCACCAGGTAAATTATTTTCAATGGGTTTTTTAAAATAAATATTACAATAGTTTTCTATCGCAGACTCAAATCTCTTAGCACTCTGTTCAGCCGCCGCTTTTAACCAAGGGAGTTTAACTCTGTAGGTTTTCTTAATCCACGTATACAAGCCAGTTAAAGCCTCGGGTTCCTTAAGTTGAAGGAGAGCTCTAGCCAAGGAAATGCAATATGCGAGCACGTCGACAGACAGAGCGGGAGTAGAGTTATTAGAAGCAGAAGCCAAGAGGAGACAGTGAGCGTGACGCACCACAGCGGAGGCATGACCGGCGTGAAGACCCACTACCAGCGCGGCAGGACGGACGCGGCTCAACCACTCCCGGCAAGTAGAACTGTTAGTGTGGAAGAAGGTTCTTACTGATGGAATCACTGGCAGCATTACTGTGGCACAACCTTCAGCAGCATTATGAATGGCTTTTTCTAAACATTCTAAAAATTCAATCAATAGCCTGCTACGTCTTAATTCATCAACAGGATTTTTCCTAGCGAGGCCAATTTCCGCAGAGTGTGTAGAAGTGTAAGTCAACTTTCTAGCCAGCTGCTTGATAGCAGTTTCAATATGAGTAAATGTTTCTTGCGGTTTCCCGATAGGAGTTCTTAGTTTATGAGAGATGCATAGACGGGCAGCTTCCCAGGTAGCCCACATACTCAGGACCGAAGAAAAATTTTGGGCACATTGCCTAAAAAAGGAAACGTGAGCATCATTACCATCTTCATTTTTCAGAGGCCAACAATTCACGAGTGCATCAGGCAGCCAACCGTCTTTATAAGAAACAGCGTTTAATAAATAACTCATAAATTTCTTAAATTGTTGAGTAGACATTTGCCCGCACGCATCTCTCATTAAATGTTCTTTTTGAGTGCTAATAATGTTTGTCTTATCCAACTTTAACGATTTCGAGGCTCGATACTTTTCAGTTTTGACATCGGATGACCGAATCAAGTCCAATATAATAATGTCCCAAGGAATAAATGAGACAATGGTCGAAAATTGTTCCCTGATAGAATCTTTGTTGTTATCTAAATGGATCAAACACAATTCACCGAGTCTTACAAGTATATTGTAATGTAAAAGCGCATTGGATTGAGTCATTAATGTACTCATATTCTGCGCTACTCCTTCCACCACTCTTTCATTGATAGAAAAGCCAGTTTCAATAATATTTAAAATTAATTCCACTATCAATTTAGAGTTCAAACCATTTGGAAAAAAATTTTGGAGTTGGGTGAGAATGTCATTTGTCCAAATTAATAATAATATAACAATATCTGTTTGCAATTTACATTTGAAAAGTTTATTGAACAAGGTTACTATAACCCCAAAATGTCCCGATGTTGGGCTAATATTGGATACTTCTCCCAAGGATATATTAGATAATCCAAACATATCACAGACATTGGACCTCGGTTGACCGTACGATATTAAATCACTAGAAGCGACAAAGTTGTTATTCTTCTTACAATGCGAGTACAGCAAGTATATCACAGAATATTGCACAAGTGGATTCTCAAAGGCAAGTTTCTGGTCATAAGGCTTTAGCTTCACAGCCAATAGCTCTAAAATACTAGGCTGAAGAGCCCACATTCCTATTATGGAATTACTAGCATTAGCGATATCTGTAAGACAGCGTAGGTTAAACAGAATAAGAAGTTCTACATCAGAGTTGGTATACACTGTCACGGTACTAGGGTCACTCGCCAATAAAATCTCAATATCAGGAACCACGACTTTGTACGACGTCTCCAAATCCTTCAGAACATATTTATAAGCATCTTGCAGTAACGGTATATTTTTCAAATTCAATAAATACTGGTAAACCGAAACCACCGCTTCTCTTATTACTTGATTGTGCGAACTCCGAAGTTTCAATAAAGTTGATTCTGGTCCGATAACAGTTTTAATGAATTCTATTGGCAAGTTTCCCGAAATTTCCTTGATGGTTTTTCTGATCAAATTTAATAAAGATATTATGGCTTCGTCTGTTCTCGGGGAACAAGAATGCAGTTGTAAGTCAATAAGTTCATACAGTAAAGAGAAATTCGAAGAGACTTTTGTCTGCAAGTGAGTCAAAAAAAGGTAAGCACACTCATTCCCAGCTACGATCAGTTCATCGTTAAAGTATAATTTAAGGGTAGATAGGTAGGTGCAGATCATTTTAATAAAGGACTCACTCAAGAATGTCCATGTTAAAGAGGGAGATATATTAGGGTTTAACATTTCACCCAAACTCTTTGTCACCGTGTTAAACACATTAATAAATGAAGTGATCCTTTGTACACACTCCTGGGGATTAGCTGATGGGTCTTCCTGCTGACTAGGATCCCCACTCGTCAACTGGACCAGCTCTTCCCCGTAGGCCAACATATCCTCGAGGAACTGTCCCAACAACTTGACAGAGAAGCCCAAGTCCGCCCTCCAGTGAGTGCTGAACTCCCCCAAGGTGGCGAGGGCAAACTCCTTGACTCTCCGGGACTGAGCAGCGTCCACATGCCAGCCGACTAGAATATCCACCATATCGATGAAGTGCTTGGCGAAAGCGTCGGGATAAGATTTGGAGAGTACTACGATAGCTTCGATGGCGACAGTGAATATTTTAGCGGAATCCGTTGCCTCTATAATGCTCTGCAGTTGAGTCATCGCTGCAGGGACATTGTCACCCAGGGAAGGTTTTTCAGAATCTAATATAAACAGATGGGAAAAGGATGACACTAGCATGGCTTTAACTTCTTCATTTCTTTGGCAAGCGAATCTATCCAGTACCCAATCCTGGTGTTTCTTGTAATCTGAGCCCATAACAAATCCAATGCGGCCCAGAGATGCTGATACTTGAATTTTAGTTTCGGTACTAGGTGCATCGTAGAGAACTTCCAATAATGATTCTGCTAAAATATCGTAAGATCTTCTGATGTATCTCACATTGTCAGGAAGCATGAGAGCTTCCTGCAACTTAGAACAGATAAGGAGAGACTTCTCCACATCAGTTTCCCCGCATAACCTTCGCAAAAGTTTAGAGATTCTAGTGTCTTCGGGTAAGGCGTAAATGAAGTTAGATTTAGAATCAGATTCGTATTTTTGATTAGCATAGGTGAAGCTAACATTGGTATTGGAATCACCAATACTGTGTTTGATCAACGGTTCTTGAAATCGTCTGTGAGAACCTTCCGATACATAGCGGTCATTTTTTCCTGAAAATCCGCCACGTGCTCGTCCAATTCCTCTCCTCTCGCTAGTTTGACCACGGAACTCCCGAAAATCACTGGCATTTTTTGAACGAGGTTTAACACGTCCATCTTTTTGGGAAAATACCAACGAAGGGTGCGATCGACTGTCATTGGAGTTCGTGGTTGGTCGATTACGGACCTCCAAATGTCCAGGCTGGTTATTTTCAGGATCTTCAGCTGCTTCTATGTTGAAGTCTCTGGAGCTCTTGGAAGCTTTAAGCTTGCCAGCTGAATTATTAGATATCATTACCTAATTATAAGTATGTACAATTCAACCGGGTAGAAAAAAAACATTTTTCTTTTTCACTAGAATATTGCAAGACATGTATTTTTTAAATATTTATAAATGATAAAACAGAGAAGACTAGACAATCTTGCAAATATATATATATGTGAAGTTTGACACATGTTATAACGTCTAGGCCATAGATTTTTTTCTTGTCTATGTAAATTACTTTTTTGTGCTGCCATTACTAGAAATGTGCGAAAATGTTAAGTACCTACTTGTAATATTAATTTAGAGTAAACTTAGCAAGGCCATGTTTTTTTATTTCTTTTGGAAATATTAACAAAAACAAATCACAAGTAATACATACATAAACACATACAAAACAAAATATTACTGCATCAGTGATCCTATATGTAAAATGTGCACACAAATTACATAAGAACTACCTACACAAAGAATTATTAACCTTATATTTTTAATAAATTTTAAAAAACATTACTAATCAAACATAATTTCAATTGGTACATTGACTATGTTAAGAGCGTTCCTCACATATGTTTAAAAGTATTTCGTAAAAGATTTTCGGAAAACAAGTACTGTATGTTGGTAAATGGTGTAATAAGGTAAGTATACAGGAAAAATAAGTTTTAAAAATGAAATGTGTAATAATATAAAGTAGAAAATTTCAAACCACGCTTTGAAAGTGAAAAAAAGGTGAATTGACCAATTTCTGCTTTTAATAAATAAAAAAATAAAAAACACGTGACGTGTTGTTTATAGTTATTTAATATATATCTAATTTAATTAATATTTTAATCAAAAGAGGAGGTGGGGGCTCCTCTCCACCCGAATCTACCGATTTATTTTTCTGAATCGACCTATTTTCGCTTGATCCAGTTGGGCAACCCTGCGTGATCCAATCTGGCAACCCTGGGGTGGACGCAGGTAATGATGGAATAATCGAAATATTTAGATAATCGAACTACAAGCACTCGAGACATGCAAATAATCGAATTCAAACATCGAATCAATTGATTTTTTTAACCGTGAAATGTAAGAAAACGGCCCAAAAAAAAAAAAAAAACAAAATTGCTCACTGTTGGGTGGGGTAAAAAATACATGTGTAATAACAAAGTACTTCAAAATAATAATGAGGAAGTTCGGCCCTACGGGAAATTTGATATAAAACATGTTTTATTACGCACGGTAAAAATTAGAACAATAAATTGTAAATTTCTTGAAAATGTATGAAAGAAAGTTCGCCAAAATCAACCAATAATATAACGTTGTGATAGTTATATGTCGGCCTCGTGGTGTAATAGTCAGCGCGTTTGCCTACCACGCAAGAGGTCTCGGGTTCGATTCCCGACATGGTTGATTTGAAATATTTATTTTATAAGGGTGTTTTCACACTAAAATATTTCATAGTCGCTGGACTGGTATCTGAAGCGTAAGACTGATCATCTGACCTTCATGTAACACAAAATGATCAAAATACGCTGCGATTGGTTTACCAATACAGTGCCCTATGCACCATTAGGTGTGGAAAGGGAATGATGATGACGATGATAGTTATCCTATTTTCGTACAACAAACTAACAGACGTGAACTTAATACGTCGCACGCAGAGTAATTTCAAAGTAAAATCAAAATTAAAATCATAATGCTGATGTTACGATATACAAAAATGTTTAAAGTTGTGAATGTTTACCCACATGTCAGAATTCATATCTCGGTTGTTTAGAAATGTCAAGTCCGAAATCATATTTCTTCTTCTTCTTCGTTTTCTCATGGCCTTTTCACATCTCAACTCGGGTGTTCTGGCCAGTGTCGAGTATTTTTTTTTTACGTATATACACATGTGTTAGTAATATAATATGTACAAGTTAGTATGTTAGTATTTAATATAATATAAACATATAATAATAAAACATATTTACAGCTTTACACCATTTACAACTAGATATTTACATAGGATTTTAAGTACACGTTTATTGGGTGGGGACAGGAGAGTTAGAATATGAATAGGGAATGGGATATTAATACCAGAGAGGTCGGATAGGAAATCAGGATAGCCATCATTTATGGGGCATCCAAAAAAAATATGATTTAAATCTTCCTCATCAAGCTGACATTCGCAAATGGCAGAGTCCCGGACATGGATTCTGAACAGGTGAGAACCATTGCAGCAGTGCCCAATGCGCATTCTGCATATGGAGGATGTCTCAAACTTGTTCAGAATCACTTTGGAAAACCAAGGCTTTTCTGTTACATTTGGTTTCAGTTGGAAAAGATGTTTACCCTTGGCTTGGGAGGAGGCTACCCAATATTATTGCCATGTGCGAATTTGAAATCATATTTCGATTGTCTCGAAATCTCAAGCCCGAAATCACATTTCGATTGTCTCGAAATGTCAATTCCGAAATCATACTTCGATTGTCTCGAAATCTCAAGTCCGAAATCATATTTCGATTGTCTCGAAATCTCAAGTCCGAATTCATATATCGATTGTCTCGGAAAACCATTTCGAATGAATTCACTCGAGATATCTCGATTATTTTTCCGATTAGTACGAGTGAACTCGATTAGTTGTAAGCATTTCGAAATGTCTCGATCTTTTTAATCGAATATTTCGATTATTCCCACCATTAGACGCGGGGATCGCTCGCTTTGGCTTATATTTGTTTCCCTATGATTTAAAATGAATTGGAATTCTTAAATTTGTTATAATAATTTTCATTAGTTATTGACATATCCCTTTCATTTTATATTGTAAAGATTCAAGGCAAATATGGTGCATGAAAATTTCGCTGGGTTTCGAGGTTAGTTTCACGAATTTTCTAATTGTTATTATTATTTAAGTGTCTTGTTTTTGCGTGTATTTTTGCAATTTAATAAATTGTATCCGTACCCAATAATCCCGTACTTTGCGGGGAAAAACTTTGAAACGATTACATTATTGTCTTTAACACACTTTTCAAACTTCTACTTTAGTAAAATAATGTTTAAAGACTAAACTCATCTTACATTTTTAAATTTACTTGTTTTTTTCAGTATTAAAACTAAGGTATTCTGCAAACAGTCACACCGAACATACAATTTACATGAAGGAACATTCTGTGCGAGAATACAACACAGCTCGGCCACCAGGAAGAACCCTTTTCGTCCTTAATGTGCCTCCATTTATTACTGAAGAACAACTACAGCATATTTTTGAACGAGCGGGAGACATAGAGTCTATACTCCTACAGGATAAACCATCATCTTCAGAAACTAATGTTAGTTCAATTGATAAAACAAGTTTCAAAGTGGCTTATGTAGTTTTCAAGAAAAAAAGTGATCTTATTAGCGCTTTAAATAACCAACACCATATTCCGATTTATGAAGAGAATGCATCGATTACCGGAGCTGCCCGTTGGATTAAAGAATATAATTCTTCCATACCCAAAGTTGACGACCTTAAAAAATATGTTGAAACAAACATGAAGAAGTATGATGAAGAAAAGAATGACAAGTTAGAAAACGCCAAATCTCTGGGAGAAGCTGATGATGAGGGATGGGTGACTGTCACGAGGCACAGTAAAAAGCCCGGGTTTGAGCGTAAAGAATCTGTAGGAAACAAAATCATGGCAAAAGAAAAGATGCGACAGCAAAAGAAAGAACTTAAAAACTTTTATTCATTCCAAATAAGGGAATCCAAGATGAACCATATCATAACATTGCGGCAGAAGTTTGAAGAAGATAAGAAGAAAATCGCTCTCCTTAAAGAGTCACGGCGATTCAGACCATTTTAAATTAATAGATCAAACCACTGTTTCAAATATTAAAAGGAAATTAAAAACAATTTTTTTAAATTATTTATTTTACTATAAGTAATATTATTATTCATATATGCATGTGAAAATAGTTGGGCATCACTGTTAAGGGCCTTGTTGGTGGTGTTTAATAACAATCCTCAGCATTCTGTTCTCGGGTAGGGTGGACAGTACTGCCAGGAGTGCTTGGATATTTCCGTAAAGACATCCACTGGCGAGAGCGACCTGAGTAGCTTGAGCCACTCTTTCTAAACAAGTCTGAAAAAATGCTGCAGTAAGAACGTGTTTTGGAAACATTACTCATTTCATAACTTAAAACATCTTAAAAAAGCTACATTTTGTCTCCAACAATATACAATGAACGTCCAAATCTTTGTAGAAAAGTACTTGGACGTTTATCAAGATTGACACATGTATATATCAATAAATAAGTCAACTCAGGTAATGTCAGTCTTGTTATCGTTATAAATACATACTTTTATATTTTTAATCTTTTGATTGAGAAAAGTATTATTTATTATAATAGTAATTAAATTAATTGATTTAATTGTAGTGGAATTCCCTTAAAAGTTGTTCAAATAATTTTTTTAATATTTTTTTGCACCACAACAGGTCAGGAGGCCCAATTACAGCGGTGAATTCCACAGAATTGAGAAAAATCGCAAAAAAAATAATTGTGTTCTTACTGGGAATAAAACCCGGAACCTTCCACGAGTGAGTCATTCTACTGCTATTTTTAATGTATAAACAATTTGAAAAATCCCATGTCACAAGGCATCCAAATCGTCAATAACTGGATGTCATCTAACAGACTCAAATCCATTTAAAACTGAGCTTCTATTGAGAACGACAAAAAGCGACAAAACCTTTTAGACCAATCTCCAATTTCAATCACAGGTTTTGATCTTACCCCCAGTATAAATGCTCATTTAGATTCAGACTTTCTTTTCATTCCCAGGTCAATAAAACAGGAAGTGCAGGCAACAACACATAAAATATAAGCTTTTCTGGACAGTATTCAAATCCCTTCATGAAATGTCTCCAAGATACCTATCGGGATACCTATTAGGGGAAATACATGTGAAAGAAAATCTACTCGCCAGCATTTGATTCTGGCAGAGGAAAACTTGTCAAAATCCGACACTTAGGTTCAGAGATTGTCCTTTTGCCGTTGTCAGCCCCTCTACATTCACACTTGCGAATTGATAGTCCCAGTCAGTTTAGATCTCTACAGAAATCTCCCTTCCTTTGTTTGTATACATTTTAAAATCAGAAAATATAATAGGTATATATTGTAGTTTAGTTAGAATGTAAGTTTACATATAAAATTGCAAAGAGCCCTAGAGGTGATTTTTTTTTTTTTTTGGCTTAGTAATTTATTTCAGTCTGAAACTACCCTACTGGAAAGGAAGTTTTTCTTGGGATCGAGGTGGAATTGGGGACGATAGAGCTTTCAGTTATGACCCTGTAAATTTGTATTGGGATTTAATTGATACATTTCATGCAGGAGGCGTTCTTCCAGTGATGTAAGTCCTAGTGCTTTTAATCTACCGTGGTAAGGCATCCTTTTGAGTAATTTGGGGATTTGTGTAGCACATCTTTGGACTTTTTCCGATAGCTCGATGTCTTTAGTAAAGTAAGGTCTCCATACTTGATATTCATACTCCAATAAAGTTCTTACATAGGTCTTGTAAATTTTAAGAAATATCTCTGGAATAATATTTTGGAATGCCTTTTTAATCAAGTAAATTATTATTATTGACTTGGCATTCTTGGCAATAGATGTGATGTGAGCTTCCCATTTTGAATCCATTGATATGATTTTAATATTTCGTCACTCTCTATATTAGATGAAGGTGCTCGATATATACCAGCTAGTAAGTAGTTAAAAGATGAGAATTATCGTACTTCGTTTTCAATCTTATTTGTAATTGTTCTCCATTTAATATATTGTTGACATATATAGCTATCCCACAACCTTTCCTGTTAGATTGATCGTTACTAAAAATGTTATGGCCGGGAATATGAATGATTGAATCTGTAATGTTAGGATTTATTTATTCATATTTTTTCTCTTACAAACTATAATTATTAATAAAAATAATGTGACCTCACAGGGGTTACCCGTGCCGAGGACACGATGATTTGGTTATAATAATGATTAATGGCTTGATTTTATTTATTTGTTGAATCAGTAAATCGAGTTTGGCCATGAGTGATGCTAGGTTTGTATTAAGGATGCAGATATTAGAAATCATTTTCATTGGTTCTGGTTTTTTGGAGCGATTCTAGCAATTTCATTTACACTGATAATATTTGGTGTGGCAAAAAATATTTAATTGTAAGATTGGATTCTCCTTTCTCCATCCGCTCACACAATTACTTTCTTAATTTTAGTATATGTTTACGTTCCATCGACGTTTGATCTCTTTTAATGGACTTCGCTTTTTTGGTTTAATGTCTATATGACGCTTAAAAACTATCTTCATTGGACGCGGTTTGGTAGATGTATCTACTTTTCCAAAACGTACTGTTGCAATAACACTCTCACATATTGACAATGAAATACCTTTCAATATGTCCCGCGCAGCCAACTTGTCCGAATCGATCTTCAGTTCCGTTTCCCCCGCGTTAGATTCAGGCACATCAAATATTATGATATTTCGAGATTGTCTTTTTCGTTCTTTTAGCTCCGCTATCACATCATTGACATTGTTACTACTGTGATTGTTTTTGAGTTTCAAAACTTCCTCTTGCAGGTCTTTGATCATTTTGATGAGTATGGGTATCCCCTTGTGGCAGTCTGTGCAATGGAATGGCAGAACTCTGCTTTTGAGTTGGAGACACTTAACTTCTGTAGCTGTCAATCCACTACAGATACCACAAACATAACTTTTACACCCAGCACACCTAGCTTTGTTTGCTTCACCGTTTAAATCCACTTTACATTGAATACATAAAAGATATCATGTTTATCTCCTTAATTTCCTTAGCTTTATTTTTATTTATTTCAATTGCTTTAAAAAGGTGTGAGTTAGTTCAAAATTTTACAATACACTTTTTTGAAGAAAACTATTAAAAAACCTTCTCCTACAACCAAACACTAAATGTCACAAATTAATGTGTTACACTAATTAAGATATTGACCAAATTATATTTAATTACTATTTTTCAAAGAGCAGAACAAAGAAGCACTTTTGATAGTAGATGTTATTGTTGCAATGTAAAAAAAATTAAAAAATAGTTATTTAATTTGATTAACGGAATAATAAATGATTACCTGGATATTGGCTTCTGAAATAGTGGTGACTTCTTTTCTTTTCGCTTTCTCGATTCGCAGAAGAATAGGAGGTACAGCCTGTGCTAAGTGTTGTGCACTAACTGTTGCGGGAGGGCCCTGGGGTCTTTTCCCTTCGTGAAGACTTTGTAAAACCCCTAAATGTAACTTGACATATAACTGTAACTCCGATTGGGAATTGCCATTGGCTATACTTTTGCCCGTTGGCTGTTCGCAGATGTTAGTTGGTTTCTCTAGCTTTATTTTCTTGACTGGAATAACTGTACAATCTGTCATTTCAATATCTGAAAAAAATTGTTATTACTAAAATCATTGTCAGCCAGTTAAACATTGCATTTAAAAAAACACAACGTGAATTACCATAATAAAGAAGGAACATTCTAAACGTATCGCGTTATCTCTGAATATATATCACACTTTTTTTTACGTGTTTATATAATTAACATATTCCAACAGAGATGAAGAACATTTTAGAAAAGACAATATAGTATTCTGGCCATATTTGAACATCTTTATTCCTTCAATTCTTTTATCTGTTTATGTTTGTGAAGTTAAAGAGCTGAAACCTTTATTTATGCGGGTGAGATTCGAGAATTGTAAATGTTACAGGTGTAAAGTGGCCACTTAAACCAGCCAATGACAGGTTATAAGCCCTGTAGATGCCTAGACTTCTATATTGCCTTCTCTAAAATATTATTCATCTCTGTTGTAATTTGTTAATATTGACAGCTCCCCAGGGAGTTGAATCCAGTCCTTGTCTACAAAAATTTGGACAAACTCAAAATATTGTTGTGTTTATAAAGGGCACAATTTTCATGATGTTTACAATTAAAAATAATTTTAAGAATACAATGTTGTTTTATTTTATTCTTGAAGACGTGTTTTACCAATAAATTAAGATTTGAGTAGACTACCTGTTCCAGACGCACATAATGTTATAAATTGAATATTGAATAGATGAATGTAGCAAGGGACCCCGGTATTCGTTTGCTTAGTGCTAGGCTCTCAATAAAGACAAATGGTTCGCTTTTGAGCCTGGCCTCAGCGATACCGGGGGCAATATAGCCAGAGAATACCTATTTGTAAATGAATAAATTGTATTAAAATTTTTATGTCATGTTTTGTAAGGCCCTAGAAAGGACCGTAGTATTGTATGTTGCGCGCGTCGCAGCTTTTGGTGAAATGACCCGCACAAGTGGGGTGCGCCGCTATTTACGAGGCTGGCGGTGTACTGCGAGTGGTGGGGGAAAAGGTATCCCCGCCACACTAGGCCAACCGGTGCAGCGTTACTGCTAGCCTCACGGAGCTTGTTGCGCGCCGCTTTATAAGTCGTGTAATTTAGGAAAATAAATCAGTTGAATTCTTAACTCTAAACAGTTAACAAGTGTTTTACTAAGTTCTCCAACCAGTGTTCTCCCCGCTCTTTGCTCCGCCCTGCCAGTCGACTGCCTCTCTACACCTCGGACCGGGTGGAAAGTCCTTTCCAGGACTATTGAGGTTGACTTGCGGTCGGCGTAGTTGTGCCCCTACCTTCCGACTTTGTCTTTGACTCTGTTGGGAGGGTGGCTTCTTCTTAACGTTTCACAAAAACCACATCATCAGTCAAAGGTTAGTAAAGAGTAAAAATGTTTTATCATACATTTTAGGTTATTTGTAGCCTTTTTATATTATACTCTTATTGTTTCCCTTAAATTACGTTTGTATATTCCACTTTATTGTACATAAAATATTTATATTAGCTTACCGGGGTCTCGAGTCACGGGTATGTAGAGGGGAGCGAGAGAACACCACTGCATCAGTCCCGCCAATGGAGAAAGAGCAGTCATCGGTATCCCACCACTGGGTAATACAGAGGGGTTCAGATGGGCAGACAAACAGACTTTTGGATTTGAGCAGACCTTTCGACAATAAGTCGATACATAATAATATTATTGTGTCATATTATCAGCATATCACTAAGATAACGATTTATTTTATTTTTGTACCACAACAGGCCAGGAGGCCCAATTACAGTACAGTGGTAAATTACATCACAAATCACCCAGGCTTGAGCAAAATCACATTGAACTTTTGTGTTCTCACCGGGAATCGAACCCGGAACCTTCCGTGTGTGAGTCGATGACCACTAACACCACGGAGGCAGCCTTTTTACAATCAAAGAAATAAGAGTTTTGCTTGATGATGTATAGACCGAACTAGAAATATGTGCAGTGTTTATATCTTTAAATTAACTATGAATGAAAGAAGTTAAATACAGGTAAACGTCGTTTTGCGCCGGTTCGATTTACGCCGATTTACAATTACGCTAGTCGGCGTCGGTGTGGGATTCCCCGGTTCGGCCGACACCAGATGACAGTGGGCGCCGCGATTCTAATAGCAGACACACTTTTTCACGTTGTTTTATTCTATTACCGTGTGCGTGAAATTGTTTCCGGGTTAGTTTTAGTTTTGCTTTTAAGAAAAAAAAAAAAGGTATGATTACATAGTTCAATAAAAGCAAATGAAATTGGATGCTTTTTTCAAAAAAAGTGTGAGAATTTAATTAAGTATCTACGAACTGGCGAGTTAGTATTTACTATAAAAAAAATATTATTTATATCAAAAGATTATTATTTATTTTGTAAACTAATTTAAACTGTATTTATTTAATACATTTATAATTAATTTAGTATTAAATAAACATGTTAGATTGTTCAAAAACCGCCTAGATGCACACAGCAATGTATAATAACCACGTACACTTGATATACCACGCATCAGCTTAATAGCTGCTAGTGTATCATTATTATTAATAAAAATAATAATTGTTCTTAAAATGTTGACACGGAACCTAACCTTATATCTTCCATTATATTTGTGTTCATTTTACGCCGGTGTCTCTCGGAATGGAACCCCGGCGTAGAACGACGTTTACCTGAACTAATAATGGTTTATAATTTATAACATTTAAAACAACAATATTCTCAAAAATAACCATTGAAAACTACATATTCAGTAGAGTCATTATTCCCTTTCGGCACCAAATGGTGCATAGGGCACTGCATTGGCACATCAATCGCAGCGTATCTTGATCATTTTTGTCACACGAAGGTAAGATCAGTCTCACGCTTCAGGTGCCAGTCCAGGGACCGTGAAATATTTTTAGAGTAAAAGCACCCTTTTAAATAAATATTTCATGTCAACCATGTTGGGATTCGAACCCCAGACTTGCACGGTAGGCAAATGCGCAGACCATTACACTACGAGGCCGACTTCAGTTAAACGTCCAAAATAATTAATATAGAACCGGATGCGGATCTTTTAAAGTAAGCGGATGCTCCGCGGATTTGGAGGTCCTTCGCAACTCTGGAAGGCTACACCACTCTGTCTTTGCATACAGATCTTTCCTCTACATTCATAGATCTTCTCATGCACGCACTGATATTACGACTTTTGAAATGTATATTTTCAAGTATTTGTTGGATTTGGACATGCCATGTCTTTCGCGGTATCCCTCATTGTCTGCATGTATCAACAATTGCGTTGTTAATTTTTTTAGCGTTTCTAACATTAAAAAAAAAAAAAATGACCTGCTAAGCCTCTATTAAGGCTTGTCAACAGGTGGGAAAGATGGGATATGGAAAGAAATTATGAAAAATAGATACACCACAACACCCAGACTAATAGAGAAAAAATCTTTTTTGGATTTTTTTTCTTGCAACTGGTGGGAATCAAACTCGCGACGCCAGTTTAACAGTTAGCTGTCTAATCAACTGCACTACATCGTCTTAATTTATTGACATAATAACTTTATTTAGCATTGTGTAGTTCTAATTTTTATATTCAAAATAAATTAAAGTATTAAAAAAAAAATGTTATACTATTTAACTTAACAATTTTTTTATATTTTAATTTTGATGCTACAATATTTTTAAAATTTTAGATTTTTTAATACTCGCTTTCAATTTTACTTGTGATGTTAGTCGCGTCACTCTTCCTACTTAGTCGTTCTAAGAAATCGTGGTCCAGTAGCTAGTGTTGCAAACTCAAGGATCAGACGTCCGAGGTTGGAACCCCACTTTACCCCAACTCTTTCATTTTCTAATAGCGAGTTATTTACAACTCGTTGGAAATAGCCACCGAAATTATTGGGTAAATTATAAGAACGCTAATACATCTTTAAAAAAAAAATCAGTGGATTATTTTTCTGCTATGAGCGTTTATGATTGACGAATAATGATGGCAACATAGATTAAAACTGTTTAGTTCCCAACTATTTTCATTCATTTTTTATGCATCTTAGGGAAGTTTCGTCGCGTAATTAAATGTTCATATTATATTACATCTAAGAAAGCATTTTTTTATTACAATCTTGGGTAAAATTCCTTATAACTGTATCTTGATATTTAAATCATTGTTTTTATGTTTGCGTTAACCAAAGTACATACAGCCCATTGTATTTCTGTAAACTGTAGCTAACTTCGTAGTTGACAATCATATAATGGTTTTTGACAAAATGGGCGATTGTATTAGCCGATGGCGTATTATTACTCTGAATATTTTAACACTCATAATTTTCCCAACGGCACCTACTTATACATAGGTCACTGAATTGATACTTCAACTGTAGCATATCTTGAATACACGAGATATATGATACAGATATCCAAGGATTATGAAGTATTGTCATTGAAACGACTAAAACGGAAATTGAACACGGGAACTCAGGCATAGTAGGCAAACACACTAACTTGTAGAGTACATGGTGGACTAATCTCGACTCAATTATCTTTTTCAGCGATGAGCTCATTTTAACTTGAGTGTAGAACAAGTCAAGAACACTCGTCGAGGGTTCCAGTTCTATATTAAGCATAGAACTGTAGCTTTCCTGACAGACTGAATCTACATAATACTAAGAGGCTTTACCCATGAGGTTATGACTTCCAGTAGACTTTTAGGAGGCGGTGAAAACGTTCCCTCTGGGCCTTCCTTGAGGTAAATCTCCACAACTGCAGTCATAAAGTTGGCCACGAACTGAGGAGCGATTTTGGGGAGTATTTTCAATGCTCCTTCATGGGTGGGATGTAGTATGAAATAATCTCTCACTAGACTATGAGCCAGGAGGAGAGACGGTTTGGATGTACAGCCAGTTTGTTGGAGCCAGGTGCCCATGGCCAATAACACCTACAAAAACAACATGCATATTTTATTTTTTAAATGTACGCTAAAAAGGTTTTTAAAAAAATAATCTAAATCTAGATGTAAAAAAAATAAATAAAGATAAAGAAAAGCAACATAAATACAACAAAAAAATTCAACAATATTTCAAATGAAATATTTTGTTGTGGTAAAATGGTTTTATTTGATGTTTTATTTCGTTTTAATAGGAAAATATCATGCTTTTTTTACAATTTTAAATTAATAAGGGTCTATGAAATACTGGTGAGTAAAAAATTTTTTTCTTTGTACACTTATTAGTATCATAAAAAATATTTTTTAATTCCCGCGAAAACGGTCCATTGGCCAATGGGCCAATGGGCCACGCCCCTAATAGGTCACGATTCGGTTAAATTTTGAACTTTGTTTGTTACCATTTAAATTTGAATAGAACATCGTCACGAATCTTGACGCCACAATTGTCAAGGCCAAACATTTCGCGTTTTGGTAGACATATTTTTTAACAATTTGATTTTAAAATTTAAGCATAAAAACATTTCTCCACAATATCCATTGAAAATTCAATTCATTTCATTCATTCATTTTTCTAAATTAATTTCACATATTTTCATTGGTATTTGCAGTATGTGATATTTCCCTACTGTCTGGTATGTGTATGTCAGCATGTATCAGTGGCGAGCCATGAATTATTTTATAGGTAATCTACAAATATGATAATTAATTTGTACCTACATATAAGTACATAATATACAAGTAATATAATAAATGACTATTTTTTTCTGTGGTTCTGTGAAAATCAACTCAAACAATTATTTTTAACCATGCAATATACATATGGAGCTTTATTCTACACTATTTTATACAATATTTGTGCAAAAGTTTATTTGAAAACACCACAATTACATTCAGTAGATATTTCCATTATTATTGAAATGTCAACACTGAACACTGGACGATTCCTTTTCAAATAAATAATACCAAGAACGGACACTTCAGACGCCACATATCCTATGTGATACATAATATGTCAACGGTATCTTATCAAAGAAAAATAGAACTTCGGCAATAATGTTCGAAATACTAGTTTCCGAATAGAGAATCATCAAATAATATTTGTAATCTGCAAGCTTGTTTTTATTTTTTACATATTTATTACAGCAATTTACAAGTAATTATTTATACATCAAATTAATTAAGTGGTAAAAGTAAACATACATATTTTTTATTTTTGATGTTGGTTCATCTAAACTGCCCAACTAGGGATAGCTTCCCCGTTCTAAGGCAGTAAATTATGTATTTTATAATAATATTAAAAAGTAATTACAGTTTTATCATAATGTGTGCTTTTTCAGTCTTAAAAGTAAACAATAAGTTTAAAAAGTTTTAAGAAGTCGTGAAGTAGGGAAAACACTTTCTTGAATAAAAAAAAAGTTAGTAGTACAAAAGTAGAGTAGGATTTTTCAGGTAAGCGTAGATATTCAGTACAATAAGACTGGAAGTGAAAGGTGAAGATAAGACTTATGAATGTAGAAGAAGCGAGGTCCATATGCAAAGACAGTGCGATACTCTCCGCAAAGGCTTGCCAGTTGTTTGTCTGAGGTATTCGCTTCACTCTCCACTAATCTGACGGATCTGTCTGACTGACTAACTAAGCAATGTGTTCCCCTTTTATAGAGCACTTAGTTAGTTACAAAACAAATTGCATAATACAAATTGCTTAATACGAATTGAATAATTCAAGAAAAATTAAGTTATTGTGTAAATACTACCGAGCAGCAAATCTAAGTTTTTAAAGAAAGACAAAGAAAACAAAGTCATCATATAAAATATTTTTCTTAAACGGATTGTTGTACTCTCATATTTGTTACATATTGTTTCTTAGTCATTACACAACAGGCTAAAAATACAAATAAAATTTTACTATTATATCATACAAAAAATATCAATGTGCATATGCGATAAGACAATCTAAAATATGTCTAGAAACCTGCTCATAAAAGGTCTAAACAAACCTTAGTGGATTAAATTTAGTACTTGTCCAGTAGCCTTTAGACCGGTGGTTCTTAACTGGTGCTCTGCGGAGCACTGGTGCTCTTTATGCTGACTCGTTTACTGTGCGATTTAAGTTGCAGATATAATGGCTAGATGGCAGCACCCTTGCAAAGTGAAGTTGTGTGCGCTCACCTCACAATAGCGCCAGCGGTCAAGTACTCTATCAAGAACCGTTGTTTGGTTACTAGTTACTAGCACTTCCGCGCAGGGGATTCCCCTAGCGTTATTGTGTTTATATAGCTAATAGATAGACCCTGTTTATAACATAAGTGCATCTTTAATTTTTTTTAAATATATTACAGCTTTCAACCTCATATTTGTGTGAGCTAGGTTTCTCGACATTAGCCGCCAATATTAAAATGAAGAAACGCAAAACCTTGGCAATTTGGATGAAGAAATGGAAGTAGCTAGTTAAATTTTAAACTTAATATTGCTCAAATTTTTAAAAGTTGACAACGTCAGGTGTCACATTAAATCATTTTCGCCACAAAAAGTTCCATTCGAGTATTCATGTTTTTATGTATTTTTAAAATTAATTTAATTTATAACTTGTCTGTAGTAAAATAATTAGTTTTATTTTTAATAAAAGTTATCTTTGCATGTTTGAAACTTTAGTTTTGGTGTACCGCGAATTTTCCCTATGATCAAAAGTGCTCGCTGACTTCAAAAAGGTTCAGAACCACAGCTTTAGACAAACATAAAGTATTACAACTTAACTACATGACAATATTATTTTTTAAAAATGATGAAGTATTTTAATTGGTTATTTGTATTTGTTTTCTTTCATACTAAATTACTATGCATTCATTATTACCATTCATGCCGCCTAAGTGATTTTTAGAAACCTTGATTGGTTTACACTTTAAAGTGATATTTTTAAAAGAGGGCATGAGTATTATTGTAGAAAGAACATATAATTTCACATCTTACCGGTGCTATTGAGGCCGAAATAGCCATGCTCGCCAATTTACACATAAACTTCATTCGTCTACTGGCTTCAATACCCCCAAATAAAGATAAGAAAATAGTATTTTTCGCAGTCTCGTTTAAAGGTCCTGAGAAATATTCACACAGAACATCTAGTAACTGCAATTCTTGCAGTGGATTCATTCCTGATGATCTCCGCATACCGCGACGGTCAGACTCGCAAAAGACAAACTCGCGCATCAAATCCACTGCAAGATCTAGTTGCTTTGTTGATGGGATATTTCGTCCCGTTATTAATTGTTCTGAAAAATAAACACTCTTAGACGTAAAGTTTTTATACAAAAATATATTTAGAGACTAATAAAATGTAAATCGAACCTATTCTTATTAGAGCTTCTTTGGCACAAAACGGAAACTCCTGTTTTCTCAAGCTGTATTTTATGTCAGACATTTTACTGGTTTATTGACGAGTTGACACCTAATGTTTTTTAATTTCTTATTAAGCGTAACGCCAACCAACTAAAAATAGCAAAATAATTTAATTGATTACGATATTTCTGTTATTTGACATGTCGAAATGCACATCAGAATCAATCTAAATCTAAACGTCAAAATCAAAACAAATTATAGACTTATAGACAATGTAGACTATATGTTTCATCTACGCTTATATTGCTTATTGAAAAGCCATAGACAACTTCGGATAAAAGCAAGAGCATACCATAAACGTACGGGTGATATTTCAAACGCTCTCGCGGGCGTAGAAAAAGCTTTTATCTCGCGTATTTTGTATGTAAATACACGAGATAAAAGTGTTTTCTACGGCCTCAAGAGCTGTTCAGAATAGGTCGCTAAATGCTCCTGGTCGGGTGAAATGTCCTCATCGACTAAAATAAATATCGATGTTTTCATTATAATGAAGAAGTTCAGTGGTCATTTTTAATTTTGTTTTATTTGTAAAAGACAATATATGTCGTATTATCAGCGCTATGATTTTTTAAAGTTTTGTGACATCAGAGGTTCTCTTCCGTTAATTCTCGATCAGTTCTGCCGATTGGTCCGTTGACGATAAGCAAACCGGAAGTCTTCCATAGCTCTTTCGTCAATGGTTGATTCATATAAACTAGTGACGTCGTTCAAAGTAGTTAGTTTTTATTATTTTTTTCGTACATTTTCAAGAAACTTTGCTTTACAATTTAATGCTCTAATTTTTACCGCGCGCAATAAAACATTTACTGTATCCAATTTCCCAAAGGACTGATGTTCTTCATTGAGAGCAGAAAAAATAATAGAATATATGTGTATTTATCCGCATATTCTCTTTTTGAATTAATGTGTAATTTTACACACATTAGCATATTTATTATATTAGAGGTCGTAAGCATTATTAAAAACATTTCAAATATAAAATACATATTCCCACACTGCGCTATGTATCTTCAAAAGCATTAACCCTTTTGCTACCTACTTACAATTTTTCATCTGTACATACTTTGAAAAAGCTCAATTTTGTGTATAGGTTTAATGTAGAAAGTACATTATATCATATTAAAACAGATCTTGAATTTACTTACTATCAGTGTGAAAAGTAAGAAAAACAAAGGCTTTTTCAGTTAAAACGTTATAATCGTGGTTTCTATATCTACACCCAGTGGTGGATTGGACTCTACATTGAAACAAAAAATACAGCGAATCACGATGATATGTTGCATGAAGGTAAGCTGATCAGCCTTACGCCCCAGGTGCCAGTTCACGGACAGTGAAATATTGCGGTGTTAAACCACTTTTAAAACAACCTTGCCAGGAATCGAATCCGGGACCTCAACCATAGTAGGCAAATGTGCCAACCATTTGAATTTAGAGGCAGAAATATACATACTCAATTTCCTTATTCAGGATTTTTACCAGAGTAATTATTGAATCAAAAACACACCCTGGTCTGGCTCTACTTTATACGCAGAACTATATGGTTCATCTGACATCAAGACGTAGAAAAGCATGAATAATAATTATTATTATAAATAATGACAAATCCAATTTATAATTTATGCCAAATTCGTAACACTATTTGCCCCTGTGAAAAATTGTAAGCAGATGGATGGATTATCCAATTGTGAACACCCCTGTGCTTTTAGATTAATCTAGATTTAGTATAGTTCAAATAAAATTTATACAAACATTTTGATGCACTTAAATCATTATGATAGGATAGACATTATATCCTTTGCCTATGATGATAAGTACATTATTTAAATACAAGTTACTTTGAGCAAAAATATTTTACAATGGCAATGGGACCAACCATTGTAAATTGTAAGATACACTTTATGATGAATGGATGGGTGCTTACTTACACAACAGACTGTTCTGATTTGCAAAAGTTTTATATACTATATTAATTTGTAGAGAATGTTTAAAAAAATATTTATACTTTATTTGGTATTTCTTTTGAACAATCTTCTAAAGACTCTTGGCAGAACATATTGGCTTCCCAGCATTCGTGTTTATTTATTTTCTTCCTTTTTTTTTGTCGACTAACTCATACTGCTATTATTTTTCAACATCAAAACAAAACAGTTGCAAAATTTGTCCAGGATGTGATCAGGATTCTTAATTCCTATTGGTTAAATCTATCAGCAGACTTTGAAATGGCAAATTGTTTACCGACCCTTTTGAAAAATTGCTTTATTGTTAGTGGTTCAAACTGCATTAAAAGATTTCTGGCATTTAAAAAATAGGGACTCATTTGGGAAGTAATGAATCAAACATAATATTTGAATTTTATTAATTTAAGATGAAATTTTTTAAACTTAATAGTTGTTAGAAGTAGATGGGGGTAGTTAAATTATTATTTATAGTACTTGTACATATTACAATAATTGAGTTTTTCAGATAGTTTGTAATGAGTATATTATTTTAGGACAATACTTTACTATAAAGAAGCATAAGAGTAAGTCATATTTTGCTCGAAAAACTATCCTAAAACCATAACATTTCAGTCAAATTTTACTACAAGAAAATACTTCTACTAAAATTATTATAATTATTAGGTACTAAAACTCACAAATAAATAGTATCAAAAATTTTCTATTCTTAAAACCTATCCGCAGCACAGAAATTTATATACAAACAGGATTCTACACTAAAGGATCATTCTCACTTCTGGAAGAAGTTTTATACATCAAAATCCATAAAAAACTCATTTTGCGGATTTATTATTTATAAGCATTATATTTCCCGGTGCACTGAATGGCCCTATCCTCCGATGTACATCAATAGCGCGTACTGCAAAATAATACTTGAATCCAGCCATAAAATGAGTGAGGGTACATGCCATTGGAAGCGGAAGAGCTTTGACATCCCCAATCTTCTTCCATAAATCTGTACTTGGTTGTGTGGCAGCTTCTTGGTAGGCATATATTTGATAACTAGCAATAGATTCATGCTGAGCTTCAGAAAAGTCTTCCATTTCCCAAGATATTACAATACCATTGTCTACTCTCGCTATTTTGAGGGAAGGTCTCGGAGGGATCCATTTTAATCCGGGAGACATGAGAATTTTGGGATTGACAGAATTAGGCAACGGGGCGGGATGTTGATAATATACACTATTGGGTCTTATCGGGATAGCTTGACCAAACCGCATTACTTGATTCCCTTGTGGTGAGAAATTCCTTATTGGTGAATTAGTTTTATTTCCCAATATTTTACGTGGTCCAACAGAATTGACTCCGCTTTGCCCTTGGGCAGATATGGGAATATAAACAGGGCGTGGGCCGGGAGCTGGATTGTTCATAACATAGGTTGTAGTGATCCTGTTTGGATTAGTTAGCTGTTGAGAATTTACAGGTCTTATTGTCGACTGAATGGCCCTTGCTACTTTGAGAGCAGATTGTTTTGCTGGAGGTTCATCATCAGTTAAGTCTATTGATTGTATAGCAGGTCGCTTTTCAGCACTTTGTTTCTGATCAGAATGTGTTTGGGATAGTACAGTTTTAAGTAAACTCGAGTTATTGGAATTATTTGGAGTGGAATTAGATAATATCTTAGGGGTAAATTTTGGAGATTTGGGTGAGGGTGAATTTGTTGGAACCAAACGGGGTATTGGAACTGTATTGGTTTTTTTGGGAGCAATCTTAATACCAACATTAGCAGCATTAGATACAGGAGATGTTGTAGGATTATTTTGTCCATTTTTCGAGGGCCTGCCTCTTTTTAGACTTGGTGTGTTTGTATCCGTAGAGTTAAAATTAGTTTTTTCGGGAGAGGTATTTAACTCTTGTTGTCGACTGGCAGGTTTTACTGTTGGAAATCCAACCTGCAAACCAACTGACCGGGTAATTTTGATAGGAGTTGGTTTTTCAATTTCACGTTTTTGTTGTTCTTCGCTGACTGTTTTTAACACTATCTGTAAATCTTTATTCTGTTTGTTCAAACTGATAACTTTTTTACGCCATTCTTCCATACTTTTTTCATAAGCTTTTAATTTCAACCGTATGTCACTTAATGCACTTCTACCAGCAATTCCTTCAACTATTTTTACAACACAAAATTCTTCTAAATCTGCTCTCGACATTTCTCCTAAAGAAGGTGTAATACTTTTCATAAAATTTAGTGGAGATATTATCTCATCAGTTTCATTGACTGATTTTCCAACTTCGTTAGTTTTAGCACATTTTGTGGATTCTTCTACACTGGCAGCTAGAAAATATAAGTAAAATTGTTAAAACCAATCAACTACAAAGTACTTTATATAAAAAACTTTTTATTTTTCGGGGTAACCTTTGAATAAATAAAAAAACCATTATATAGTTTGATCACGTATTTCAAAATAAGTAACTGGTGATAAGAAGTTTATTGATAACATTGTGAAATTACCTTTTGTACTCACTCCAGGGGAAGGTAATTCATTAAACTTAGAAAGAGGCGTTGAAACATTATGAAGATTTCCCTTTTGAACATCTTTAACAGAGTCATTTATGAGAACAATATCATCATCATCATCAATAGCAACAATCTGATCTTGCACAATACTGTTTTTACTTTTCTTGGAACCATCATTTTCCTCATCAGATATTAAAACATCAAACATATCAGTTGCACTTGATTTTGTCGTTTCATTATTTAAACCATTAGTTGTGAGTTTAGCATTAGATTTTTCAACAATGGATTCATCCGCATTCGGTATTATTTCTGCATTATCTGCTTGTAAAGTTTCACTCGTGATTGTTTTTTGTAAGTTAGTGATATCATTTGTGACACTTTTAGTTGCAGATACATTGGAGGATGAATCAACAGATTCTGGTTTTTGATGACTGACAGTATCGGAGGAATTTACATTATCAGGTAAAGGTTGATTGGTAAGAGAATTTTTATCGCTATCATCAATTGACATTTTATCTACACTGTCAGTTGATATTTTATCTACATTGTCAGTTGATATTTTATCTACACGGGCAGTAAAAGTTGTAGCTACATCGTCAGTTGATATTTTATCTACACCGGCAGTAAAAGTTGTATCTACATCGTCAGTTGATATTTTATCTACACCGGCAGCAAAAGTTGTATCTACATCAGCAGTTGGAGTTTTGTTAGCAACTGGAACATCATAATTGCTGCTATCAGAAGTTTTTCCATTTTCTGGTAGATTATTGATAGCTGATAAAGATTTACTTAAGATAGTTACACATTTATCATCATTTATTTTTGCTTCATTGAAACTGGTTATAGATTTACTAGGATCATCAGGTTCATGTTTTTCAATTTCAGGTGATACATCTACTATTTCAGTTGAAGATTTTTCAGCATTTAATTCAGTCATTTCTACTTCAATTGATGGTTTAGTTGAACCTTCTTCTACAACTGCATTTTTAATGGCAAGACATTTTTTTTCTAAAATCGATGTATCTGTGATATTAACTTCAGTCGAAGTATTGTTGATGCAAACATTTTCCACAGAGGGGTCTTCAAGTATCGGTGTAATTTCACATGCAGATTCCATCACATCACTTGCAGTAGACAAATTATTTCCAACATTTAATTCATCTGTAGTAGAAATGTCCATGTTTTCGTTTGAAGTACTATTAAAAAGGGTTTCATTTTCTTTATCTTTTGGTTTTGCACATTCATCAGTAAACACATCTTTACAGCCATCTTCTAATGCAACGATATCTGGAAAAAAATATACTAATGTTAAAGTAATCACGATATATAACATGGGACTGTCTTTGGTGTAGTTAATATCATTAAGTATTACCGTTTGAAGATGGAGAAACTGTTTCACACACTCCAGACGTAGTTTTATTTTCTGGTTCTTTGAAATCGAATTGATCAATTTCCATGTTTTCAATTGAAACATTTTCCTTTGGACTAACATCTTCACAAATTCCGTTTATTGCAAGAATATCATCCTTTTGTGAAAGTTTTTCACTCTCTGATGCGCACGCTGTAAGATTGGCAGAGACTTCCATATTTGTTGAAGTATTTTTAAGAGTAGAAGATGGAACTTTATCGCACAATTCTTCAGAATCAGGAATAAGTTGCATTTTATAAACAATACAACTATAAATTAAGCATCTGGCATTTTCCCTAAAAAAAACACAATATTTTAATAGGCATATAGGTGGGTACTTAATTATGAAAGGTGCAAACAGACTATAGTTGAATTTAAATCAAATCAAAGCAGAAAAATCATCCTTGAAAATATAAGTTGCTTAAATTGTTACAATCATAAAAAAATATTTAGTGCGCATTTTCCATTGTGTACGTATTGATACATGTTTATCGTACCCTCAATTTATACATAAAATAGTTTAAAGCCCAAGACACAAACTAGCGGGCCGCCGATGCTAGGTAATTTATGTACTTAAACAGTCTTACATCATGTCTTTTTTTTTTTAATTGTACAATTTAAACCGACGTGCCGTCCAGCTCGAAGTATTTCTCTGAACTGACAAATAAATTAATATATTGTTAGAATTATTTCAGCGCATTACCGCCGGCCATGTCAATACTAATTTCTATGGAGATAGGCGACTCCAGCGTTTTGAAATATTCCCAATGTTTGATTGAATTAATGCATTTATATTATTATTGAACTTATTTTATATGGGATTATGAAATATTTTTTTCATAAAATGTGTGTAATAAGCGCACGGAGCACGACAGAAAACACATTTCGCATGTTTTACATAAGCTATAGCCCTTAATATGTATAGTTCAAAGCAGGCCATAAAAATTATACAATGACAAAAATACTTATAGTATGCACAATTGTTTTTAATACAGAATTAACTATTAATTAACTAGTTCTAAAGATCTATACTGAACACCGGGGTCAAAGTAGAGTATTGAGGTCAAAGTATACTCAGGTCGAATAAGAACACTTAGGTCAAAGTAGAAAATTAAAGCCAGTGGAAGTCACAATAGGATTTAGGGTTAATACAGATTTTGAATTTAGAAAAAAATAGTCAAGCTCTGGAATAGTTAAACTGAGACATTTCAGTCAAAGTAAAATCTTATTATTGTTTTGCATTGTGTATATTTTACTTAAAAAATAAATACAAAATTGGCCAAAGGAAGTCAAACATAGATGTTGGCAGCATTAGAAGATTTTTCACTCTTTGTTTTGAAAAAGTAAGTTTCATAATAAAAGGCTCAAATGATGACAGTATTGAAACAGACCATTCCTCACAAGTGTAGTGTCATAATTTTTTACCGAGGTCACTCACCGTGTGGCGTCATCATTCCACCTACCAAACTCAACACGGATTTTTTTAAAATAGCATTTTAAGAACTACATTTTTCGTTTGGTTAATAAAAAGTACAGAATATAAATAAAATATATTAATATTACTAATTATGCTTTTTCCAAAATTGTGGACTTAACGCAAATATAAATTAAATTATTTTGATAATCTAACTACCCATTGTCATTATAATAAATAATTTATTATTATTATTACCTATTAAAATATTATACAAGTTAATTAGATTACTGACAATCGATTATTATTAATCGAATACGTTATTTTTTTATTTAACACATATTTTAATTCAACTGAACTGCTAACTTTCGTAATTAGAGATACATATTGTTGATAAAATTATATTTCAGTATACATACTTTTTAAGTGTATTACAATAAATATAAATTTTTCATAATTTAACTATTACTTAGATTACATTAATGATCATAATATATATATATTTATAAATTAGAAAAAATATATTGCATTGTGGTGTTATGGTCAGCGCGTTTGCCTACCATGCAAGAGATCTCGGGTCCGATTCCCGACATGGATAATATGAAATATTTATTTAAAAGGGTGTTTTCACACTAGAATATTTCATAGTCCCTGTACTGGTACCTGAAGCGTAAGACTAATCATCTTACTTTCATGTAACAAAAATGATCGAGATACGCCGCGATTGGTGTACCAATGCAGTGCCCTAAGCACTTTTAGGTGCGGAAAGGGAATAATGATGATGAAAAATAGTTTAATTGTTCGTTTGAATCCGTAATTATAATCGGTTATTGAACAATCTAAAAAAGTTAAATTGCGATGCGTAATTTAATTAAAATGTATTTTTGTAACACAATGGGGTCATAAAGTTCAGTGTGATTGATTGAATTCAATTGCACTGGAAGTGCGAAATATATAGAATAGGATTGAGAAAATCATTAAATTATTGTTATCTCACCATGAAATAAACCCGGAACCCCATGTACGATGTCATCACCCATCACACCCCTGGGGCACCATAATTTATTTTCAAACCCACCAAAATTTTATGTTAATTTTTTAATCGGTTATTTTTATAACTGTTATATTGATTATTCGAATTAGAATTAATTGATAATCGTTAGCCGAAAAAAATGACAAGATCGGGGCATCTAAAAGGAAACAAAAAAATACATAGTGCATACGCTTGTTTCCAATATTCCCACATGGCGCAGAAATGTGGACAGTTAAAGCACGTGAGAGGAGAGTATAGATGCCCTCGAGATGTGGTGTTGGCATCGAATGTTGAGGATCCCATGGACAGCCAAAAGAACGATCGTCGAACCCAGAAAGGAGAAAATAATAATCACGGACAGTGTGTCACGAGTCACGACTAAGAGGTAGAGCTGCAGCTCGATGGATCGACCATGTAAAAACAATGTCACAGGTGACCCCACATGGAGCTGTGGAGAGGGTGCATAGCCGTTAAGGGTGGAGACACATTGAACGACGGAGTAGTAGCCGAAAAGTAACAATAAAGTAAAAATCGTAACTGTAACTGGAAACGGGGGAAACAATCGAAAAAAAACCGCCGCGAAAAACTTTTGAACAAATGATCCATGATACAAAATATTTTAAAGTTTCGTAAAAAAAGACTAACATTTCGGTAATGCATTTCACCAACAATAATTAATAGGTAAGTATTACTAGATGAATCGGATATCCTTCTGACCGGCAATTAATTATTCGATTATTTTAATTAATCGATTATGCGCATCACCATTCCAAACATACAATAAAAATGGTTGACTACCCCTGTAGTATTATATTTTAAAGAAAATATTGAGAACCAGCGGAACGTTTGATAATCTGTTTAAAGGGACGCGTACTGTCTTTTCCATTACGATTTACGATTGGGAAAATCAAATTTCTCCCAAATCAATTTTTGGAAATCTTCTAAAGAAAAACTCGAATCCTCCTTGCTTAGAAAAAACAGCGAAAAACGCGTCAACTTATTTAGTAAAATTATAATTTCTACGGCCCTCTTGAAAATAAATTACCCTCTCTTCCACTCAGAAGACAATATTGAACTTTGTGGACTGAATCAATCTGAATCACCGGTAAGTATTTAAAAATCTTTTTTAATATTTGACCAACCACTCAGTTGAATAAAAAAAAATGTATTTATAATTTATAAGCAACATTTGGTAATATACTGAGTAAAAAAATCAACAAAAACTACTTAGACCCAGACCTTACCTCTCGCGTCAGAGATTCGATCGGATCGGTTCCAATTCCTTAGGTTCATTTACATAAGTTTGAAAATCTAATGCCATTACCTACATGTTTTTAATACCTACTGGCCAATCGTAAATATATTCAATAATTCCGCGTGTCCAAATCTACAAATCCTAGTAGCTACGTGGAATGCCGCACGATTAGTAAAATCTAGAACATTTTTTTTATTGATTAATAAAATAAACGTAATTTTGCAGCAATTTAAAACAAAATATTTTTTAGGTTGTAGTGGCCGTTATAATTTAAATAATCGATTCATATGCCCGTATTCAGGGACTAAACTCAAGGTGAGGAAAATATATTTTAATCTCACATGCACATAATAACTGGAAGGCGAGGACAGTGGAATGAATTTTCCTCATCTTGAGTTTTGTCTGCGAATACGAGCAATGGTCGCGAATGTTCTTTGGTCTTAGGCCTTGAAGTGATTTTTCACGCTAACTGCATTCTATAAATAGCATACATTATTGGTGCCTTGCGTGTAGATCGTTTAGCGGGTAAAAATTCAAAGAAACCATCTTAATAAATTTACAGTAACAATAATAAAATAAAAAAAACAGATTTCTGTCAGAAGCGTCAAAACGTCAGAAGTCCGACGCACGGCACGGTTTACGGTACGCCGCGCCGTGTCGCGCTGTTCGCTGTACCCACATAATGCTGATTTATTGGCCACAATATTATTTTATTATAATATAATATCATGTTCTGCGCCTAAATCTTATTCAGTGATTTTTATTATAAAAAGGAACTCACTATAACTAAACCCCACGTTATAAAATATAAGTCCCCCGAAAAGTCCTAAAAAAACACAGAATGTATGAAACTTTTTTTTTACATAATATTGTAAATAACGCCTTTACGTTAAAAGGTAAGCAAAATATACATATAATATCATGTACCTGGGTAATCTAGGTAAATAGTTCAATTGTTGAAAAAAAATATGCATATAAAAAATCTAAATCGAAAAGATAAATCGCGTTTAATCAATACTTGATCAAATAGCAATGTTGCCTTGTTATTCCTAGCGGTGACGTTTGGATTATATTATGAAATAATTTGGCAACACCGCATTGCTTGATCTCGGTAAATAATATTATTTTAGTTGTCAAAGTCAAAATAGTAGTGGTAGATCAAGAAAACAGAATTTGTTATGGATTAAAAAGTGCAACTTACTCTAAACAGCTGCTTTTCTTTTTCCTTCCTTTGATTACACGTATATTTTTTAATAGAAACTAAAATAATGAGCACGACAAGCAAGACCGCCCGTTTGCGACCTCCTGTCACAAATACCGGCGATGCCGATACTAGACTAGAGGACGCTCGCGCATGCGCATTGACGTTTGGTTTTGTTGTAGAACCAGTAGAATTACTGTACTATCAGTAGAACTTTAGTTAAATAATACAGTTTCATTATTTTGTTATACTGACGGAATAGATTAAAAACAATACTTCAAGTAACGAGTGTATGGTTGTTATTTTTTTTACAAGTATTTTGACGGGTTACTGTTACTCTCGGTTGACAGATTAATTTAAAAAAATTACATTAAAACGCGTGCACTCACAATTATTATTTTTTAAATATATAAATCATTTTTAAAATGATCTGACAACGACAAAGATTATTTAGAAAATACAATAATAGTACATTAATATTGCCCTAATGATCTTTGGAATATAAACAAATAATATCCAGTAGAATTTAGTAGAATGACCTTCACGCGATCTTTTGCAACAACTCACACGAAAGCGAGTCAACGATAAAAGTACGCTATCTCTTTTATGTCAACGGCACTACGTAAACGAACTCTTGTTTGTTATCTCTTTCTTGCACTTACACACTACGCTTAGTCCGTTCGGGTTCGAGCAAAATTATTATTACAGTAAGCAAACCACTGTGTGAAAAGAACCACACAGCGCATACTACTCAGTGCCGAGATAGGGGGACTGGAATAATACCCTTTTGTAAAAAAATATCGATCCAGAATAATTTTGGGTGTGCAGCACTGTGTTATGTGAATACGATGTTGCCAGATGATACGTCAGCCGCCGTCAGCAGATAATGTGACCAATTCTACCTTCCAGACTACTAACTTCTATACAATTTCAATACTACTTCTGCTGCTCAAAGTCAGGGGTGAGTAACATTACAACGAAATGTAGGTAGTTGTTTATGATACATACATTATTTCTGCATATGTAGGTATATTATATTTATTCAAACTGAATAATGCTAAATGACGAATTCATTTCAATTGACCTTTAACAATTGATAATTCTAAAGTCGAATAAAAATCCTAATATATCTAATGGTGCGAAAATGATGCTTATCTTTATTAATAACTGTTTACCCAAAACATAAAAAATAGATACATATCATTTAGTTGTCTAATAAGTTAGTCAAATAAGTGATTGTAAAACTGGGTAGGTAATGTATTTGATCAGCAGTGTAGCGGTAGTTAACCTAAAAAATATAAATAATATTTTGAGCTGAACTTCACCAGTCTATCTACTCAATAACATTATTATAATGTCATTAAACTCAATTCACAACATTATTTCACAGCAGTGCCACTATCTAAAGTAGCATTCTAATAATTCCATATTGCCTACGTAGCGTCCGTTTGTCGGTTCGTCGTACAGAAAGTATGAATTTATGTCAGTTTGGTTAGTCGTCATAAAATTTTATTTTTTTGACACGGCTCGCTCGATATGAATAAGGCAACTTGAGCTTTTTTTATTATAAAAGTTGTGCGATCACGAATAAGATAAATATTTTATCAAATAAAAGCTCTTTAATGAGCGTCCGATTGACTTATTTTTTACAGGTGCATTTCTTTATAATTCATTACCAACCGGTTTCGGAACCAAAAGCCGTTCCACATCGATTTCAATAGTAAATAGACGGGGCGTGGTACCGGTATAGTCGTAATTAAGTATTTAGGAGGTGACAAATTGAGTGTAGGTAAAATAAATATTTTAAGAGCAACGCTCTCAGAGCAGCGCAGTGTATCAAAAATACACGTACATTTGATATGGAATAAATATAAAAAAAGGTAAGAGGTCTTACTCGAATATCTAAGAAGCCGGACTGCGGAAATAACCGTTTCGGTCTCGAAGATCTGAGTTGGAAACGACAGACTCGGTAACAGGTTACACCCAAAAGAAACCAAATCGGTCGGTTTATCGACCGTGCGGAAATCTGACAACGTCGTAAAAATACACCCATCGCAGTCGCAACGGGCAAGTGCGAGAGAGACGAAACGGGCCTTACAAAGGCCGGGGAATTCATGGTGCTACTGACGACTGGTGTGTGCTGTGCGGAGAACGCTGCTCGACGCTCTCCCAGATCAAATGCTGCTCTGATAAGCTGACAACTTAGGGGTTTTTGAAAGTACTATTAAAAATTATAACAACGCAATTTACGCGTTGTACAAAGCTGCCTTTTGGTTCTAATCATATCGAAATTTAGTAAGCGGTAAAAGTTTTTTTAGTGTTACCCATCCAACACAATGAAACACACGCGTCATTATCTATAATAGGGGACCGAAAGGACTTTAAATCGATGTTAAAGGATAGTACCCACATGGTACATATTTCGTAACTTGCGTTGAAAAAATGTTTTTTTTGGGTATATTTTGAGTATCTTTTTTTTAATGTTTGAAGCATTAACTTTGTGGAAAAAGTTTGTTTTTTACACACAACTTTATTTTTTAATTTATAACTGACTAGTTTCGGCAACACATTGCTTTCTCCAGGGTTTCAAACGATGAGAGGAAAGGACGGAGGAGGAAGATGGGAGAAGAGGAGAAAAAAGAAAATAGATAAAAGAAAAGAAAAAATATCTATCCCATCCTCTCTTTCGGTTTGTAATTAACCCCGAAGAAGGCAATGTGTTGCCGAAACTAGTTGCTTTTTTATTTTAATCTGTTAAAATAATAAGACTAATTTAATATTGTACTACAACAGTGGCGTAGCTGAGAGAACATTTAAACGTACCTTTTGTAAATAATAGTCACTAGCAGGCAACAATCGGCTATCGCCTACTGTTACATGCTAGAGGATTCGACCCTTTGAGTCTTATGTAATCGGCCGTAAAGGCCTCTTTTATCGGCCCTACTGGCTTTAGTTTTCGGCTCCTCGCAGCTCGGTTGATTAGGATCTCGGTCACCTAAAAGTATCGTCCCTTTGGGCCTCGCTTTTTTGTTATTCGGAATTATCATAATGTAATAAAAAATAATCTCTCACTCAAAATAATGCTACAAAAACCACACAAAATTTACGTAAATATGAAATATTGGTTAGTAAGCGATTAAAATAAAAAAGAAAATAATAAGTTGTTTAAAAATATAACAGTCAGCTGTGGCCGACTGTTACATGCTGGTACATTCGGCTCTTCGGACCTCATTTAGTCGGCCTTAATTAAGCTGTCCTCTTGGTCTAATATATATTAAATACCTACAAAAGAGATCGATAAATTAGCAATTAAAATTTAATAGCGAAGAATCTTTAATTTAAAATAAGAGCTGTCGCAAACTGTTACATGCTATTAAATTCGGCTTTTCAGGACGTATTTAATCGGCCCTACGGGCCTGAATAAATATGTTCTATTGGCCTTATTAAATCGTTGATCGGCTCTTAGGGCCTTGGTTAACCATTTAAAGAACACTTATTTTGGTTGATTTACGACTTGCAAACCAAATAAAACATGTTATTTTTTAAGATAATAAATCTATTGCATTTTTCCTGAATGGAAGACTGGTCTACTTGGTACATTTGTGAAATAATACGAAATATTTAAAAACAAATACTTACCTCAATTCTGTTGGTATATTTATGTACCACTTCGTTCGGACAGGTTAATTAGGATGTCGGATGCACTATATTAGTCATTCATAATACAAAAAAAAAACAATATTCATGAATATTGGCGCTATATAAGTTATCCGTAATAATATTATAAACGATATCAGAATACAAATGAATTATTTTCGAAATGTAATAGTTACATTTCAGGGAATCTATATACAGGTTGCCCCAGAAGTCGACGTCAAGCCGGTAATGGATGATAGAACAAGTCACGCTAGTTGTGAGAAAAATGTAAAAAAAATACAATAAAAAAGTCTTGTATTTTTTTAATTATAGGCATATGAAAAAAAATCGACACCCTGTGATGGTCTTTTAACTCCCGTTACTACAAATCTTTATTTTATTAAAAATAATAATTTATTATGGAATTCTGAATAACGTTTCTTTAAATTGTGGTCCAACGTTTAAAGCTAACTGCTCCAGCTTGAAAGAAAATGTTACTTTTTGCCCAACCAAGTATTTAAAATCAACACTACTCCCAATTTTAACTGACTGAACTGAAAAAAAATGTACTACGATAATTTGGCAAGTAACTTTGAAAGTTGGCGCATTTAATAAGGATTCCAAAATGATACAACACTAGCTTGATTATTTCTTAAATTAGGTGTGGACATTTTTTTTATAATGAAACCCAGTTTTGAGCATTTGTTTCTGAGAGACTAAGAGTCATTTTATGAAGTGTGAGCGAGACAGATAGTGACGCCAATTTTACAAATGGCCGGCTTGACGTCGACTTCTGGGACACTCTGTATATGTTCTCATCATCATTAATGAGGACAAAACAAAACTGAGGATTGCCTCCCAAAACCTCGGCATAATCCCCCACACCTTCACAGGGGGAAACTACGAATTTCAGGTGATCAATTATTTTACTAGGTTCCACAGTCACCAGTAAAAACAGTACACGGGAAGAAATCAGGAGGAGAATAATGGCTGCTAACCGTTGCTACTACGCGCTTCAAAAACAATGACGCATTCTTTAAATGTTTAGACAAGAAGTAAAAAATACAATATCATTCTTATATTTGTGAGGTTTAGGGGTGGGTAAGCTAGCTATTTTTTAGTATGACCAAATGTCTGTAGACAAGGCTGGATTTCACTCCCGGGGAGTTATTAAGATTACCAATTGTTGCCACAGAGAAGGAAAACATTTTTGAGAAGGGAATATGAAAGTCCAGGAATTTACAAGGCCTATGACCCGTCATTAGTATTATTATTATTACTGTATTTGGATAATGTATGCAGCGCCATTTTTGTGAAAATCACCCCAAGGGCACTGTACAGTAAATAAATATCCCAGCACGTCTTGCAGCTACAAAGCACATGGACGGTTGGGATTCTAGTTCCTCGTTTCCAATAGATTACAGCACGCCTTGCAGTTACAGAGCGCATGGACAGTAAGAAATCTAGCCCCAAATTACTTCTTTTTTATTTGACAATGAGCTTAGAGTTTTAATATTTAAAAAAAATATATATTTTAAATAGCAGTTAGATTACAATGCAAAAGTCTTGCAGCCTCTGAGCGCATGAACCGTTGGGATTCTAGACCCCATTTACAAAATTGAGGTTTTTGGCCGGTTTAAGTGACCACTTTACACACTGTGTAACATTCACTTTCAATGTTTTTTTAAGTAAGTCTTCTTTGTTTATTCTCAAATGTAATTTAAAAAAAAATAATTGTTAAGTGTCCTCGGCACGGGAAACCCCAGTGAGGTCACATTATTTTTATTATTAATTATAGTTTGTAAGCAAAAAATATGAATAAATAAAATCTTAGGGTAAACCTGGGGCAAACCGACAGGGGTGGCATACCGACAGGGGGGGGAGGGCATACCGACAGGGGGGCATACCGACACATAGATAAGGTTTTGGACCTTCTGTGTCCATGTCAAATCAAACAAAATATACTTGCTGGCACAATAAAAAACTTTAATCGGCAGACATCAGGTGTTTTAATGTAATTTTTTTGGGTATTATTCAAGACAACCGAGATATGGAAGGAGGTAATGAAAAATACACCACAACACCCAGACTAATTGAGAAAAAAATATTTCTTGGATTTTTTCTAGCAACTGGCGGGAATCGAACCCGCGACGCCAGCACAGTTGGCCGTCTGACCAACTGCGCCATGGCGCCTGTTAAAGTGAGTGATTTGGTGAGGCTATATTACAGTCGGATCGATGGCATGTCTGTGTGACTTAGTAAGGAGAATAACGTAATATTACTAGTTACATCTTTGTTTTACACCACTAACAAAAATATATTACCTTTTGGGGCAAACGGACAGCAACAAAAGGGGGCATACGGACACTATTTTCACTGGTGTAATACAATCTAAACCAAGTTATTTTTTTGAGAGCCACGGTATGTAATCGCTCGACGATTTCTCAACGATGGTATTGGGGTGAAGAAAATATGACTCTAAATGCCTCTACTGCGCTACCTTCAATTTACCAAAAAAATGCCCAGAAAATTATTTTAATCCAAAATTTATGGACCCTGCAATCAGAGGTGAAGAGTAGGTCAATTTTGGGTAAGAGTGGGTCTAGTGCAATGAATGCTCAAAGTTGCACCATGAGGAGTGTAATTCCGATTGGGAGGATCTACAGTTCAGGTTCAATCGGTGTGGAAATAATGTTTAGGATATCGGCTTACCCCATCCAACGATGCAAACCGACAGTATTCTAAGTTATTTTATAATAAATATTTTTAAAGTTGTTTTGATAAAATAAATAAATAAAATTAAACCTGTAATTTTTTCATCGTTTTAACCTTCAAAATCTGTTATAATAACCTGAATTTTATTTAAAAATCCACAAAATCGTCTTAGGCGTTTTTTACGCGTACCATGCCAACCCACTGGCCCGGTAAAATTAGGGCAGGTGGTTACTTATTTATATATATATATATTTTATTCGTTTTTATTTCTTATGTTTCTACTCGTGGGTGAAAATTTTGCTAGAGGAAATTGAGTGAAGATTAGTCGGCCACGTGATGTACGGGTTCGCGCGTTTACCTGCCATTATATACATAAACACAATAATCAATTATTTTGCGATAAAAGTCAGCCCACCCTACGTTTTTTTGTCAGGCCGGGTGGATTTTTGGTTTGGTGCAAAAACGGCCTTATGGGGTCGGTATGCCCCAGGGTTACCCTAATAACTCCTCGGGGTGTATTCAGCCTTGTCTACAAACATTTAGACATATTCAAAATACTGTTGATTCAACTGCTCAACTGGTATAAGAAGTACAGAAATTAAAATGTTTTTTCCGGCGTTGCCTAGTATTTCAAAAAACAATTCAGCCAGATGAATCTCACCCACATCAATAAAGGTTTTAGATCTTTTATTTTACTAAATTAATGTTTATTCATATTAAAGAAGCAGAAAAAAGTTCGATAAACCAATCCGTTTTGCCCATTTTAACGAACACGAAAAATTCATTAACTTTAAACATTTTTAAAGTGACATTTTTGGTGCACTGACCCTTAGTGATAAATCGCACAAGGTGAACATTTGTTTACAATCAATGGTAATGAACAATCGCACGTTTTAATGATATTACAGCACAACTCTCCCCCAATAAGATAAAACAGCGTCCCTCAAATCTAATATGAAGTTAGAGTCCTTGACATTTCCCCAAATTGCCGGTCTTCATAACATTACAGTAACTTCAATAATCCAGATTAATGAGTGCCAGACGTTATCCAGATATGCAGAAATCCGAATAGTAGGATTAACCATTAAATTACGGCAATGTTTTGAAAGAAAACGCAAAATGTACTGTATCACTTTTTTATTGCTTTTGAAATAATACAGCGAATTGGAATCACATTTAAAACTTACTTTATCATCTCCAGCAAAGTTAACTGCTTTGACGAAGAAACTCATTTACCCTTTTATTATTTGTTATTATAAACATCTTTATTTTTTTCCTAGTAACGATCCGGATATTTGGCAATCCGGATGACTGGAGTTCAGATAAACGGGGTTCTACTGCATTTGATTTGTGGTATTTCAGTCATTATTATATCCACGTTCGATATGTTTTAATTTAATTACTAGGTAAAATACATTTTCACAAACCATCGCACCGTCTCCCTGTAAAGATGGACAGAGAGGATAGAATGCCATATTACCCTCTCTTTGCACACAAACCTCGTTTCCTCTACATTCCATACATCTTCAGTCAGTTCAGTCATATCACTCCACTACTTCGGGAACTACACTGGCTACGTTTTCCACAGAGGGTCGAATACAAACTTTGTTGGCTTATGTATAAGTCACTGCACAACTCGGCTCCGGAATATCTAAGGGAACTATGCATTCCAGATGAACTAGCTGACAGGCGTCTCACGCTTAGATCAGCTACGTCTACGGCGAGAGGAAAAGTTATTATACCTCTACGCAAACAGCGCACTAAATTTGGTGAGCGCGCATTTGCGGTCGCAGGCCCTATGGCATGGAATGCTCTCCCAGCAGAGGTGCGAGGCTGTGAAAGTGAAGTGATGTTTCGGAAAAAACTTAAAACCCACTTGTTCTCTAAATCATTTGAATAAATCCGTAGCACGTGACAACAAAATAAATTATTTTAATCAAATTACAAATTTAAAGCTTCAATTAAATTAACTTAACAGTAGAATCACCATGTAAAGCGCCCTTGAGGTATTTTATTACGAAAATGGCGCTATATAAGTTATCCACAATAAATATAAATATAAATAAATCTTCTCGTGCACGCACAATATTAACCTCTCGAATGCCAAACTAGCGGGACGCAAAATGTACCCCACCTGCAGAGCATTTTGCCTACGCGCACCGATTTTTAAGCTTTTTATTGCGACCGTAATTTTTACGTGAAAATGGAACATTATCGCTGATGTATTGTAATTCTTGGTTGGCCTCTATTTAATCTGTATATATACATACTTTTAGTTCTGCAATAACATCTATGTAAGATTATAACACGACATTCTTAGAGTGATAAGTACAATTTTGTACTTTGCCTTAGAAAAAACGAATAAAACAAAGACTGCATCACAAAGCTATGCATTTTTTCAATAAAAAACCAATGTAGGATATACAGACTATCAAAAAGTATTAAAACAGTACGGTATTTTTAAAAATACTGGATAGAATGGACACCTTCTTAAGTCTATGGGGTTCATTTTTAAAACCAATCTACCCGCTCGCCGGCCGTGCTAATTTGTTTGTAAAAATCATAATTTTATTCTATCATATTTTCGAGTATTATATATTTCTAAAAATTTTATAACATTTGCTATAAACTGACATAAACAATGTACTTACTGTTGAATACTTTTTACAAAAAAGCCCATGTTGAATTTATTCCGCGAACTGTCACTTTATTGGAATAAAACTACAGAAACATCGACAATGGTGGCGATTTTATCACTTTTATTTCTCAGAATAGAAAAACACTAAACCGTAAAATCACGATCCATTGAATGCGGTTTTCGGCACTGCTATGATGCCAAAAACGTTGTTTGATGACAAATATTAATTCGTTTATTCAAAAAGTAGTATGAAAACTCCATTTTAGGCCCTAAAATCCACAATAACAAGGAAAATAAAGCGAAATCCGCTTAAATATTTTGAAGCGCAGATCTCAGCTCCGGGACCAACGGGTACAAAAATCGAGAGCTTGGATCTACGCTCTGGCATTCGAGCGGTTAATACATGTTCATGGTTACCTAATAATAATGACTAGTATAGAGAAGATTATGACAGTAAACTATTATTATTATGTACGAATCGGGTAAAAACAAAACAAAAAATAATGTATCGCAGTATTAATGCTAGTCTATGAAATCACATAAAGACGATTCAAAAACACTACAAGACAAAGACAGCTCATGTTGGTAACAAAATGGTAGCGCGGACGCGTGGCCTTGTCGTAGGAAATTATTTAGAAGACGGAAATACGCTGCCAACTGCGGGTCGTCACCATACATCCGAAGATTTTTTTTTTTGTTATATGTAGGTAAAAATTGTATTATTATACCCACTGATAATTTATACAGAGCCATTTTTAAAAATCTTCACAAGGGCGCTGTTCGGTTTATAGTACTTACGAGAATCTATGTTTCCTACCTACCGAGATACTGAGCCTAATTTATTGGTTGAAATCGTATCCTCAGAGTGTGACATGATAAATTGGATAGATACGGTTTTAATGTTGCCATTAATAAATAATAATAATAAAAAAATAGCAACATGGTTTTAGAAAAATAGATTTCAATTTACCTAAAAAATCAATTACTCATAACAAAAAAATACGAGAATTAAAGGTACAAGTACATATTGGGGTATATTTTGTATGTGATAGTCGTATTTACAAAAAGTGTGCAAATTAAAAAAAACGCTGGCGGGATTAGATATGATAGCAAAATACAAATGCATTTGTAGTAACTATTTTATTAAAAACAACAATAAAAGTCCAAACAAAAGCAGAATAAATAATATCCCCCTCGAAAAATATCCGTACCTACATCGTGAAAAACAGATGATTATCATATCCGCCATTACAAATGACAACAACTCTCAATGTTTGTGTCAGTATTTTGTTTCTTGATTAGAAGCCAATAAATTTAAATCACCCTATTCAACATGACGTTTTTAGTTTCAATTTTGAGCTTCCAATTGTTATAAGAAGTTTTAAATGACATTGTGGTGTAAAATATAAGTAAACAAAACAATTTCTTACCCTGTTTATCGCAGCTGCAGACCGCGTATCTACCAGAACGAGAATAAAAATATGACACGTGACACGGGCAAGCGCACGCTTGAGGCGCGTTGATTGGCTGATATAATTCTTTCATTATATTTCTACTTCCTAATTCTAATTTTTATATTTTCAGTAGAATGTTATATGTAAGTATACAGTCAAGCTAAATATTACGTACTATTGAATATTATGGCATTTTAGTAATATCGCAATAATATAAACACCAATACCTTTCTTTTGAGGTTAGGATGTACATAGTTCAATGTTCAAAAATCATTCCTCACCGCTGTCAGTTGTTTCACACAGCAGATAAATACATTTATTGACAGATTTTATTAGAAATTTTAATTGTAAATTAAGACCGTATTTTGATGTTCTACAATGCCTGATATGTGCTATTCTATTTGATGACGGAGATTCTAAAACTTTGACTATTTAGATTTAAACTTTGTGATCTCGCAAGGTGTTTGCAATGAACATTGACTTGCGGCTTAGTTTTCAAATACCCAATCACTGTCCATAAAACAATGGAAAAAGAGAGAGAAACATTGAAGTAATCTTTAAATATATATGTATTTTTGTAAACAGTTGATCCGTTATAGTTAGCAACGTTCTATAAATATTATGGTGTATACAATATATTATTATTTCAATAGATAACTTCCATAGCACCATTAAAAAAAACTTTCAAATGAATGTTAACAAAATTTTGAGTTTGTTCAAATATTTTTCGACAAGGACTAGCTTTAATTAATATCAACATATTACAACAGAGATGGAAAACATTTTGCAGAAGGGAATATGGAAGTCTAGACATTTACAGGGCCAATTACCTATCATTGGCTGAAGTAGACACTTTACATACTGTATGACATTCACCATTCTGCCTATGCTTGGTTATCGATATTTATTTAATTCTGCGAACTGTTGATTTTTTTATAACTTCACAAAAAAATAGAGTAGGTAGTTATATAGAACTATTAAAATACCTAGATACGTAGATACCTATCAATTCTAATACAGAACATAATATTTATTGGAAAAGTTAATTGCTTTTGAAAACCAAAAATAAAATGAATAAGTACCTGTAAAGCGTTTGTGATTTCTTTGCAGGCTCGAAAATAAATCCTAAAAATGTAGCTGTTATATTTTTTACGTATCTACCTATATAGGTCCCCAAAACTTTTTCATCTTCATAATAATCACTAAAATCTTTAAACATTTGCTACGTGTTCTATGGCCAAATTTAAAAACTAAATAAACGTCAAACATTACGACATTGTGTTTTAATTTTATAATGCAATGCGTCCAAATTATAGTGGCAGCGAACGAGCGAACATGGCGACAGTGGATGAAAAGTTTGCGAAGCGCTGAATTGAATGCTGAACAAGAAAAATGTTTTAAAAAGGTACCTAATACATTATTTTTATTGCAATATAAATACATGTTGTAATAAATATTAAATCACATTTATAATGTAATTTAATACTTATACATAATAACAGATTTCTTAATATTACATGCAAGTGATAGAGATTGTTGTTTGAATAATAATATGAAAATAGAATAATATGTATTTTTCATTTTAACAAGATTAAAAAAAACGCTGAATGGTATGTAGGTCGTAATTTTTAGTTACTTAATTTTTTTAAAAGAATTTCTGTACACACAAACATGGACACTACAGTAAAGGGCGTATGTCCAAAGATGTCTCTGTAAGAAAATTGTTTTATATAATCTTAGAGAAACAATTTTTTTTTAGTTTTATTTTAATGGCAGCAAAATGAATATATTTATGAAAAAAATACAAAGTTAATATCGATAATACCTGTCACAAATTACTGTGGGCCGCAGGATAAACATACTGGTCGGCTACGATTGTACGAAGCTAAAGTAGATGCCTACTTGCACTGTATTTTTGTAGCATAACCTTTCTTCTTTTCAATGAGGTTATTCATGTAGTTTCAAAAGAAATCCACAGAGGACACTGTCAACAACTGTCAAACTGCGTTGCCGATAATGCCGATACTACCGATTTTGGGAGAAATCTACCGATCTACCGAAATCTATTGAAATTCTACCGATTTTCTTACATTTTCTTGTTTTTTTTTCGAAGGCCAAAATTTCAATACAAATAAAACGAATACAATGATTTATTGTTCGTTTGCTCACTTAGGTTGCCATCTGTTGATTATTTGATAAACTGCTTATCTATCGTACAGTATTGGCGAATGGTGATTTCCGATTATTTTCAAGTAGGTATATAATTTAGAAACCGCATACGAGCATCAAACAGAAGGTGACTAAACTACTCATAAATGAGTAGTTTTACGTTTTTGACACATTAGTTTCTTTGTAGACGTCGCTTAGTACGCAACTCCTGATTTGAATTTAACTATGCCGTGTTGTGTCCTTTTAAAGTGTAGAAATACTGCTAGGATATTAAAGAAAAGGATGAGATCACATTTCATGTGTAATAAACAAATGAATGTGTAAGTAGCAAATACATTACTTAAAAATTGAATTATTTTTCCATCTGTCAGATTGTCGAAGAAAACAAAATGAACATTTCGTTACTGTTGCCAGGGTAGTAATTTTTTTTACCCTACCTTTTTCATCTAATGAGAGAACTAATGAAAATTGGACCTCAGATTAAATAACTCTGTGGTGGACATTTGACCGACATTATCTTTAAATCATCTTATATCATTAACATAATATAAAAATATCCGTTTTATGTAAAACAAAATTTGTTTTATATTTTTAGTTTAAAGTTCATTAATTCAATTACTCTTATTAAATAACCCTTTACTTATCTACTCTGTTGTGTCAATCAATATTTCCGCGTGCACAATAAAATTTTAGAGAAATTAACATTTCTTTTTTTTTTTACCTTACATTTGTTTTATGATTATACATTTCCCATCATGCAACATTACGCGGTGACATCACGAATGCGAACGATGAAAGTAGGGCATAGTGGGGGGATTTTTGGACACAGTCCAATGTATTCGAATATGTTTCAACGCTACTTCTGGACTATACTTAATTCTATGTCATGAGCTTAGAATTTCTTGACATTATTGAAAAATTGATATTTCTCTTTGTCTGTTTTATGAGGTAAAATGTAGGCGGATCCAATCACCTGTCAGCTCCAGTATTTGGCTGCCTTCCTCGCAGTCTTTTAAGCCTCAGACTTTCCAGCCAGAGGTCGTCGAGTGCTGCTTTTCCCTCCTTTACGGCTCCTCTCCACACATCTCTATCCTTGGAAAGATCTTTCCAATAATCAGCGTTAATGCAAAAAGTCTTACAAAAAAGTCACATTTACAGACATCTTTAAATTGTAATCGCTGACCACCGTGGGATCTTTTAGCATCACAAAGATCTCCATTCATAATATCTTTCGGTATTCGGCCATCCTCTATTCGACTGACATGACCGAGGCATCGCAGGCGTCTTTCTTTTAAGATCACCATTGCCGAAGACATCTGAGTACAGGTTAGTGTATCTGCATTCGTCACTTTGTTCAGCCACGTCACGCCAAGAATACATTGCAAACATGGCAAATATAAAGCTTTGATTATCCTTTCTTGGTATCTATAAGTTGGCCAGGTTTCACTGCTGTATAGGAGCGCGCTGAGTACACAGGCTTGATAAACTTGTGCTTTGGTAAATATGGAAAGTTCACAATTTATCCAAACTCTGTCTTGGAGCTTTCCGAATGTGGTAGCTGCTCTTCCTATTCTACAGTTGATCTCCCAGTCTAATGAACAGTCTCCAGACACTGTTGAACAGAGGTAACAAAACTTTTTTCAAATATAGAACTCTTTTTGCAAATGTCAAACTCTGCTCTTCTCATCAACAGGGGTGTACTCTATTCAGGAATGCGATTTTTAAAAATGTATTGAATGTCAGATAATGTTATTTTAGTATTACCAAAAATCCAGTAAAAAGATATTTATGGGTAGAATTTATAAGGAATTTAAGTAAATAATCTGATTGGGATCCATGAAAAATGAATGTTTGTAAACATTCAAAAATGTTCACGCCTAGCCCCTGAACAGGCTGGGTGTGAAATATAGTTACTCTCTCCAACTTTAGTTTGACATTCAAAAGTATGTGTTTAATTATTATAAACATTGAGTTAAGTTGCTAAGGTGTGGATATGCTATAAACAAAGAGCGACAAGAAAGATAATATTCATTTAAGGTGATTTTAATTGAAAATATGAAACTAATTATTCATAGACGGCGCTTTTATAATTTTTTTAAATAAATTTTACAAAACTTGGTTTGTAAAAACTTTACACTAAGTATATTGATTGTAACATATACCAGAACAATATAATTTCAGTCCTTTTCACAAAATGGTGTACAAAACAAAAAATAACTTACCTTTTGTTCTTCCAAGTTTTGTAAAATTTCCATTGAAAATAAAGTGGCATTTTTCAATAAAAAATTATAAAAGCGCCATCCATGAATAATTGGTTTCATATTTTCGTTTAGAATCACCTTAAAGTATTGTTTTATACATTCAACACTTTGTTCAAACCAAAATATATTTAAACGCCACAAACTCTTATAGTTTTATAACTGTGCTTCTGTTAAAACAGTTCAAAAATGTGTTTATTTGTGAAGATCAAGTGCCAAAATTTAACTATTTATTATAAAATAATTTCCATAAAATATAGTGCTACTTATCTACATTCATTTAAAAATACAAATGACACTTTTTTTCCTGTATCACGTAAAATAACTTAAATATCAAAAGGACTACACAATTTTATTTGACATCTTAATCAAAGTAAAATAATAATAATCAGAAATTTTAAGCGGGAAACATGCGCCTAATAATAACAAACTAAATTGACAAGAAGCGGAAAGATCTCTTGGTACTTACACTACGCATACAGATGCACATCTAGTATCTCCCAGGGAACAACCAAATGTTTTTACAGTTATGTAATAGGAAAAGGACAATAGACCCTGTATACCTAAAGCATGGACCCTTTGAGTTTCGGCCTTAACCTTAATTATAAGTTAAGGAATGCTATCTTTGTTTAGTTTTTTATCGTTTTTTTTTTGTGCTGTTACATGTTCACTAAATTGCCATACTTAATAGTTCTTTGCTTGATGTTCATTGTGTTTTTTTTGTTGTAAACTTTTTAAAATCATTATTATGTTGCTGGAATTCCACTCGTCGATGCGCTTTGTAGCTGCAAGACTGTTTGTGATGTTAGCTTTCATATTATATCAAAATTAACTTTAACTGTATATGGTGTCTAGATTTTTTTAACCGCCCATGCGCTCTGTAGCTGTAGGACATGTAATCTAGATTCTATTTGTTAACGGTTATTTATAAATTAAAAACAATTCCTAATTTTTTTTTGTGCAGTGTAAATAGAAGCTAGATTTCTAAACGTCCGTGCGCTATGGAGCTGCAAGACGTATTGTAATCTAGCTCTTATATAATTATTAAAATTACATTAATTGAAATGGGGAACTAGAATCCCAACCGCCTATGCGCTCTGTAGCTGCAAAGCGTGTTAGGAAGCTTATTGTACAGCGCCCTTGAGGTGATTTTTACAAAAATGGCGCTATATAAATTATCCTGAATTAAAAAAACAAACTTTTTTATGTATAAAAAAATAACGTCCTTCCATTTTTTTTGTATATTCATTCTAGGTGAATGCAGCCCTGGCAAAGAACAAAAAAAACATTTACACTTATATTTTTTTTTCTACTGAATACATTGAAGATTTTTAGAGCTATAAATATGGTTGTGACAAAGATCTATATTTCGCTGAAAACCGCACGTAAATCCTTTCAGTAGTTAAGCAGTCTATAGAGGACACACATACGAACATTGCTTTTTATATATATATAGAGTTTAATAAAATTATGTCACTCATTCTATAACATAATATTTTGAATTTTAATGTGTGTTTATTTTTTAATTAAAGTGGGTTGGAGCAGTGTTGGTTGTAGTCCTGTAAGAATTCAAATGTTCCTTTTCTTAAAAAAATACTTAGATAGGTACTTTTAAAACATTTGTTATTTTACAATTTTTTTATTGAAACACAAACATTTTTTCAAAAACTGCAAAAATCATTCCTAATGAAAAAAAAAGATAAAATTAGATTGCTTTGAACTATATGTATATACTCTAAGCTTTGAACACATTATTGTAAAAAATCATCGATTCTTGCCTACAATACTTTTATGTAATGAAATGAATTAAAATGTGTATTATACGCTTATGCTGTTTTTGGAAAATATTGTCATTTCCATTTTGATGAAAAATATGACATTATGAATTTGGCATCAATTTAAAGCAGACATATATTATTTTTCTTATTTATTCATTTTTTTTCCATTGTAAACAAAGATCAATTTAAGGCTAAAAATAATGTGACCTCAATTGGGTTGCCCGTGCCGAGGACACTTAACAATATACTTTTAAAAACATTTTTACATGTGAGAATAAACAAAGAAGACTTATTTATATACATAAATAATTAACAAAATTTTCAGACAGTTTTAAACATGACGTATTTAAGTTTATATTTACTTGATGTATATTATTTATATTATAAAACGCACAATAAAATAACAAAAACATAACACAAACTATACATTTGTGGAGCAGTTGATTCAACATTGGTTTGTGCGAATGAGACAATCCAATTTACTTCTACTCAGCTCCACTTTCCATTTTTTTATAGCCTTTTTGAACATTTTCTCATTACTAATTGTTTTAATAGACAGTGGGAGTAGGTTATAGATTTTAATTGCATAATACTCAAAATCCTTTGTCCAAAAGTGGTTTTAGTTTGTATTTGTTTAAGTTGTCTTTGTGTTGAGGATCTAGTGATTGTATTATTTTTATGTGTTGTATTGTTGGGGTTATGTCTTTCATTTGATTAAGAATAGTTTTTGAATCTGTAAGCGAGTATTGTTATAGCGTATAATTGCTTTGGCGTCATAAGTTGTGATTCGTGGAATATTTCTTCAGTCGATGTTGCACCACCCCATTCGATTATACCATACTCCGAAATTGATTGGCACAATGCAAAATAAATATTTAAAAGTTCTTTTACATTAATTATATTTTGAATTGTTTTAATTTATACGTAAGTCTTTTAAGTTTAATGTAATATTTTCAATTTGGTGTTTCCACTTAAAATTTATATCAATAATTATTACTCCTAAGTATTTGACATTATCTGCCTTATCCAATATTATTTTCATCTGCACTGATGTTGTTTTCGCCGCCAAGATCACGGCCTGGTATGCTGGGGTTTGTATATAATTGTAAATATTTTCATAGAACTGTAAATTTGTGGGAGAATTAAAAAAATTCAAGAGTATTCTTTAAAATATTTAAGTAGCAGTAATGTCACATCATTCTACCCTTTTTTCTTTCAGTTTTAATGTAGCTATTCAAGCAAACATTGTTTTTACCCATATTGTAAACACTAAAAACATGTAACCACAGCTGCATGATGAAAAATACACCACTTGTTATAGTTTGTGGTAAGGGTGAATTCTGTATAAAATCGAAAATTAACACAATATTTCACCTCTTGATCTCATTGTTTCTGATTCCTTTTAATCTCAAAGAATTTTACAGCTTTGGCAAATTAAAATTGTGTTCAACTTTTGATGATGATGCTGGTGAAGTTACAGCTTTAATTTTTAGATGTTTTCCTTAATCTTTTTTTGTGTTTACCACGCTGATGCTTTAGTAGGGTGACATTCCTGATTATAAAGACCTGTGTTCTTCCAATTTGGCCTTTGGTTAAGCCAAAAATATAAAAAATGCCGTTAAACACACTGAAATCTCATTTAGTACCTACTCACAAATTTTATATTTAAATGTGCTTATTCTATATTACTTTAGATTCTTACTAGTGTATCGTTTTGGACATCCAGTAGATATCAGACATTAAATATGCATCTTGATGATTTTTACTACCCAAATAATTAAATATTTTATGGTAACATTTAGGCTTTCATTTGCAAAAAGATAAATTCAATACTATTGCTACCAAGTCATTGACAATACACAATATTTGAATTTCCACAGAACGGGTATTAATATACTCATCTTTTTGGTTTCATAAACCACCCCCTTTACTAGTCAACAGTTTTAATTTTTACAAATCTTTCGAATCTAACATGTATCCTAAAGACCTTCTTCCCCTTTATCGTTTCCCATTTAAAACTTCTATTTATGCCCCAAGTATTGAACTCACATTCGGAGTCGAAAGCCACCTACAGCCCCGGTGTACATTCAACCGTATTCGGTCGTCAAGATGGATAGGTTGGAAAATTATCTACACTGATGGATCTCGGTCAGATTCGGCAACCCATACGGGTGCGGCTATATATTGTGAAGACAACAACTTTCAAAGATTGTACAAATTGCACAAGAATGCATCTGTATTTACCGCAGAATGTATCGCAATCCGTGAAGCTGTCAAATACGCCTTAAGCTCACAATATAGCAAGTTCCTAATCCTGTCGGATTCCTTGAGTGCCTTACAAAAAATCAAATCCCCTCCATCCTTTTATCCCGAGGATGAGCTCTGCGTGGAAACTCGATTTCTTCTTTATTTATCAGAGGCATCCAATAAGAGTATTGTTATGTCCTGGATCCCTAGCCATTGTGGTATTCCCGGTAACGAAAAAGTGGACACGTTAGCAAAGGAGGCGGTCCACTCCGGGGATCCTGCCTATAGTAATTTACTACCACTAGGTGATCTCCTTGTTATGACGAAGGAGAAGCAACTTCGCACATGGCAAGAATATTGGGTAGCCTCTTCCCAAGCCAAGGGTAAACATCTTTTCCAACTGAAACCAAATGTAACAGAAAAGCCTTGGTTTTCCAAAGTGATTCTGAACAAGTTTGAGACATCCTCCATATGCAGAATGCGCATTGGGCACTGCTGCAATGGTTCTCACCTGTTCAGAATCCATGTCCGGGACTCTGCCATTTGCGAATGTCAGCTAGATGAGGAAGATTTAAACCATATTTTTTTTGGATGCCCCATAAATGATTGTTATCCTGATTTCCTATCCGACCTCTCTGATATTAATATCCCATTCCCTATTCATATTCTAACTCTCCTGTCCCCACCCAATAAACGTGTATTTAAAATCCTATGTAAATATCTAGTTGTAAATGGTGTAAAGCTGTAAATATGTTTTATTATTATATGTTTATATTATATTAAATACTAACATACTAACTTGTACATATTATATTACTAACACATGTGTATATATATGTAAAAAAAAAAAAAACAAAAATACTCGACACTGGCCAGAACACCCGAGTTGAGATGTGAAAAGGCCATGAAAAAACGAAGAAGAAGAAGAAGAAGGTATTAATATACCTACATATAATTTGTGATATACATCATTAAATATATTTTAAGAAAATGCATTCAACTGATGTATGTATTTTGCAACATACACCTACTTATATAAAAATATTTATCCCTTAAACCCGAGTTTGTATTGATTTACAAAAAAACAGTATTGTTGAAATAGAAATTAAAATATCGACATAACTATCAGCTTTAATTTTCTTTATTTGTATTTTATTCAATTGTTCCTATAAAAATACATATTTTGGCAATCTTCGTCCTTCAAAAGTAACCACAATAGATTGTGAAGTAGATAATAGCGATGAAAGTAGTGGAATAAAAGTAGTCGACTACATTCAATTACTTGATTCAGTCGAATGAAAGCCCGAATGCAGTAATGTAGTCGAATGAATTAATTCGACTACAAATAGACCAATGGGCGAGCTTTACGCCGACTTTCGAATGAATTAGTAATTTCCAAACTACCGTCAAACATGACAATTTTGCCCAGTCATGACAATTTTGCCCACTGCCGAAATCCTTGACAAAATCATGGAAGAAATGTTACTGATATCATTAGAATTACATTTGGTAAGTATATTATGATAGTTCCATGGCAAAACTAAATATTCAGTTTACCGCCAGTTTCAGTTGATCACTTGAAATTTGAAGTTAAACTTGAAGGTCTGTTTTTGCAAATCTATAAATAGTGTCAAAACTTTTGTTGTTGCGGAGTTTGTGTTGAAACGAGGCTAGTAAGTTTTATATATTTCATTGCATAAATAATAACAACGCCATAGAAAGTATTTCTGTATATCTATTTTTTTTTTTGTTTTCTTACAAAAAACATAATAATAAAACAGAATATCAAAAAAATAAAGCATAATTACATATCAACGAACAAAAAAAAACCACAAAGGCATGGCCTGTTCAAACAAACAATAGATATTTAAGTGAGCAAAATTGTCTTAGATTTCTTAGCTAGTGTTTTGACAATTTTGCCCACGTCTAGGGTTGTCGCTACATACTACTTTGAAAAAAAATTGTCCAAGACAAAAACCAGATTACAGAAAAAGAATACATCAGGCGACCCGAAGAAAATGCAAGTACCTGCTGTTTAAACAAAGTAGAAAATATAAAAGAAAATGAAGTCAGCGACAAAAACATGATTTTAAATGAGGTAACCGGATGTTTTGTTCAAACTGGCCCATAAATCAGATTTTTACCAAAGATTTAATGAATAATCTGATGGGGGTTTCAATTCAAATACACGCTAAAAATGATAAGCCAGTTATTCAGTTCATCAAAACTTTCTATACCACACAGAAATTGGATAGCAATCCATCCGATTTTTCTCTGCCTTTAGGATCAAAAGATACCCACATCTTATAAAGAAGAACATTGAAAAAAATGTCATAGCGACACGGAAACAACCGACTCTAATGCGTACTCAGTTAATGAATCAACAGATTTCGAGACATCCATCATAAGTCATCACGGCGAATATGAACAACGTGCCTCCGAATCTTCGGCCGAGGAAAACGAAAAAAACAGTGTCAGTGTCCAACACTGATATAGATCGGTATTGGTCTGATCCGCTTGAAATTAATAACAATGAAGAAGGCGCTTTTGTTTCAGTAATGTTTAACACTGTTGATACACAAAACGACAAATATGATGTCAGTTAAGTTATCAGCGCATCAACAACCACAATTTTAATATTGTTATGTCATTTGTAAGACGCAAACGTAATGGAGCTTTATGAGGTCTCAAGTTGAGCATATTGCTGATGTATTTAATTGGAACATAGTGAAATCTTTGCCTGAACCTGTCATCTTGCGTCAAGGTTTTCATAAATTCAATGTAAACCTTAAAACTGTTAGATTGAGTCATTTTCTGTGAGTAAATTAAAAATGGTTTTACAAAAAACAATTTTAATTTTTACGGTTCAAAAACAATTTAAACCATTTTTAAAAATGTAAGAATATCCGATCACATTTTTGAAAGTTTTATGATTAAATTCGCCAGATTTTTGTGAAATTATGAAGACTTATTTTTTTATTTTAAATGTTTTTTTGTATAAATATTTTTAACAGTCTAAAGAAGAAAATAAAACAAAGAAAATATTATAAATTCTGTACATAAAATACAATTTCAAAGCATAGGTAATCTAGCGAATAATTGCACCGCTGTACAAAAAAATAAAGAATCTTTTTTAGTAATTTAAAGAAAAATCGTTTTAAAAGCTTGCCCCCTTAATTATAAAAATCGCATCATAACTTAAATGGTTTGTAAAAAAAATTAAAAGCTATTTATAATTTATCGGCTTATGCATAGTCAAACACGAACAAATTAAAAGGGTTAGAGATAAACTACTTTGGTTTTGTTAAAAATCCAATTATGTGCCAACCCTGGCTCAAAACTCCGCATTGTATAGAAAAATTGAGGAAATAGTTGACAATTTTGCCCACCGGTTTTTTGCATTGATTTTATAATAGTGATGCATCAATAATGCTATTGTTTAAACATAAACAGTTTTTTTCGCCCAAAAAGTAGTAATAAACCGTATAAAAAGGATGATAAAACCAAAAATAACAGTTAATTACCAAGTGCGCAAAATTGTCAACAAGTGGAGATAATTTTGCCCAGCATGTTTTGTCTTCTAAAATTGCATAAATAAAAGAAAAGCAAACGTTGTGTACTTGTAAAATTGCTTAGAATAATTAGTATTACTATTCAGCAAAATGGATAGGAGTAGTCCAATACAAAAAAAGACATTGTAAAAGTTTGGTAAAACTGGACAAAATTATCACGTTTGACGGTAATGAATTCATTTGACTACAAATAGACCAATGGGCGAGCTTTACGCCGACTATCGAATGAATTAGTAATTTCCAAACTAATGAATTCACTCGAATGCAAATAGACCAATAGGCGTACGTTAAATTCATTCGACCATAAATAGACCAATGGGCGAGCTTTACGCCGACTACTTTCATTCGACTACTTTCATCGCCGACTAATTCGTTATGACGTAATGTGCGCTGGGATCTGGCAGACTTGATAGTTGAAATAAAATGCTTTTGTTTTTTGGAGTTATGTCAGCACAGGTAAAAAAAAAATGTATGTCAACATAATTAATAAATAAAGTGCATCATTTAACAATAAAATAAAGTGACGTTTGTTTATAGATCTGCTGCTAGCCTATGTGTGTACTTAATAATAATAAAATTTATATCAAATCCATCCGATCTGAAATATCAACACAATAACAACTGATTGTAGTTTTACATGCGTGACCCAAACAATAAATATGAAACAAAAATATTTTAATTTTCATCATTTGTTTGGCAAATAAATATTAGGTTATGTCAAGAAATGATAACCACAGACCATAATTATACCCATGTAAATATTCTTAATACTTAATACCATAAAGTAAGGCTCATGGTTTACATTATTATTGCCATAGTAACAAAAAAAACAAACTGACATACCTACCTATGTAGGTTTATAATTTGTTGCTCTACGGGTGATATTTTTTAATTTTCAAACCATATCTCCATTTTCTCATTTGTTAGTTTGAAAATCAGTATTAATTTGTTTAAAAAAATATATTTTTTTTGTATTACTTTTTTTATTAGAGTTACTTACAATAAACACATGACTTTTTTCGTATCCACGTCCCGGCTTTCTAGAAATAAAATCCGTATTAGAACGTGACTTCTGTTTTTCATATAATATTATTAGTTAAATTAAAATAAAAATTCAAAATATTTGAAAATATTCTAGAATGTAACTAACTTGAAGTTTTCATACAATGTAGGTATATTTGCTTGTTTTCATATTGTTATTCCTTTCTATTTGTGTTGTTTTTAATTTTTATTTGTAAATCTATGTCACTTGTTTTTGGCCGATGGTATCACATTTTGGCAGAAGGCTCTTTCTTATAAAGGAAAAAAAGTACTTAGCATTCCCAAAGCATGGATATTTCTCCCGAAAAACGGAGTTTGTCTTTGAATAAATTTCTGTGTCTATTGTCTATGGGATACCGGAAATGAATGATTCATTCGAATGATTAATTCGATTATTTCCTTCATTCGATTACTAATCATTCGATTAGTAAATTTAGTCGATTATTTTCATCTCTAAATTGATGCGGGTCGACTACTTTCATTCGACTCCTTTTATCGCTACTTGTGAACATGAACACTTCTACTGCTGTCACTGCTGATGATTGCGTCAAATGAACATTATTGTGATCTTTGATACGCGTATAAAATCCGGTTCATTTTTTCGCTGTGACACCTGACACACTGCAATAAAGCTTGGTAGTAGCTACTACAATTGTAGGTGTGGTCTCATCTCATCGCTATGCGTCTATGCGCCATGCTTGCACGAGTTTACTGTTATGCTATTGTGCGTAAACGGTATTTTGATAAATTAGGTTATACCGTCTTGTGTTCCTTTGATATACTATTTTTATTCGTTGTTTACTGTTTCAGGATTTGCCATTATTAAAGGTTCAATCATCAAATTTTCATTTAAACCATGTTTTCAAGGTGCAACATGGTAATAATCACAAACAATTTAAATCCAAATACACTGACAGTGACGAATCAAAAATACTAGCGAAATTGAATATCACGAGTCCCCAGCAGCTCTCCACGTTAGTCTAAAAAGCTATTATCTCTTAAATAAATTCTTTGAATGTATCTACTTTGTCGGCCTCGTGGTGCAGTGGTCAGCGCGTTTGCCCACCATGCAAGAGGTCTCGGGTTCGATTCCTGACATGATTGATACGAAATATTTATTCAAAAAGGTGTTTTTACACTAGAATATTTCATAGTCCCTGGACTGGTACCTGGAGCGTAAGACTGATCAATCTTACCTTCATGCAACAAAAATGATCAAGATATGCTGCAATTGGTGTACCAATCCAGTGCCCTATGCACCATTAGGTGCGGAATGGGAATGATGACTCTGGAGGATCGCAGGGCAATAACAGACTTAATATTTTTGTATAAAATCATTAATTCTAAACTCGATTGTTGCGAACTCCTGGATTAAATTAATATTAACATACCAGCATGTAGAACTTGACAAAATACTCTATAAGTATATTATTGTCACCCTTCTCAAACCAACTATCTTTGTCACTCACCATATTGCATATATACAGACTAGGAAATGAATGTACCTCTCATATGAAGGGTGGGCGGAAGAAACATGCGGAGTCATGATTTTTACAGATTTGAGTTAAATATGCCAAGTTGTAGGTATTTACAGTATGCACCTGTGTGTCCTATCAAAATATCATAATATACGCCCAATCATTGGCAAAACGTATTTAAAGTTTTGGACAAAGTTGAAGAAACAAATGACTGTTTGCTGCTTCAGTCAGATATTGATTCTTTTAATATGGGGTGCAAAGCCAGCTATCTAAAGTTAAATATTAAAAAATGTAAAATAATGTATTTTTATAGAATGAAAAAACCTATCTCCTTTGATTACAAAATAGAAAATATTAATTTAGATGTAGTCAAGTCTATTAAGGACCTCGAAGTTATCATGGACTGTAAACTTACCTTTAATGAACGTATGGCTACTATTTATTTATTTATTCATATTTTTCGCTTAAAAACTATAATTAATAATAAAAATAATGTGACCTCACTGGGGTTTCCCGTGCCGAGGACACTTAACAATATAGTTTTTTTTAATTACATTTGAGAAAAAACAAAGAAGACTCACTTAAAAAACAAACATAATTAACAAATATTCAGACAGTTTTAAAAACAAGGTATTTATGTACATCTATATTATTTATATTACAAAACACACAATGAAAACAACAAAAACCTAACATAAGCCATACAGTTGTGGAGCAGTTGATTCAGCATTGGTATGGGCGAATGAGACAATCCATTTTACTTCTACCTAGCTCCACTATCCATTTTTTTATAGCCTTTTTAAACATTTTCTCATTACTAATTGCTTTAATAGATAGTGGAAGTAGGTTATAGATTTAACAAGTTACTAAAACTCTTGGGTTTTGTTAGCAGGACATCTAGTGACTTTACTAATATGTTCACGGTTAAAACACTATATTGCTCACTTGTTCGTCCTCTTTTAGAATATGCATCCGTGATCTGGTCTCCCTTCTACGCCCAATCATTGGCAAAACGTATTAAAAATTTTGGACCAAGTTTAAGAAACAAATGACTGTTTGCTGCTTTAGTCAGATATTGATTATTTTAATATGTGGTGCAAAGGCAGCTACCTAAAGTTAAATATCAAAAAAATGTAAAATAATGTCTTTTTATAGAATGAAAAAACCTATCTCCTTTGATTACAAAATAGAAAATATTAATTTAGATGTAGTCAAGTCTATTAAGGACCTCGGAGTTATCGTGGACTGTAAACTTACCTTTAATGAACATATTGATACTATTGATATTGACTGATTGATACTACATATTGACTAAGTCACTAAAACTCTTGGGTTTTGTAAGCTGGACATCTAGTGACTCTACTTATATGTTCACGGTTAAAACACTATATTGCTCACTTGTTCACCCTCTTTTAGAATATGCATCCGTGATCTGGTCTCCCTTCTATGTAGGCCGGATAAATCATATCGAATCATAAACCATTTCACCGTAAGTGAAGTCTGCCCTCTCGAGTGAAATGGGGTCAATGTTAAAAATCTCAAGTCTACAAAAACGTAGAAATAACATTGACTCCATATTTATGTTTAATTTACTGAATGACTTGATTGATGTACCATCGTTACTAGAACAAGTGGCATTCAATGTTCCGATCCGCCGGTTGCGAAATAATAATGTGCTTTTCCTCAATCAACACAGCACAAACTATGGCTTGCATGCACCAATGTTCCGATTGTGTCGTATTGTAAACTCGAGACAAGATCTGGACTTTTTTGGTGTAAGTCTTTATAGGTTTGAAAATTCACTAAGATAGACCGGATCTTGTCTAGAAGTAGTATTTTTTTTTTGTCCTAGCTTTAATTTTATTTAGTTGTATTTTATTTTATTAGTGCCTGTATTTATTATAAGAAATTGTATTTACCATCATTAGAAAGGACTGCATAAGTCTGTTAAATAAATAAATAAACGCGAGCAGTCAGTATGATATGGAAAAGAAAGATTCGAAGTTCGCGCATAATTTTAAGAAACAAGCGTTGTCAGTCGCTGATTGGGCGGATCTAAACAGTGCGTGTTGAAAAATGCATATTACTGTAATTCTGTTTGTGAGTTTCACAATATCTGTGACTCAGCTGAAGGGCTAAATAATAACTTTGCCATATTCAAATTCTGCTATTAATATTGTTCATATTGTCCAGGCACTTGATGGAAACTAACTCTGAACCCAAAATATTTTTTTTTGAATGTCATTTAGTTTAAAATTACATTGATTTTGAAGGTTTCTTCCGCGTAAAGCATACTAGAACGTTTCTTTCCCCTACAATATGGTTTATTTTTATATTAATCTGCATAATACTTTAGTTTTTTGATCATTTTAACGACTATTTATTTAGAGTCATTCAAAAATGTTAATTGATTACAAATATGCAAAAAAAAGGTAAGCACTTCATTTATCGATAATGTCTAAAACGGTTTTGAAACTAAAAAAACGTTTTTCTCGAAATATTGGTTTCATGACTACGCATGATTCTTCAGCCTACACTTCATATCGCCATTTTTAACTCAAGTTTCTGTGAATTTAAACCATCTCTTTATAAATATATTATGTTTTCTATAGGAACAATTAATTTGCAAAAAGTACTTATGCTAATGATCTGCTGATTAACTCGTTTTATGTTCATAATAATGACATTACAAACTACAGACCAATCTGTATCCTGTCTACAATACCGAAGTTATTTGAAAGTATTGTTCTTGATAAAATATCGGTGCAAATTAAGAGTATTATTGTACCTCAGCAACATGGTTTTACATCTAATAGATCTACTCTTACTAACCCCCTTATTTATGAAAATTATATAAGTGAATCACTAGGTAAGAAATTACAAATTGATTCCATATACACTGACTTTTGTAAAGCTTTTGACAAGGTCTGTCATAAACTACTATTAGCTAAATTATGTAAAATGGGTTTTGGAGGTAAATTTCTAAACTGGTTAACTAGTTACTTGAACGATAGGCAATTAATTGTTAAAGTAAGGTCTTTTTCCTCTTATTCTTTTAAGGCTACCAGTGGTGTACCTCAAGGTTCTCATTTGGGTCCGTTGCTTTTTTACTTTTTATCAACGATATTACAATTTTTTTTAATGACGTCATGTTTTTACTTTTTGCGGACGACCTTAAAATATATAAGGTGATAAAGACCTTTGAAGATTGCCTTACCGTTCAACAGAACCTCAATTCTCTAGATGAGTGGTGTAAAGTAAATAAAATGTACTTAAACACTAAAAAATGCCAGATCATTCATTTTCATTGAATAATCTCATTTTTTGTTATAGTATTGGCGGTGTCAATCTTTCTACAGTATCAGTGATAAAGGATCTCGGGGTATTTTTTTATGAAAAATTGTCTTTTGTATATCATGTCAATGAAATTTCAAGCAAGGCATTAAAAATGTTGGGCTTTATTTTGAGAAACACAAAAAGTCCATCCGATCATTGAAAATATTATACTGTTTTCTTGTAAGAAGTAATTTAGATTTTAATTCATCAATATGGTCACCCTGCTATAATGTTCATGTTTATAATATAGAAAACATTCAACATAAATTTCTACGATATATAAACTACAAACTAAACATTCCAATACAAAATGTGAATTATGACTATTTATTAACACTGCTTAACCTAACAACACTTTCTGAAAGAAGAACTATTAATGATCTCACTGTACTGTATAAAATTGTAAACTCTCTTTTTGACGCACCAAAAATACTTGAATTGATTAATTTTAGAGTACCTGCTGTCAACACTAGGAGTACTTTATTGTTTCATTGCTCCAGTACTTCTTCCAACCAACAAAACAATTCATTGATACCGAGACTGCATAGGTTAGGTAACACTTATGGAACGGCTGCAGACATTGTGTCCAATTCTTTACTATCTTATAAGTCCACCATATCAAGTTTATTTGTAGCTGCTCGTCAAACTATTATTGACAATTCAATTCCATAAAATAAAAAAATACTTACTTGTTTATTTTTATTACCTTATACTTGTTTTTTATTTTTTACTATTATATCAAATTGCATTGTAGTATTGGCAAATACGCATTTCATATACTTTTATTTCTTATTTTTTCTTGATAATATATGCTTGCTTGTTTATTAATTTAACTTAAAAATGTTTTTCTTGCTTACCGTAACACTTTATTTGTTTGCTTATTTTATTGTTTGCTTTACAGAATTTATTTCATAAGCTTATATCTTTGCATTTTTTGTTTATATGCTTACTGTTTTTTCTTGCATATCTTTGTTATTATTGTTTTTTTTTTTTTACTTTGTAGCTTTTTATTATATCCTTTTTAACTAATTTCACATATTTTTTCTGTATATTCTGTGTTTATTATTTAGTATGTTTGCATGTATTTAATTTTAATTTTTTGTAAATGCCTTTTGGGCGTTAATGAACAAAATAAAAAAATAAAAAAATAATATACCAACTTTTTAATATCTTTTGCATGCTGACATACATACATATTTTTCTTGTTATTTTTATTTTTCTTTTTATAAATCCATGTTTTAATATTGTTTTTTATTCTTGTATAACTGAACTCATTATATTGTTAAATTGTAAAAGGCACTTGTGCCGTATAATAAATAAACAAATAAAATAAATTAATAATAGTTTGAGCATGTAAAAGTATTTGTAGTTAAGTCCAATCACAACTGGAATATACATATTCGGACTGGAGCTTTCAGCTCTTTTTGATTTCATTTATATTTGCTTACTTTCTTTCTTTTTTTTTTATAATTAACATATTAGTGTATTATATTATTTTTGTCAATTACTATCATTTTTATTTATTTATTTTATTGGGTAAACAAACAGTATGTTCATAAACATTGATAATTTCTTGTATATTAGTGTAGGACACTCATGCACACACCAAAAAATTTTGTTTACAATTAAGACAATAATTTAAATTAAGTTAAATATAGCAAATGTAAAAGATAAGAAATAAAAAAATAAGTATATAATAATAAAATCCATTAAATATCTGCTTCTCTTAATATTTCTATGATTTTTTGCTTAAATTTACATACATTATCATTTAAAAAATCAGCCTCGGTAAATTTATTGTTATATTGTTCGCATATTCTAGGTATTGTAGATTGTTTTGAATAGTTTGTTGACGCGTTGTCTGTAAAACAGAAGATTTTGTCTTGTCGGTCTAGATGGCACACAGAATTCGAGTGGATTAGGGGAATCATTTTTATTTTTTATTATTTTGTATAAAAATAACTGGTTTAACATTATTCTTCGATTTACTGCTTGTACTGCATACTTTCAGCATAGTTAGTTTAACCAGTAGTCAACCTATTTAGATTTTTTTGTTATACCTAATGTACTTCTTAACTAAATATTGTAAGAGCCCATTTTGCATTTATAAATAAATAAATACTGCCAATATTGTTGCTCCAAAAAAGTATAACAAATGTTTTGACACATGTAAATGTAACCACTACTTTTAAAATATCACTTTTCATTTTTCCTTATTATTTTTTTTCAGATTACCTTTAGGCAAAGTTCCCCTTCAAAGTTTACTAAGTCGAAAAGCAATGGGACCATTCCATTCTATGGCAGATATACTGGATATTAAGGGTTTAGGATTAAAACAGATGGAGAAAATGTGTGATAGTATTTTAGATGAAACTGGGACTATCGACTCTCCGAATAGATCTAGTAAACCTAAGACCGCGTTAAAGGGTCAAATTTTAGATCCCATTTTGAGTAATAATCAGTTAAAGGTAACGATTGACATTTCTTTTTCTTCCTTCCCTTATCCACACCAAAGTGCAGCTTATTTTATTGAGTTATCCCGAATAAAACATCTCTACACCCGCAAAAATGAAATGATTCTTAATAAAGCGAAGTTTTCTTATTTTTGTTTCGTTCCTGCAAAAGTGTCAATTGAATACATAAATACATCTATCTCTATTGTTGTGTGTTTTCTTGGAATTGGTGACCGTAATTATCTATATATACTTGTGTAAGTATATCGTAAAATGAATCATGTAAATTAATTATGCATTAAAATGAAAAATGCGTTGTTACCTAAAAATGTCTATGTGCTTAAATAGAAATAGGATGTTATAATAGAAAAGTCAATTTTTAACTGAATCTTTGTATGATTTTATTTTGAAAAATACATACGTTTTTTTGTAATTAAATGTGAAAACTCGATAAAGAACGAGCATATAATTTAAGTTTCGAAGGTACAAGTATTTAAATGATTAGGATTATCCAATTTCATTCTGAGTTAGGAATAATTCATTTGCCAAGTAAGAATCTATGTGACCCTTGGTGCAACGCGAAATAGTGTGGGTTCAAAAATTGCACTTGTATGCGTTAGTAGTCTGGAACCATTTTGACGAAAAAAAAATTCCCACGCGCGGGTGATGTGCCCTTAATGTTTTTTTTTTTATTCCTTATACTGATTTTTTATTTTTTTACACAATATGTAAGCGTGTTCATTAAATGAAACCATTGTGATACAATACGTACATATAAACTTTTTTATGCTTTTTTTTTTTCTTTTTACATCTACTGTATTGAAGTGTTTATTTCTACACAATATATATTTTTTGTCAAGTATAAGGAACTACGTGCCGTGTATATTGATAAATAAATATCGAGTCCCTATCCGTATAATTCGTCATTCTGTACTCTTCGACGTTCTGAGCTCACAGACTAATCATATGAAGAATAGCACTCTTCGAAGACTACAAACTACCTATAATGACAGCTTTAGTCACATCGACATATTACACTGTAAATACTATAGCTTTATCAGATCTGTTAAAGAAATTTTAAATTTATCTCCTGCTGAACTTTTAATTTTTACATATATACATCTACTACCCGTATCTAATGAATTATTGTTGGTTGTGATTTTTTTAGTAATAAATATAAATGTTCATGGAAGCAGAGAGAGAGGGGAGGAAGGTAGAGTTGGAACTATACCATGTCTTCTCTCTTTTATGTACTTTTTATCCAATTTTTATAATATTTCTTTTTTCCCCTCTCCTTCTGTATTCATAATAAATTAATGTGAAATCTGTAATTGGTTTTACTTTTTTAAAATTGATTTCGTCTACCTTGATTTTCTTAAAAAGACTGTACGATTTCCATAATAAATAAAGAAGACAAAGAATAAAGCGGTGTAAATAAATTATTTTAAATCTTATGGATATATCGTATTCAATTTTGTTTTTATCTGGATTTATTTATGACAGATATTTTTAAAAAAAATCTGCATTGCCTACTTTTGGAATATTTTCTAATATTTTTTCTATCCGTGTTGGGTGAATAAGTTATTTTATGGGTGCCTAGATTTTCACGGTCACTGTTGTCAATATGTATCTTTTTTGGGTCGTCCCCTGTTAGTTGGATTTGGTTTAATTATTAATTATGTAAATCTGCAATAGCAGAACACTTTATAGACACAGCACATCTTTTCGCCTTCGAACCAAAGGTTTTACTTGAACCTAGAAATTGCATTGCACGAATAATAAAAAAGGCAATTGAAATACACAAACACATAAATAACATAAACAAAGATGATGGGCTAAAATTAAACTCTCCTGGAACCACTCACTACAAAAATGACACAGAATGTGCCACCTGCCGACTGCGACACGGTACAAATTACTTATACATAAATACGTAGTTTACTTTGAAGGTGGCTCCATCTCCAATATATATATACTAGATATGGCACTAAGCGCCCGGCGCGCAGCGTTAGCGAGCAGTTCGTTTGTTCTATAATCGCATTTCATTATATTTCCATTAAAATGCAGTTGTCTTTTTTGTAGAGCATTGGGAGGCATCTTCAAGACAGTGACAGGAAAACAATGTTCAAATACCTATTTACCAAAATTCTCTGCCACATATCTCACAATTTATGCAATCCGAATCACAAAAATAATGATCTAAAATCTAAAAAAAGTGAGATATTAATTGAAACATATTCAGAATAAAATATTTTGCAATAATTATTAAATTGTCAGTTAAAAATACGTCTTTATTTGTAAGAACTTGACATTTAAATTGTCGGGTTTGTTACAAACATGGCAACCTCTACTTGAGTATTGTAAAGTTGGAATGTATAATTTAAATTTATTATTTCACTAACTAGTAGTAGCTCTACATTATCTCTGATTTCACTACTGTTCCTTGACATAATCATGCTTATGTCATCACTGCTTACATGTAAAATATTTACTGATTGTAATAAAAAATTGAAGTTTAAAAAAAATTGAAGTTAAGTATTGTATCAGTTTATTACGATTTGCTTAAAATAAAGAAATATGGATTTTGCCGGACTTGCAAATAGTACCCTCATATACATATCTAATTTGAACTAAATGCAATAATTGATATCAAACTTTCGATTGTGTTCATTTAATATATATATACAATCAACTAACTATGTATCATAATGTGTATTAGTGACTTATACGTCTTTGTTTACTATTGTTTTTATGGACCTTAATAATCTATTGTACTTTTTGTTTATCATGTTTTTGTAGTTACCAAATTATATAATTTATGTACATTGTAATTGGCAGTAGTGCTGTATTGTACATTTACTCAAATCTAGCAATAGCAAAGCATTGCCGAGTTCAGCTCGTACTATATAAATAAATGTTTTATTCTTGCGTTACCGATCTGCAATTTTTTTCTTCTATTTTCACCGGTCCGCAGACTTCAAAGGGTTGGGAAAAACTGATTTTGAGAATATTAATTTTTATTTTATTTGATTTATTTAGAATACAAACAGATGTACAGGTTAAATTAATATAAATAAAAAATGTATACTTAGTAGGGCCTGCCATCCAATTATATGTATTCACAAAATTATACTGCAATAAAGCGACGGTGGTTGAAAGTTTAAACTGTATAAAGAATAAATATACTATATATTAAAATAAAAGAAATATGGACAAAACATTGGAATAGGTGGGTTTTATGTTTATTCCATCATCACTTCAATCTCACAGTTTTGCACTTCTGCTGGGAGAGCATTCCATGCAAATAAATGTTCACCGAATAGATGGACTGGTTGCATACTAGTATAAGGACTTATCTTATTGCTGTAGGTGTAGCTGATTTAAGCGTAAGACTTCTTTCAGATAGTTCATCTGGAATGTATAGTTCTTTTAGATATTTTCTCAAGTGTTCTCCCATCTCTTTTGTAATATCTATCAATATTTTTTTTAGTCTATTAAATCCGTCTGTGGGTTAGTACTGGACTTGAATAAGATAAAATGGGCCCATATAGACAGAAGCAACAACGGACTGATGGATTGGAATACTTTGGAATTTGGTGCTAGAGAAGGGAAGAAGCTACAGCTTAGTAACATAACAGAAATCGTAAGTCATACATTTTTTTTATTTTAAAATTATAATTGAAAATATATTACTGTTGTGTTTTTAATTTACACATTTTTTTCTTGCTACCTTGAAAAATGTAAAAAGGGGGTTTTGCTGTATTATTTACATTGACACAAGAACATTAAGTACTCATATTTTATTGATGCCGTCAAATGTGAATAAGAGGTTAGTTTGTTTGCTGGAGTTTATTAGACATGTCTTTTGCTGTTTAGAGGCCCATTGTTTTTTTTTTGGTTTTATTTGTATATTTTTTCTGTTTGCATTTGTTTTTTTTATACTTTAACTTTTAAGATCTGGCTATATCCTCCCCCCCAGGTCCTTAATTTTATTGAATTTTTACATTGCTCATGACTGCGACCCCTCCGAGTGTGGTAAAAGTTGGTCCTGTAAGGGGGGGAGGATGACTGCTATTTTTCTACTCATAAGGGGGTCGCATATTAAAAAAGGTTGAAAAACACTGGTATATGATTGTAAAATCAATAAGAGAAAATCTATCAGCCAAAGATTTAGAATCATTTAGTTATTTTGTCGTTCGTAAACATACCACTCAAGGAAACAAGCAAACAAACAAACTAGAGACACTAAAGCCATGAAGATATGAAAGATACGAAAGGTGCGGAGATATGATGATTCAAATGAGCCGAATGAGCTTGTGATACATTAGTTTAATTGAACTACTTATAGATCTAGTCACTTTTGTGATGTGACACATATCCTCTGTCAACACAGGGTCTTACCCATCTCTACTAAGAAACCACCTCTGGTTTGAATACATATTTTTTAGTTATTTTTTTAAAATTTCTGACAAATCGTTATTATACATCTTTAGTCTATTGTTCAATTGAGTTTTTTTTTTTTTTAAATGAGTGTTTTTAGATTTAGTATTTTTTTGTTTAGAATCAAATTTCTGAGAGTATAATATTTTATTTTCTCACGGTTTTCCACATTTCTCAATCTATTTATCTTTCTAGGTTTGGCATATTTGCCAATCTATTCCCATGTGTGATGTGTATGTGATGGAAGCTATTCCTACTGTGCTAAGATCTGTCGGTGCTGATGCTAATAATCCTAAAAGTGTTCAAGTTAATTTGCAAAAATCTCAGTTGGTGGCAATGCTGGCTTCTGCTATAACTGTTCTCGGAAACTCTAGACCAAAGTATATATTTTTTAAAGTAACTACAATATATTTACGTTACACGGTATGATAAAAATATTTTTTTTTAAAGTAAGTCAAAAGAAAAATTAATATTGATTGTAATCGGGTTTGATTCCTGACATAGTTGACTGGACAGTGAGATTGCGGTTATTTTTTTATTTATTTATTCACAATATAAGTATTCATTTATTGAGACACAGTGAACATTGATTTCAGTTTCAGTACATTATATATCATCATTATCATTCCCTTCCAACACATAATGGTGCATAGGGCACTGCATTGGTACACCAATCACAGCGTATCTTGATTATTTTTGTTTCATGAAGATAAGATGATCGGTCTTACGCTTCAGGCACCAGTCCAGGGACTATGAAATATTCTGGTGTGAAATAAATTTGAATAAATATTTCATATCAACCATGTTGGAAATCGAACCCGAGACCTCTTGCTTGGTAGGAAAATGCGCTGACCATTACACCATGAGGCCGACATTATATATCACTCTGTCAAAATTTTGAATGTGTCAATCAACTCACAACATTGAGAGATATTAATCCTTAGCTCTGTACAATTATTTAAAAATAAATAAACTACATAATTTTTACACCCTTTTACATTCTTTATATTCTCAAGTTATTTTTGTGGATTTGCATACATGTCATACTTCTGTTTTTAGTGATTACACATTTAATGAAGATACACATAATACTTCACCCGATAGCTGTGAAAAATATAAACTTTCTTCTGATCTTCAACACAAAGTATTTTACCTTCGGTCTACATTGCCCGCAAGGTAAGAATGAAACTGTCATTTTAAGAGCATGTTTAGTAAAATAATTCTCGTTGTAATAAGTTTTTCTCAAACCATATTTAAAACCTTTATAACCCTAGCGCTAACTTTCAATTTATTTATAAAAAAATAAAAATACTTGTTTATGTGATGTCATTTTCCGTGTAACTCTCTCTTACAGTATTTACAATTTTTTTAAGAATGGTTCCTCTGAGGCCATTATATTATTTATCAAGTTTATTTATTTATTGTGGAAATCATAATATAAAGTATTTAACAAAAGTTATAAGATAATAATAAAATTACATATTTCACATTTATATTTATTATTTGAGGATCCGGGAGAGAAAAAAAAAAAAAAAAAAACATTTGAAAGAGAGAAGGCAGTATACTGCTGCTTAGTTGATGTAAAAAAATATGTAATTCCATACATCTCTTCACCTGCTTCTATTTATGTAGCAAAATTTTTCAAAACAATTAGTCTGTGAGCGTGGAATGTTTAAGAGTACAGAATGACAAGTTTTACTGATAGAAACTCGATATGAACTGTCAATTATATTATTTACAATTTTATAAAGGTATATCCTACATGATACGCCGGGATAATTGATTCAATACTTCACTGTTGATAGTAATGTGGACATTTACTTTTTGGTCAATCAAAATATTTCTAGACTATTTTCTCATGGGATCCACTTATATGGACACATATCATGCGGCCTCCGTGGTGTAGTGGTCAAGACGCTTGACTCACGCACGGAAGGTTCCGGGTTCGATTCCCGTTGAGAACACAAAAATTAAAATGTGATTTTTCTCAAGCCTGGGTGCTCTGTGATGTAATTCACCACTGTAATTAGGCCTCCTGGCCTGTTGTGGTGCAAAAAAAAAATGTAAAAAAAAAATCATAACTTTCTTATTTTTCAAAATATTTATCTTCCGATTGGACTATAGTTGATAGTTTGAAGTAATTCTTATTTGACTAACATACTGGGACACTTTTGTGCCGACTGTTTTTTATAGGAACACAACATCTCCTCCTACCATATAATAATTTCAGTTTCAATCAGGCTATAGCTGTCTTTTCACTACCAATGACTTTTGGACAGCGAGAGGCACGGTTTTGACGGCTATAGCCCTATGGTAACCCGATGCGTACCTAAATATGTGTTAGTTGTACAAGCCGTCAAATTGCCATTTTGTGGATTCGATTTGGGAGTTAGTTTATCCCTAAATAGAACTGTCAGGTGACCATTCTAATTGTACTGTAGCGGCAGTTAAAAATTAAATTGTTTTCAGATTATTTCGGACCTTTATTGGAAATGAAAAAGTGTCAGCGCAATCTGTTGTGAGAAGTATTTTAAATGGGGGGCACAAACAATGTGCAGATGATAATATCAAACAGATCATACAAAGTATGACACCATTGCAAGTCAGAAGCTCCATCAAGGAACATTACCATAGTCAGACAGGAGTAGAGAAGGAATATCTTTGCCAATCTTTACTCTTAACTATAACATTCTTGGAATTATGTATTCACAAAAACAGTAAAGTAGTAAGTACTCTCGCTAGATCTATCAATGATTGAATTAGGATAATTCTCCTATTACTGCAATCATTACAACATTTCATCAGATAATATAGTTGGTGAACTTTCTTGGAAAACATCTGCCCTCTCGCACCCTTAAATGTTATTTTTGACTAATTATGCACCCCCTCTACACCCGCGAGAGCGTTCGTAATCGCACCCCACAAGATCCAGTAACAGTGGTGAATTACAGCACAGAATACCCAGGGATGAGGAAATTTCACTTTTCATTTTTTGTTCTCACTGGCAATTCCGTGTGCAAGTCAAGCATCTTAGCCATTACACTATGGACGGCATCTAAATTTACTTTAAACTTCTTTAATATCATACCAGTCTGATGACGTTGCAAGAGTGATGAAACCAGTTGTTAGTCTAACAAACTGTGGTGCCTCAAAATAAGTGCAAAAGAGTGCATAGTACGCATGCTCATAGAGCTATCTACAAAGCGTACGGTAGTTATGAAATAGCCGATCGCTACAACTGTTGATCGACCCACAATTTGCTTATATAATATAAACTATATTTACACCTGATGTTGAGTAATTCAGAATACCTGAAACTAGTTGTGTTATATTATATTAAACTCATATGTGGTAAAAATTACAAAGTGTTTCATTTAAAATAAATTAAAGTTTAATACCTGCTCAATATAATGCACTTCTTGATGTTGTGAAAAAACGATTAGATCGTTTTTTGCCATATTCCTTACAGTCGATGGCTGGACAAGTCGCAATAATGACAGTTTTTACGCCATAACTGAAACACTATTTAGTAGACGATTTGTTTACGACAAAACTTTCTTCTGATCTGTTAGGATGTGTTTTTTTGCAAAACGAAACACAGCTCGAAATGTTAATAACAAAATGAAAAATATGCTAACAGAATGGAATATATTACGAGGGTTGTGCAAAAAATAGAAGAAGCTTCTCTTACCTCTACAAAAAATAACAATCTTCTTAAACATATCATCGGAGACATGATTTTCAAAGAAATGAATTTAATAAAGAATGATTACAAATATCAAAATGCGCAAGTTCTAACATTAAATAATATTAAAAATAAGGTTAAAAGTAATAATTTAGTTATAACTAAAGCGGATAGTTATTTTAGAAAAATGTCCAAAATATTAAAATGTGATCCAACCACTAAAATTTCCAAAATAGTAAGATCCTCAATAAATGAAAGTAACGCTCTTTTTCCGACAGTAACCAGTAAAAATAATATTATAGTCATGAATCCCAGAGCCCCCCGCCTTATACGGTCAACCGAAAATTCATAAAAATACAATCCCCATTAGACCAGTCGTATGCTTTATTAACACCCCTGCCTCAAAACTGGCATACAAATTAAATCACCTTATAAAATTTCACACCAAGTTCAAAACAACGTATAGCGTAAAAAAATCCCTAGAACTTATAAATAAAAAAAAAAATATTTATCTTCCTCTTAACTCTAAATTTATGTCATTAGACGTTAAAAGTCTTTTTAGTAATATACCGGTTCAACAATGTATTTCTATAGTTAGAACAATGTTAAAAAAATGTAACGTCAATCCAATAATAGCTAACAAGTTGATTCACCTTGTTGAAATATGCGTTAATAACAATTATTTTCAATTTAATCAAATCATTTACCAACAGGAGGACGGCCTCCCAATGGGAAGTCCACTCAGCCCCTTACTTGCCAAAATTTTTATGGACCATATAGAACGTGAAATGTTAGAATCACCTTTAGCAAAAGATATTATATATTATGTTAGATATGTTGATTAATATGCTGTTGGTATCATATTTAAAACTTACTCAAACATATCCAGTAGAGTTAATTGCACAATTAAATTAACATTAAAAACACCTCCTTTATTTTTTTATTGCCTGATAATATTAGGATATTTGGCAATCTGGTTGACTGGAGTTCGGATAAACGTAGTTATACTGTAATAAATAATAATAAAAATGGATTAGTTTAATAGTCTATTAACAAATATATATTTTTTTAAAGCTCACTGTGGTTTGAAGCATTTGTCATGAACGCAGTTGATTTGAATTATGTTTTTTTTAATGTAAAGAAATATATTTTTTTGATTTAATAAAATTAGTACATAAGCATTTAATTTTTATTTGAAAATCTGAAACCAGGTAATTGCACGTTAGTTTAAAGTTTTATTTCTAAAATTATTTTCTGGAGAATCTTTCGGATTCTCCATGTCGGAAATTTTATGATCCCTCATACGGGAAAAGTCGCAATGCATTCTGTGCTAGTGGGTTTAGTATAACGAGCTAGTCATTTTCTAGTTCATTGAATAAGATATGGAGATCATTCTGGATATGGGATCGCCATATTTACAACAAAATTTTTTAGTCATAAATCCCCAAACTGGTTAAGAATACGTAGTCATTCCCTGAAAAGTTTTTTTTTAAAGCTTCAGTTACTGGAAATGCTATATGGGTAGGTTCAGTTCACCGGCAGTAATTTGAGATTTCTACTTTTTCTGACTAAGTCGTTAATGAGTTAAATCATTATTTGCTTTGTATTTTTTCAATTTGGTACTTAAATGAAATTTTTTGTAAAAAAATATATTGTTATTAATGTATTTTTTTCTTTTCTGGTATATTTTGCCCACGAAGAAAAAACTCAAGTTTCCTTCTAAAACACCAAAAATAAACTTGCAATTCGATCTTTTTGTGACTGATCTGTTTTTTTCTTTACAAAGCCTTTATAAAATAAACTTACTGGAATTATAAAATACATACAAGTATTTATTTATAACTTTCATCGTTTATAAACTTAGATTGTGTGATTGTGTAGGTCTGGGTAAGGAAAGAAAAACACTGAATGTATATATATATTTACATGGTTTTTATCTCTTTATTATAGGATATAATCATTGTTGATATTCAATTTTATTACATAATTTTCAAAGGGTAAAAGATAAAATGGTGGCATTTATCAATATGGGAGAAGTAATGCAATTATAAAATTAAAGTAATATTATTTCCAAATGTACAATTTTTATAAATAATGGATTAAAACTATTTTATCAATTATTATTCTGGCAAGAATTTTTATAATAATATTATTAAAATGATTTTTTAAAATTTAAATATTGATATGAATAAAAATACAAATGACAGTAAGACATAAAGTACTTGTAGGTTCAAAATGTGGAATAAAAACATTGTAATATTGAATAGAAAATATCTGCGGATGGCTGTCTCCCACTTTCTTCACTTAAAACACCTACATAAAATATTAGTCTGGTTACCTATTGATTTGTGTAACGCACAATGCTCTGTAGAGAATAATATAACAAGATCCGTAACAAGAACTCTGTGTAAAAAGAATCCTGGTCATATGCCGGTTCCTCTATTGTAATATTGTATTGTATGAAAAAATAAACCATTTCATTTACTGCAATTATCACTATAACAAGGACTTTATTACTTATTTATTTGTAATAACTATTATTATGTAAAATGCAAATACTTTTCCACTGCGTTCACATCCTGACAAGACGGCCGCTCAGTGGAAATGTATACTGTTGAAAAATGCACATTCTGACTGGAAACTACTGCACGGTATCTCGTTATTTTTATAATTTACAAATGACATCATAAGATGTTCAGCTATTTGCTTCATTTTGTACTTTATGCATCAGAGAAAATGATTCTAGTTCTGAAGTCATTTTACATTATGGAGGCAAAATGTGCATTTTGGAGTATGAATATGTTTTATCCTTATATATTAAATTTAACATGTAACTATATCACTTGTTTTACCTAATAATGTAATTATTCACCGAAATTTTATTTTTGTTTTTTCTTTCTACACAAGACATACATATTTAAAAAATAAATCAATTTAAATTCTAATATGACTCATGGTTAGTAAAAAATGATTTTTCAAATAAAAATTATAGAGTGGAGAGATTTAAAATGCACACTTTGGTGATTGCTGTTTTCATTCTACCATGAGTTTGATAATTCATATCGGTTATTACATATTTTGAGATATGTTCATAAATAATTTACAATACCAAAAATAAATGCTTTTATTAAAGTCCATACATATTTTTCCTACTAAAAAAATTGTATGACACTGATCTTTTGTAAGTTTATGTTATTAAACAATATGCATAAATAATTATATCTGTACAAATGCGGAATAAAATGTTTACATATGCCAATAAAACTGATCAATGGTAGTTTTAAATTTGATTCTCGTCATTCCCTTTCTTTAAATCATCAATGAAACATAAGTAGAGTTACAAATAAGAGTCGCATGTTCTGTATCTTTGATAACATAATTCAATCCTATTTAGTATCACAATGTAAGATGCGTGCGAGGGCTAAGAATAATAAGATTTACATATAATGTGTATTAGATAAAAGACTGAAAGCCGCATAACACATTACAAAGTGATCGAGTACAGTTGAGCAAATAACTTACCAACTAATAAATCAATATAACCCTTGTAATATAAGAAATAGGATGAAGAATTAAACATTTGTATTACTCAACACGTAAAATGATGCGCCGAGCAACTAAACACTTCAATGTGGTTAATATGTAGTCTAAATGACAGCGGCTGTAAAGTTAGTGGATTGGTATAAAATGTATTAATTAACAATAAACCTGTAACAAAATGCAGAGCTATGTGTATAATGAGTGTACAACAACTGTATAGATTGATATATTTGCTATATTATGTTTGTTTGTAGAATAACCTAGTAAAGAAAAATATCCTGTTTAACAACAAATTCAATACAATCATAAATATGGTTACTCATTAGAATAATGCATTTTCGTCACAACATATGACTTATTGTTTCAGTATGAGGTTTGAGATATTGTTTTCTTTCTATTATCATTATTTGTATAAAATAAATATTTCCTTATTGTTTCTATGGATTTTAATGGTACTGTATAAAAATGTATTTGTGTTTCTAGTCTTCTATGGCACTAATCTTAGTGAATAACAAAGACAGCAGCTTAAATATGTCTGTAAGTAACGGTAGGCCCAGTTACTCACACACAACTAACCTCAACATTTAACAGCACAGTTTGTGCAAGCATTGTTCTTCGTGTTTATCAAGGCCAATGCCCCAATGTTTGTCGATGTTCGTAATATAATCTGGGCCTGCCAAATAAAAATAGCCCTTTTAGGAACAAAATCAATATATATTTAAGAATGAGTTCTTGGTAAACACATATATACAGTAAGGCTTACTAGCACTTCTAAGCTGAAAGTACAAAACACATATTATTCTCGTTTCTGTAGGTAATTAATATTTAATTTCTTCAAAAAATCATTATTTTGAGATTTCCCCCCCTTCATTTCCAATGACAAAAAGTAGTCCTCCCTATAGTTAGAAACAATTGTATGTATTTTGTGGTTTTATCACGGTTGTGCGCAAGAGATAAAATTTTAAAGAATAAAAACAAGTTGGCATTATTATTATAAATAATTAAAAAATGATAACCACCTACTTAATGAGAATTCCATTTATCACAGCATGGCTCAGTCCTTAATTGATAAAATTATACAATTATCCGTGGCTAATGCTGTGCTCTCCTTTAGTCAAATTACACCACCGTATTATCATTTGGGTACACTAAATACTCTCATGTCGGGTAAACTGTATTGTCCAACCGAGTGGTTCCCTACGCAGCTGACATACTGCCGAGTATACTATACTCTACAAGTTAAGTAGTCGTAATATCTATTGTTATTATATAACATTAATTTAGTCTTGTTGCTCCAGTATGTGTGTGTACAACCTTGAAGGTTCTATTCGTTAATAAATATATTTAATAGTAAAAACAATTCAAATCTTCTTAATCTACCAGCACTTTCATGAGAATAGTAATAATATAACCGAGTAAGCCTTTCAAATAATATAACTCGGGCAGGCGAGAAACGAATACTTGTATAGAGTGCACTTATAGTGTCAAATTTACACTTTTTAACAAGGCATAACTTTATTGTTGTTTAAGAAACAGTTATAATTTATTAAATATTAGCTTATGTGACATGAATAATGAAAGATGTTCCCGAAGTGAGATGATACTTAGTCAATATTGCAACATAAAATTAGGCCCAGGCAATGATGTTCCAACTGCAATGTGGTTAAAATACCAATTAGGTTTTGTATAAAAGTATTCTTACAATGTAAATTTAAAGCAAAGTGTGGCAACTAGAGACACCGAACAAGTGTACTGAATATGACTTTTGAGAGATAAATAAAACAATATATTATTTAACAAGATGCAAACTATCTGGTGATTGCATAAAAGTCTGGAACAAATAATTCATGTAAAAATATGCATTATGTATTTAATATTAAAATAACTATTTTAAATCAAAATTCTTACATAAAGTTTAAATAAAACTTTAAAAACACTGTTCACTTTAAAACAATTTACATATTATTTAAATGATATTCTTACAAAACTTAATGATAAAAGCACACATAGTGTATAAAGTGCTACATAAATAATGCACTACAATAATAATAACATTGGCAAGTATTAATACCGTGCTTCTTACATTTACTAATATAATCCATTCCTTTACCACCTCTGATACGCACTTCTTAAAGCTTTTATTTTACCTGGAAGAATAAAAAGAACTCTTGGCAGTGTGTAACGGGTGAGACTTCTCTACGGCTGTAAAGTTACAGACTTGTGGTATCACAGGTAACTTTTTCTTTTTACATGATAATGGAGTTGTTTTATATTTGTTTTCACTATGACCTTCATGTTTAAAAAAAAAGACATCTTGATATCTCTTTGGATTGGCATAAAATTTTAATGAAAAGAATCACCGGAGAAGCCGCAACAAACAGTAAATACTTAGTGTTTACCGATTGGATAATGTATAACTTTTCCTTTTCATTCGTACGACTCAAACATTTCAAATAGTACAATATACAAGTGTAAAAATGTAAATGCAATTTATTGGAAATAGTCCTCGGATGTTGGGCCAATTTTGGACACGTTTAGGAATGTTAAATAATCGAAACATCATAAAATTGAACTGGAAAGCAAATAATATATTGCGAGTGTAATGTAATTAATTGACTGATATTGTTATTGTGTTATGGCCTTCATCAACCAAGAACTGGAAGGACGGGAAAACTTGTTGAATATATTGAAATGCGTAGTATCTATTGAGAAAATATAATACCATATATCCAGTTAAGTGTAAAACACTCCACCCAACCATTAGGCACCTTTATTGCGCAGCTCCACATCTTCCTTTTGCTCTGTTCAAGGTACGTCGGTATCATTTATTACTATTGGAGAAGATGGATTTACAATACAGCATATTTCCAGTCCAACATAACCTCTGTTTAGTTCAAGTATAATCATGTTAATTATGAAATTGAATAGGAAATAAGTATAATCTTCAGTGAGAGTCAAGAAGCAATCGGAAGTACCGAGGAAGATTATCATCATGGAGAAAAAAATTGATGAATATACCATTAACATTGAAGGCAAAAGTAAAGATCACAGATAAGCAATTCAGATACATATAACATGCAAGGTACGTTAGAAGAATATTGCCATATTGTAAATAAATTGTCCTCTGCCGCAACTGGTACTATTTACATTTAAAATATTACTTTATATAACTGTAAATATAACAATATGTATGTCAATCGATATAAAAATGTATGGAGGGCTTGTAGATTACAAAAATATGAAAAATTATTCCGGTGAGCGCAGGTTTAGTGGAGCCGCGTTCTTTCCTATTCCTAACTCTCTTTAGCCTATGATTTATACTAAAATTACAGTTTAAAAAATACACAAAGAGATCACACAGTTAAACCTTATACATGTATATAAACAAATCTCATAAGTATTAAATCGTATTATAATGTATATGGAGCAAGTAACAATAAACCCTCGGTATCTCTTGGCTTTTAACTAGCCAAAGACAATCTTGGTCACATTCCTATCTTTTTGAAAGCTTTATTCACGTTCACGAGTACCCGAGTACCACAGGTTTACTGCGCTAATCATATTTCCCGAAATGTACGGATAAAACTAGTTTGTTTATTTGATAGAAACATACGTTGACAAAAGGTTTTTGAAAATTTTTGGATATTTTATGTGCGCCGAAGATATTATTATTATCAGAAGTTTTACAATTTATCTACCTAAAACTATTCTTTTTTTACATCGAGATTTGGAATAAAATTTTTAATCATCAACCTGAAACATTGTCTACGGCGCAGTTTACATTCAATTGAATTTCTCAAACTTACTACCAAAATGGAATATCCTTTTGTGAAGTAGTTTCCATACGAGCACCGTGCTACGCTATGGAGAAAAACAGGGCGGACTGTCACTGTGCCAGCTGAGGCGGAGGTGGCTTGAACTCCTGAGGAGCAGGGGAACCCTGAGAGAACTGCTGGAAGGGCGGCGCATAGCACTGCGGGAAGTACAGCTCGGGCTTCACGGGAGGCAGGGCACGCAGTAGGGGCTGCTTGCTATCCAGCAGAGAGTTGCAGTTGTTGTTGCGCCGATTCTTGGCTGCGTGAGGGTTCATGTGGTTGTCAATGTGCTTTTTCACCTCTGGCTCCGTAGCGAAACGCCGTCGGCAGTTGGGCATAGGGCAGCAGAATGGTCGGTCGCCCTGATGTGTACGCGTATGCTGGTCCAAGATGGCCTTCTGCCGGAAGTCTTTGCCACACTGGCCACACTTGTAAGGTTTTTCACCTGTGTGGATACGAAGGTGTTGATTAAGGATAGTCCTCTGTCGAAAAAAGCGCGGGCAGTATACACAGCCATAAGGTTTCTCATTTGTGTGGATGCGTAAGTGCTGCGTGAGATGGGACTGCTGTCGGAAACGCTTGCCGCATTCGGGACAGGGGTAGGGTCGGGATTCGATGTGGATACACCCGTGCTGGAGTAAGGTAGACTTTTGTTTAAACTCTTTTTGGCAGATGGGGCAGCGAACGTAGAGAGGCATGCCAGCGGAACGCCCATGCTGGATGACATCGGGCAAGCCTTTACCTCCTCCCGCGCCCTTGAGATATTGTAAGGCGCTGAAGTTCGCCCCGCCGAATACAGAGTGACCGAGTCCCTTGGGGTCCTTGAAATAGGCTGGGTACTGTATAGAGTCCGTGGGGGAGAAGCATCCATTTCGGTCCGGATGAGAACTGTCTGCATCGCCAAATGTAGAGGCTACTTCTTCTTTTCCTTCATCTTGTGGGAAAGGCATGTCTTGGGGCCAAAGGGTTGGAGTCATTCCGTTCTTGAATATTAGATGGGGGGACACATCTGAAAAATATAAATATAAATATGTTAGGAAATTAATTGAAAAAAAGGTTTTTTATTGTTTGCGCATAATTTATCAATTTCCTATGAATGAACTCGGTAATAACCGACCGCGATGAAATTTTAAATAATTATTGTGGTTCCTCAATTAGGCTGCATCGGAGTTTGGGAGAAAATATAAGATGAATAAGGGAATGACATGAAAATGAACAGAAGGCCAATCGGTGAGAGAGCAAATCGTGATCCTCGATCTGTAATACAGGGAGTCGCGCAATATTCTCATCTTATTACTCTTACTTTATAATGAACGTTAAAGGTAATCGTTTTTGGAATCAAGCGTGTCTTGGAAGCTCGGCGACTGCGACTGGGGGAGTACAGTGAAGGGGAAAGGGGAAGCACAAGGGGGGGTCGCCGAGAGGGAGGGGCACAATGCACAATGCTCTGTATATGAGAATATCGCTCGCCTTGGTGTGTGCGGACGTGCTGATTCAGGATGGCCTTCTGGCGGAAATGTTTGCCGCACTCCCCGCACGAGTAGGGCTTCTCACCGGAATGGATGCGCAGGTGCTGGTTGAGGATGGCTCGCTGGCGGAAGGTGCGCGGGCAGTACACGCACGCGTACGGCTTCTCGTTGGCGTGGATGCGCAAGTGCTGCGTGAGGTGAGACTGCTGGCGGAAGCGTTTGCCGCACTCCGGGCAGCCGTAGGGTCGCGAGTCCGTGTGGATGCGCTCGTGCTGCAGCAGCGTGCTCTTCTGCTTGAAGTCCTTGCCGCAGGTGAGGCACTTGAAGAGGCGAAGGTCTCCGTTGGGGTTGGGCTTGCGCGGCTTGGCCATCAGGCCGTCCGCCACGTGGACTCCCTGCTGGATGATGTCGGGCAGCGCGCTGCGCAGGTCCGGCATGCTGCCGTACTGGTGGCCGTCGGGCAGCGACAGCTGGAGCGGGCCACCGTCCCCCAGGGGCAGCATGGAGCCGGGCTGCTTCAGGTAGTGGAGGCCGGGGAAGCCGCCCGGCGCCAGCATGTGGCCCCCCGCCGGGTGCTGGCTGCGCGCGTAATACTGCTGCTGCAGCTCCTGGTGCTGCTCGGCGGGGGACGCGTAGCACGCGGCGCGCTCCAGCGGCTCCGACGGCAGGTGGGCCGGGGACGGCTGCTGCGCCAGCTGCGGCAGCTCCTGCTCGGCCAAGGTCGGCTGGTCAGCCGGGGAGGGGCTCCCGATTTGCTGCTGTTGCTGCTGCTGTTGCTGCTGCTGCTGCTGTTGCTGTTCTGTCTCCGTCTGATGCGGGGAGCCGCCGCTGGGGGGAGACTGGTGTTGCCCCCCCCCGTACGTCCCGTCCAGGACTCCACTCCCCCACTGCCCCTGCCCCCTCTCCATGCCATCTTTATACAGCACATAGGGCGCTCCAGTATCTGAAAGAAATAACAAATAATATCTTAACTTATGTCCAAATTACTTATTTTTTTAGTTAAGTTATATTTTGTGTGATTCACCGACCCCTTGGAATAACAAGGTTCCATCTGACACTGACACTGACATTGTATTACTAATTTAATACAATTTGTGAACCGTGTTTCACGGTCACACTAACTTTTAACACTTTATAATCCCTGTAACATCCCGTAAATGCAGTGTATAGAAGGAATAAAGCTATCGCGAATGGAACTGTTATCATTCGGCAACTTAAATACACTCGAATTATTTGTTGGAAAAAGCCGATACGAATATGGGATTTATCTAAATATACTTTATTACACGACGTTTCTTCTAAAGCGAGTTTGAGACTCTAATAGGAATTATAAATCATTAGGATTCTTGTTTAAAAAAAACATTAGAATCGCGTTTTATTTTTATAAAAATTAAATAGCATTATACATAGTACCCAACTACCCAAACTAAACACAACGATTAACTGAACGAGGCGAGTGGTGTGTAAGATCAAATTGATTATAACGGATAAGCATTACAGTGTCAATTGATTTCCTTATTATTAATCTGAGCGATATAATTTTACCGTACAGTCGATAATAAAGTCGGATATCCGGTGATAAAAACTCCCCACAGCAAAAGCGCGGAAAATTGATCGTGAATCGAAACGAGCTTTTTATCGCCAAATGCCGCGTATCAAAAAATGAGATCGTATTGTTAACTTATCAACATGACCATTTTATTTTTTCACCGTTAATCGAGAAATAACGACCGTTACAATTGGTAATAAGATATCTGTGTCCGGTGAAATGCGTACTCTCATACAATGCACTCTATCTCTGTCCAAAACGTGACCATCTCTGACCATCTGCTATCTGCAGTGGTTTCACTAAAAGGTGTTAATTGTTAATGGTCGGTGATTACAATACAAACTGAATTGTCACCTCCGCCAACTCCATTCTTCTATGAATGAAAATCGAAAACAGAATATGAAAAAAACTTTACGATATATCTACCTCTATATCGACACCCACGTTCCTACGTATAATATCGTAATCCAGAAAACGCGATTTTACAGGAGAAGAATTTGAAGAAATTGTTCTCCAGTATAAATCTAAATATAGACCGATTTTTAAGAAAAATAGGTATGTATATTAATTTTTATAACTTTTTTCACATAAGCTTAGAAACAACTTGAAATATTTTTTGGTTTTTTTAAAATGCATGTACGATATTATACTTTTGAAAAGACGTTATGAATGACATACGATATTATACTTTGTAAAGTAATTAAATTAAAATATTTTAAGAATGGCATACAACAAATCACATTAGGATTATTAAAAAAAAATGTATGTGTAACATGCGATAATTAGTTATTGATACTCAAAAACGATGTATATAATCGTAAGCAGCACCAATCAAAATATATGTTGTTAAAATATTAGTATTAAAACTAAACGAATACAATAATATAATTCAGGCTGTTAATTTTTTATCTGTTATTCATTGTTTTTGTAAATGTAAATAATATTATTAAATTAGTACAAATATAATCTTCACTAACAAGCTACAGAAAGTGGCTTGGTGGGATTTTAGTTTTAGTAAAAATATAACAAGTGATTTTTTTTTTAAATTGTAAAAATGTATAATTATACTATTAAAAAAAAATAAAAAAATAACATCAATGTTCGATTGTTGTGAACTCATCAATTTTATTAATGTGCGAGTGCCTGGTCGAGTTACCCGATGTAATACTCCGTTCTACTGCGGTCCATCATTGACAAATCACCAGTAGTACGGATGCACGTACTTGCGAACCAATATGCTAACAACATCGATGTCTTTAACATGAGTCTTGTAAATTAAAAAAATCAATGTATATGTTCCATATCAACTAGAACTTAATATTCTGTTTATATTGTATTGTAATATTATGTACCTAGCTGCTTTAAACCTTAAAACGGTATTTCTATAAATATATTTGTATGTTATTTTATTTTATTTTTATTTTTTTAAATAAAAGAAATATTTGCGTTCTTATGATTTACCCAAATATTTAATTTTGAGGGCCATTTTCAACGAGTTGTAAATAACTCACTATTAGAAAATGGAATCAAGTTGGGGTAGAGTGGGATTCGAACCACGGACCTTTGGTCCGTGAGTCCGAGACACTAGCCACGGGACCACAACCCGATCAAATTATTTGTTTATCTATTTTTATATTTTTAATATCTAGCTTCTATAGCTTCTTTTTAATTTTTTTTTATGTAAACCAACTATACTTCTAAACACTGTTCTATATTTTATTTCTTAATATTATATTTTTTAAATGTATGTTGTTTATACAATCATCTTTTTATTTTTATACCATCTATACTTCTAAACAATGTTCCTATCTTTTATTTCTGTATATTGAATTATTTGAATTTATGCTGTTTATATACTCATCTTCTTTTTTCATACCAACTTTACTTCTAAACAGTGTTCTGTCTTTTATTGCTTTAAATTATATTTTTTTAATTTTGTGTTGTTTATATACTTATGTTTTATATAACTTCAATGTATGTAAAAGCCTTATGGGCGTGAAAAATTAATAAAATAAATAATTTACTGGTTTGTTTTATCAAGCTTTTTTTTGTTTGTTTATAGGTTATCAAATGAAGTTTTTTTTTTATGTATCATATTATCATCGCTATGATTTTAGGGGTTTGTGGAAGGGATGCTAGTCCGTGACGGATCGTCTCCATTTTCAAATTAAGATTTAAAAAAATATATTTAAAAAATGAGTTTACCACGAGGAATGTTCTTTTCTCTCGTAACTTTTGCGTTCATGGAAAAAAAATACACAAATTAATTATCAATGCCACAAATGGCTTTGGAAAGAAGAATACTGGGTATTTAATTAAGTGACGGAAAAAATAATACATGGATAAGAGCGAGATCCAAGGTCACTGATGGGATCCACAGGGTCAAGCAGTAATTAAGCTGGGCTGGTCATATTGCCAGAACCACAAACTCTAGGATATACAAAACGAGTCCTGAAATGGCAACCCAGAACAGGCAGAAGTAGAAGTGTCCGCAGGCCTCAGGCAAGGTGGTCTGATCGTCTGATGACATGAGACGGGTTGCAGGACTCGGTTGGATGCGGTTCCTCAGGATAGGGATATGTGGAGACCTATGTGGACCATTGGACACGAGAGGGCTGATGATCGTTTAGCATTTGGTATTTACTTATAGACGCCTTTTGTTTTTAGTGCACCATCGTCATCATTCCCTTTCCGCACAACGTGGTGCATAGGGCACTGCATGGGTACACCAATGCAATGGCAGCGTAACTTGATCATTTTTGTTACACGAAGGTAAGATGATCAGTCTACGATTCAGGTGCCAGTCCAGAGAATATGAAACATTCTAGTTTTATTTATTTATTTTTGAACCACAACAGGCCAGGAGGCCCAATTACAGTGGTGAATTACATCACAGAACACCCAGGCTTGAGAAAAATCACATTTTTAATTTTTGTGTTCTCACCGGGAATCGAACCCGGAACCTTTCGTGTGTGAGTCGAGCGTCTTGCCCACTACACCACGGAGGCCGCCTAGTGTAAAAACACCCGTAAAAACAAATGTTTCCCATCACCATGTCGGGAATCGCACCCGAGACCTCTTGCATGATAGGCAAACGCGCTGATCATTACACCACGGGGCCGACTATAAAACTAAATGAAATATGTTAAGGACAAATGAAAGAAAAGCTTACTTATTTTTAGTTATGTGTGTTGTGGGTGTAAATAAATGCCTAAACCATCGTTTCAATATTTATGTTTTTTTTAAGCCAGTCGACATGTTTACTAAATCAACCCGTATGGATTGGTATATAAATACTAATAAAATATATTCAAAAGTTTTTTAATCAACACAAAAATTGTTATTTTCCCAGGGAGACAAATAAATATAATTAAGTGAAATTGTGAATGTAGGTTAATTATTAGAGAGAGAAAACATAAAAAAACCGGCCGACGAATTGAATGCTTGCAATTTATCAGGGCTTTAAATATAAATAATTATTTGTTATTTATTGAACAAAATAAATAAATAAAAATAAATATTTGTATAGGTCCCTACTGTTTGCAGCTTTTCAAATTATTGGATGGATGCCGACGAGCATTTTTGATTGGGAGTACAATGGCATATTATTTTATTCAATTAGCAGATAAACGTGAAACTGGATAGGTTAAGGCTCGCGGAAGAAAAAGCGTTGTTTTTTTTTAAATCACGAAGTATAATTTCTGAGTTATTTAAATAAAGGTACCTATTTATTTCAATAGTATGGCTGATGTATCTAATATGGATTGATTACTAAATACTTTAAAACTAATAAAAGAAATAAAAACAACTTTGTTTTTAACCACTTTAAAAAAAAAATACCAACCGGTTTCAAAGCTACACCAGCTTCTTAACAAGGTATAAGTCAATTATACCTTAATAAAGAAGCTTGTAATGGTTTGAAACCGGTCGGTAGGAAAAAATATAAGTGGTTAAAAACAAAGTTTTTTTTATTTATTTTATACTGAGTTTTTTTATTTATTAAAAAAAATATATTTAGGAAAAACAACATTTATTATATAAAAAATAGTTTAAATTTTTCACAAATATAATGAGAGAACATGTTACACAGTAAAGAGAAAATTAAAATCGTATAAGACAATATGAAGATTAAGGGATGAGGAAATAGAGTGGAGAAGTGGAGGAGGGGGATTTTTATAATATAGTTAATCGATTAAAATTTTGATATGATAATAACATGAACATAAATAAAGGTACATAAACTTATTACACATTGACAAATGTTTGATTTTAGAATGTTTCAAAAAGATTTTCAGAAGAAGTCAAAAAAATTTGTATTAAAAATATATACAGGTGTTCTTTAAGCCCTGTCACATCCAAAACCACGATGATCAGTATGAGCAAGAAGACATATTAGTATATTAAAAAAAATATTTAGAGCAAATAATTAAAAAAAACAAATGGTTGCTTACTTCTGCAGTGGAGAAAAGAGGGGAGTGCGGCGCAGTATCAGACTCCCCCCTCCTCGTTTCTCCCCTGCAGAAGTGAGCAACCATTTGCTTTTTTTAATATTTTATTTTTTAAAATTTTATTCGTTCTAAAAAAATGTTTTAATGTGCCAATATGTCTTCTTGCTCATACTGATCATCGTGGTTTCGGATGTGACAGGGTTTAATGAATACCCTGGATATAACCACAAAGTGGGTGCTTTAAATATATACATATTTTGCGGATAATCCCTTTTACCGAAACTCTAAAATGTTTGTTTTTTTTAAAACCGTAAGCGTTTTATCTCCCATCAATGAAATGTTTCGGATTCAATGTCACATACCAACGCGTAACACAAGAAACAAGAAGATGATTGAATCATTTCAAGAAGTGCATTCCGCAATTCCGCTTTTTGTGCGAATTTAATTCCACCGGTTTGTTCCCTGTAACGAGTTGTGGCAAGGTTGATTGAAGGCAGTTCTTTCTCTGTTTCTGTAACCTGTAACCAGTTTATCCCTATCAATGGAGGATTTAGCTTTCCTCTTACAGGTGGCGATTTCATTGAACGTTTTTTTTCTCGCGCTGCAGATTTACGGCATCTCAATGACGAGTGAGATGCGCGGTGCGGTGCGCAGCAGGACGTGCTCAGACTAAACTCGTTGCCACAAAACGTCTGTCTACACTAAACGAACGGTGACGAAAGATATAGATCGAGAATCGAAACATTAGTCAGTATCTCGATGAAGAAGTAGTTTATACGAATAGACCAAACGATACACTACAGATTACCATACCAGTATTCGGAATTCTCATTTGTTTTTATACCTTTTCAGGGCCCCGATTACAATGGAAAGTTAACAGAGTTATCTTCGACTGTCTATAAAGACAAACCGATATTTGTGTACGAAAATGTGTATATTTGCATGAACATTTAAAGTATCTTCTTCGATAACTATAATTGAACTTGTTTAAAAGAAAAAAAATTGTGCATATTCTGTTTTTCATACAGAAAACTTAATTTTTATTTGTAGATAAAATTGAAGATAAATGTTGATTTTCCTGTAATCGGGGCCCAGACGTCGATTTCAATTTTCTGTGTTATCGTGCCGTATATCGTTTCCTTATTTTTCGGATCGCATTGTAGCGCCCATCAACGTTAACTCTGATTATGCAATGCGATTTGGTAAACAGTGTAAACGACACGTGGTACAATAAACGAGGAAAATAAAATCTGCGTAAGTGCGATTGATTCCTATGTACTCGTACGAGAACGTAGTACTTACATAGACAATGTCAATTCAAAGGAATAGATTAGAAAATACGTATTTTCATAGATATAAATATTATTATAAAAAATTGGTTATCAAATTTATTTAATTACCTACACTAATTAATTATTGATTAGAGAACAATGTATTAGACTAGATTTTCTTTTCGGAATTTCATATATACATAATATACGAGTAGAATTAATATTAATTACATTGTTTAAATTCATATTTTTTATTTTATTAGGTTTTTAAATTTTTTACTTTGATTTTATAAAATTTGTTTTTTTTGTTGTAATTTCTTCATTTTTATTATTATATTGTATTCATATCTATCTTATTTCAGAACAGATAATTTTGTACTTAGTGAAACTGCTATGAATATTTATTTTCTTTATGAATTTTAAATGTCAATTTGTTTTGTTAAGTACACGATTTATACTATAAGCTCTTATTTTAACTTTATTTTATATACTGCTAGTAAATTATATATGTACCTACTATTTATTTTTTGTCAAAAAACACCGTATTTCGGGAGTGAAACTGAAACTAATACACATTATGTTATTATAAAATATAGTTTTTTTTTTTTAAATTTTGGATAGTGTGAGTATTGTTTAAATTGAAGTGTTTTATATCAATACCTACTTTCAACTTTGTCAAGTAGTTTCAGGCTAACGAAAAATCTTCAGAGCAGATTACAGACCGTTGTCTGGTGATTCAGATCTGTAAATCATGTAACACGTGTTTCTAAATTGAAGTGTAATTTTATAGAAGCCTTTAATGTTTTAGCTCCGCGGATTTTAATTTGTAGAAGTTGTTAACAGCAAATTAGTTTACCACACATTACCTTTTGTACTATCGATAAAAGTAGAGCCTGCCTAGTTACACAGGTACCATATTTATACCTACTTCAACTTTGTTCTCAACCAATCACTGTTACCATAATACATTAAAGGATTAAAATATCAATCTATACAGGATGCCTTTTTTGTTAAAATGATTATTTATCTCTTGTTAGTTGACATTATACGCTATCGTAATATAAACTAATATTTAACTATTCCTTTTTTATGTCAATTAATACAAAAACAAAAAAAACCTATATTATGTATATACTGTCTATAAAAATATTCTTTATTATTTATAAATTGCTACAGTAAACATTATTTTTTGAAATTTCTTTCATATTTTTTTCGTTCTCCATGTTTTTAGGCTTTCATTTGTTTCATTTAAGCTAACCATTTTAAACAATTTTGTTTTTCTGTTTTTTTTTTTTTTACTGGAGATATTTATACAATTCTGTATACATACGATTATTCGGAAAAAAATATGCACAAGTTTTAGAAAAAAGTACATTAGAAATTACAATGGCAATTACAATCTACAGCTGATGTAACCGTCAATCCAATGAATATACACATATGTGCTAGCCTTCCCTACGCATGTAGATGCTCATAGGATCATCTACATGGTATGGATTGCTAGTTGGGCAAGGATCAACAATATGAAATTTTCCCTTCCACCCATAACCCATAAATACAAAATTGGCCCCAGACAATTGAGAAGTTATCTTCTAGGGGACTATATGAAAAATATGTATTCGAGAAATCCCATAAAAGGGGGAATATAAGTAAATAAATAAATAAATATAATACAAAGTTGGTGTGGCTGGAAGGTAAGATAAATACAAATAAAATATAGGAGAAAATGCGAATAACTGATCTCTGCCATTGTGTTCACCGTCAAATCAAAAGCAAATAAGACCCCACTAAAAGAGAAGTTACCTAGGATTAGACAGATAAACAAATAGAATGACTTAAGTAACTTCCTAAATTAAAAAAATAATGAGAATATATCTAAATTAATGAATTATGAAATTGCATGCCCATCAGAATAATTAAACATTTTTTCATAATTAGTTTCAAAAGTATATTCTATAAAATCTAGGATAACACTTCCTCAAATAAAATATAATTTAGGGCATTAGATTTGCGAAATCCAATATTTATATCAGTGGCTTGATGAGATGAGAACCATTTTATAGAAAAATTCATAATCATAGCATAAAACTAATAATAAACTATCTTAAAAAAAAGAGGAATTCACATTAAAATATATTAGTGAATTACACAATAAAATACTTTAATTTTCATAAAAGTATATAAAACCTTGATATAAAAAATGACACTATTTATTTGTGTATTATTTACAGAAAATATACTGAGTATTATAAACATAATGATTTGAATGCAATAAAGATTTCTAGGTAAATCTTCGCGAAGCCAAATTGAAATCGAAATCATGTGTAAGCTAAATTAAATATAAAATGTATTCAAATTATGGAATTGAATTTAGTTTCAAAAGGTTAGAAAGTTCGCAGCGTCAATAATTTGTAAAGACTCGTCCATCTAATGATTTCTTGTTGATTATCCTGCATCCTAAGTAGATTTGAAGCTGATAATTTTCGTCAAAATCCTTGGATCGTCACGTTAGTCATTGTTTTCTGACGACCGTGACAATGCGGACAATAATTGTCAACGCGCGCAGTGTAACCTCAAAACCACGGCATTTTAAATCGACAAATTTCATAATTATCGAACCCATGATAGTTTTACATGATGTGGGTACTCTCCCTTAAATTAAGTAAAAGATATGGTGGTAAATTGATACTAAAGGGGAGAGGATTAGTCTTTCAAAGACTAAGGACAAATCGCGGAAAAAATTATTACCTCACATCAAAAAATTCTAATCTTGGAACAAATGATCAATTCTAAAATAAATTAATAAAGACTTAAGGCACGCTTTGCCCAATTTCAGGATCACATCTTGTAAATTCTTAACCGCGTTCCCAGCGAATCTTTTCCAAAAAGAGAGAAAGCCGGCGCGTTGTGTTGCCTAATCTAATCCCCTTTTGCAGGTTCGGAAACATTGCAACTGTGCGAGGCAAATAAGTGGCTAATTAAATTTGTCACAATACATAATATTTTTACAGTATATAATACAGAATTTTTAATATTTTTTTATTTATTATTTACATACAACATGATTTTGTAAAAATAATATATTTTTTTATTAGAGGACTCACTAAGATATCTATATATTTTTTAAAAAATCATCATCATTTATCTATTCAAGTTACATGAATGCAAAGGATTCATTTTACGCTTCAGGTGTCAGTTAAAAGATACGAGATATATTAAAAGAACATGGGTATTTTAATAAAATTATTCTAAAACCCCTTTTTCTCATTTCAAGCTTATGTTTTTTGTACACAAATTTAAAACAGATTTGTATTGTTTTTCTTACCAAATTATATTTATTTAATTCGTTTGTTTTATATTTGTTTTCATTGAGAATTTTATAAAATATGCAAAACTGTAGATAGAAAACATTATTTAACGGTTTAGAAGAATGGAATATATAGATTTTTATTTATGTATTTTAGGTTTTTAAAAAGTTATTTAAATATATGGTTTTGAATTATTTTTAATGAATATCTACTGATTACTGATTAGCTCTAATTAAACTAATTATTAGACCCATGCATAGAAATTAACATATAAACATAATAACATTATTTTCATTCTGATAGTAGCGAGTTGCGAGTAGGTACCCAATTTACATAAAGTCTTATTGTATTATTAATAAATAAATACGGTTGGGTAATCACTTGGCGAGTGGCGAGTGGCGAGTAAGTAGGCTCGCAATCCCATTTAAGAGATTGAATTAAATGTAGGTCATTAACTTATAATTCAATTAATTAAATCATCTTAATTAATCAAATAGAAAGAACACAGAATATTTCACTTTAGTTCCATGGCACGAATGTTCTTGTAAGTTCCATCAGGCATGTGAACAATAATGTTCACATCTCTCGTACAAATAGATTCAGGTCTAAAATTCTTAAGAACTTCTGAAAATATTTTTCGTCTAAGCGGTGCGAGATACTCAAAATAAATTTTGTGTCTTTTAATTTCTTTTTTAAGGAGAGGCAGTAGGCTCGCGACCACGCGTGAGTTATGTATTTTATTCGATGCACAAAAACACGTATTTCGTAGGTAAACGTATGAACTTCGAGCGACGCGACGTACGTCCGGCTCCAATGTTTACCTCATTTTTTTTAATAACTACGTTTGCGTTCGACAGTAAATAATTATTCACTCGGTGCCACTCTATACAAATTTATACGGAAATCCCGCACGGCAAAATCAATGAAAATTAATAATGTAAACGAAAGAACAAATAGGCATATTTTTTATTCTCTAAAGAGTGAGGAAAACTCTTAAAGTTAACATCCTTGTAAGACTTTTAATTGTGCCTACGGTTAAGCGTTTTGCCCATATTTATTTATGATTATCTGGGTTCACGTATTAATTGCATAATAAATAATAATATGTTTTTAATGAACTTGACTTCTTTTCCTTAGCGGACATATTTAAAACATATTTTACATATGCCAGTAGTTACGCCCACAACCTACTTTGTTTGCCTTTTTCGGGCCTTTAAAGTCCAATTTTTTATTTTTGTCTTAACGTTTAAACGGTGTATAAGAATAGATCGCGATCGGTTTTTCCTATTAAATTTTGGCGTACACTTAATGTCCATTAGGACTTTTGAAACTATATTCATGGGAGATATTTCCTCTTCTTCAGCCCCGTGAAGCAGTACGTTGTTTCTAGTCTCCGTAATATCCACGCGCGCTTCCGGACTGTGGACACTTGCCTGTAGTGTACGAGAGTATGAGTATGCGTTCCCAGCATCTCTGCTCGGAAGCATTCGAAGACGTTTGAGGATTTGTCTATCGCTGACATACTACCAGCACCGGCTTTTCCGGAGACCTCCGTTTTGACTTGCAAAAGTTTGTCCCCAAAGTTGACATTTTCTTCTCAAAAACGTAAAAAATTTCACGCAGTTAGTTACTTTCAGCCATTACAAAAATTAAAGGTGAGTGATTAGTGCCAGGGTACGTTTACTGATGGAAAGTTAAAACTTATCTTAAATTTTATCTACATGGTAAAATTAAGTTTTCTGCATGAAAAATATAATACGTTTACAATTTTTTTTGTCTAAACATGTTCAATTACCGGTTACCGACGAAGATATTTTTAATTTTCATACAAATATACACACTTTTGTACGTAAATATCGATATTAATTTATACCGTCTTAGTATACTCGTATACCGATATACTAAGACGGTACAAATTAATAATAAGAAGATAGCCGTTCACAATCGCGGCCCAGAGGTTTTTATAAAAATCACGTGTCGCTTCTTACTTTACAGTTTTTTTTATTGGAGTTAAGATATCTACCGACGCGACGTACGCTTGAAACGTCAACCTTTTACATTTTATTTGTCATATAAAAACAAAAATCCATATAGGTTGCTAGTGTCATCAGAAAATAAATAAATCAATATATTTTTAAAATAATAATTATTCCATAAAATATGCTGTGTTAGTTGAGAAGTTACTAGTTATTAAATATTTTTGCACATTTTACATCTTTATTTTACTTTGCGTTAGTTAAAAAAATATTACAACATAATTCGAAATACTTTATTATTATAGATCAATCGGTGTCGTTGTGTGTTCGGGGCTCGAGCGATAGAAACATTTTACGAGTATTCTAAAAAGTATTAATTCGTAAATTAATAAAAAATAGTTTATTCCATTTCTAAATAATACGCAAACATTTTTTGAAGTTTGTTCAGCTTTATTTTGTGACAAGTCAAACACTGCCATGGAAATTCGGTTGGATAAAATCAGAGAAGAAGATGATCACCAGATTGCATTTTAACAAAATGGTGAGTTTACTTATTTTTAGTATGGAATTTTAGATATTTCAACAAATATGTCTTGGGTTATTTATTACAGATGAATTCATTAACATAGAAATACTTTAAAAGGATTTGATATGTATGATAATATTTAAAATCTTTATCACTTTGAAAAATTTAATATCACACTACATACACTATTATACGGTGGACCACCCTTTCTTAATTTTTATCTGACACATTCTTACAAACATTGAGTTTGAGTTAATATTTCGTTACTAAAAAACAATATTAAAAACTAATTGCAATTATTTACAATACACAAATCTCCATTGAAGCTGCTAATTCCCACTTTAACATCACAAAACCATTGTTGTCCTAAATTACATACGTTACACGAGTGAAATAATTGCTAAGTTGGGAATTTATTGGCCGATGGGCTGAGTTAATAATTATTGTCCTTATTGATTTCATTCCCCTTCAAATAAACAAAACAAATTCGTTTATCTTTTCCAACTCTTGTTGTAATATTTTTCGTTATTTTATCCTTTGTTGCGCTATTCTATATTTTGCTATATTCAAATGGTGTATAGTAGAAGATAACGCATCTTTTATCATCATTTATAATACAGAATAATACTTTCACCACCTTTTATTTTATTCAATGTTTTTCATTCCATGTACGGATTACGTGGTGGTGCATTCACCGAGTCTTCTTTTGATGTTATACTGTTAGTAAATAAACATGGCCTTTGAAGTATTGCACGCAAATATAAAGTTAATTTTGGTAGGCGACTATCAGTTTGTCAATAACAGGAATGCATTCGTCTTATTGAAATGTTGTCCACGCGAATAGAAGCCGCCCACCTTTGCATTTTGTTTTTTTCCACATTGATATTTTAAATGGCAAACGATAAAAACCTCGCTCACCGTTTGACATTGACATTGACGTGAATGCAAAAAGCTGTTCTGAATACAGAACACAAGTCTCACGAAGGCGGGATTGTTACCAAATTAACCAGCCATTCCGCTGATTTTTTATTGCTAGATATTAATAACTTATATAAATATATAAACTTACAAGGACGTAAGGCTATTCATTTATTTACCGTTTCTTGTACATTAGTAACGTGGCAATTATTTTGAACTAAATTATATTTTATTTTATACAGGAAAAAAATCTATCGATTCGTAAAATCCAAAATAATGGTAAATTTATTTTTTTATGAGAGATAATTCGTGAAAATTTATGATGGATCCGAAGTTTTAGTTTTTTTTTATTCTCCCGATTATTTATTTTATCCATTTCAGGCTAGAGTCAAAATATTACCTCCGAAATCAACAAAGCATTGAAAGTCACGTTATTTAATATTTTACGAGAGATTATAGAGAGCGTCGGATGTAAAAAAAGATATCAGAGGATAGGTATATAAACCCTTTTTTTTTGTTTTTACAAGGGTCAAATATTGTTTGTTTTAATTGTTAAATTGATTAAAATCAAAGTAGACAAAAAACAATGATATTTTAAACAGTTGTATTGTTTTTATCAACTGGTATTCTTAGGTCCTTCGATATGTTAAAGACATTTATAACATTTGCAAAAAAAACAAGAAAACATTAACATGTCATACGACATTAAGATATACCAACAAATCATAATCTTGAAATAACACGTAGTAGGATAATTAATAGCACTACGTATTTAAATTAGATTGCATATTTTTGCGAACCCGTATTATAATATATTAAAGTACCGACCGTTATTTGTATATGCAATGTAATAACGAATGCGTCTTTATTTGAGACTAGTTAGTTCATTATAAATCAAATTAGCAAAAACATACAGTTATGAAAGCATTATTTTACAATAATTATATCGAGATTACAACAATTACCTCAATAAATCTATCCATCAAACAATCAAATACAAAGTGCTACATCATGTAGGTATTTAAATGTTTTGAATTAAAATCTGGAGTAGCCCACATTGCGAATATTGTATTCTTCGTTTTTCTCGTCATACATACGAACGTACACTTATTAATGCGGTATGCAGTTCGTTGTAACAAGTATATTACGAGCACAACAGATGCAATTATTGTTGACGAACTGGTTTTTGTTTGGTAGGTACTCCACTTGGCTTTAACAAATCGGGTTAGAGTCTGCCTGCGCCCGGCGTAAGGTTTTGGCGCCTTGCCTCCCGCCCTTCTAACTTCTGACTAATAATCTACGCTACTGTCCGTAAGCGATAACTTGGAAATGAATGTGTTGTTGTGTCTGATTGAATAGACCAAATTACCGTCTAACCGATCATCTATAACATACATACATAATGCGTTTATGCAACCGCATTTAAAATCCGCAACCAAACACCAGCCTCGAATTTCTCATTGTTCTCATCAATATTTTTCTCTAAAAACCAAATATTCGAAAAAAGCGTTTTTTTATTAAATCTATACAAAAAATTATATCCATATTTAACAAAAAGTCATCTTTACTAGGATGTCCTGTTCTGGTGTCGTTTACTCCTATTTATATATGGGCATTCTTTTGATTTTTGGAAGGTTTTTTTTTCAGTTTCAGTGCCAAAATACGGCGTTTATTGTCAAAAAAATGTGCTATAAATTTGCTTAAAATACAAAAAAAGTACTTACTGAAAGAAAAAGTAGTTAACAAAAAACAATTTGACATCTGAAATTGCAAGGAAATATTCATAGAAGCACCACTCGGTACAAAAACATCTGTTTTAAATTTACATATTATAGATGATATAATACGGATATAAAATAATAAAAAAATTAAGAAACTACGAAAATAAAATATGATAACTAAATAAAAATAAAAAAAATGAAAAAATAAATGGTAACAAAATTAATAACAATTAAGTAAGCACTTAAATGCTTCAGAAAAAGTATTTTGTGGGCATAAAATAAATACTAAGCTGACACATAAAACGTGGAACTGTTTATGTTTTTAATAATTGGCAATCGATCAAGGCAACTCTTGGTTGAAATTAAATTGATTAGAAGGTTCTCACGAAAATTCTTTTATCAACTGAAATATCAGTCTGAAATATGAAATATTACGCCGTTTTTAATAGCCTTAGGAAGTTATTTCGTAGATACGTTAGACTCTTTTAAGTTGATGTAGAACTTTATGCTTTAGATGTGACTCAATAAGATTAAATAACAACAAATAACAGAATAAAATAAATAACAATACTATCCACGTGTTGCCGTGAAATAAACTTCTGCAGTGCATTCTTTAAAAGCTCTCTTTATTCTCAGTACGCGTATACCACGAATACAGAACATAAATACATAATGTGGGTACCTACGCTATTGCACGTCGAAAGGGAAAAATGTTTAGCAAAACGGAGCATATTTCTGTAAAATATAGAACGCGCAATGGTCGCATCGTCGGCGCATGATGTGAGTCATAGAAAGCGAGAGTTAATCTCCGGACCTTTAGCATGTTCTCGAAAATCGACTTACAGTATTTTTTGGACCATAAGACGCACTTTTTTGCTCTGAAAATTCAACCAAAAATTAGGGTGCGTCTTATGGTCCATTGCGTCTTATCGTCCAAAACATTTTTTAAAAATTGATAGACAAATTTTGGGATGCGTCTTATGGTTTGATGCGTCTCATCGTCCGCAAAATACGGTAAAAAGTACAGTTATAAAAAATTCTGCGCGACAAAATTTTGATCGAAAGAGTTTGGAAAATTCACTGAAAATTTTCCCGGTCTTCGTGTAATATACTGCCCGGTAAAATTAAAGGAAAAAATGATAATGCATGTTATAAATCCCAAAGTTTTCTTTCAACGACTCCTTTCGAAAACAGTTTTTGAACGATACGAAACATATTTTATTGTAATTTGTATTTCTATTTTGTTAAATAGTCGTCGGGTTTTCGGCTTAATTGACAAAATGGTTTGCATGAAACAAGTAAGATAAAAAAATAATAAGATTACCAAAAAGGAAAAAATCGGAGTCTCAACACTCATTGTACAAGGGTTTAGTTGCCTTAAGAAATAAAAGATATAAAATGTTTATAATACTAATATTCTTAAATGCTTATATTAGTTCTAAAGATGTTATAAATTAACCGGACAAAGCATAAATAAACAAAAAACACAACATTTTGACGAAAACGTAACAGTTATTATAAAACGCCTTGTTTTATCTGTCAGCTAAGTTTGGTAGCCTCGTTGCAATTAATAGTAAAGACATTGATGTTGATTAAGAACCGGGTTTTGATCACGGTTTTGAGGATTAGAGATCTGAGGTTTGAACTCCGCTCTACGGCAACCGTTCAATTTATTTTCACAAGTTACTGACTGACAATCAATTGAAATGGCTTCTTAATCGAAGTATTTGGATAAGTTATAAAAACGCGAATATATATTTAGTTAGAAAAAGTAATAAAATATATTCAACATCTCGGAAATCGTTCAATCTTTTCTTCATTGACGCTATAATAAACAATTATCATTCTATATTCGTACCCAGTGGTGCATATGGTACTGTATTGGTACTTCGGTTGAAGCGAATCTGGATCATTTTTATTACGAAGAAGGTAAGATAATCAGTCTTACGCTTTAGGTGCCAGTCAAGGAATAATGAAATATTGCATTAATAATGTAATGAACCGCCCTAAAGACAAAGGTTTCACGCCTATACCACCAGGAATTGGACCCAAGACATCGTTCATGCTTGGGAAACGCGCGAACACTACATACATGGCGGATTTATTTTTAGTAGATTTATTTTTTTAGAATTTTTACCTAAAAGTAACCATCGAGCCAAAAACACTCCATTTTCTCTGTTCCTCATCCGCCCGGGCACAGAATGTAGCGATCGTTAGTAGTTTCGTGCGAGTAGGAAGATAACAAAACGATCGTCGCTAGGGTTGACGATTTTACACGTGCCACGCGCATAAAGCTCCGATCTAAGGTGATGCGTCACCAGCCGGATCCGATCCCGAAATATAATATACGTTATTTACTTTCCCGGCATTCGAAGTACCGCGTGTTTACCTCTCGAACCAGACGGAGGAATGAAGACTGAAGGGAAGAGAGTATGCACTTTTCGCAAACGCAAAAAGTGCATTGCTCTATCTCAGGGCCGCATGGTGTACTTTGAAATTCTATTTCGTCGAACATTCTGTAGAACCAAAATGACTATTGATTATTGTTCATAATATGACATGGATATTTTTTACTATCAATACATTTTTTGCCATTAGTTTTGTTTATTTATTAACTCAAAGCTACAGTTTGCAACAGATTTATTAGGATTTTTTTAGGGAAACTTTAAACTTATATAGGGATAACGTATTTTTCTTATCTTATATTTTATTAACAAACTGTAAAATATTTTTCATGCATTAAATTATGCAATAATAATATTTTTTCAATTTATTTGAGTTTGATAAATATTAAATTTAGAATCAAAACGCAAAAAAATATAAATGATTTATACTTCTACTAAACTTTTACCATAGTTATAATCTAATTTTGCTGCAGGGGCAGGTTAGAAGTTATAAGCTTTTTTCGAGAATCAGGAATTTTTTTTTACGTAAACTTGTGCCATTCTTTTTTGTTAAATCGTCGGGATCGTAGAACAGCGACGGATGTGCGAAAAATGCGACATTGACGTTCTTTTTTATTTGATATAAAAAAAGTTATTTAAAGACTTTTTTTCAGCTTTGAAAAAATAAATATATTTATACGAGTATATAACTAACCCAAGTACCAAGTTATACTTTTGTACTAATCAAGTTGTGACATAAAGCGTGTAAATAAAAATTAAACCACTTTCACGTAATGTTGAAAAAATCACAAGCGTCGTTGTTCTACGATTCTGACAAAATGTGTTAATGCTAACACTCGGCGGCCTCCGTGGTGTAGTGGTCAAGACGCTTGACTCACGCACGGAAGGTTCCGGGTTCGATTCCCGGTGAGAACACAAAAATTAAAAATGTGATTTTTCTCAAGCCTGGTTGTTCTGTAATGTAATTCACCACTGTAATTGGGCCCCCTGGCCTGTTGTGGTGCAAAAAAATTAAAAAAATGAAAACATGAAAAAAAAAAAATTATATTTACATTGACGAATTTTTTTTCACTATTTAACAAATTTCAAATTTCATTAAAATTTTATTTTAAAATTTGCCGCAGTTACGCCACGCTTATTTTTTGTCAGCAACAAAACGTAGAATTTGAGATATTTCAATAGGACAAGCTGCACTGAAAAAAATCTGACAAAAAATTAAATAAAAAAAACCGTTTACCTTCGTAAAAATGGGTTTATGGGAAAAAGTAATACGAAGTAACGCATTTTTATTTTATTCTATTGAATAGTATGTGTAAACCCACACAAACATTAATCCTTGTGGGTGTAAAAAAATGCGTATTGGTGTGTGCATATAAGAGTGCTGTTTTTCCATTTTGACGAAAACGGAACAATTTTTAATTATATGTTCTTAAACATAATTTTTTCGGTGCCATCATACAAATGGTTAAAAATTAATATTTTCTGTTCGATAATAAATTTTCAATGTAGACACATTTTAATAGAGATGGGTAACCTCTTTCAGAAGAAATATCAAAGGAGGATTCAGTTTTGCAATTTTCCGTGTTACATTTTATTTTTATTTTTTAAAGTTAACATAATCAATCCTCGCTGGTTTTAAAAATGTAACCAACTTCTTTATCTTTTACTGGTGATTTGAAATAATAATATAAAAAATATTTTTAGTACTTCCAATGTATGCAGACAAGTGATAGATTTTACCCTCTGAATAGATTATTGCATAGGTATTTCAAAAGAGAACATTTTTGAAATGGAAATAATTTTGACACATTGTGCATGATGCAGAAAATCTGGAAAATACTTTAATTTTAAATTTAATAATTCTAATGAAATTTTTATAATGAACTAAATTGTAGCAATCAGATAGTAAACTTTTTATGTAGGAGATACAGATACATACGTCATTATTGACATTACATATGATGATGGTTTATATACCGCAAGCGGATATTACTCCCTGGTCATTTATGTTCTATATCCACGATTAATGTAAAGCGTTAAGAGCAGGGGGGTATTTCGTCATTTTTGGAAACTAATTTGCATTTCATTTTTTAAAAATTCCAGCAGGGTCAAGGTGCGACACGAAGAGGTATGTAGAAGATAGATTTAGTCCGACGAAAAGAGTGATCTGGATTGCAATTGTCATTTAAAATTTTGTCGAAAATACAACATATTTATCTTCTGATGATAAATTTTGTTTAAGACGTTAACTTGAAGAAACTGATACCAGGACCTGCCAGAGAATGATTAACAATTAATAAAAATGTAAATATAGATAAAATGACTTCATTTAATGTTATATCCTTTAAAAACATCATCCGAGTTCTCCCTCATTGCCAATTTTTTAAAGTTTTAAAACCTTTTTTTCAAATATTCTACTTGTGGAAAGGCTTTATCATCTATTTTAAATGATTTATCAAATACTCCTTACGGACTTTTTGGAGACGTGTATTGTATTTTTGCCGGTGCCGAGCCGAACGAGTAAGCTGCCCAAAAGAGCTCTTTGTAGTCTGGTAGCCTGTGTGCTGAATGAAAATAATGATACTTATTATGAACATCATTGGATTAATAAATAGGGGGAAGTAAATTCTTCAGAGACTGAGATTGGATTAATTGAAGAAATACCTATTATACAAATTACAATTTATATACCTTAAAACTTCTTAAGCCGAATTGTCGCGATGAAATTTTTTTGTCGACAGTCCAGAACCTTAATTCTTACCCTTTTGCGAGGATTTTCTTCTTAGATGCGGTAGGTGTAGACAAGCATCATGCAGCATGAGACATAAGCGTGTGGCAGTCTGCAGTGACACACCCGTCCTGGAGAATATATCAAATTTCGTGGATCTTTCTCCCGAAGCATTTCACATGGCGGTGGCTAAAAATACGCCGTCCCTCAGCAAAGTTTTTGACGCGCATTTCAGCGGAGTTCGTCGACCCGGCTCGACAAAAAACCTGTTGTGAAAAAATACGTCTGAGTTTTTTGCGCCGCTCGGGGGTGAGAAGGGAGGGACTCTCGCCTTACCGCCACCGACACAAGGGTGATTATTCCAGCCAGCGCCTGTGCGTGGGTCGCGTCGTTTAGAAAAATAATGGCGACTTCGTATATACAGTCCCCAGACCCCGGACCCAGACGTAGCGACGCGCACAATCGATTTGTGGAGACAATCAAATATGAGACTGACCGATTGATTTAACGTAACTGTAATTTATTGAAATCGTTTTTACATTTTTAAATATGATGAAAATTGACGTTGATCTCGTCGTGTAGTGGCTAACTCATTCGCTTACCTTGCTTTAGGTCCCGGGTTCGATTCCCGGCAAAATTGACGCCATTATATTCACTTAATAAATAATTTCAATACGCTACATTTGGTGTACCAAGCGGTGTCATATGCACCAATCGATCCGTATCCATATATCGATATCGAAGCTACTTTTAGTGATAGGGTATACTCGAGTACAAATTTTGTCCGCCTATGGTGTAGTAATGGGTGTGTTTAGATCTATAAACGAAGTGCTTGGTTTGATTCCCAATAAGGTTTACAAGAAATTGTTTCTGTTTCTTCTCTATATCCTAATATTTGGTAGTACCGTGAGATGATGACTGAAGCATAAGACTGATGATATAAACTTCAAGTAAAAAACGATCAAGAATTTATTTAGATGTATAATGAAGAGCTAAAAAAACCTTTAAAAATTACTTACGAATCCAATGTTACACTCCAATAGATTTTTTAAGCTTTCTATTTCTTAAAACTTTTTCACCATTACATAAGTTTTTTGGTTGGGGCGCGGAAAATGGGATAGCGAAACCTTGCTTTTGTCGATTTTAGGAAACATTTGAAATAAAAAAAAGTCAAAGAAAAGTATCGAGTAGGTAGGTATTAATAAAAAAAATACGAAAAAAAAATACAGCAATTAAAACAATATTGAATAAAAAAACCCTATTTTTAAGAGAATAAAGTTTTTTTTGTGTTTTTAATTATAAATACTAACATTTTCAAAGGTCTATTGCTAATTAATCAAAATAATCGATTGTAAGGAACCGGCTACCCAAATAATCGAAAAAAATATCCGATGATCAATACTCATGACTACATCACTACCTACCACTAGTGACAATGTGAGTCGTTTTTTTGTTCTGTGACTTGTTGGTTTACTTCGTGTAACTAATAAGTTACATTATTTATTTGAAATAATGATTTCTTCTTATATATTTAAAATACTTGGTACACTCCCAGTTATTTATTTGACCAATTAGCGCTTTTACTCTGTAACGTACATGTTTAGACTATACTTAAAATGGAATTCACCATCAAATATAAGTTTTATAATAATTAAAATGGAATTCCATTAATAACTGTCAATAAACAGTTTTAATCGAAAATTTGGATAGTATACATAAATATCGGATTATTAAACATTCGAACGCAGTGTACACCTCTGTTCTACGGAAATTTGGATACAACAATTGTTTTCTTACACGCGGTAAAAATCAGAGCATTTAATGAGGAAGTTCAGCTCTACGGGAAATCGGATATGAAAAATGTATTCTTACGCGCGGTAAAACTAAGATCATTAAATTGTAAGGCGTAATATCCTGAAAAAAGTAATAAAAATGATTTCAATAAAAACGAACTACTTTGAACTACGTCAGGTTCTTCCGAATCAACCAATGATAGAGTGTCGTAATAGATTTCCGGTTTCCGGGAAGCCACCTCACCAATCAGCAGCACTCTCCGACGAGAGCTTGTGATGTCAGGGGCGGAGTAATTTCAAAATTACAATAATTTAAAAAACATAATGCTGATAAACCGTTATTTAGTAATATTTCCTAATTTTTTTTTGGCTTTTTTGATAGTGTATTAAAAACAACAAAAAAAACCACTGAACTTTCTCATTGAATCTACAAATTGTGTAACATTTCCCATTCTGTCTGTGTTCGAACACCCATTTTTCTCATTTTACTTTAGATGAGTCAGTAAAGAAAGAATTCTTTTAGCCAAATTCTCTTCTTAAAAATGTTCTTCATTTCTATTCAGAAGTTTGTAATATCTCTCTATGGCCGCCTGATAGTAAATTATTTTAAATAATAAAGTACATCCTCGTACAGGCCATGGCTATGTTTGATATTGTTTTTTTCGTTTTATGTTAAAAAAAATAGATTTAAAAAGTAATTAATAGTTCTCAAGCTTTCATATTTCCTTTTTAAAAATGTTCTTCATCTCTGTTGTAAGTCATGGTACCACGTATTTTGTAAAAGGTACTTGCACCGTCAAAATAAAAAAAACTTATAAATTGTAAAAGGTACTTGCGCCTTCAAAATAAAAAACTTATAAATTGTAGAAGGTACTTGCGACGTCAAAATGAAAAACTTATAAATTGCAAAAGGTACTTGCGCCGTCAAAATAAAAAACTTATAAATTGTAGAAGGTACTTGCGCCGTCAAAATAAAAAAACTTATAAATTGTAGAAGGTACTTTGCCGTCAAAATAAAAAACTTATAAATTGGAGAAGGTACCTGTGCTGTCAAAATAAAAAAAACGTATAAATTGTAAAAGGTACTTGCGCCGTCAAAATAAAAAAACTTATAAACGGTAGAAGCCACTTGCGCCGTCAAAAAAAAAATATATACATTGTAAAAGGTACTTGCGCCGTTAAAATAAAAAATAAAATTGTAAAAGGTAGTTATGGCAAATATGTTTCATTTTAGGTTGAAGAACGTTGGCTGTTAGAATTACAGTAAAGCAAAACGTTTTATAAAATGAAGGTTCTGAGCTTTCTAGGTGGCAATTATAGTCCACTCGCATTCGTACTATTTGTGACATTCCTGCGATACAGGGTTAAGTGTTTTACCCTTACTTTCCTCCCCTCGCAGCCAGCAGCCAGCAGCCAGTAACTAGTAACTAGCAACTCTCAAAGTTCCCCTCTAGGCGGCCTCGTGGGCAGATATGAGCATACTAGATCTAGGTACCCGAGTCCCGAGTCGTAATACCAAGGAAACATATTGCTTTCGTTCAAGGCCATCCACTTGACCCACAAATGCCGTAGCGTGGCGCGATCGTGACATTAAGTTCATCAGAAAACGACAATAATTGAACGTAGTTATGCAGAAATCATCCAGTCCGCAATTTCAAACAAAACGTGATATTGGTGTTATCTGTAGCTGTATCACAAATGACTATCGACGTGCTAATAAGCGACGTGATAACAATTTCTCACCATAGCTGTTAATCGTGTTCGCGATCACAATAGAACATACGTGAACACCTAATATTAAATGTCAAAATATTTACGTTTCGCGTCGCATAATCCTGCTGCGCAATCACATATTTGAATTTCACCGGTGTAAATATGGAAAATATTCCAAAACTGTAAGTAAAGTAAAATAATTTAATTTAATTTATTTGTTCACAATTTATCATGCTATTTATTGCATTTAGCCGGCGGTCGTGAAGCCAAATGTCAAGAAAAGCAGTCGCCATAGTAATTGTTTGTAATTTAATTTTAACTTTTTGTGTTAGATACTCCTTATTATTTTGCAAATGCAATATATCGTATTATTTTTTATTATAAACGCCGATTTTTCGGCAATCAACTGCATTTATTTACGAGGAAAACAAAGCAAACTGAGTGTTGGCTTATGACCGCGATAACTTAAGCATGTTCATTATTATTCACTGTGATCGCTCAAATGCTTAGCATGTTTTTAAGCACGTCGATAATCATTTGTGATTGCGCCGCTGGTGCTGTAAGGTCAATTGAATCTAGTTATGCGGAAGCAGCCAGCCCTCAATTTTGGAAAAACGAAATATTGGTGTTATCAGACGCAGTAAGGTCAATTCTATGTTCAGCTAAAAACAGTCAGGCCATTTTCATACAAAAAGCTGTTATTATCAACTTCTGAAAATAGTGTTGATCACAAAAACGACATATCACAATTTACAGAAAACACCCAATTTCCTTTAAAAATCTTACGGTATAGATGCTGATGGGAAGATTAATGCATCCAGAAATCTAGTTCTCTTAAATAAATTAGTGTGGATAAATACATTTGTATTTAATTTTATAAATTTATCAATTTAAAATACATGTAATTAATAAACTACATTTTAATACAAAATGTCACCTCTTACATTCAAAGTTTGAATTCAATATTAGATCTGGTTGTTTTCTGCAAAATGCATATTTTAGGTAGTCTGGTCAGCCAGACTTAAAAAAAACCATAATTCCTTTAACCATAATTAAATTATTTTCAAAATTATCATAACAAATTAATTTAGTGATTCTTTACAATTGAGTACCCTAATATAAATATAAAATAATATGTTCAATACATAATAACACAACATACATCGGAGTTTTACTAGGGCTGGCTGTTTTCTGCAAAATGCACCTTTTAGGATGTGTGGTCAGCCAGACTTAAAACATCGTTGAAACTGGTCAAATACATAATTAAATTCTTTTTTGTATTATAAAAGAAACGAATTTATGGATAATTTTTCATTTGCAAAAGTAAAAAACATTCCAACTGTTGTGTAGATTTGATTATTTAAAAAAATGTTGGTGGCGCGATCGCCAACGCTTAAAGGCATGGAATATTAATTTTACTTATTATTAAAAACAATAATTTATTATCTCTGGACTAGCAACTAAAACGTAAGAATGATCACCTTACCTTCATGTAACAGGTGATCTAACTATGTTGCACTAATTTACCAATGTAGTGTCCTATGCATCTCTGGGTGCGGAAAGAGGGATAATTATGATGTGAGTTCATGCGCTTAATTTAAAAATCTTCTCTTATCATCTGATCATTGTCTGTTGGTACCTACTACATACATATTAACTTACTTATACTATTGCATCTATACATACTCATAACATATATATAATATATACCTACTATGAATAGAAATACGTATATATTGTAGTTATTGTAGGCCGACGTATAAGCAATAAGTTGTACACTATAAGTCCTAAAAAAATATACAAATATTAAAAATTCCTGTTATAAACATAACACTTTATATAATTACTTCAAAATAATAATAAAAAAATATTCATTAAACAAAACTATACTAAAAATACAAAAACGACGGATTAACGATTTTTGAAAAATTATTTTAATTTTATTATGGTATTTTATATATTCGTAAGCCCTGTAATGACTTGAAATCCATATTAATATAAATCCTTTTCATTGTTAAAATATCCTCCAATGTAAATAAAATACTAAGATATACAATTAAAAACTAATTTATATTATACTTACACTGGTATTCTTATGACCACGAGCACAAATCTACATTTACACATTCATACGTCATAGACGTTTTATATATTTATTCATTTTGACACTTTATATACATATACAGTTTACATATATATATATGCCTAAGGACGGGCATACTGCCTCATGGCGAATTCTTCCTACGTACCCAAACCCTTCAATTTGAGCACATCAGTGATATATGAACATATTGTAGGTAGATTAGAATATTTAAATTATAATAATTACGTTTTCTATAAGTATACCATTATTCATATTCCATTTTTTGTTGTAAAAAAATTAAAAGTCATATCTTATAATTGGATTAATAAAAAAAAAAAAAATATTGAATATGCCTTATATTGTAACGTTTTTAATTTATCATTACTTAATTATAAAAACTAAATAACGGATATATTTTTGGCAAAAAGAAAAAAATCAATTTCGATATATCGGGTTAAAATAGTTACAATTTGAGTAATGTACTTAGTTATTATATCGGAAATATTTTCTTCAAATCACTTGTAGTATAAAATATGTACGTGTTTTTATGTGTATTTTTTTTCTCTCCTATTATATTTTTTCGGTTTATCATTTAGGGTTCGACTTGTTTTCTCTCTCCTTCAATACTCATTATCTGATTCCTCATTCGTAATAATTTTATATGTATTACATAATGTACTTTTTAAAAGTTTTATGTGCAAGCCTTATCTCCCAATCAAAAAACAGCTGTTATTTTTAATGAATGAGGTTTTTTGAATGCATATATTTTCGATTTTAGTACAAATTTTTGACCAACTCTTCTTTTGACCAGTCTGTTTTTTGGTTGGCTGAAAGATATTGGTTTTAGCAATAATTATTCTTTGTATTCGAAGATTTAAAGTAAAATAATTAATAATATAATTTCCTATATTGTACAGGAATTATAAAATATAATAGTTTTTACACTATAATATTTTATAATTCCCGTACAACGCACCTGTATAGCACCTGCACGTTATATAGCACCTGAAACGTAAGACCTTCCAAGATGCAGTGCCCTATGCAACATTAGGTGCGGAGAAGAAATGACGACGATGCTGATGAAAATTTTATTTTTTATCTATGAATGTTTCGTAATATAATTTTTAAACATGTAATGTAAATGGTTGAAATGCCGTAAATAAATAAATAAATGATTATTATTCATGTGCGCTGTTCGATCTCCTATAATAAATAATTATCTAAAATGATTTGGGCGTACTGAAAATATTGTTGAATTTGTTTTGTATTCCCTAGGTATTAATTGCATTATTTATTTTCTAAAACTAAAATAAAATAATCAATCATTCCGGAAAATAAAATAAAAATTCAGCATCAGAATGGTATGGGATACTGCCTTTCGTAGACTTGAAGCGTGAAAGTCGTATGCATGTATGTAGTGTGTGCAAACGTGTCTGGGTACAGTGGTGTGTGTCGCACGCACAGTCACGCGTTCGCGTATGCATCACGCGGGGAAGGGGAGAGGGGAGTGTAAACAAACCATTACCCGCACAGCCTTGCCCAACCAGCCGCCTCGTGCGTAGACCTGCCGTGACGTCACGCAACTTCGCAGACGCTACGCACGGAGCTTTGAAAACTTTCAGCGTAGCTACTTTTGCGCGCGCGATTCGTAAATCGTATGCCAAGATTTGAATGTGAATGAATTCTAAGCTCGGAAGTGACGTGAGATGTGTGTTGGTACTTACGTTTATAAATGCATTTGGAGAAACTAGCGTGGTATTAGAGAGAAATTAGTTAGGTTATTAAATAGTTTTGTCGTTTAGCTATAAGAATTTTCTCGATGAAATGATATAATTTTTCGGGATAGAAACGAGCTTAAATCGATAACCGGTTCCCATCTATTGCTATGAAAAAATATGACGATAAGTTAATCTATGGCGACGTAGCATCGTTATTCCTCACAAATCCAAGGTACAAAAATCCAATACAAAACCGAAACAAAAAACAAACCAAAATAACTACTGTTCATGGAATAAAAATATGTATCTTCTTTAATTATTAAAAAATATATATAATATATGCAAAAAAACATTTTTATATGTATAAACTATATATGAATATGTATTAAATTTTCTTTACTAACTTTGTACAATTTGTAGAAATCTGTTATTGGTTTTGAGTTTATACAACATATATGTTGTTCACTATAAATATATATATTTTTATTTTATTTTTTATTTATTATTTTCTATTTTTTATTTTCTTTTATTTAGGAAACATACAGTACAGTTACGTTGTGATATATTTAACACAGTTAGACTTAACTCTAATGGACCAGTAAAAAATTCCATATTGTAAAATAATTATATGTAAGGTTATTAATTTAAGTACAAAAAAGAGAAGGAAAATAAACATGAATAGAAGTTGTTTAAAAATTAAAATAAAAGTAAAAAAATGAAGAAAGTTTGTAACAGTAATTAAAATAAAGAATAAAAAACATGCTTAGATATAAAAATAAAATAAAATAATATTTTTAAAAAAAAAAGGAAAAACCTAAAAAAAAACGTACATATTTAAAGGGATTCAAAGAAACGATGAGAAAAATCTTTAATAAGAAAATAAATTTATGTCAATTTAAAAAACATCTTCAAAATTAATGACACATAGTAAGAGCGGCAATATATTGGTTTCATATACATATACAATATAAGTAATTAAAAGTAGTTTAAATGTATAAAAAAATGACAATGCAGCAGAGAAAAAAGAAGGAATAACAGGTATGGCAAGTAATATTTAAAATTTGAAAAAGCAATATAAGGAGAAGATTTTAAACCAAAGGTAGTTGATAAAATTTCAGTAAAGCGATTTTCGCAGTAATACAAATTACAGTAGAAAAATTTAGAACTACTGGTTTTCCAAATAAAACATAACATTAATAAAAGTTTAAATTAAAAAAAAAAATAGATAGAGCAAGCTAACTATAGAAATGAAAAGAATTGATTTTCAAATTTATTCTTTTTGACATTCCGCCTTACCGCCCATTACCACCTAATTATTTTCAAATAATGTTGCTCAATGTTGCCAAAACTTAATTTTTTTTTTTCGTACTTTTTAATTTCGGGATGAAAAATAAGTACTTTGTTTTACTTCTTATCTCTCCGGTTATCCCAATGCAAAAAGTCACATTGATCGGTCGCCCCGTTGCGACGTGAAGGAAACACAAACGAACAGACAAACACACTTACAGTATGGCTGGATGTGTAATCCCTAAAAATTAACTTAAGTAATATGTTTTTAGGAATTGCAGATTATGTGTAGGTAGCTCAAATTCTTTTCATATTTCTTTTATGATTTTATTAGTAAGCTGATACTTCTTTTTATTTATTTTTTAATCTGGCATTCAAAAGCGTACCCCCATTTTTATTCATCGTCATCAAACCTTTATCCGCACCCTGTGGTGTTTAGGACACTGCATTGTTTTAATCAAATGCAGCGTATCTCGATCATGTATTACAGGAAGATAAGGTGATAAGTCTTACGCATCAGGTGCCAGTTCAGGGAAAGTGAAATACTTTAGTGAATTTTTATGTCAAGCTTCCCGGAATTCGAACCTAGGACCTCAAACATGGTAGGCAAACGCACCAACCACTACACTACGAGGCGTACGTAGGTGGCTCTCCGATTTCCTTTTTCAGATTTTTTACCCGAAAGCAGCCATTGAGGCAATAACACTCGTAAAGGATTCTGGTTAAGCAATATTATAGTAGGTACTACTATAATTGTTGATAATAATTTTGATTAAATAATGAACTGATATGTACGGTTATTTATGTAATAATATTAAACTGTGTTAATATTAAAATATTTTTTTTAATCACCGCGATTATTAATGTTTAAGGTCCAGTATGAACATAAATATTTAAATATACATTTATTTATACATTACATTGAATAAGTTATTGTAATAATTCACGGCCTCTGGACTAGTACATGAAGCGTTAGACTAATCATCTCGGATTCTTGTGTATAACGAATGATACGCTGCAATTGTAATACCAATGCAACGTTTTATGTATTAGGTGTGAATACGGACAGTCTGAGAATTTTTAAATTTATTTATTTCAATAGTCCAACAAAATAAATATAATTATTTACAAAGTTAACAAAAATATACATATGTAATAATTTACAATTTATTTTATTATTTGAAAAGAAATAAGAGAAAAAGAGCATTAAATATATTTTATACTCTGACATATGAGACATATTCCTCAGCTTTTTTTCTAGCACTTTTAGTTATAAGCATTTTGCTTACCGGAACTCCAGACCTACTCAAAAATAAATTAATTTCTAGGTGTTTTTGTTAAAAAAAACCGTTATAGAAAAAAATGTTTTAGAAATAACTTTGCTGTTTAAATTATGAATTATTTATTAATTACAAAGCTTGCAAAGTAATTAATTACTTTCAAAAGTTATGAAATAATAAATTACGGAGCATCACCAAATAAGTTCACCCTACATTTAAATCTGAACAATACAAAAACATTAAAAAATATCGTTTAGTGTAATTTAAAATTGTTTTAATTTCTTTATGTATTGTTTTCTTAGTTTTTTTTCTACAGGTTCAAAATATTTCTAACACCAAATTAATAGTTTTTTATCAATATTTTTATAACTATTAATATAATTTTTACGCTGTTTATCTTTCCAGACTTCTTAATTTGAAAATAACTGATTAGTATTAATTTGTTTTGTTATTGTTACTATTGTATTAATTTATTTTTGTTATCTTTTAATTGTGATTCTGCCTACATGTATGTTTATTATTATATTTGCAACTAAATGCAAAAGGCATTAAGTGCCGTTTATTTCAGTAAAATAAAATAAAGTGTTCTTGTATAATTTCGAAAAAATAACTCGAATATGCATACAATCATAAAAAGTTTCTTCAAATACCGAAAGAATTCTAAGTAATGAAAAAATCCGTTTCATAACAATTAAGTCTTGATCAAATAAGTCATTCATCTCAAATTTTATACTTTATATTTAGTCCTTGGCAAAAGATATACAATTTAAGCACGCTATTGTGGGATAGTGAAACAGAGGTGAACGGGCTTACAGTTTTAATTTTTCCGAATCGCATGTTCTTTGTTACTGACTGCGTGTTACCTTAGAACTTAGAATCACCATTAAATATTGCAAGGTTAACTAAATACCCTCTAAATATTTGAGTAATAATGCATAGAACGTTGACAAACTCTTAAGTAAAAAGTAACTTTGAAAACCTTAAACAGACTGCGGGTTCATTGACCTGACCAGACTTAAAATAATATTAACACGAAATATTTTTTTTAAATGTAATAGTAATTTTACTCGCGGGGTACGGTTTTTGTTGGAATACTATATGTAAAAAAGTTTCAAAGTTTAAAGAAAATGCAAAGAGTAATTAAGAAGGTTTGGTCATATGAAAAGAATGGATGATGCAAGAATGGTAAAAAAAATACTCGATTATAACAGAAGTGAATAGTAAAAATATTGAATAAATATTAGTAACTAGGGACTTTGTGGAAGTCACATGTTAGAAATTTTTATCTTTCATTTTTGAAGGAATAACCCGCTAAGCCTCTATTTTAGAGCCTTGTCAGTAGGTGGGAAAGAAAGGATATGGAAGGGAGTTATGAAAAATACACCACAACGCACAGACCAGTTATAAAAATAATTTTTCTTGGATTTTTTCTTACTTACGACTTACGACTTACGATTTTAATTTTTGTTGTAAGTATGAAAATACGACGATGTTTATTTGAATAAAAGTTACGATAATGTTACAGGGTAACGAAGAGAAACATGGGAGATATTTTTCGCAATTTATGCATGATACGAGTACGGTGTACAGATGAAGCGTCACGGGAAAAGAATTTCCATTTTTCATTATGGAATGATTGCAATATGAAGGGTCGCTTGCAATATACGTATGTAGTTAGTGCAGGTTGTGTCAGGCAGGGGCGACAATCGATCGCTTGTCCAGCTACAATTGACAGGACTCATCTTGTAATGAATAATTCGTCCCGGCCAGACGAACTCCGCCTCGCAAAAAATGTAATATAAAAGTGTACCTCGAGTTCCATACATTACAAAGACCCCAATCCAGGGTACACAACCACCACGGGGTGAACGAAAAATCAATAACGCAGCGCTTTTTTTCAGTCAGCTCGCGTAAAACACAGCGCAAACCCGAATAGATATATCGCCCGGTCTGTAAAGAAAGAAAAAGCGGGACGGTGATATATTTCGCGAGCGGGCCGGCCGAACGGGGCCGCCGCGGGAGGGACAGGGACGGATAGAGGGAGAAAAGGACGCCGACGAAAAAATGGAGGGATTTTTATATAGACGGGGTGTAAATATGTAGAGGTAGGTTGCAGCGGCGGCCACTGCAGCGGGCGCGATGGGGCGCGGGGCGGGGGTGGCACAGGGGTGCCGCAGGGCGGACGGGGGAGTGAGGGGACCGGTGGACGCCCCCCGAGCCCCGGTGGATTTATACACTTTTCAGTATTTTTCAGGTTTTCAGAACTACCCCATAATATTATTTGAAACAGTCAAAATACTTTTCATTCCATCGAAGGCCCGTAACAAAAGAATGGATGTTTTTAAAGAATCGAATTGATGCAAAGAAATTTATTATTATAACAGCGATAGAACAAAAAGGGTTTAAAATAGTATGTGAAATAACTAATATGTATAATGATTAGATGCACGTGTATCTGAGTTTAACAAAAAAATTGACCCCTTTAAAACTTGACTTAACAAAAACGAAAAGGATACTTTTTGGTATCAATACGATGAATTGAAGTGCAAAAAAATATTTAACCATCCCAGGATTTCTGCAAGGTCCAGATGTTTACTGTAGTTCACGAAGGAACAACAAAGTTCAAATAAGAGCATAAAAATATAAAGAGTTACGAGTAGATACTTTTACGATGTCTGAGTGGTTTTTACGACTAAATTAAAATCATTTATGTCGTAACTAATTCTGCATTATTTCCGTTTGTGTTTTTTTTTATTAAATAAGGTAAAACATGGACAGAAAATATAAAAAGAAAAACAATGAAACCCACTAAACCGCGAAACCGGCTTGTCAGCAGGTTTCTTATTTTTCCTTTAGAAAGAAAAACCTTAGAGAAATTATATAAATTTAAAAAGTAATATAAACATTATTGAGAACTAAAAGCATACCTATTTTTCACACAAGATTTATTTACAAAAAATAAAATAGATGACATAAAATGATGATCAATATAAAGCCTTGTTACACATTAGTTATTTAATTATTTATTTCTTAAAAGCCATGTCAACATTTTCTTTAACAATCTTAGGAATCTTATCAAAATTTTTAGTTATTGTATAATGAAGCGTTCTTAGGCCATACTTGTTTACAAACCTCGGTACTGACAAGATTTCACGTTGTGCTAGCCTTGTATTATGCGAATGTAAATAACTTTTTGGTAGTTACTATCAAATCGGTATCTAGTAACAAATTTGAGTCATAGAATAGCTTAAGATTAAGAAAGGGTCTCTGAGATGGTTTGGTCACGTAGAACGAATGGACGACGAAAGAATGGTAAAACAAGTATATATGGCAAAAATGACGACCAAGGAAGACGTGGCATGATCAGATAAACCAAAATCTTAAGTCTGGTCATATCAAAAGCAGACAGAACCGAAGGGCATGTATCACAAGATGTATGAATGTGGAAGAGGCTAGGATTGCATGCCAGGATAGACGTGTGTGGTGGTCCATTCTATCTGGAAATGGCGTGATGGTAGTGGTAGTAGTAGAATAGCACTTAAATATTAAGAAAATTCTGAAGTTATCTTTAAATATGATTATTTTTATGATTCAAATCTTTAAGTACAAATAATAAATACTTCGGCGAACTTATATCTTCGAGCCAACCAAAAACACACTGGTCAAAACATGAGTTGGTCAAAGATTTGTAATAAAAAACATAATACATATCAAAGGACATATATTCCTTCCATCTTCCACTTCCTTACGTATTCCCTCTATCTTCAACTGCCATCTGTTGACTTTTGTGAAGTAAAAGAGCTGATACCTTAATCAAGTGGGTGAGATTAATCAGGCTGAACCACTGAAACCAGCCATTGACAGTTCATAAGCCTTGTAAATGTCTAGACTTCCATATTCCCTTCTCAAAAGTGTTTTCCTCCTCTGTTGCAACTACTTTTGATCTGAATAACTCCCTAGGTAGGAAATCCAGCCAGTCTACAAACATTCGGACATACTCGAAATATTGTTGATTAAATTAACTGGTATAAGGAGAATTTAAAAAATGAAAAATTGTTTTCAGGCGTTGCCTAGTAGATGAATTGGTTCAGCCGGAAGAATCTCACTCACTTGATAAAGGTTTCTGCTCTTTTACTTCACAAAAGTCAACTGATGAAACAGTTGAGGAAATGTGGATGATTAAACACATGCTGAATGGTGAATGTTACACAGTGTGTAAAGTGACCACTTAAACTAGCCAATGACAAGTCATGAGCCTTGTAAATGCCCAGACTTTCATATTGCCTTCTCAAAAATGTTTTTCCTCTCTGTTGCAACAAATTTATATCTGAATAACTCCTTAGGTAGGAAATCCAGCATGTCTATAAACATTTGGACATACTCAAAAAATTGTTTATTAATAAAAGTATATTATGTTATACACATCAAAGGAAGAGGAATGTGGGATGTAATGAGTTTTGAAGGAGACGGAAAGAGGAATAAGGAAAGAGAAGAAAAAAATAATTATTTAAATTAGAGAATACATTATTGAGGTCGTTTTTTTTTGTTGTTTTGGAAAAAACGGACACAACATAATATGTTAACTTGTTAACACCGACATAATTCTCAATTATGTATCATTCCTTTTCCGCACCTCATGATGCTTAGGGTACTGCATTGGTACACCAATCGCAGCGTTTTTTGATCATTTTTTGCTACAGGAAGGTAAGATGATCAGTCTTACGCTTCAGGTGCCAGTCTAGGGACCATGAAATATTTTTGTGTGAAAACCACATTGTTAAATAAATATTTTCATGTCAACCATGTCAGTAATCGAACCCGAGACCTCTTGCATGGTAGGTAACGCACTCACCGCTACACCACGAGGCCGACAATAATGTATTCTCCTTCATTATTTTACAACAAATTAGTCAATAATTTACGGCATCTTCATCGTACACTGCGCAATATCGCGAGCAGGTTTTTTTTTTCGAGCCCTTTACTGAACGCGAACAGAAAGACGTGCCGAAAATGCTAATTTTCGTCAACTTAATCAAACAAAATAATATATGTATGTAATATAATATAATAAGTATAGTATGTATATGAAATATAATATAATAAGAAACATCTCCTTTCTCATCCTTAATCTCTCCTCCTTTCCTGTTTCCTTTTTTCCTTTTTCCCATTGAGTGATGATATGATTTAAGATAATTTATGTACAAATACATTTATTTCTATTTTTATATACGTATCTTTAGCTTATTTATTTTTATTTTCTATTGAATATGTTTTGTAACTTTTATTTTATTGGTTGGTTGGAAGAAATTGTCATTTGTCAATAAGCCCGCCAATGTACAATTAATATTATGTACGCAAAATTAAATAAATAAATAAATCTTTCGAATGACGCATGACGTCATTTTCAAATTTTGAAAAAAAAAACAGACACAACTTGTGTGAACATCTAATACTACATTTTTGTGTTTGTTGCACTGGCTGTGTATAAATGATCGAGTCGGCTTATATTATTTTACAAGCAGAAATTCGGTTATAAAATATATTTATATCCACGTTCTTGTGAATGAGCATTGTGCATTGTTCGTAACTTATCATGAGTCTTAGTTTTGGCATTTTGCCTCTAATGGCATTTTCACGAGAAAGAGCCAGGAAATTGTACCGTTTTGTCAATGCGAGAACATCAAATTATTACATTTTACTGTACTATTTTTTTGTACACAACTAGTGAGAATTAATCTCATAGTAGCGTTATGATGAAGTATTATTGATTCGAACTTACATTACGATAAATTCAAGTTTTTCGTCAGAAATCAATACGTGGGTTAGTGGCTGGCCATTACTGTATTTTTTTGTTGCAAAAACCAGATAAGGCAATTTTTTTGTGTAATGAGGTATGTGTCAGCCTCTATTTCTCGGTTAGATTCTCAATTATTAAATACGGTTAATTTTTTAATACGAATACTATAAGCACAAAAAATAGAATTGGATGTTAACATAAGATGTGTCCATTATTTTCAAATTTAAAAATAATAACTAAAAGTAAAACAAAATGGTAAAGGTCATACATCATTCGAAAGATTTTTTTTGCTCTACAAGATTATGTTTTTATGTTTTTATGTTTTTATTTTATTTGATTATAAGCCTTTAAAATGGAAGACGAGAGTGAGCATTTTCAAAGTCTCCTTCTGAAAATATTCCTATATATATTTTTTTTTCAGCATAATAAATAAAGATTAATAATAAAAATAATGCGACCTCACTGCTGAGGTTACCCGTGCCGAGGACACTTAACAATAAACTTTAAAAAAAAAAAAATTTACATGTTAGTATATAAAAAAAAGACTAAGAAATAATGAACAAAATTTTTAGGCAGTTTTATATACTACGTAATTATGTTTACCTTTATTATTCATATTAAAAAACGCACAATAAATAAAGCTGATTTTCACCGCAATATTTTATGGACGGACTCACGCCTGAAGCGTTAGAATGATTATTGAACCTTATTACCAATGATAACAAAAATACTGCGACTGCGACAAATTTTCTATCATACTTGAAATGAGCAGTTTTAGTCATACTTAAAATAAAAATAAATTTATATTTTAATGGAATAATTTATTTATTTGACTACTAAAAAATATCCACAAGAAACATTAACATTCAAGAGATACAAAATAAAATATAAGCATAAAAAACCATTACCATTAATAGAGTCGAATAATACATACATTTTGATAAAATTACCGATTAAAAAATTTGAAAAAGGTTTGCTAATTTTTACATTATTTTATTTTCATTAATAATTAACGCTTTCAATCTCGAACGGACATCTTCTCAATATCATATTTGATTAAAGAAATTCCCAAATAAAAATTAACTCTTCCAAGATCGACATTATAATAAAATCACGTAATGTCAATTTTCTGAATCATTTCACGTTGCGCATTGATATAGTGCTGAAAACTTTCTTTCGCAAAGTATGAAAAACAAATATTTTTCACGTTTTCTCTGCTCTAAAAACTGATCAAAAAGCCTCTCATGTACGTGAAACTAGTTGCGAGTCTAATTTGGCGGGAATACCCACCGTTAGGTACCCGCCGTACCCGGTAGGTAGGTACTAGGTACCTGCCTCTCAGTAAACAGGTAGATCGATGCATGTATATAGACGCCGTGGCGTTTGATAGCCGTCACCTCAACTTGACATGATTCTTTAAGAACATCATCTTTTGGGCGTCCAGTTTTTCAATTGAAAACATAGTTTATTTTTAATTTTAATATTGTACCATTGCTGAGGATATCATGATTAGGATTCTGAGGCTTTAGGAGAAAATATTAAAAACACTTTATTAATATGGAAAAAGGTAATTGATAATAGTTTATAAAGATTGTTTAAAAATGATATTAGTGTTCGTATATTTTAGTTAATAGTTATTTTAGTTTTTTTTATTTGTATTTTATTTTAATTGTGCCTGTTTGTATTATAAGGATGTGTGTTTACCATTTTTTTAATGGACTAAGTCCGTTAATAAATAAATAAATATAATTTTTTAAATATAATACATTTTATTATGGTGGTATTAAAATAAAACGTTAGAATAAAAACGATACTTAAAAACAAAGCACTGAAATGATAAATTAAGTGGAAATATAATTATATTATCAAAACTAAAATTACACAGGAATTGATGAGCACAAAATGAACCCAAATAATTTGAATTGTAAAAAAAAGTTTGAATATTTTGAGCCGTTGTATTTTTTCATTGTTGGGTTATTGAAATAGAAGAAAAAATGTGTCTGCCTCGTAGTGTAGTGGTTGGCACATTCGCATGCCATGTTTGAGGTACCAAGTTTGATTTCTGGCAGGGTGGACGTGAAATATTGGTTTCAAAGGTGATTCTATACTGCAATATTTAATTATTCTCGGACTGAGATCGATGTGTTAGTTTGATCACCTAACCAACCCAGATACCCCACCATTGGAGTTTCAATACAATGTCCCATGCTCCACTAGATGCAGATAGTAAAATGATGATGGTGATGGTAAAAAAACAAAATTTAAATTAGAGATAATTCGATAAAGATAATAATAAAGTCTGCATGTTAGTTTTTGGTATTATTTGATTATGGTGCACATAGTGTTCAATAAATGAATGCATTAAAGGCACTGTATGGCGAACCCAACATTGCACAATTCATCAAAATAAGAAGATTACAATGGTTGTGCCATGTGCACAGAATGAATTATAACCGCACCCCAAAAAATATTCTTTATACCACTCCGGAAGGCGGACGAAGCAGAGGCAGACCAAAATTAAGATGGCTGGATAATGTGGAAAGTGACATTAGAGCGATTGGCCTGACGAACTGGAGAAGAGCCGCGGGGTGCAGGGACGAATGGAGACAGATTCTGGAGGAAGCCAGGGCCCACAACGGACTGTAGCGCCACTGATGATGAGAAGTGTTCAATAAAACGAGGAACGAAAAGTAAATAATTATTTAATATGGTGTTGAGGGTTATAAACGGTCACGTATTCCTTAATTTAATCAAAGACAATTTACGATAAAACCTCACAAAATTAGGCGTTAGGTCAAGTTGGCATAGTTTATTAAAACAATCTTCAGAGATTTTAAAGAAAGGAATAAGAGTTCCCTGCATATAGGTGATTGATCATAAGCCTTTATTTATTAAATAAATAACCCATTAGCCTTTCTTTCGTTTATTTCTTGTCATCAGGTGGGAATGAGATAATACAAAGATTAAAAATACACAACAGAAACATGAGCGAATTAGAAAAATCATTCTTGGGTCTTTTTCGAGCGACTGCACTGGCGGGAACCGAACCCGCGACGCCAGTTTCATAGTTAATCAACCAACTGCCGTCGAAGCAATTGCGCCCCGGCGCGGCGTCTGACACGCTAGCGTTAATTTTATTTTTTATTTTACTGTAAAACAAGAAAAAAAACACCGGAACGAAAAACCCAAAAAAACGTTACAAAAAAAAGGTTGGACGATTAAAAAAAAAACAAAAAAATCGCCCTGTCCGAATAATTTATTTAAGATTTGGTATCACAGTTGAATATAATCTGATTTTGTATTTCTTAACACAAGTCGTATTTTTAAGTTTCGTATACTTTCACAATCAAAATAGTAAAAACATCGTTTAGTAAAATGGGACAAGAATGGCGAATTTGTCGAAGCTGAAAAAGCATTGGAAACGATATCACGTACTTTAATGTATAGTGGACCACATCTTGGCTTATTATGTCTAAAGATCCGGTTCAATTCTCACCAGGGGCAGGGATGGGATTAATCAATTACAAAGTTACAATTAAACCTCAACAGCTGCCTAAATTATTAACCTCTTAACACCCGGAACTAAAGTGCACTCAAATTAATTATTAAATGAATCGCTTTAAATTAATTTATTTCTATGGGAAGAGCAAACTCGTACATAAGTCAATTTTCTTTTATTTTAAAATTTGTCTAAAAATGATTTAAAATACACGATAAGTCGAATAACCCACGTGGCCTCCGTACTGTAGTGGTTAACGCACGGAAAGTTCCGGGTTCGATTCCCGGTGAGAACACAATAATTTAAATGTGCTATAATTCATTACTGTAAAAATAAGCCTCCGGCCTGAAGTGGTGCAAAAAATAAACGCACAATCGGTTATTTAAAAAAAAAAATATGCACAAAAAACAGTCTCCTGTAATGAAAATAATTTTGACTAGTCACATAATAATAATTGAGTACCTAGTATTTTCATTTTTGAAAAAAAAAAAAAAATGTTTTTTATATTTGTAATGTAATGTACTTATTTAGATAGTTGTAAAAAAAAACTTGAACAACTAGTTATACTAAATGTTATTAAATATTACCACTTACCGACTTTTCTCTATAAGTCTATCGGTTTCGACACGTACCCGTCTCTTCGTCAGGACACAAATTAAACCAACATGCAAACCAACATGCAAAACCCACTGTACACCTTCACCATAGTTGTTGCACAAAAATATAAAACAAACACGACATGCATTTTAATAAGCACATGCACTGATTAGGACAAACATGCACTGATTCAATTGTGAAAATATTCTCCTGTTTGAAAATTAATGAAAAAAGTAGAGGGGATGGAGGGAGGGTATAACTTAATAGGTTTTATAGGGTGACCATTACAGTGGAACATCGTATTAAGGACTATATTGGAAGTTTCTTTGATTATTGATCTGCATGTTGGTTTAATTCGTTTGCATGTTGGTTTAATTGGTTTGCAAGTTGGTTTAGTTGGTGTCCCGACGAAGAGACGGGTACGTCTCGAAACCGGTAGACATAGAAAAGTCGGTAAGTGGTTATATACAAATATTTAATAACATTTAGTAAAACATTTGACCACAAAGTTAATGCTTTAAATATTAATAATAGTTTTCAACTAGTTATAACTTACATTATAATCAATATTTAAAAAAATAATTTCAGTTCCTCATTTATTACAAGTTATTATACAATGTGGCGTCTGCTACTCCTAGCCGCACTCCCAAGTCTTTCTGAATGCTGCTATTTGGTTTGACAGAGTCGAAGGATTTAGAGCATCGAGGCACGAAGTGTTACACAGTACATGGGTTTTTTGCAATATTGATATTGGGCATAGAAAAAAATCGTTGCGAATTTTTGGTTTAACAACAGACGTGTGACGGGTGGTTTCGTCACCGCGCTTGCTATTCTCGACCTGAGCATTACTCTGAGGTTTTATCAGTATTCCGACGGTATGCTGATGGTACTTGCACGGTTACTATGAGAACGTGTAAGAACACTATGTGTAATCTGTAACCGCGGTCGCAAGAGGTTAAAATGCCTAAATTTTATAAAAGTGATCGATAATGATGAATTATGATGTAGAAGTTATTTTTTTTAGTGCTGTGGAATCGGAATTACCCATTTTTTTGCGAAACATAACTGATTTATCAATAAGCTACACCACTCTGAGAATTCCACTTAAATGTACTAATGATGTATCGAAATTAATTGATTAGTGACCTCCTTTTTTAAGGTTCGATTTAAATAATAAAAAAACGGGTTAAATGCATTTTCAAAACTTTTATACAAAATTTAATTTGCTTATGATGAGCACTGAATGAATAGGCATATTAAGTTCTCCAAAATGAAAACCATTTTCAGGAGAAGTGTACAAGTTTGGATTTTGTCTAAGGAGAGAGACCATTGCATAGATTTATATACTATTACGCGTGTTGTTCAGATGTTTATTAAAATTTATGTTTATATAATAATTTTTATTTGTAATATTTTTGAATAATATGCATGCTTCCATTTTGCATTATACATTTTTTTTTTGCACCACAACAGGTCAGGAGGCCCAATTATAGTGGTAAATTATAGCACAGAATACCCAGGCTTGAGAAAAATCTGTTGTATCCCGAATCAACACAGGGCTCTTGGCCTCATAGTTTTTTTTTTTTTTTTAAAAAGAAATATTTGCGTTCTTATGATTTACCCAAATATTAAATTTTGAGGGCCATTTTCAACGAGTTGTAAATAACTCACTATTAGAAAATGGAATCAAGTTGGGGTAGAGTGGGATTCGAACCACGGACCTTTGGTCCGTGAGTCCGAGACGCTAGCCACGGGACCACAACCCGATATATTATTTTTTCGTAATATGTATATGTGTATGAATAAATAAATAAAATACAGTTCTATGTGTCAAATAAAACCAGAACTCCCGACGAGCGTTTTCGACTCGATGGCTACTAAATTAGAGTGGAGATAAGTCCGCCTCGTTGTGTAGTGGTTGGATGGTTCGTAAAGCATGTTCGAGGTCCCGGGTTCGTTTCCTGGCAGGGTCAACGTAAATATTTTTACATTTTGGACGAGACAAAATACTTCTTTTGCTGTTGATTTGCATAGTTCAAACTATGCCAAATACTCACCTATTTCACGGTTCCACATGTAAGCAAACAAACATTGAAACTTAGACTTATTTAATTTATCTATATATCAATTAAAATCATTACTTTTTAATCACTTATTTTCTAAATTACAAAAATGAACTAAGTGTTATATTTGTTTTACTGTTTATGCTTATGATATATTGCCTCTGTTACTTCAATCCTTTTTTATTTAAATCCTTTATTTTTTGATAATTTTCTGCATACCTGTGTTATAATTTCTTTTTTAGTTTTTCTTTATTATTTCCTTATTTTCGCTGTTTTTATTTCATGTATCTATATTTTTCATACTGTGTTCAGGTGTTTTGTTTTATTATAATTGTTTTTCAATATTATTTTATACTTTGTCAAAAGCGTAAACCGTCAAAATAAATAAATATCATGTAATAAAAAATATACTCAATGTAAATAAAATAAAAATTATAAAAAAGTACAACAGTAATTATGTAGAAAAAGTTAGATAAATACAATCCTATTAATAAAATAAGAAAATAATAAGTTAGGTTTATTAATTCACTCCTTGATGATTTTCCGAATGTTTGAGTTTACTGTTTACCATATTGATGTACCATATATATGTTTTTTTGAATTATTTTTTGTGTTTCTGATCCTATATTTGTGGTGATATACTCATGTGTCTGTGTCAACTAATTCTCAACACAGGACTTTTAGTCCCATAGAGTTGGGACTTATGTCTCAAATAATGTGTAATAAACTACATGGATGTATAAATAAATAAATTTATAAGTGAATTTTTCAAAATGTTGACACCTAGTGTCGTATCTATGGTAATGAGTTACCCAGAAATACATTATAATATGAACTAAGGAAATATAATATACATCTCTATCTTACATTAATGATTGCATGTGATTCTTAATATGCTTTTTTTTTTTTTAATATTGAGGGAAACATATTATTTGCTATCCTTATAAGCTGGGAAAAGTTTTTGACAGAAAAATTCAAGTAATAAAAGGTGTAAATAAATAGTCAAATTAACAAACATAAATGATTTGAGATGTAATTAGAAAAGGAATAACGCGTCTATTTATTAAACGTCAGCGGCCTATTTTAACCATGGAAAATAATAACATCAATCAAATGGACTAATTTCTTTTAATTTGACGTCAAAATTCATCCCTAGGTCTCACGTGTCTTAAATAAATTATTAAAAAACGTATAAAACCTTTTGATCATACAAAATTTACAGAATACTATAAAACCGCCTGCCCTTTTCCAGAAACTGTTTATAAAGACAGTCTTTTAAATCGACTTTCTTAAATTTCGCACATTTGCCATCAATCGGGTTGTGGTCCCGTGGCTAGTGTTGCGGGCCCACGAGTCCGAGGTTCAAACCCCACTCTACCCCAATGTGATTTTCATTTTCTAATAATGAGTTATTTACAACTCGCTATCAAATTATTTTATACACAAAAATTGTAGATTACCAACCGTCTATGCGTCTGTGGCTGCAGGGCGCCATGGAATACTTATTATAAAGCGCTCTTGAGATGATTTTCGCAGTAAATTGTACACAATAATAATAAAACTTTAGAATAATATTAGATTACTTAACTTAATTATTGTTATGAGGCTGAGACCTTCCCCATAGTAGCCCGCCGCGCTAATCTCCGCACTGTGTCCGCCATTTTGCAGGCTAATCCAGTGTTAATGTAGCGTTAAGTCTCCATATTGATTTTTCACAAAGATCTCTTTCTTCGGTGCACATTAAACGATATTTTTATCGCCAGCCCGAGTCGTTATTTCATATTTTACAGAGCGCATAAAATACCCAATAAAAACATGTACGCTACGTCTCTCGAAGATTTTACGAGTAGACTCGAGGAGCTGAAAGACATCTCCAGTTGGACAGACATCCTATTAATACAAATATCATAATAATATTTACTGCATCATCTCTTAAATTTATTAATTATTTAAATAAAAGAAAACTGCCGGGGTTTCAAATAAAGGATGCTTTCCTAAAATTCATGAAAGACTTAAAATTAAGAGCCGAGTGAAGGGCGAGTGTTCTCATATTGCTAAATCTTCCCCTCCAAGCCCAGGTGAAAAGGGAACACGAATGTCCAGGTGTTTACGACCTGTTATTGACAATATTTTGAGATTGTCCAAATGTTTGTTGACAAGAACTGGGTTTCACTCCCGAGGGAGTTATTAAGATTAATATTTTCCAACAGAGAAATAATAATAATATCTTTATTGGGCATTTCGAAAATGTATATTTTCCAAAGTTGGTTTTTTTGCATCTATCTATGCGGGTAAACCCGTACAAGATAGATTCAAGTTGTATGTGGATGGTGTGGTATCTCAAATATTTTTTTATTCGCCCGAATAATGGCGGACCACCCCGCTATCACCGCTCACCATACCTCCCTGATGAATTATATTTGAGAGAAATGAAGATGTGTATTATATGTGTAGGAAGCGAGGTTCATATGCAATGACAAGAGTGCTATGGTATTTCATATATTTATTTAGCCCTTTATGTGCATATACATATAAGGGCGGGCATATTGCCTTAAGGAAATTTCCTCTCACCTACCAAAACCGTTTAATTTGAGAAAATTACAAGCACATGGACATATTCTAGGTGATTATGCAGAATCTTATAATCAAATACAAAAATTTCAAACGAAAATTACCCAGAAATTTACACTATACTATAAAGAGAGGAGAGGAAAAGGGATGGAAAGGAAAGAAAAAAGACAAAGGAACAAATTAAAAATTTAGACATTTTAATCTTGATTCTATTCTCCCTGCCTTCACCAACGGGGAAACAGCGTGATAATTTGTTATTATTTTCGTTTGGAAATAGAAGTCTAGGCATTCACAGAGCTAGCTGGTTTGAGTGACTTAAACAAAAACTCTATAAACTAAAAATATCCATAAATTAAAATATTATGTTTTCAGACTAATCGTACGGTATGTGATAAGGTTAAAATTATCAGCTCGAAAAAACTGGTAAAACTAAAATTTAAATAATTGTCGCGTTTCCATCTAGATACACAAATTAGGTTGCATAAAAAAAGTTGAGATTATTTTACCTTTCATAACCTTAACCTTTTTCGGTGCGACATTTCCTAAGTCATGCATTTGAAGATTTGCAAATATTTATTAAGATGCAACTGGGGAGCAAAACATCCATATTCCTTCAATAATAATAACTTCACTGAAGGGTGGTTCCATGTAAAGATAGACGCAGCACAGATTCTAGAAGTTACAAGTTGCGAATCGGAAGACGGCGATTGCGGACAGGCGGTTTGATGGCCTACGAGTAAGTTGAAGAAGGCTTTGGCTCGATTTGGGTTCTAGCGCCATCAAAAAATAAAAGAGCCGGTTGCACTACAAAAGTTAAGTTCAAAAAGTGAGAACTTTAATAATTGTTGTATTTTTGTCATAATTTGTTTTTTTTACTTAACTTGTTATTGATACCTATTTGACGACAACGCGACAATTAGGTATTTTTCCCATTTATGACGAGAGTTCCACATGGAGCTAAAAAAAGCATCGGCATTCTATCCGTCATACTGAGTTGCCTTTTGACAATAATCACGCGGTTAATAATTATTTCTAGTCTCAATGCGTTAACATGTAGTTGCCGTGAACAACGTGAGCAGAGTTACAATTTCAGTGTTGAAAAAGAGGTGATTTTTTCACGAAATGTAAAAACAGACGAGGTAAGTAAACTTTTTCACTTGATAAATTTAAAAGAATGGTTGTTACTTCAATAATAACCATTCTCTCAAATTCCAGCTTTAAATTCTATAAAAATATTATTTAGTCATAGCTGGGTTAACTATAAACCTTTTAAAACTTGTTTAAATTTTAGTTTAACCTAAAAAATATTAATATTTAGTTGAACCTACTTCAAAATGAGAAAAAAATGTTTAAAAAAGGAAAATGTAAGTCTAAGTACAACAGACACACAGCATGTCAGTGGCGTGCCAAGGGTTTACCAGTAAGGCAAGTCCTTTTTTTTTAAATTCACACGCTTGAAAACATGATGTATGCTTTCTTCACGGCAAGTAGTGCGTCTACAAAGTACCCAGAAGGAATATTATGACATATTATAAAGAAAAACAATATCTTGTAAAAATATTCAAGGTACGTTTGGCAATCCCGGTTTATGGGCTTCAATAGAAGTACCGCTACTGGATATGTATAACCTGTCAGTGACTATTTTATACACTGTAAAATTCACCAATTTATTATTAATTCAGTCGAATTTCACCCACATTAATAAAGGTTTCAGTTTTCTTTCCTTCACAAAAATCAACATATGGATGAATCGAAGAATTATGCATGTTCAAACGTAGGCAGAATTATGAATGTTACTCAGCGTGTAATGTGACCATTCCAATTCCAAATGCCTGAATGTCAAGATTTTCATAATATATTATCTAAAATGATCTCAATCTGTGTTGTAATATGTTAATTTATATTATTGATGTGAAAATTTTACAATGAGAGTTTTCAACAATTTCTTTGTCTTTTTTTAGATATTTTAATATATATCGAAGCTGGAAAGGAAAAAGCTACCGAGCGACTTGCAGCAATTTTACAGAAGAATCAAGGTTTTTTGATTAAATAAAAAAATCTCATACATACGCATTATTTTGTCGTGGTTCCTATACAATTTCAATAAAAATTTAAAATACGAGATTCTTTATTAATTAAAAATAAATTAATTAATAGGCTCTTCTGCAAAATTGCTACATGTCGCATGGAAACTTTTTCTTTTCCAGCGTCGACATGATTTTTTTAAATCCAAAGATTGAGTATGGTACTTGTTTAAAAAGATTAGGATACGTCAAAGGTAAGAATTTTTTGGCAATGATTAAAAAAAATATGCCAAGGAAAGGCAAGGCGAAAGCAAAGGCTGGAGCTTATACTCGTAAATATAGGTTCTGCAGTACAGATCACGTAACTTAAAGTGTAATGTACTGGTTTATATTATCGGTTGTTAACATAAGTTGTGTCTGTTTTTTTCCAAATTTAAAAATGAGCACAAAAAGTTTAAAAAATGGATAGGATATACGTCATTCGAAAGAAAATGTTCTGCTCTACCATATATTGTGTTTGGTTTTACGTTACACATATTATTTTATTTGATTACAAGCCTTCAAAATAGAATGTCAAGAAGACAAAAGTGAGCATTTTCGACCTCTTCCTATTCGCGTCCAATCCAGGTATTAAAGCTGCTTGCGATATAAGATGCAATTAATTATTTATTGATTAATTTGTTGCAAAATAATGAAGGAGAAGACATTATTGACATTATTTAAACACTTGAGATATATATATATATATATATACATATGCATAAGGGTGGGCATATTGCCTTAAGGCAATTTCTTCCTACCTACCCAAACTGTTTAATTTGAGATAATCAGTGGTATATGAAAATATTTTTGGTATATTATAATATTTTCATTAAATAATAATAATAATAAATATTGATAAATATGTATACGTTTTTAGAAATAAAAATTGACTAAATATCTAAACTATACCATGAAGAGAGAAGGAGATAAACAGGGAAGAAGAGAGGGAGTGGAAAGAAAATACTAAAATATTCAGGAAGTGACATTTCGTACGTGATTTGAATGTTAATAAAGGGGGCGTCTCTGTTTGAATTTGTTGGTGTCAACATAAGTTGTGCCCGTTTGTATCTAAATGAAGAGAACCAGAGGACATAACAAAAAAAATACAACAAATTAGCCAATAATTAATAGCATCTCCACACGATAATAGCCCGATACTTTAAGGATCTGGAATGGAGAAGGTAAGAAGATAAGAGACCACTCATCTATACTCGGTATCCTCGCTCTTTAGACCTGGTCTTGGACGACGGCGATAGAATACCAAGCGCGTCTATCTTGGCTTATAATCTTAACATTTTCTGCAGTCATACAACAGACTCATAATGATGAAAACGAACAAGTACAAAAAGAAATTGAAAGTGAACCTGTCAGGAGTATTAATCAACCCGCCAGTACGAAAAGAAACTTGCATTTGGAGGAATTGAAATCTGCAAGTATTTTAAAAATTAGTTTTAATATTTCTGCTTACTCCTAAGGGAAAAGCAAACATTAAAATGCATTCTGAAATCGAAATACGCCTTTTTTACCTCTATAATTTGGAGACAATCGGGAACTATGATAGGCTATAAAGTAGCAATCGCAAGTTCGATTCCCAGTTAGTTCTGTTTTTCCTTTGTTTTAATAAAATACAAAATTAGCGATACACCTATTGAACCAAGTGCACCATTTACTGCGGAAAAGGGAGAGGTAAAGAAACTTATCAAATATAGTATTATGGTTTTCTGTTGATAGGTTTAATTACTTTTCCAACATTGATAGGTATATTAAAAATAACGTTCGCGATTTTTTATTTGATTTCATTCTTTAAATAAACGTACTGTCAGAATCAAAATTTTATAGCATGGGCTAAATTATTTTTATTTGCGCTACTTACAAACTTTTTTTTTTTGTTTGTTTTTCATTTGGCTTTAATGATTTGAAGTAGTGCATTGCTAAAAATTATTGTCGAATATGAAATATAATATTCATTTGTTGCAACGGAGAGGAAAAAATTTTTTTGACAAGGTAATATGGCAGTCTAGGCATTTACAAGGCTTCTGTCATCTGTTGATTAATTAATTTGATATTATAACAGTTTTTTTAAGTCTTAGGCTAGCGCCCCGATCGGCGAAAACTCGGAAGAAAAAACTCGAAGAGTTGAGGAAATGTGAATGTTTAAACACAGACAGAATGGTGAATATCACAGTTCGTAAAGTGGCCACTTAAACCAGTCAATAATAGGTCATAAGCCCTGTAAATGCCTAGACTTCCATATTCCCATCTAAAAATATATTCCCTCTCTGTTGCAACAAATTTAGATCTTAATAACTCCCTAGGGAGTAAATCTAGCCTGTCTACAAACATTTGGACAAACTCAAAACAAGCATATTTGTGTTTAAATGCTTTGTTCCGAAACCGGTTGATTATTAAAGTTATTTTATTCCTCCTATTCTAGACGAATAACGGTATCTGTACGGATTGTTAGACTTACAAATATAAAAATAATAATTGCAAATCTTTCAAAGCATTCGGTTGGTCGGAGGGAGTCAGAGAAATTGTTGTCCGATGTAGAAGGAGATAAGCTGATTTCTTGTTTTACTAGTAATGATTTAGGATATAGAGATTTTGGTATTATTTATGTTTTTTTACTGTATATTTATTATTTACTTTTAAGACTGAAAAAGCACACATAATAATAAAATTGTAATTACTTTTTAATATTATTATAAAATACATAATTTACTGCCTTAGAACGGGGAAGCCCTCCCTAGTTAGGCAGTTTAGATGAGCCAACAGCTAAAATAAAAAATATGTATGTTTACTTTTACTACTCAATTGATTTGTTATATAAATAATTCATTGTAAATTGCTGTAATAAATATGTTAAAAAAATATATATATAATAAAAAAAATATTCTTTGTTTTAAATATTATAAAATTTTAATAATTGTTTTAAAATTTCGTTTGGAGTACTTTCAAAGTCCACGCAAAAGTTTTAAATCCTCGCCGGTTCAAAAGAATCATACTGGAATCTGATAAGTATCAAATAAATTATTTTCATACCAAAGTATGGTCGTATCCTAGCGTTATCTACCGCCGAAAACCTTTTCAAGATCCTTTCTTCGTTCAAAACTATTTAAAATACAAATATTTCAACGCGAGTAGACTTAATCTGACGTTTTTAATACCTGTATGGCCTTGACGTTCATTGCTTTACCTTTTGGATGTTAAAAAAGCACGTTGATAAACAAAGAAAAAAAATATAGTTCTTAGAATTCAATTACGAACACTATTATACTACCTGCCTACTGTTTTTATGCACGATTTAAAAAATAAGGAAAAATTTTTTTGATCGTGAAATGCTTTCGTTATTTCAAGTTTCAGTCGTTACTGAAAAGTTTTGAAAAGTTCCCTCAAGTTTTCGTAATTGTTCTAAGGGGTGAACTTAACTTATAAATGTGACTTACCGGTGTGGCAATAGTCTTCCAGATAGTGTCGAGCAGCCCTTTGGACGATCGAGTAGTATAAACTTACTGAAGACGCGAGAGCCATTCTGCTTTTTAAACAACAAAGTTGCACCCAAAAATATCACACACAAACTGTAAATAAAGTGGCGAAACGAAATGTATTATTTGATTATTTTTTAAGCACCGCACTTGAACGAGGATTTGTATAATTGTTAGCCGGATCCGGCGAGCACTTTTTTCGGTTTTTCATATCGCGCGGATTCGGGATTGCGGAGACTATCTTACACGCGGGGGGCGTCCGCGCCGGACCGCGGTCGTGTGCGCTGGGTACTCGCTACTCGCTACTAGCTGCTTGTACCTCTTGCTCTCGCGCCGTACGTCCGCTCCGCGCGGCGGTTGAAAACAAAAGTGGGCGCATGCGCGGAGCGGGCCGTGCAGCGCGCGGGGCGCGGCGGGGCGCGCGGCGGGTGGGGCGGATGCATCCCGCGAGATGCGCCCCGCCCCCCTGCCCCCTCCGCGGCCCAGACTGCCGGCTGGCTCCTGCAACTCTTTCAAGGTTTTCCGGGGAAAATCTTATCGAAGGATCAAAAGTTCGCAACGGTGAAAACGGCCGGTTGACGAAAGCGACGTTTATTATTTCGAATAGTTCGAGTTTTCTCTATACCAGAATCTAGATGCGAGTAGCTTGTGGGAGCTTTATCAAATCTCGATTTTAAATTCAATATAGTCGCGGACTAGTGCGAGTTTTTTACAGAACAGAAAATGAATTTATTCTTAATTAAAAACGATTTGTTTTACGAAAGTTATATTGATGTTTCCACAACATAAACCCCTCACTTTTGACAAATATACGGAAGATTTTTTATGCATCAGATGAACAGATCGATTTAATATGATAGCAAATAAACTTTTTTTGACATAATTCGTTATTAGTCTTTTGGGGCCAGTAGCATAAAAAATGTTTAAAGTTAAACAATGTAATGTTTCCGTCAAAATGGATAAACTGGGTACATGAAAAAGTGTCGAAAACGTACTAAAAATTATTTAACTTGTTAAAGTTTAAATACTGTAAATTATTTTTAAAGAAAATTTAAATACTGTAAGGGCCAATTGCATCAGAAAAAGGAACTCGATTAGCCCTTACAGCGTTTAAATATTCCGCAGACGAACGGGACGCGCGGACGGTTTGATAATAATTGCAATGAACAACCAGTGCATTGATTCAAGCGACGAGTTCATAATATAAATAGTGTGAAAGCTCATATTGCTCGCACAAAGGGCCTGTTGAGTGCGCTTTCCTCAATATAGACTAGACTAAACTTCGGCCGAGTGGTCCACGCAGAAGGCTGTTAGTTATTATAGTCGCTACTGCTTGGAAATCTGCATAAAGCAGCGGGGGACAGAGTTATTTATGTCTAAACCAGTTGGGTTAACTCTCTCAAGTCTCCTTACAGTTTTGCGGTATACGAGAATACACTTACCTACTGATATTTTCTGAGTACGTCCAATTTTTGATTTTGTTTTTTCAAATCACTGAATTTGCCTTACTGAAACAGAAATGAGACTTACCATATTTTTTTAACCTAGTAGATGTTATAGTTACTACAAATAATAAATATTAAAATAACAGTAATCACTGTGTGTTTTTGTTTTTATTTTTTTAATTGATGTAGGTATAAAGCAACGTCGAAAATGCTGTATTTTGTATAAAAAAAACAATTATAATAAAGTCGGCGAGAAATATTATTTACAACTTAATGTTTCATTTATTTTTATTTTGGTAAGATAATTCCGATACCTATAAATTTAAAAACCGTTGTTTCGTAGATTTTTAATAATTTTTTTTTTTAGCAGTTAATTTTTAAAACGTTTTATAAAACTTTTAATTAAATTATTTATTACATATAATTAGCTAATTAGCTAATTACAACAGTTTAATATGAAACATATGTACTAAAAACTGAACAAAAAGAACATAAAACTATGTAGCAAAGGCAAACAATTTTTCGATAGTTTTTCTATAAATATATGTATATATTTATTATTATGCGGCTTACAAAGGCCTAAAAAGCAAATTTATTGCATGCAAATTTTTAGTGCATTTTTAAGATTTGCATAAAATAAAAATTAATTTGTATAAGAAAGAGAATCAGACTGGATTGTCAGAAACAAGATTGCAAGCGAAAGATACGAAATACCTTTTGCATGGACAAAAATATTTATTGGATGCTACCAGGAGATAAGAAAATCGCAAAGGTCACCCGGCTAGACGCTGCGTTGCGGCCGAGCGGAACTGAAATGACTGAAACGAAGATAATCGTGCATCACCTAGGGCGTATGTCCTCCTGATACAATACTGTTTCTATACGATAGCGCAATCAGACAGCGGGGTCTACCTTACCGCCTATCGCGTCATGTGCTCCTGGTAAGAGTGTGTGTATTTAGACGTAAAAGGATTACAGTTCGTATCTTCGGTCGGGCAGCGGATCAAGGCCGAAGACGGCCCGCTAAGGCAGGGTGGGTACGCGTTCAAGCCTTAAAGCCACTGAAAAGTTTGATAATAACCTCTTAATACATTTTTGTTTGTCTCACCTTGATATTGAAATCGACAACTTTTATTACTAGATAAGGTCAAAGTTGACGATACTAAACATTAAATTAGTGAGGCATTAGCGATCCATGCGATTGCGTTGCTTTGTAGACAAAAGAAAACTGTAAAAATATAACTCATCCGCTTTATATTCACGAGATTGAACTTAATCGTTATTAAATTGGTCAGATTCACCGAATACGCTGAATAATGACCCCTTTCGGTTATTTGAGAAACGTGTATTATTCATTTGATTATTTCGTAAACAATATTTTCGGTACTATTTTTAAATTATTTGTTTATTATTTATATGACATTATTTACAAAATGTGGTTATTTAATGAACGAATTAAAAAGTCATATTATTGCTAATTTAACTGTTGTGAACCTCATCATCGTATCTCGATCAGCGTATTTCAATAATCTGTTGCATGAATATAAGATGATCAGTCTAACGCTTAAGGCACCAGTCAATAGACAGAGAAATATTGCAGTCGCGTATTGCGGTCGAAATGAGACCTCAACCATGGTAGGCGAACGTCCCAACCACTACACCACGAGGCGGACTTATCTCCATTCGATTTACTTTTACAGGTTTTTTTTTTACCTAAAAGTAGCCATCACATAAAAATCACTTACCAAGGATTCACAAACTAGGCTCACTTTCATACGAATAACTGTATTCGCAATCTGCTCGGATACGGACGGGAAAAAAGCATGATAAAGTTGTTTATGGGCGCATAATTTTTTACGTTGGCCAGAGTCACAATGTCAATTAATGCCCCTTTCTTCCAACCAGATAAATATATAAAATTTTCTAAAAAGTATTACTTAGTAATAAATAAATAAAAAGCGATCCAAATTTTTAGTTTTTTATTTTTTTTATTTTAACAACAAATGTGTAACGGACGGTTTCGGGTTGCACTTGCAATTCTCGACATGAGTACCTACGTCCCATTGTATTGCTGTAAACTGTAGCAAAGTTCTTGGTTGATAATCATATGTTTTTTATCCGTATGAGCGACTCTATTAGCCAATGGTATATTATTACTATTAGGGTCAATACTTATAAACTAACTATCTATTAAAACAATTAGTAACGAGGAAATGTTTAAAAAGGCTATAAAAAATGGAAAGTGGAGCTAGATAGAAGTAAAATGGATTGTCTCATTCGCCCAAACCAATATTGAATCAACCGCTCCACAAGTGCATAGCTTATGTTAGGTTTTTGTTATTTTTATTGTGCGTTTTGTAATATAAATAATATAGATGTACATATATACCTAGTTTTTAAAACTGTGAATATTTTGTTGATTATCTCTGTTTATTAAGCTAGTCTTCTTTGTTTATTCTTTAATGTAAAAACATTTCAAAAAGTATATTGTTAAATGTCCTCGGCACGGGTAACCCCAGTGAGGTCACATTATTTTTATTATTAATTATGGTTTGTAAGAGAAAGATATGAATAAATAAATAAACTTACCAAATGAAAATGTAATGAATACAGGTTGCGTTGTTTTAAACTACAGGAATTTTTATGTAAACTGTAAATTCGTTCGTAGAAACGTATAAAGAGTTGTCACCCTGAAATATAACAACATATTCCGCAATAGGTAACAAAAAAGCGACTGCATCAAAGCGAATTCGTCCGGATTCACTGAACTGCAAACATTTTGTATGTTAGTTCATTTTTTGTTCCACCGCAATGCAATCAAAACTGTATGTACCTAAAGGTAATTTCTTGGAAGCGATTTGTTCACCAGAAGTATTTAAGGTGGCGCGCTATTCGGTAATCTTCTCTGCGATCGCAATCAGAAGATGGCGTGAAATTAATGGTTTTTTAATTAGTTGAGTAGCTATATGATTTGGATTGTTCCGAATTAAAATAACAGGTTTTAATTATACTCAAAACTAAAAATCATATTGTTGCGAATTTTGAGCTACCTTATGAATTATTTATATATACTAAATAAACACTCGGAACAAATAGAACATTTCTTCTTTCCATTCTCATAATTTCCAACGAATATGAAGGGTACACGGCTACAACGGACCAATTCCATTTTTTTTAAATATCGAGATGTTAACACTTTGAGCACCGGCCGAATACACATAGAATTTACCCAGTGCCCGGCCCATTTTTATGAACATGCTTTGTGAAGGATTTCATTAAAGTGTCATAATTTTCAAAAAACATGGTTTAATCAATTCAAACTTCGTATATTGCTTAGAAACAATTAAAACAGTCATGTTTGTGTGATAGTTTTGCCAACATTGGCCATTATGGAGGGCCACATTGCGCATTGCAATGTTTGCACATATACATGGTCTCACTCCTTTTTTGTGCTTTGTATCCCAGAGCCGTGTAAACACGTGATTATAATAACCATGCGTTGTGTCTCGGTACCGTGTTTTCACGTGGTTTACCAGCAGCGAAAAAGTACTAATTAAAGTCACTAGATGTCAATAAAATGAACTTTTTTAGATAGCTGGTAAACCACGTGAAAACACGGGACCGGGACAAATGCGCTGACCACTACACCACGAGGCCGACTTAAATTTTAATATAATACGTAAGAATAAATAAAGTTTTCATTCATTTCGATAAAAAAGCTACAAAGATTATGTTTGCGCACAAGTCAATCTTTTCCTTAATAAATATTTTTGCGAACGTTTAAAAAAAAACGTATTTTTTGAAATGTCTAATATAAATAATCTTCCCATTTTTCTTCATTAGAGATGCAGAAACGTTTAGTATAAAAATAAAGTATGTATTTATATATTTACACAACGTAATTTAATACATTTTTTGATAAAGATATTACATTTTAAAAAATTAAAGAAAGTTTAGACGCTTTTTTTTATTTATTCATCCCCGTTTTGAGGCGAATGAATCTAGTTCGCGTGAAATAGATCCAGAATCCTGGAAGTGTGTTTTTGACTCGATGGCTACATACGAGTAAGAATAAGCCCACGAACTACCATGCTTGAGGTCCCCAGATCGATTACTGGCAGGGTCGACGTAAAATATTAGTTTAAAATGTGATTTAATACCGCAATATTTTACTGTCCCTGGACTGGTATCTGAAGCGTAAGACTAATCGGCTTACCTTATCAAGGTACGACGCATTTGCAATTCTAAAGTATTTCCTTATGATGATGATGATGATTATACATTTTCTATTTATTTTTAATTTATTTTGGGACAACAAATTATCACGCGACACTCCCGCAGATACGAACAGAACAACATAATAAAACTGGGCCAGTAAATCTTTCTAATTGTCCACAGCATGCGAGTCACAAGAATCATAAGAAAATAAACGAAGCAAAACGTAAAATAAAGCATAAACATTAAGAAAGAACCTAAAAAATATTAAAAAAATAAAAGCAAAAGGCAGCTATGTGCACAAAATGTAATCTAGGGCGGCAAATATGTTTGGCGAATATGTTTCCCAAAAGAAAAAAAATATTAAAGAAAGAGGAAAACAGTTCCAGCACAAGAGGAATATACATACATATCAGGGGCGAATGCTCCTTATAATCCATTACATGCAGCTTACCATGTTTTTTTGACATCGTAAGTAATGTTTTATAGTACTGTAGTATTATTAGGAAAAAACACATCACCAAAAAAATATATTACTTTTCTTGGGTAGGTAAATTTTTATTATATTCCTTTATTCCATACAGCGACCAGTTGCGCCTCTATTGGCCAAAATTATTACTACTGGATTACACGAGATTACTCTGCTCACTTTAAAATCACTAATTCAAATTCGTCTTTAACCTAAAACTTTAGAATCTCGTTCGAAAAATTACACTTGCGATTACAGTAAAATCTTGCGGCTTTCATTAATGCAATTTAGTCTTTCAACACTTTTTCATAAGGGCTAGTATTCTTTACAATACATCAATTTGACTTACGACAGTCTAAGGGAGGTGACAATATACGCACTCGTTATGTGTGAGAAAGAGATAACGAATACATTTGATATGTCTTAACACGGAAGTTACAATAATAAGTAAGTAATTGATCATACTTATGTTTCGGTGGTTTGAAAGTAAATTTGCTTTAAAATAAATAAATATTTTGATATTTTAATCGAAACGAATTGATATTTTAATCCATAATATAGTATAAATCCTTTAGTGGGTTTAAAAAAACTAAGATTCGCTAATTGTTTTGTTAATTGTAAATCGTTTTTGTGCAAACGATGACAGTTAAATATTGTAGGTTATTCTTCAGTATCCATTTAAACTTTTAAAACCTAGTTAGAGTTATGATAAAAACGTTGCTAGTGTATAGTGTTAAGAATAAATATATTTGAAGAATTATAAAATGTATAACTTTTGTCGTTTTGTGAATAATAATGTGATATCGTAAAGAAAAAAACCTAATTTCATTAAAAAAATAGTCAAAAAATTATTAAACCTCAAGTGAAACTTAAGTGTATAAATATATTTTATTCTGTAATTATTATTAAACTATGTACTTACTTATAAATTTTTAAAATAATATGTAATGTAACCCGCAGACAAGCTTCGGCTTTGCGGGAACAAAAATACAATTTTGTATGTTACTTATTTGTTAAAATGAATAAAACTTAATAAAAAAAAAAAATATATATATATAAAAGTAGATAAAACAATGATTATTAAAACGTAATTTATGTTTTGTTTGGTGAACTATCGTTCTCGGTAAGGAATACTTTTAAATTATTGAATTATTATCATTTATATCATTTATTAAGAAATATTGTTTTATTTCAAGACAAGTTATAATAGTCTGACTTAACCAAATATGCACCGGTACGCTAATGAATTATCCAGTTTATTAATTACTTTTTCGACGCATAGCCCAAAACGCAAAATAGCTGCGCGGATGGGTCGTTGCTTACTTCGCAGGCGGGAGTTCGAGTTCATAGGGGTTCCAATTTTTTTTTTTGCAATTATGTTTTTTTAAATTGTATATTTTAAATCAAATGTTTATGCTACATTAGAAAATATTTTTACTGAAACTATTAGCCGCTGGAGCCATTTGTTAGGAATTATTTATTAAATATAAAATAGACTTGTTTTTTATATGCCATAACTACCGCTATGGACATTTTATCAGAATTTTCATAGCTTACCAATTTAAAAACTCACAGCTCGCCATTGATACATATATATATATTTATTTGTACTTTTACAATGTTTGTATTCTTTTTTCATCCAGAATAATGTTCTCTACATTGGTGGTGTCCCGTGCCAAGGGAAACATTTTACAATAAGTAAAACATGCCTTAAATTAGTTATTTAACAAAGTTAACATAATAATAAAATAAAAACGCAATTAATCTATATATGTTTATATGTATCGTTTACGTTAGTATAAAAATAAAAAAGATTTATTTATGTTTAAATGGAATCTCGTGGTATTTGGATTACAATATTTCAAACATTTTCTGATTCCTTACTTGTATGGAGTAAAGTTTGAACGAGCGTCGACGTCCAGGGATCTCGGGGTGCTGTTTGACGCTAAGTTATCATTTAATCTACATACAATATCATTATGGAATAACTCCCCTAAAATGCTTGGATTTGTTCGTAGAAATGCCATTTTTTTTCAAATATTCAGGTTTTGAAAACATTATATAATTCCTTGGAAATAAGTCACTTGGAATTTAGTTCCATCATTTGGTCGCCAAATGAACCACATATTCCTTAACGATAGGGTGCAGAAAAAATTTCTGCGTTATCTGTACCTCAAGGAGTATGGATATTATCCGTGGCTTTTCTTGAATGACTTCTTACTAGGAATGCTGGGCTACCAATCATTGTCGGGGAGGAGTGGATATTAGCTTTTGTCAACTCATTGATAATTCCGATATTCTTAATTCGGTCTATTTGTTCCTGATAATTATCTCCGAGAAAGGCAACACAGGTTGTTCTACCTACCACGATGCAGAACCAACCTGCCAATGGTTATGCCGGTAGGTAGAGCAATCGTGTTATTTAATCGTATCACCTCGGATGTCGATATATTTTCATGACAGTGGGATTTCTCTTAGGAAGGCAACATTCAAATTGTAATATGTATGTCCATTTTACATGACGTTTTTTCTCTTTCCTAATAATTAAATCTGAAGTGCATATTTTGTAATGTATTGAGAATGAATTGGATACTCTGTAATGTTCTCAATGTAAATAAATAAAAAAAAGAAATGAAATGAAGTAAATGTATTTTCCTGAACTAAATCATGAAAAATTATACGGAAAATTTTACCACACTTCTTTTCATGATTCATAGCATATAATGATAAGAAAATTACAATAAATAACCCACAAAATTTCCTAAAAGGGGACATTTAAAACTGGTTCTAGTTTGACCCAACACCGCCACGCACGTATTTTTTGAGCCAGCGGACTTTAAGAGTTAAAGGCAATAATAATGGCAGACTCCCCTCTTCTAATGTTTATTATTAATATTCAAATTCAAAAAATTGAATAATATGTTAATTTTATACCATCATCATTATCATTGATGATTTTCATGTGTTGATTTTAAGTTATTCGATCTAGGGAATAAAACATCTTGGATTAGTCACATTTCTAATGACCCAAACTCGCATAGTACGGTATATTATTTTCTCGAGGAATCTTGTGAATCATTTACGAAAATAACCTATTTCTCCAAGAATCAGATGACGAACGTGATCGTACGAAAAGGGGTGAGATATTTGAATGTATTACAAGGGGAGGGTCCGGATTTTTGGCGAAGTGCCACGCAGGCCTGTCAAACTGAAGCCAATGCGGACCTTGGGGCTCGGGAAAAATAGTGCTTCTCAAATACATGTAAAAATTTTAAAAAATATTCGAAAAAAATAGTGTAATTATGGTCTATATTATAGACTTGGCAAATAACTAACCAACTAACTTAACCTTTTTAACTTTTAATTTTGACTTTTAATTTTATCTTTTGGTTTTAACTTTTTTTAATTATACCTTTTAGTTTTAACTTTTAATTTCAACTTTTAATTTTTACTTAATCATATGTAGGTACATCTACTACCTGCATCTAACTGATTATAGTTGGTTGTGAATTTTTACTAAGAAATATAAATGTTCATGGAAGCATAGAGAGCGGGAAGGAAAATATGATTGGAGCTATACAATGTCTTTTCCCTATTATCTACTTTTTATTTAATATTTATATTTTTGTGTATTTTTTTTAAAAATTGAATTAATTTTTCTCCTCTCCTCCTGCATTTATAATAAATTAATGTGAAATCTGTAATCGGTCTTACTTTTTTTAATTGTTCTTTTGTACCTTGTATTTATATAAAGAGTATGATTTCCTTAATATATAAATAAATAAGCAAATTAGGGTATTGATTTATTATGTTTTCGAAAAATGTGTTTATGCTACAAATGATGCTTGTGTTTGTTTGCTCTATTTAAAAGACAGAGAAAAGAAAATGGCTCAAATAACTTTGAAACACGCTGGGATACGAAAATTAGAATTTGTGCGCCAAAAAATGTGATTTTTTTCTTCAGTCCATTGAAATACGATGCAAAATAAACATATAATGTTAGTCAGCCTTAGCACGGGTCTTCACTTAGCACCTTTTGGAACAAAGTAAACCTATGTAATTAATAAAAAAATAAAGGTGAACCATCGCAATGTCCCATACATAACTTTTTGCAGGTAGGGCAGGGCCACGATTTATATATTTTTTTAGTTCCATATAGGTAGTGCATTAAAGGGAAATCTATGCTTTTCTTCTATTAAAAGATACAGTAATCTCAGTAAAATAGCGGTAAAAAATTTAAACAATGTTCTGGAAAATAATTGATTTGCAATAGTTGAAATTTTTAAAATAACATCTTCAAATATAATGAATAGTGGACATTGTCGTTTATGCCTGTATACTTCTGTTGAGGCTTAAGACACAAACTAGCGGATCGCCGACGCTTGTTTTTTATGTACTTACACAGTCCAATATCACGACTTATATATTTTAAAAAAATACAATTTAAACCGACGCGCGTATAGCTCAAAGTTTGTCTCCGAACTGACCAACAGATTCATATTGACATTTTTCTATTTATTAAAGACGCCGTGCGTGAATAAACACACATTCGTATTGAAACAACAGGTGGCTAAAGCGTTTTGAAATATTCCCAAAGTTTTATTGAATTATAGGGAAATTTTAATGAATTGGTGGTGGTTTTAATTTTTTTAATTTACATTTTTTAAAATTTACTCTATTATGAATAAGTTTTAAAAATATATATGTAACAGGCGCACGGAGCATGATAAGAAATACAGTTTTGGAAGATTTTTTTATGCAAGTTTATGTATTTATTTCTCCTGGCATTTTAAAAATTTTAATTTAAGATTTCAATCACTATGCTTCTATGAACATTTTTATTTCTTAGTAAAAATTCACAACCAACAATATTTAATTAGATGCAGGTAGTAGATGTACATATGAATAAGTAAAAATTAAGAGTTGAAATTAAAAGTCAAAATTAAAAGTTAAAATTAAAATTAAAAGTTAAAATTTAAATTAAAAGTTTAAATTAACCTAAGGCTAATAAAACGCCACTAGCTAACAGAGTCGCCCATTAGGACAAAAACCATTATACGAAAATTTGGAACGCTTTTGTTCTATGCAATAGAGATAAAGGGCGTCTCTTTAAGCAGGAGCAAGTTATTTCTCTGAGGAATTAACAGTTCAATCATCAGTAATATTGATTCGATTACAATAGTACTTTGCTTAAAGTATTATATAAAAAACAATATGGTGATGTGTGGAATTTGTGATTCGAACAATTCTTCGAGTGAGCGATCTCTTCTCAATAACCTTTGGCTGGCGTGCCAGTTTAGTAACTCCTTGTGAGAACCAGTGGGGTGAGGAGATGTGACAGGATAAGTTCCCAGACCGGTCCTTCCAAGGCCGCTAGACGGCCAATAACATGATTTATTACGAAGGGCAACAGGCCAGGCGATTTAAGGGCCGCTCGGTAATCTCCATGCACGAGAAGGTAATAAGAAAGACAATCGAACACTTACAATTTATGCCGGGTATTTTGTTTCGAGCTGTGGGCACTGTCATTCACTGGACTTGCGTATCACCGGATAGTCGCCACGAAAAGATCAGACACTTTATTACAGTGTGACGGAAAAAGTTTATCGACGTTTCACAATATAATTCAACTTGATTTTTCTATACTAATTTTAGTATACAACCACCTATTGATTTTTTTAGTCTACCTGTATCGAGACATACCCATCTCTCCGTCAGGACACTCACTACACCAACATGCAAATACTAAAATACACTTCCACCTTCACCAATATATATAGTATTTCCAAAAAAATTATAAATCACACGCAGATTTATTGAGATGCGAACACCACCATGTCTTAACATGCATTAAGCTTAATTAAAAATATTTTATCTTGTATTGAAGAATTAATATGGAGTCGTGAGGGAGGGGGGGTAGAGGTGAGGTTACCCGATTGGTAATTTTTTTATTAGTTTTTTTTAAATATTTTATTTTAAAAAAATTTATTCGTTCTAAAAAAATATTTTAATGTGCCAATATGTCTTCTTGCTCATACTGATCATCGTGCTTTCGGATGAGACAGGGTTAATAGGGTTAAAATTACATCCTGTATAATAATGATAAGATCTTTACTACTCATAATATACATTTTCAAAATCTACGTACAATGTAAGAAAATACAGGCATATATCACACTACCACGTCGAGGGTGCCATAAAAAAAAACTGTGTTTTGGTTTGAGTTTGACATTAAATAGAATTTTGAATGAAGTACACTGGGTATTTTTTAATAAACAATTATTGTTATTGATATTATATTGCAGAATAGTTCTATTGAATACATTGTATTATATTGATCTGGCGTGAAAACTTGCGAATGTTAAAATATTCAAAGTAATTTTTCTCAGTTTGACACATTCAGACTTGTGGCACTCTAGAAGGGATGAGGGAGCTTGCAAAGGAGGGGTGCGATTTATGATTAATTGAAAGACTCAATAATCTATTTTTCGTAATGTATATGAAAAATCATGTAATTTCGGCCTTTAAAATCCGACTTGATTATTTAAAAAAAATAAAACAGATAAAATATCAAGTCTTGTGTTCTATATAGACTCATGTTACATCGGAACCACATAAGAGTTGAAAATGATATAACGTATGGGTGGAATAATCAAAAACAAAACTACCAAGAGAAACTACGAGTTAGGATTAAAATCGTATTTAAAATCAACCATGTAGGTACGCCATTTTTTATTTACTTTTAGTACCGACAACATAAAACTTGATCAGTTAGATACATTATACTAACTGACCAAGGCTTTTGTTGTTGGAATATAATAATTGTAATAATATTTGTTTCCCAAAATGATATTTCCGATATAACTTTTTTCTATAACAATTTTCCTATAATTCAATGAGTTTTTAAAACCATAATAGTATTATTTTTAGGAAAAACTCATATAAGATTCCAATCGGTTATATTTTGTTTAAATTATATAAAACAATATTGAGAAAATAGTAATGATGTTTTAAATTTTTTACGTATGTTTTTTTTACTTAAATATACTTTAAAATGATTGTTTGAGATTAATGACAGTGTTAAGTTGATTGAACTTTATAAATTATAATTAACAGTCAATTCTTTTTCCTGTAGAATGTATATTTTTTTAAATGTAATGTTTAATGCAATTTTAAATGATAATAAATAAACTATGTTAGTCGATATTACTATTTTATTATTGCGAATGGGGAAATTGAGGGTTTTTTAAAATTTGGTTTTTATTTGTTAGTGTGTTGTCCAGATGTTTATTGAAATATAAGTATTTTCTTACGTAATACATTTTGCTATTATTCAATTATATACATGCTTCCCCTTTCCATTATGTTGTAGGCCAACTCAACACAGAGCTCTTGGCCTCATAGAGTTAGGGGTTTTTTGGTTGTAATATATATGTTTTTTGCATGAATAAATAAATAAAAAAAAGACCATCAAACTAAAGCAAAAAATATAAATAATTTATAAACCGTTTTATAATCGCTACGGTTTTTTAAAGTTTTCAAAATTTTTAATTACTCCGCGCATGATGTCACTAGTTCTCTTGGCTAAGTTATCCTAATTGGTAAGGTGGTTTCCCAGAAACGGGAAATCTATCACAACAATCGTTAGTTGATTTTAATAACTCGTGATGTCATTTAAAGTAGTTTATTTTTATGATTATTTTCATACATTTTTGAGAAACCTTGCGGTACAATTAAATGCTCTAATTTTTATCGCGTTTAAGAAAACATTTTTTGTACCTAATTTCCCGTAGCGTTGAACTTCCTCGTTCTAGATAATTTAAACGATAAATAATAGTTGATACACAACAAATGTCGTCAAAAATTATTTTTTTTTCTGGACTTGTAAAAAAAAACTGTATGTAGTATTTAAGATATTTAACTTATTTCATACAATCTACTATAATTACATGTTAAAAGTTTAAACATGACATTTATTTCGAATTTTTTTTACGGACCATAATTTAACCTGTTTTTTGACGATCGCACGATAATCTCAGGAACTCGTGCTGAAAGGGTAAGTTATTCATGAGGTCCGAAAGGGTTACTGGAAGGGCTAGGGAAGGAGCAGGGAAGGGAGGGAAAGGCAGTGCATAGATCTTACCATAATATTCGGTCTGAAAGCAAAAGTGGTTTGACGGGTCTTTTAGGCAAAGTTACACTAGCAAACTCGATCTTGACTCCAACGCCACGAGGTTTTTTACATGCGGGATGAATAAATTAGGTAGCCAGGTCCAAGTTCTGTTGTAGGGGTAGTTCGACCCTAAGGCTGATGCAGGTGGCCTCTTTGGTTCACACATACATTAACAAAAGGCACAGATTTGGGATGGCTGAGAATAAATTCTTGTATTGGGAGACTTTGGCGGGCATTACAAAATGCGTTCTCGGAATAAATCTCGCTGGATTCCCGCAAGAATATACAATATCGACAAAATTAATTATTGTAAAATAGACAGATTTATTCATTCATTAGTGTTTTTATTATTATGCATTATGTAAATACCCAAATACTTTAAACAGGTTTTTTTTCATTCTGTTACCATTTTATTCAACTATTTAACCTTTGATATACAATTTCGTTTAAAAAAGGTAGGAAACAAATAAATTCGAACAGACTTCTTGGGAACTATTTTAATACGCTATAATTAATTTTGATACGCAAAAAAGTGTTTTAATGCAAAAAAAAACATTATTGATATCGAAAATGTGTGCGTTTTGTTTAGTAAGACAAAAAACTAAAAAAGTTAGTCCATAGGATCAAATTTTATCGGCTTTTTGGGCTTCTGATAGTTGGTTCTAAGAGCCAGCCCAACGTTCTGTTACATAAATATACCTTATGTTTTATAAATATAACAACTTTAGCTTAATTTCTCACACTTATAGTAATCGCCATTAGAGGCAATATACATATGCCAAAGTATGTATATTGATATGCCAACGTTTTTTCCAATCTTTATAGCAGTTCTCGTAGGCCGATTTCAGAATGGCTTTCAGCTCCCTTTGCGAATTTTTTTTTATCATCTCAATCGATTCAAAATGTTTATCGCAAAGTGGTAATTTGGGTTTAGGGAAAAACGTGTCGTTTTGATTACACCAATCACTCAGTGTATCTAAGTTATTTTGCAATAGTGTTTGATCAGATTCAAATTCAATTTTGCGATATATTTTTAAATCATCAGCAAACAAAACATAATCGCATTTTAGTATCGAACCAAGGTCGTTTTTAAATATTAAAAACAAAAAAGGTTCTAAATTGGAACCTTGTGGTACGCCTGAGCTTGCAACCATAGGAGTTGATACATAGCTATTAATAAGTACCGATTGGAGTGTATTTTTTAGATAAGATTCGAACCACTGTAGAAAAACACCATGTTTACCAATACGTTTTAATTTTACTAATAATATATTGTGATTGACTTTCTCAAACGCTTTTTTAAAGTCTGTGTAAATGGCGTCTACTTGAATACATAAGAACTAAACTCTGATAAATTAGAGTTTATCGACGGCGCATTATCGTGATGCAAAAACTAAGAGTTATCTTTCTAAAATCTGACCCTTTTCGTCGAATATTCGCCTTCAAACGCTATAAAACGTTTGAATAGTATTCTTTATTGATCGTCAGGCCCGTAGGAAGGAACTCTGAGTGCACAACACCACAATAAATAAAGAAAACCGTCAACATCCTTGATTTTTGAGTGACTTTGGCGTGGTTTTTCGGGTTTTAGCGCAGTTGGTAAGGACCACTCCAAAGATTGTTGACTTTTTTCCACCTCATATTTGTACAACCACGTCTCATCGTCCATAATGGTGTGCTGAACAGTGGTATTTTTCATAGAAAGCATCAATTCAGCGACAGATTTGCGTCGAACTTTTTTAGAAAATGAAGCTAAAATCGCAGGACACATCAAAGTTCGACTTGTTTACACAACTGCCTAATAAGAAGCTTATTATAAATTTGTATTGCCATGCATACTAATTTATTTAAAATAATATTTATTAAGTGCCATAATTAAAAATTATTTGGATTTTTTAAATAAAAATGTTTGTAATCGAAAATATATTACGGTACAATTATATTGAGTCCACTGTTTTGTAATGATCTGTGGTCAAAACTTACGATTGCAAAATTTTCAAAGTTGATTTTCTCAGTTGGACGTGTTTAGACTGGTTTCACTCTAAATCGGGGGGTGCGATCGTTTAAATAAATTGAGCGTATTTAGATATTCATATTTTATTTTTATTCAGATTAGGAAAAATAACACATGTTAAATATTTTTAAAAAATGACAAGAATATTACGTACACCCAGTTAAAGTTTTTTAGACAAAATATTAACTTAGAAAAGAAAAAAAAGAGCACTGTTAAGAGGTTGGGGTTGAGGAAAAACAAGTGGAGGAGAGGAATTTGTATAATATAGTTGACCGATTTGAAATTAACTTGCGATAGTAACATAAAAATTTGAAAAGGTAGATACAGTAACCTTTCCCTTATTAAGCATCCAAAAATTACACATGATCCGAACGGGGGGACCAAATGACCCCAGCGCCTACTTGTATATGGGTCAGGAGAATAACACGTTAGAAGTGTTTATGACCGTGAAATAATTTATTAATGTTTTCGCGTACATATATTTTATTCATTTTTGTTAGTTTGCCGAATGCTTATGTACATAAAGTAAAATTGACCCTTGTATTATTTACGTATTTTTTTGTTTTAATATTTAAAAAAAAACAACTATTTCAAAATTTAAAAACAAAAACAGGAAAATGCTTCTTTCTATTAATTTCACGATTGCAAAAAATAAACGGCAAATAGCTTTAATAATACTTGAGTTATCGAATTCAAATCGGTCTATGGGGGATTCGAATCCCCCTCTTCGGTCCGGCTAGGTTAATTACCCACGGACAAATATTTTATTTTAGCGTTTCAAAAAGTTTTTTTTGAAGTCACCAAATTTGGTTTAAATTTATTTCAACAGAGAGGGAAAACATTTTTGTGAAGGAAATATGGAAGTCTAGGCATTTACAGGGCTTACGACCTATCATTGGCTGGTCTAAGTGGCCACTTTACACACTGTGTAACATTCACCATTCTGCCCATGTTTGAACATCAACATTTCCTCAACTCTTCCATCTGTTGACTTTTGTCAAAAATCTCCCTTCTCAAAAATGCTTTCCCTCTCTGTTGAAATAAATTTAAATATGAACAACTCCCCAGGGAGGAAATCCAGCCAGTCTGCAAGCATTTGGACATAGTCAAACATTACAAAATTTGGTATTAAAAATGTCTAAATGGGGACAAAGTGAGTTAAATTTAGATCGATTTATTTAAATTTGATATTTTCGAAGCCTGATTTATAAAAATTAGTTCAGCAACACATTAAGACAAACATTATAAAGCAACAAATAATTTAGCACAGGACTGGCGGTTGTATAACTTGTTTAAAAAAATTCAATGATAATAAATTATTATTGATATTGTAATGGACATGATATTGCCTTAATGTTTTCATGGTCATTTTTGCAATAAATCTGATAGTTGTAATCATCTGTAAATGATTATTTTATTCATTTCATGCTAATATTAAAAAACGACAAAAAATAGGTACACATAATGCCATCATTATTATTCACTCGTCCACACCTAACAGTACACAGAACACTGTATTTTTATAATAATCGAAACGTTTTTTTTCTGAAATCGATGCATATTTTCTCACTCTAAACAACTATAAAGAAAATACTAGAGCCTTAATTGGAATTAATAATTATTATTTAATCTAACTGTATTTAACAAACTTTAAATATTTCGTAAATAATTAAAGCATTAACTTTGTGGTCAAAAATTTTACTAAATGATTTTAAATATTTGTACATAAGCACTTACCGACTTTTCTATGTCTACCGGTTTCGAGACGTACCCGTCTCTTCGTCATAACACCAATTAAACGAACATGCAAAACCCACTGTACACCTTATTTATTTATTTGACACTTTATATACATATACAATGTATATACATATAAGGGCGGGCATATTGCCTTAAGGCAATATCTTCCTACCTACCCAAACCGTTCAGTTTGAGAAAATTATAAATACATGAACATATTGAACCTTATAATTTTATACAAAAATTAAAAGCAAAGATTAACAAAAGTGAATATATATAAAAAAAAATTAGCACTATACTATGAAGAGAGAAGAGGGGATGGGAAGGAAAGAAGAAATATAAAGGAACAATTTAAATGTTTAGATAGTGACATTTTAATCTTGACTTAAATGTAAATAAAGAAGGGGCGTCTCTAACATTAGTGAGTAGATTATTCCACAATCAAGCGGCTACTACTGCTGCTGCGGTTACACTTTCACCATAGTTGTTGCACAAAAATAAAAAACCCAATACATGCATTTTAATAAGCACACGCACTAATTAGGACAAACGTGCATTGATTAGGTTTTGAAAATATTTTATGTTGTGTGAGAAATAATGAGGGGATGAAGGGAGGGGCGTGAGTTTAATAGGTAAAAGGGTGACCATTACAATGAAACATCGCATAATGGGTTTTGCATGTTGGTTAAATCGGTGTCCTGACGATGAGATGAGTACGTCTCGAAACCGGTAGACATAGAAAAGTCGGTAAGCGGTTTTATACAAATGTTAAATAACATATTTTATTTATTTTTGTATATTTTCATTATTATAAATATTTATTTTCTCTTGTTTTAACGAAAGGCTAATTTGGGATCACTCCGTGTGGATCCGTTGACGAAAAAGTTTTGTTGAGACCGAGTTAACAAAAAACTTTTTCTTTTTTATGTGTTATTTCATTACTATTGTTTTTTTTTACGAGTGGAGTGGTGCGGACCAACTTTTCACAGGTATGCTCTTTTGTTGTTGTTTGTTTTATATTAAGTAAAATGTATTTAGAAAACTATAATATAATTGGCTTATAATTTTGGTTAATTTGTAAACGTTCTATTTTTGTTGTAATGGCTTTTGTTTTCTTGAAATAAACATTTAAAAATAAAGACAGAAAATAAATAAAGATTTGTAATATTATATTATGTGAAGGAAGATGATCAGACGGCAGTCCTGGGACTAATAAATATTAGGGGCGAGAAATAGCGGGGACAAAGCCCCAGGGCTTCTACGATATAGTAGACTGTATTTTTTATTTAAAAAAATATATATATGGTGAATATCTTTGATATGCGGTATGTAATGTCAATCAGTCACAACTCCAACAAATGAAATGGATCAGGAATGGAAGCCACTAACCTGGTTCGTTCTTGATAGATTTGCTGTCCGACTGGTCAATTGCCAGCGGCACCAACGCTAGGATAGGCCCCTGATCTGGAGCTGAACACTGGTGTTTGGTGGAAAAAAATGGCGATGCGGCACACGTTTGGCGAAAAAATATACAACACGAGGTCTTGCTGTGGCGGGTTATCAAGGGATACTGGAGGGGGGAAGTGAACAGTTGTTGTGAGTAAAGGATATTAAAGTGTAACAATAATCGACAAATGCATACCCACATAATTCGCAACCACTACCTATTAAAATTATATTTTACGTCCACCTTTTCAAGACATTAATTCGGAACCTCAGGCATGATAGGCAAACGCGCTAACCATTAGACTACGGGGTGAACTCAGGCTAGGACAGACGCGGTGGCGCAGTTGATTAGACGGCCGAATGTCGCTGTTCGATTCCAGCCAGTTGCAAAGAAAAATTCAAGAAATATTCTCAAATGTCCTAGGTGTCGTGGTGTATTTTTCATACTAATACACAAAAATTGAAAGAGATGTAAATTAATAATAACGTTCCCAAAGCGTTAGGGGGGATGTAAAGGATAAGGGAAGATTACAATTAGAATAAGATAGAAAAAATAAGGGATTAGAGTAGTTTTATTAATTTACTTTTAAAACGAGGAAGTTTAAAATATAACAAGGGAGGGCTTACATTTAGAGAGCTTATGAACTTTGTCTTAGAGCTTAGTAATTTGGTGGTTTAAGTACCCACTTTTCGCACTGTGTAAAATTCACCATTCTGCCTATATTTGAAATGCTGAACTGCTAAACTGATGTATTGAGCTCTCAGAGACAAAACCCGTTTTCAAGAGATGGGTTCAGGACTGGATTTGAATTGGAAACACTTTGATGATTTAAAAATAATTATTTGAGTTCGTTTCGTTCGTAACAGCTCCCTAGGAGGTTGAATCCAGTTCGTGTCTACAAAAATTTGGACAAGCCCAAAATATTGTTTGTTTAAATAAGTTAAAATACACTTCAAAATGCCTAAAATCAGGCGTTTTTATTGGTAAACCTTACGAGTTTATAAAAATAAGTGTTTTACAAAATACACAATGAAATAAAAGGCATAAATGTAATAAGAAAATTTATTTATTTTTGGCGTTTTTTTGGTTCGTTGTTATGTTATACACTGAACTTACTTGTATATGTATCAGTTCTTCAATGCACGTTATAGGAACTTTAATTATGAAAGAATTACAAAAATATAAGAACTAAAAACTAAAGATCACAGGTCACGCGGCCGAGTCAAGAGCCATAAGATGCACCCGAGTATAGCCAAACGTAATCTGACACATCCTAACCGCAGGTTTCAGCTGGGTCGAAGTTTCGGTAACTTTTCGATTGCGGCCGAAACTGGTCCAAACAGAAACTGAAATTTTAGTCGTTTACTATACAGTATTTGTTTTTGTTTATTCTTTTTATATTGATGTGAAATGTGTATTTTTTTAATGAAGCTTCTTATTTTGTACGATATTTGTTTCCTGTTTTAAAAATAGTATCTACTGTGAAAAAAAAAAAAAAAAATGGTTGATCAGAATGAAAGTATTACACAAGTATGAGTCAAAGTTGAAACGAATCAGATCAATTAATTAAGGAAGTTATAGTGAGCATAAAACTATTATTAATCAAAATGCAATCTTACAGAGCCTTGAAAACTAAAAATACCCAGAGGATTTCCCTTAAAAATACCATAATAAAAAAATGAAGCTACGCGTCTTTTTGTTCTTACGCGATGTACCGTACTATCAATAAAGGCTCCACAAAGCGTGGTTTTTCCTCATACCCGAGTGAGTTAAAACAACACATTATTTAAAACCAATATCTAATTCGTAGACCGTGAAATAATTGACTATGGCGAGAAAATTCCCTTTTGAGAATAGTGATTTCATATAAAAATACATTGGATCAATTCAGGACGAATATTTGCATCAAAACTATTGTTATTTAGTTTTTTATGCGACACAATTCAACTAAAAACCACACAGAATGTTCGTCCAAAATTATTTTCTGTCTTAACGTAATCGTTTGGTTTTACTTTGTTCGCGTGTTCCCTTTTGAGGAATTGTCGAATTTAAATTTGCACCGAAATATGTTAATTTCTTCTCGTAGACAGCAGTCGCAGACACATTGATGTATGCGTCTGATATTTTTTTAATGCACGTGTGTGTGTAATATGCGAGAGTGGTACACATACACATGCAAGAGGATGTATTTATGTTGGTCTTAGTAAAAAAAGGACGAATGATTCGCACAAGCGCAGGATTGTTTCCTTTGGTGACGTCATAACAGCATACCATTCCTAAGTGTGAACTGTGAACAAGGTACAAAAAACGTATTTCTTACAAAACTGTTTACCATTACAAGCTTGTACATTATTTTACAATTCTTACGTTCGAAATTTAAATAATGTTATGTTATAAACAATATTTGTCTGAATCCGGGAGGACGAAGAACACAGTTCTGTATAAAAAATGGAATCAAAATTCTGGACGAGTGATTTTGACTCGATGATACCGACCCTTCTTTTTGTTTGTCATTTATTAAAAAAAAAACAAAAATAGGAAATCGAGCTGAGAAGCGTTCGCATCTCAGTATAGTGGTTGGCGCGTCCGCCTACCATGCTTAAGGTCCCGGGCTCGATTCCCAGGAAGGTAGAAATGAAACGTTTCTTTTTAAATCGAAGTATTTCATTGTCCCTGGACTGGCACTTGACGCGTAAAACTGACCACCTTACCTTCCTATAACAGATGATCGAGGTACGCTACATTTGAGTTAACAATGCAGTGCCCTATACGCCACCGGGTGTGGATAAGAGTTTGATGATGATGATACAACAAACACAAAATATTATAGAGATTGTACGAAAAATTATCAGTTTTCTAAAACAAACATAATTTTCTAGTATCAAGTTCAATTTCATCCAAATTTATTTCAGAATGAATGCATTAATTTAATCAAAAAAATGAACCAATATAAAATATCTTATCATATCATATTCTTTTGTTGAAATTTGACCCATAGAATAATTAGCTGAATAAGTGGTAAATAAATTGAATTATTGTCTATAGACACAATTTTACAATGTATTTAATAGAATTGACTCATTCAATGTAACAAGTTTCCAAGTATTTTCTTGTGAGAGTTATGTATTTTCTTAAAACATAAAAGTAACATGTATTGAATATTAATTTACACATTCTGTATATTTAATTCCGTTTTCAGGCAGACGAAGAAAATATAGTTCTACGTGTGAAAAGAACCACTACATAAATAATACACAAATAAAATATGTCTACAAATATGGTCATCAAAGGTCGAAACACTTCTATTGATGCAGGAAGATTCGTCTGATTGAATTATTTTATCTACATACTAGGCAACGCTGGAAATTATTTTTTAATTTTTATACTCCTCCCTGGACCAATTGTTTTATCAACAATACTTTGTCCTAATTTTATAGATATTGATTTTTTTTCTTCCATTATTAGACATTGACCGGATTCAACCCCCTACTGAGTTATCATCTCATATATTGTTACGATTATATATTCAGTCGGCCTCGTGGTGTAATTGTCAGCGCATTTGCTTACCATGCAAGAGGTCTCGGGTTCAATTCCTGATAGATTTCACCTAAAATTAGTAGATCTACTCTCAAAAAACTTTTTTCAGAAAAATCACATTTAATTTTCGTGTTCTATTTATGAATTTAAAAAAAGTATTTTGTAATGTGTATACCATAGAATTAAGAATAGTCCAGAAACCGCATACGCACACCAAACAGAAGGCGACAAAATTCCCGGTTGTTTGATCGTTAGTAATAGTAAAAAATCTGTGGTAATAGTAAAAAATGGACAAAATGGGTTGTTTCATCTATAGTAACTAACGGTGGACAGTAAAAGTCTTTAACCATTAGTTAAAAATTTAACCCGCCAATGTTGGCGAGTAAAACGTTTTACTATAGTAGAACAATCAAGATGGCGTCATTTTTTGACATTTACCGGTCGTCGTTATTTGCTCACGTCTCTCAGTATTATTTTTATTTACGAATACGGAATGGATTACGCTTATTATGATCAATATAAATCGGAGGGTTTTTTCAATGATAAAATTTTGTACTTACTGTCAAGAAAACGAAAACATTTTGAAAACAATTTGGCAGTATTATTCCACCAAACCTCGGACGGACAATTTTGTGTCAGTCAAATCTTGTCTTCTTTTTAAAAATAATTCGGTTAAAGTTTTTTTTTTTTTTTGTTGATATTTTTATAAATTATAAATAATGGCATGAACAAAGAACATAAAAATATTATATTATATTCCTACATTATAAAATTCCAGAGCTAAAATTTGCTATCTTGTTGGATTGACAGTATTTTATTTGTCCTATAATTTTTCTTATCATTCTTGCTTTTCAAATAAGATATTATAATATTGTTATTGTAACTCAGATTTACTTTCATTAAATTGTATTTAAAATAAAATTGTTATAATATTCGGTTTACCGATGTTATTTTGTTGCGTTTACTCAATACCCATGCCATATTGTCACGTGGTTTAATTTGTTCGGTGTTTTGACGTTTTCAAAGTCACATTCCACAGTGTAACCATTTGTAAAAAAATAATCAAGTACAATATTCAATTTTTGAGCTTTGGAATCGAAAAACCAGTGGTTACATTTTACTATAGTAAAAATGCGGGTGAAACAACGCACTGATAGTAGAACGATAGTAAAACCAAAACCGTTGGTAAATTAAACTATAGTAAAACTCTACTTTTACTAACGATCAAACAACCGAGCCTAAACTACTCATAAATAAAAGTAGGTTTACCTTTTGACCCATTAGTTTTTGTGTAGACGTCGCTCAGTACGCAACTCCTGATTTGAATTCAACTATGCCGTGTTGTGTTCTTTTAAAGTGTAGAAATACTGCTAGGATCTTATCACATAAAGAAACAGGATTGTATCACATTTCATGTGTAATTAGCAAACTAATGTTTAAGTAGCAAATGCATTACTTAAAAATTGAATTATTTTTCCATCTGTCGGATTGTCGAAGAAACAAAATGGAAATTTCGTTTGTGTTGCCAGATTATTAATTTTTTTTACCCTACTTTGCTCATCCAATGAGTGAACTAATGAAAATTGGACCTCGGATTAAACAACTCTCTTCAATATTTCCGCGTGCAAAATAAAATTTTAGAGAAATTAACAGATTGCTTTTTTTTTACCTTTGTATTTTGATTTTTTTTACGCGGCGACATTACGAATGCGCGCAGCGAAAGTGGGGCATAGTGGAGGGATTATTGGACACACCCGACGTATTCAAATATAATTCTACGCTCTTTCTGGACTATTCTTAATTTTATGGAGTATACATAGGTACATAAATAAAATTGAAATTGAAAAAATGAAAACACGTTTTCCATCTACTTGTTCTTATTTTCTTCATTAAGAGATCCTCAGGGGTGGTATTCCAAACGCTCTCGTGGCCGTATTATCTCGAATAAAATACGCGAGAAAAACTGTTTTCTCGTTCCACGAGAGCGGTTCAGAATAGCACCTCAGATCTGTGTTACAAAAAAACTTGTTTTTATCCTAAAATGATAAGGTCCAACTGTTACTCCATCTCTTAGATGGTCTGCTAGGCGGACGGTGTCCAGATGAGTTTTCATTGGCTGCAGTGTATACAAGCCTATCACCTCTCATTCTATCCACATGGTCCTTTCAGTGTCTTCGTCTGGATCTGCTCCATCGTACAATATCCGCTATTTTTTTATATTTTTAATAAAAACCTTTATTAGCATAAATAAACAATACATTCAGTAAAAAAATGGAACACTTAAGGTTGAACTTGTTAAAAAAGAGTCTGGCTCTTGTGTTTGGCAAGTTTACAAAATAACATAAAAAAAACAAAAAATGCAAAACAAAATAATAAAAATAAATAAAAAATTAAACAATTTTAAAAATTGAGAAAATATAACGCTAAAAAATATTAAATAAAAACACAAAATTTATAAATGTATAAACACAGGCACATATTAAACATGCATCTCTATTTTCAAAATACCTAAGTATCTCTAATAACAGTATTACGGTTTTCTCCATCTTAATTGTAAATTGATTGTTAGTCAATTTTGATTACATTATTATCGATAAAAGTTTCCACCAATCAACCACAAAAAGTGGCTGGGTGGGATCTAGTTTTAAAAAATGATAAGTTATATCTAAATTTGTTGCAGCAGAGGGGGAAAACACCTTTGAAAAGAGGATATGGAAATCTAGGCATTTAAAGGGCTTATGACCTGTCATTTGAGTGGCCACTAGGGAGGAAATTCAGCCTGTCTGAAAATATTCGGATATATTAAAAACATTTTTGATACGTTATTTTTTTATGTTTTTTTGCTAATTTTTATGTTTAATAATTACTAAACGAATAAAACAAAAATAAATTAACGAAATCCATATTGTAAATAAATGTTAGAGTTCCACATTTCCATCAATTTAACGAGTACACAAAGTAACATTTAGATACAATTATTTATCCATCATCGATCATATTAAGATCTATTGAATATTAACAAGGTCATTTTTTTTCTTGCCAAGAGAACCGGTTGCCTTAGTAAAGTAACAATAATATGAATATTATTTGAAAAAGAACTTGCTTTAATACAACCGAAGTGAAGAAATTCAATTCCGCCTCGTGGTTAGAAGGTCTGCGCGTTTGCTTACAATGCAAGAGGTCTTGGGTTCAAACCCAATTTTCGACATGGAATGTTTATGTAGGAATGTGTTTTTACACTAGAATATTTCATGATAGAATAGACAGAGATAGAATGTATGGGTAATGGAGCAAAAATTGATAATTTTTCAGTAAGCTGCTTGTTGTATGCTGATGATGCAGTTCTGTTAGCAAGCAGCAAGGCTGATTTGCAGCAAATAGTCTCTAGAATGTATGATGTATGCCTGGAGAGCGAATTGGCGATGAACGAAAGTAAGTCAATAGTGATGGCATTTGAAAGGGATAGTGAGGTTACTGACTGCATAAAAATGTAAACAACGAATGTCTCGAGCAAGTAAAAGAATTTGTGTATCTGGGAAGCATGTTTTCAAGAGATGGAAGAGTAGAAAAAGATGTTGAAAGAAGAGTGAATGCGGGCAACAAAATGAACGGAGCACTAAGCACAGTAATTTCTAATAAAAATATGTCAATCGAAGCTAAACTGGCACTGCGCAACAGAGTTTTAGTCCTTACACTTATGTATGGAAGTGAAACATGAAACTGGCAGAGGAAGGATGAAAGCCGAGTGAACGCGGTTGAAATGCGATCTCTTAGACGAATGTGTGAGAAATCAATATATGACAGGGTTACGAATGATGAAATCAGACGAGAGTGTAAATCTGAGTCAAGTATAATTGATAAGATTTAGAAAGGGTCTCTGAGATGGTTTGGTCACGTAGAACGAATGAACGACGAAAGAATGGTAAAACAAGTATATATGGCGAAAATGAACGGCAACGTGAGACGAGGATGACCAAAGAAGACGTGGCATGATCAGATAAACCAAAATCTTAAGTCTAGTCATGTCAAAATCAGATAGAACCAAAGGGCATGTATGACAAGATGTATGAATGTGGAAGTAGCTAGGAATGTATGCCAGAATAGACGTGTGTGGTGGTTCTCTCTGCCTACCCCTACGGAGAAATGGCGTGATGGTAGTAGTAGTATTAGTAATATTTCAAAGTCGCTGGACTGGCTCTTAAAGTGATTGGTCGTGGATCAAACATAATCAAGACATGTTGCGATTGGTGTACCACTGTGCCCTGTAAATCATTAGGTGTGGAAAGGGAATTGGGATGGAAAAGATCTTACCTCTGGAAAAACTTGAACGACTCGGACGACTGAGCTGTTCATTAAATGCCGGCATCCAGTTGAATGGCTAAACTGTTGGCTGGTTGAAAGCTAGCCCTTCGGAAACGCAAGCGCTGCCGGGTTAGGTTAGGAGAGGTTGGGTTAAGTTTGACAATAAAAAAAATTTCTTTTTATTTAAATTGTTGAGTTAAGTCCAGGATTAAATAAAAAAAAAAAATTGAGTATTTTTTATTAAACTTAATCCAACCTATTCTAATCTAACCTAACTTCACATAGGCGACCGTAAGCTATACAATTAAATGCCGGCATTTAATGAACAACTTGTCGCCCAATAAAGAAGATGAGGGTTTTTTTTTATATTTCCCAATTTGTAATCAGAATATGAAACTAATTATATAAACTCTTATAAATAACAACTACAACAGTGTAAGTCACTCTCCAAGCACAAGAGTTAGTCTCTTTTTTGGAGAGTTACAGTGATAACATTAACTAGATGTGTAAAAGTAGATATGTATAGAATTTTAAAAAAACACGTACTTTTCATGAAATTTATTAATAAAAAAAAATGAAAAAAAAAACAATGAAAAAAAAATGTGAACCGTATTATCAGCGCTATGATTTTTTAAAGTGTCGTATTTTTGACATTTCTCTTCTTCAAATTCTGGTGATCGTCAGTCGACTTACCATAAACCGGAAACCTATCACAACTGTGATAATGTTCTCCTGTACAAAACAATTAAAACCCTGCCTGTTCGAGGATTACTGTGGAATTGCATCATTTTAGAACAATTTAAAAGTAATTCATTAAAATTTCCTCTCAAACATAACCATAATACACGCTTTACGTATAATGATGGTTTGGTAGTACCAAGAGTATGTAATAAGTATGTTAATAGAACTCCCAGATATTTAGTACCTAGCATTTTTAATTTATTGCCGAAAGAACTTAAATTCAACTCACATTGTAACAAGAGCAAAAAATAAGAGAGTGGCTACTCGATAACTCGATCAAAAGTTTGTATTTGAATAGTAGCTTAGGTGTAAATATTTTAATTTTTCATATATTTTCTTGTATTTAAAAAATAAATTTAAATATTATTATTTGTATATACATGTATATTGTGATCTTTCCGGCTGTTAATTTATATCTGTTATTCATTGTTTTTATAAATGTAGATAATATTATATAAGTTATTTTAAATATAATCTCCACCAACAAGCTACAGAAAGTGGCTTAGTGGGATTTTAGTTTTAGTAAAAATATAACAATTGAAATTATGAAAACTGTAAAAATGTATAATTATATTATTTAAATAAATAAAAAATCTCTCTTTTCATTGGTTGATTCGGAAGAAATAGCGACGTCATGCAAAATAAGTATTTCGTTTTTATTAAAACTATTTTTTTAAATTATTTTCAAGAATCTTTACCGAATAATTTAATGTTCTAATTTTTACCGCGCGTAAGAAAACATTTTTTATATCAGATTTCTCGTAGGGCTGAACTTCCTCATTGGGTGGCTAAGTTAACCATTTGGCAGCGATAGAGACATGCCAACGGTAAACATTTATAATGTGTAAAAAAACCCCTGCTCTAGGTGCCATAATCCAAGGAGAAAATACGGAACAGTATGAAGAAATGTTAGACCGCGTTTCCTCTTGATCAATAAAAAATATTAAAAAAACCATTGAACTTCTTCACGAGGAAGCAATGAAATAGCCTCCCCGGGGAAGTGATTGGGAAAAAATAAAACTTATTCTTATTAAAGTTAAGTAAGTTGTAAGGTCTTAAACATCGAGCACGCTTGGTTCTGAGTTCTGAGCAAGTGAGTCAAGTGGAACATTAACCCGCCGTATTATTTCACGAAACTCAGCTCCCGGTAAATTTGAATAAGCAAAAGTGAAGTGAATCATCACTCTAAACTTGTTGTGGGACATACGAGAAGTGATCCGCACAATTCAACAACCCATGGTGCAAACCACAGACACGACGCAACAAGATGTTCGCACTGACGAGCAGACGCTTTGCACCCGCTGCATGTAATGAAGACATCTTGAAAATCACCAGGTTAATTTAGTATTTCAAGTTTGATAATATGTACTTCTATAACGTCTGGGAAGCGTCTACGCGTACTATTCAACTCGAATTATTTTAAGATTTTTGTTTTGGATCTTTGTAAACATTGACCTTTGAAATTCGGCAGTAAGTAAGTATACTTTTAGCACAAATGGACATGGTTTTTCACAATAAACCTGTAATTTATGTATAAAAATGAAAAATGCGATTTTTTGTATTTTATTTTTTTTATTCCAGTAAAATGGCTACAAAGTGCAGAGCCAATTCTGCCATATAAAACAAAATTTTATTTTTGAAGCACTAACTTTGTGGCTATTCAGTTAAAAACAAAAGTGTTTTACGAGTATTTATTTTATTAAAAGTCAGAATATTCAGAAGTTTAGAAATTTGAGTAAAAAACAGAAAAATACTGTTGAATATTTTAAAAAAAATAAACATAAAAACAAATTTTAGCCCTGTTATAGTAAAATTAATTATTATAAATCATAAATACGTCGATCATCTTACATGCACCCCCGCTTACTGCCAATAACCGACAGAATCTCAACAATCTCAACACCGGCCACAGAAAAGCGTATCTGTCCTTGTTATGAGTTTTATCTTCGTGCTCTCTCTTATACAGATTTAATGCTGTATTAGAGTATATCCATTTTTCCCACCCAGGCTTGAGATTTTTTTTGTTGTTTTTTTTGTTCTCACCGGGAATCGAACCCGGAACATTCCATGCGTGAGTCGAGCGTCTTGACCACTACACCATATCATGATATGCTCTTTTTTTAAATTTATTTATTGAAGGCAACGCAATATTTGCTATATTTTGGAAGTAGCTATTATGGAGTAACGGGTCTATTTATTATACGTTAGCGCGTTAAGGATTGTGTAGTAGAACTCCATTTATCCGAACCACAGTCATTTAGTTTGCGAAATATCCAGATCATTATCAGGATATACAAAATAAAGAAGATGTTATGTTGTGTTCCTTCATCAAGACAATAAACTGAGCTGGCCATGGTTGAGTAAATTTTTAATATGATTTCAATTCACTGTATTGTTTCAAAAGCAATAAAAAAGTGATCTTAGTGTAAGTTTTGCGCTTCCTTTAGAAATAATGCCTTAATAGAGAACTATCATCTACTAAGAAGACATGTTTTCACACATAAATGTAAAAAAAATGCCTTAAAAATACGTTCGTAGAAAAACGCGACGTGTTTGGCCATGGTTTGTTGTGACGTCAAGATTTGTAATATTGTTCTACGCAAATTTTAACGACCAAGAACAAATCAAAATAAATTGTGACGTATTAGGGGCGTGGCCGATGGAAATACTGTTTTTGCGGGAGATCAAAATTACAAATTTAAAAGTGTTTTTGATGCTACTAAATAAAAAGCGTTTTTTTTTACTGGACAGTGTTTCATAGACCTTTATTAATTTTAAAATGTTAAAAAAAAGTGATATTTCCCTGTTAAATTATTCATCTAACTATCTAAATTTCTGTATAACGTATGGTCACACGCAACACGGTCAAATGAAACCGGTTGGCTTAATTACATGACTTTATGCTTTTAAACTTAATTTGTTAAGATTTTAGTGGATTATTTACATACGAATTGAAAAATTACATTACCATACTTAAAACGTAAGCATGTTGTTAAAAAAGTAATTAATGAATATGTCTATTGACAATAATATGGCCTCTGGTTTAAAGTGATATAGGCCACCTGTTTTTTTTTGTGGTGATACAATCTTCGATTGTATGCTGTAATTTGTCAAACTAATGACACTTTTTAAAAACATTTTTTCCGTCTAACAATACTCAAATTAATAATGGAACGCCTTATATTCGAACAACACTTGCAAATATGTAGTGGAAATTTACACTTGTAAATCTGTGTTCAGTTTGCCAAACGTATTGGGCTTTTCGTGAATCCACGAATTTTCTGCGGGACAAATTTGGCAACATTGTTTCCTTAAACGATTCTGTAAATTGGCCTCCATGATCCTGTGATCTGACGCCATTGGTTTATTTCCCATAAGGCTTTGTTAAGTCCATGGTTTATGAAAACCAAACAACAACCCTTGAAGAATTAAAAGCCAATATACCTATGGTACATTCACGCAGACTGGACCGCTGTGCACGTGCAAACCACGAGCCCACTACGTGATATCGCATGATTGGCCCATTTCACACCACGGCAAAAATCTACACGGTGTGATAAAATACAATACGGTGGATCGATATTTGTTGTTTTCCAATTACTTGTTTATTTAATGCTTGGCGAACGCAATAACCAGTGCACCACGAGAACGGCTAATCTCCAGTCGATTTCTTTTTGCAGAATTTTTACATGAGAGTACTCGCTAAATTTAAATAATGATTTTGATAACATTATCATTAAAATATTTTTTGTTAAGTCTTACTATATTATTTGAATCGAGTTGTGGTCCAGTGGCAAGTATTGCGGACTCACGGATCAGAGGTCCGAGGTTCGAACCCCACTCTACCCCAACTTGATTTCCATTTTCTAATAGTGAGTTATTTACAACTCGTTGAAAGCGGTCACCAAAATTAAAATATTTGGGTAAATTATAAGAACGCTAATATTTTATTCAAAAAAATAATACATTAACCTAGGCGTTTTAATGAATATTTTTTAAGTCATTAAATATGGAGTTTCATAAAAAAGAACACGAAAAATATAATTATTATCAAATTTAAATAGGTACTAACGAATCTAACAAATGTCAATCCACTATAATTTTACCATGCCGTTTAGATTGAGATGATATGTGTGAAATAGGATATTTTCCGTCAGCTATCACGCGCCTGATTTGTTTATTAGGAAATTCTTGTAATAATGAACAGACTTTAGCACATATTTTGGAAATGATGGAGGATTTGTTGGGAAAAGTGGTCAAAAATTGGACCGACAGAATGCTCTACGTAACTGCGAGTCGCGGAGGATATTTATCAGATTTCATTTTTAAAAAAAAACGTGTTTTCTTATTGTTTCGAACAAACTCATTCCAACAAGTATTTTTTTGTTTTATTTCAATCTAAAGTTACATGTATCCCGGTTAAAAAAACATCCGATACTAAAAATAGGTAATCAGCAATGGTTTACGGGGTTTGTTGTCGTAATTAATGTTTTTTGTTTAGAGTTAAATGAGTGTAAATGACAAATGTACGCGGATAATTATTGATGTGTTCATTGTTTTGTTTTCAGAAAAAAATGGTTGGATTACGACGATTTCATTACCCTTGAGGAAGGTCAATTTGAATGTTTTAATACTGGTCTAATAATTCATGGCCGTGAATAGAATGCCTTCATAATGTATAGGTCACCCCAAACTTCCAAACATATGAGTACTTATAATAAATCTGCAAATTAGTTGACTAATAAGGCAAGAACTACTACGTGTTTGTAAACCTTTATTTATTATCGTAGATGTAATACATAAAATACAAAATAAATATTAAAAACCATGAGACCAAAAATTATGTTTTGAGTTGGGATACAACATAGTGGAAAGTGGAAGTATAAATTATTTAAAGATAAAATAATAAATAAAAAAACATACATAACAATTCGATATCACTATCTGAACAATGCGCAGCGGTATGTGTTCACCATATTATTATGATTAAAAATAAATAAGTTTATGCAATGACTCACAGCAGCCTCAATTGTTTTTTCCCCTAGATAAAATTCAGTTTTGAATATTTCTCTTGACGATGACTTTTTTTCGGAGAGCTTAATATATTCATCCAAGATATAAAAGGCAAACATTTACATTTTATTTTATTTTTTTATTTTATTAACATAAACGGCAAATCTGCCTTTTACAAACATTAATAATACTAACATATTTATCTGAATATATTTTATTTTTTAAAAACATAAATTTCCTCGTACCCAAGATTTATAAAAAAAAATTAAATCTAAAAATTATACAAGATTTATATTTAAAAAATTAACCTAAAAATTATACAGCATATTCAGTAGAAAGTTTAAATAATAAAACATTCTATAGTAATACAACAAGAAAATCAATCAAAGTTCTGTTTTATACAGCTGGGAAAAGTGAACAAAAAACTGTATATATTATGAAATGCATGAATAAATAAATATAATTAACATTCACAATCTTTGAAAAATTCCGAAAAGTTTGTTCTATAGGAACAATACCCTACACTAAATATATCAGATACGTGGGAATAACTATTGCAGAGTTCATGAAGTCTATTTAATACGGCATTACAAGTATACACTGTCCGTGAATTGTTGCTATAAAACGGAGGCACCTGTCTAGTCATTCTTCCAGGCACCCTGAAGTTGATGAGAGATAATAGTTCAGTTTAATTTATAAATTAAATCGTAATAATGGATACCTTCCAAGTAACAGATCGGTTCCTAAGGAGATGGACAAAAAATGTTTGTTTTAATTCAATTCTGTAACCGTGAACTTTTCGTATTTAACCGGAATACGCAATTGAGAGGCCATTTTTCGATTTCACCTTAATCCAGTTCCACTTTTCATTAATGGCAGAACTGTGAATGCGTGGAATGGTGGAATGATGTGCTTCAAGAAATAGTCACGGCACCATCTGTCCGTTGAAAAATTCACATTGTCACAAAAGTCACATTGAAAAACAAATTGGACATATAGGGTGCGGGCGGCGTTATTATCTCCCGAGTTTGAATAGGCTTGTGGTTTGTGTGACGCAAGGATCGATTGTAGAAAGCTGTTCCTCGATTATGAATGCTATTTTCATTTGTAATGACCGCAAAAAATTAGTCCGCGTTCCTTACGCCATTAAAATTTAAAATAGTTCTCATTTATATTTTAAATAGGCTTCTGTGATAAAAAAGTACCCACTTTAAAGCGATTATAATCTCCAATCAATCCCAATTCAAGCAAAAAATGCTCGCTTGAACATGAGTTTTATATGACTTTTGGAAATTACCTAGACGGTACGCTTAACGATCGTCTGTATTTATCTACCGATTGACTACAAAACCAGCTCCTTTAACCTCTCGATACCTACCACTCAGAAAGATAGTAAAACAGATGGAAGAAATATAATAACTAAATTTATTTTTGACAGTGGCAACTTTTTAACGCCTAGATACTCTTAAATGTTAATAGGAAAGAACCTGGTGACATTATTGTTTGCATACAGGCGTTCGTTTTACCACACTGACAGTTATGTCGGAATTCAATTCGACTTCAAAATTTGCTTATTTCTTTCTCATATTTTTAATAGGCTTTCAAGAAAAAAAGTGCCAACCTCAAAACGATTAAAAATTTAAATAACTCGTAATTAAAGGAAAAATTACTCAGTGGAAAAAAAAATTTGACACTTTTAATGCGTAGATAAACGTATCGAAAAAATCACTCGCAGACGAGTGGAGGCGTATAAAAAAAAATCGTATCGAGGGATTCTAGACCCATCGCGTCGGTACAAACCGATGTACTTACATCAAAACTTGATGGTGGGAGGATCAGTAGTGTATCTTAGTAATCGCTAGAGAGAATTTATATTCAACTATACCATCAAGGTGATGGTATGACGTCTTTATCTTCCCATCATAATCGAGGCTCTGAGGATGGCATCGATATGTGCAAGCATCTGGGAAGTTTTTATGTCAGTACTTTTAATTACAAATATAGCATAAAGAACAGTGCGCTTTTGCCGCAAAAGCTCAGTGCGCATTTTCACAAAAGGGGATAATCGGGATTTACTTTTTTAAAGAAGGAAATTGGGCTGCGATAGTCAATTCTGAACGATATGGCCCCCTACGATTTTCTCTTGTGGGATTATCTCAAAACCGAAGTTTACAAACATCGCCCAAGGAACTTACAAAATCTGAAAAAGGCAATCCGCACGGAATTTCGCCGTATACCCCAAGAAATGCTACAGAGAATTGAGTGATGCTTTAGAAATTTCTTGCACGAGCATTTAGAGTCAATGTCGGGCACCACTTGTCTAACAATTGAATAAAAATAAATTTGATGTACCTCGAATAGTTTTTTATTTATTAATCGACAAAACTTGGGAGGTAGGAATGCCGTATCCTGTACGAGTATATAAGGAAGAAAAATAAGCATTCCTGAAAGATAAAACATGGGATATCAGGTGACAACTACACGCTCTTAATTTAATAGTAATATTGTAGTATTTCAGTCTCTGGACTGGGACAAGCGTAAGACTGATCGCCTTAATTTCATGTAATAGATGATCAAGATACACTGCGTTTGGTTACCAAGGCTGTGTCATATGCATTAACACTGGGAAACATACAAGACGACGACATAATATTAGTCAAAAATGCTGACATACACAAATATAACACCAGACAACAACAACACTATCATATTGAAAAAGCAAAGACAAACACAGGACAGTCAAAAATACTACACAATGGACTTAAACACTACAACGAACTACCTTACTACTTGAAAACTTTTACTGGAGACAAATTTAAAATCAACCTGAAAAAGCACATGATGACTGAACTAACTAGACTAGACGAGACATAAAATGACTTGACAATATTAAATTTCTAATGTAACCTTAACGGGTTTTTTAAAATTGTAAATAAAAAAAAAATAAAAAATAGGTTCAGACATGGAAATAACGATGATGTACAATGTTTCGGACAGCATTGCAGCATCTAGTATCTGCCTAGCACGGCACGGCGTAACAATTCAAAAAACGCTATCAAAGTCGAAATGGCCGTGAAATTTAAAGAGACAAAATTGTTTACGAGTTTGGATTGTAATTATTTTCACACGCAAAAGGGGTCATCGATAATTACCAATAAATAATTTATATTAAGTATATAAATTTATCAATTTTGTATTAAAATGGATTAAAATTGCATATTTGTGTAACACGTGATACTTTAGATATGATTTATACCATTCTGTACCTATCTCCTAGTGAGTTATCTTTGGGGTCAGTTTAAGGTAAGTAGTAATTAAAAAAGAGATAATTCCAAAAATAAATAAAAAACAATGTGATATCAATATAGTCAAATAGTTTTACTTGGTAAATTCTGCTTTTAAAAACGGAAGCTGAGAAGCATTGGGTGGCAAAATCAGCGATGAGGCTGACGGAGATATTGAAATTTGTCCTATTCAAAGAACGAAAATCTGTCTAGTGAAATCTCTGGGGTTCTCCATTGAATTGTATGGAGTAGAAACATGGACCTGAGGGGAAAAAGGCGTATGCATGATATTTGAAAATATGGCGTGAGAGACAGATGCTGCGCATCCCGCAGATTGCAAGATGTATAAATGTTAACAACGATATATAACGTTTAAGCAAAAGTTATATGGAATTCTAGGCATTTACAGGGCTAATGAAATGTCATTCTATTTCATATAGAAATTGCTGCAATAAATTATGCTATTAATTCACCCATTCTAAGATTGCACAGTCTGGGGAACCAGATCAGTTGAATTGTCATTTTTCACATTAGCCAAATCAAGATCAAACATGCTATTAAAAAAATAGTTTAGGATTCTGACTGCTGTTTAAATATTTATGTTAATTTGTAAAAAGAGATAACAATATATGAATAAATACACGTTACATATATGGAATTTCAACAGAGATAAAGAACTTTTTTCTTTTCATTTTTGTTCCTCTTTCTTTTTCTTCTGTATATATATGACGAGATTTTTAATTTTTATACTAAATTTGTTAAAAGGGTTTATTATTTTATTTTTAGAGCTCTGAGCCAAGATAGTTTGTATTATGCGTAGGGCATTTAATATAGATACGTTGCAACAATACCAACAAATCAAGAATTAATGATTTTAGCTATTTCTAATTTACTGCGTTAACTTTATTTTTTAAAATATTATTATTCAAATATTTTTATTTAAATATTTTTATTTAAGTAAAATAAATCGCGAGAGAAAGAGAATACTGTACAATAGCATGAAAAAAATAGTTATTATGTGAAACTGATCAAAATGTTGAACAAAAAAGACAGATCAGATTTCTCAGTCTTCCTGGTTTTCTGCGTCCATCACGCATGTATTGAACAAAATAAATCAAATAATCAAACCAAAATGCCTCATTCAATAATTATTTATTATTATTATAAATTATTTTAAATGGTTATGTTCAGCCGGCCCGCTTTTATTCCGTGTATCGTATTTTTAAATATACAAGACGTTAAAGTCTTTATGCTAACATTATTCATCAGAAGTCTCGCTTTAACTGCACACATGCATATTCCCAATTTAGATGCTGTCCTTAGGACGTCGTATGCAAGTATGTGCAAGTATATATCAATTCGATCATGTTAAAGTGTGCGTGATTACTTCTTTCGTTCATTTGAAGAGTTGCATTTGAAAATACAAGCAATGAGATTTCGAAAAGTCACTCGTATGTTGTAGAATGTATGAATTAAATTCATCTGAATAAGTCCACCACAGAACAGGTTTCCCTAGTGAGAACGACTCTAACTAATTTTGTAAAAATGAAATTTTAGGTAGTATATTAATAATTAAAAAATCATATCAATCAATTAGTTTACCATTAATGTACTATCTAAAATTTGAATTTTGAAGCCCCTAGTATCTTAACGCACTGCTCAGGTTAAGATGGGCTGGACACGTACGAAGAATGGCTGATGCTCGAGTAATTAAGAGTCATGACTAGACATCCAGGGGGTAAAATAAGGATTGGAACACCTAGACTGAGGTGGGAGGATGAAGTAAAAAAAGATGCAGCGCAGCTTCTACAAGTTGCCAATTGGAAAATGGCTGCTGAGGACAGGCGGAGTTGGAGGCAAAAGTTGAAGGAGGCCAAGGCTCGATTTGGGCTGCAGCGCCATCGAAGAAGAAGAAGAATTTATTTTACCTATATACTAGGCAATGCATGAAAATATTGATTTACTATCATATTTTTTATCAATATAATTGTAAATGTATCTACAACAAACTACAGTGCATACTCGCCAATAAGGAAAATTCATACATTTGCAAATGAATACGCAAATGACGTAGATATATTTAATATAACGCTTTTGAATTTTAAAAGGCAGCGTATCAATTTACTATCTTCAAATTATAATACCTAAAATATACTATGTTGATTTCAATTGTTTACCGTTTATTGACTTAAATATGTATTCTAAATAAGTATTTTTCTAACTTCCTCTAATTTTAAGATTATTTTAATACAACCGATACAAAAATATGTACTCCTGTTCTCCACTGCAATATATGTATGTATTATTATGTATCTTCATATATTTTCTACTAGTATGTAATGATTTTTAATATATATATATATATTTTTTATTTTTTTTTCTTTCTCTTTTTAATTCATTTAATTTTTTTTGCTCCTTTCTTTGTGTAAAATGCATTTCTGTCTTCATATTTAAAAATGCACTTCTGTTCTTTCCACTTTTATACTAAAATGTAAAGATGATATCTTTGATATTGTTCTTTTTCTTCTAAAAATCATTTATATATTTTTTGCTACTTTTTTGTAAAATACATGTCTATCTTTATTTGTATAGATGTATGTAAAAACATGTAAAAGCCTAAAAGGCGTTTACATAAATAAATAAAATAAAATAAATAAATACAGTAGAACTCCATTTATCCGCCATCCGGATTGCCAAATATCAAAATCGATATCAAGAAATAAAACATAAATTAGATATTATAATAACAAATCTGTGCTGACACTGAAAAGGGGCATAAGTCTGTGTGGTGTAATTTTACAATATGGCTGTTTTACTTTTTGCCTCGGGGCCGCGGTGTTTTTTTTTTTATTTATAAAAGATACAACTTAAAAATTTTAACTTCAATACTTAAATATATTTAAATTAAGTATTTTCTACGAGGTGTCATATTTATTTCTTTAAAAAATCACGTATATATATTTATTTACGACTTGTGCCATTTTTCCTTGTTATTTTTTTCTCCATACTACAATCGATTTGGCACTTAGTGTACATAGGCTTAAATTCATAGATACATTTTAGACAATGATTGAGTATGTCCAAATGCTTGCAGACTGCTAAAAGAAGAAGTATAAAAATAGAAAAATTGTTTTCAAGCGTTGTCTAGTAGGTGATTTAGTTCAGCCGGATGAATCTCACCCACGTGATAAAGGTTTCAGCTCTTTTACTTCACAACGGTCAACAGATGGAAGAGTTGAGGAAATGTGGATGTTCAAACATGGGCAGAATGGTGAATGTTACACAATTTGTAAAGTGGCTACTTAAACCAGCCAATGACAGGTCATAAGTCCTGTAAATGCCTAGACTTCCATATTCCCTTCTCAAAAATGTTTTCCCTCTCTGTTGGAATAAATTTAGATACATTTTAGTTTTGCTATTGCTCAAATTGGAGTTATATTTCTACTAAACACGAATTTTTTCTTCATTTCTACTTATCTTTTCTTTCTCAAGCTCACCTTCAACTATGTTGCAGGCTCAAAAGATATAGGTATTTTCTTTTAAGGGTTCTGCCACTTGCTGTATTACTGATATTATTACTACTACTACTACCATCACACCATTTCCCGTAAGGGTAGGCAGATAGAATGAACCGTCACACACGTCTATCCTGGCATACATTTCTAGCTTCTTCCACATTTATACATTTTGTCATACACGCCCTTGTTTCAATTCCATATATAAGTGTTGGGACTAAAGCTCCGTTGTGCACTGCCAGTTTAGCTTTGATGGACATATTTTCATTAGCAATTACTGTGCTTAGCGCTCTGTTCATTTTGCTGCCCGCATTCACTCTCCTTTCAACATCTTTTTATACTCTTCCATCTCTTGAGAACATGCTTCCTAGATACACAAATTTTCTACTTGTTCGAGACATTCGTTGTTTACATTTATTATGCAGTCAGAAACCTCACTTCCCCTTTCAAATACCATCACTTTTGACTTTCTTTCGTTTGTCGCCAATTTCAATCAGCATACGACAAGCAGCTTACTAAAAAATTATCCATTTTTGCTCCAATATCCATACATTCTATCTCTTTCATACAGTTGTCCATGTATGTAAAGATTAAACAACCATGGTGACATTACACATCCCTGTTTCACGCTTTTTGAGATCGCAAACTGAGATGTGAATCCCCCATTAGCTCCATCACACGCTGAACTCTCCTCATACTTCACAGTTATGATATTTATTTATTTAAATGTACAATATAGCGCTATTGCCAGTTACAATGTACATATATTATATTATTATGTAATTACGAAAATATGTTAAAAAAAAGCACAATATTTTTTTAAGGTCTAACACCATAGTTCATAAAAACAATAGTAAACATAGACGAATAAGTCACTAATACGCATTATGATACATAGAGAGAAAGAGTCTAAACCTGGTGAATCCAGCATGAAAAAGATTCACCTCTATCGGTAGGCTGTTAACAGACCATTCATTCTCCCCACAGACATTATCAACGGTAGATATGTCTTGTTTTAGATGGCAAAATATATCTCAAACGTATCTTGTTTCGTCCACAATCACTTTATTTCTAATAATAGTATGTCTTGCCTGTTGAAATTTGGCTAAATATGGTATGTCAAACATATCTTATTTTGCCGTCTTTGTTCTAGATGGCTAAATATGATTTGTCAAAAACATCTTGTTTTGTTAACCATTACTCTATTTTTAATGATTTGATTGATTTTGTATAAATACGTAATGGTAAAAAAATCCTGATTTAACAAACGTTCAATGCACGTATTGACACGAGAATTAGACGTATGAACTAAAATTTTAATTATTCAGAGCAAATCAAATTTTAAATTTGCCTTTCTTCAAAATTTATCAAAAGTAACGTATCATACTTGACCATCTTTCCACTGAAATATATTCAGAGCACATGATTACAGAAGTCATTTTCCATTCACATATGAAAATAAAAAGTCGAATTCGAATACAGTTAATCTGATAGCACTTTATTTTGATTTTATTTCTTTGACAGAATATTTTATTTCGCTTTTCCACATCCGCTACTAAGTGGAATATGTGGACATCACAAAACGCCCCCGGAGACCCTAACGCCACCCAGCACTCTCGCTTCCTCCCACTGCAATACCGCGTCCTTTAGTTCCGCCGACAAAAGTCGAAAGATCATCATCGACGGCCTCCCAGGACGGAGGGAGCCCGCAGGTGTAAAGAAGAGGCAACTTAGGTTTAGGTTATCTCGAGGAATGCGCAGCACGTGTGCAAACCAGAGCCACCGCCGCATCGACAAGACGTTCGTTAGTTGTTAATGTAATGTTAGTTATGAAATTGAATTTATTACATCACGTTTCAATATAATGAAAATGAATAAATTATATTATTGTGGCTAATATTTAAACTAATGGAAGCATTGATACTTAAATTTTGAAGACTTTTAAAATAATTACCAACATAACTAAAACACTGGGATAACCGAAATCACTGTTTTTGTTACGTCACGTAAGCGAAATAAGAGGATTAGGAGATTTATAGTTTTGTTTGTTTCCTTCGGTCTCCGCACTCCGCACTCGGCACAGCACACAAAATGTCGGCAACATTTTCAGAATGACTAACCAATTATTATTCATGCAGTCGATATCTCAAGGTCTTAATGACTTTCGAACAAAAAATGGTTATTTTGCCATGCGACTAGATCAGTTAATCGCGGGTTCCTTGATTTTTCAGTTATATTAACGTAGGTCAGGAAGACATAAATACATAATAATAGACGAAAATCACAAATTGCTGCAATGGTAAAAAAGATAACAAAACTCAAATACATATTTATTAGGCTTAGAAATATTTTATCTGTAAAAAGTATCAAGGGTGGATTTTGCCATAATACAATCGATTTTACAGTACGGAATAGTGGGATGGGGAGGATGCTACAAACCAAATTTAAATTCTTTGTTAATTTCACAAAAAACAGTATTTAAATTTTAATTAAAAAACCAAGAATGTACCCATCTAATTTAGAATTTCTCGTAAATACAGTAAAATATTTTTTTAAAGAAGAAAAAATCACTATCTTACAAAATTTAAGAAATAAAATATTTCCTTTGATTTCAGGTGTGCCTAGGTGCAACATACGTGTAGCACAGTTCACTTTATCTCGAGAAAAAATCATTAGAATAAAATTTAAATTATTCAAATCAAAATTAAAGAATAATGTGAAATCCACTCCGTCCTAATTTCCATAATCAATTAATTGATTTCTGTAATAAAATAAACTTGCGTAAAATTTTTTGTAGATCTTTTAATGTAAATATATATTTTTTAATGTAATTGTAAAACGAACTCTTTTTATAAACACGAACAACTTGCCCCATTAGAGAAGTAGAAACTTTAAACATAAAATTATTGCATGTATTTGTATATAAAACCGAAAAAAAAATTGAAAAACTTTTTTGGATTAAATATAATAAAAATTGTGTACGTTCCATATTCCGCAAAATTCTAAATATTTAATGTTTATATTTACATGAAGAATTAACTTTGTTTACAAACATATCCATAAATATTGGCAAATATTTTTACGACTTTTCTAAGTCTACCGGTTTTGAGACGTACCTATCTCTTCGTTAGGACACTACCTATCTTTGAGGTGATACTCACAAAAATGACGCTGTATAAATTGAGCCCATTGCAGGTGAAGTGAAATAATTGACACTTTAAAGGTAAAGAGAACTCATCGTTTACATATATTACATTTCTGTAATCAGTATAATTCGAAGCCATTTTTCCTGGTTCCAATGGCGCACTTAAGGGGGCGCCCTTTTTTATTTAATCCCCCAAAATTAAACAAGTGAGTAATAAAAAACAAAGAAAAATAAATAAATCACGTAAATGAATATGCGCACATATGAAATCTTTTATGTGCAGTTTTATATTATTTATTATGCACTCGACGTTAAGTATCTAAATAAACATATTACAACAGAGATGAAGAACATTTAAGAGAAGGTAATATAGAAGTCCAGGCATCTACAGGGCTTATGACCTGTCAATGGCTGGTTTAAGTGGCCACTTTACACACACTGTGTAACATTCACCATTCTGCCTATATTTGAACATCTATATTCCTTCAATTCTTTCATCTGTTGATGTTTGTGAAGTTAAAGAGCTAAAAACCTTTATTTATGCGGGTGAGATTTAGAATATCAAATATAAGCAGAATGGTGAATGTTACAGTGTGTAAAGTAGCCACTTAAACCAGCCATTGACAGGTCATAAGCCCTGTAGATGCCTAGACTTCTATATTACCTTCTCTTAAATGTTTTTCATCTCTGTTGTAATATGTTATTATGTTTTTTACAATTTTTGGTAATATTAGCCAAAAACAAACAATATTTACAAATGTTAAAAAGAAGCAAAACAATATTACAGAAAACAAGACGGAAATATCAGATAAACCTTAAACAACTTTAAATATATAGCTCCTTAAATAACAAAAATTGGAAATAAAACTATAAAATAAAACTAAACTAATATTATTAAGAAAAAAACCCAAAACCTTGTGAAAAATATTAGTACAGTTTAGTAAAAAAAATTAAGCAAAAAGCTCATAGAGTTAAAGCTTTGAATACATAAGTTTGACCGTTTCGTCCGTTGTTTTACCTCACAAACATATTCAAAAGTTTAAAAAATTGTCAAAGATACATAAAAATAGAAATAACTGTACATAAATTATCTTAAATCAATACCATTACTCAATGGAAAAAAAAATTAATAGGGTCTGGTCCCGTGGCTAGTGTCTCGGACTCACGGCTTAAAGGTCTGTGGTTCGAATCCCACTCTACCCCAACTTGATTCCCATTTTCTAATGGTGAATTATTTACAACTCGTTGAAAATGCCCCTTAAAATAAAATGTTTGGGTAAATAATAAAAACGCATATATTTATTATAAACAAAATGAAAATATACTACAACAGAGATGAAAAATGTTTTATGGAGCTGACATTTACAGTCTAGACTTTTACATTTATATGACTAAAACTTATGACTTCTATATTCCCTTTTATTAAATATTCTTCATCTCTGTTGTAATGTACAATTAGTATTAATAACTTCAAAAGGGGTTGAATCTAGTTCATGTCTACAAAAATTTGGGCAAACTCAAAATATTGTTGATAAAACCAGCCGAGTCCGAGAAGTATAAAAAATATATTACCCTTTTTCGGACGTTGCTTAGTATGATATGTAGAGTTTGATAATTTTAGAGTTTGATAATTTAGAACTAAATTTATTAAAAAAAGGTCTAAAATATTGTCCAAATGTCAATTTAAATAAACAAGATTTTGAAAATTTAGCAGTAGACTCTGACGTAGCTTTAGGTAAAAATATTTCTGCAAAATTTGAGATTGCTTCTATAATTAAATCAGATTTCTGTAAATCAAAAAACTTTTCTTCAAATAATGAATCAAAAATCATTAAAAAAATAAAAAATAAAATCAAATCTAATAATTTAATTGTTTCAAAGGCGGACAAAGGTAATTGTACGGTTATACTCAGCAAAGAGGTTTATACTGAAAAAATGGAAAATCTCCTTTCTACAGATAATTTTGCCGAAATACCCAAAGATTTAACGCAAATTTATTCAACAAATATAAAAGCGGTAGTAGATTCATGTAAAATTATTTTTTCTAACACTTTCTCAAGTCAACAAATACTTAATATGAACCCTCAATGTCCGAGACTATATGGATTACCAAAAGTTCATAAAGATGGGATGCCATTAAGACCAGTTGTTTCTTTTAACTCTGCTCCTTCGTATAAATTAGCAAAAAAAGCGAATTTCCTCATAAAATGTATTCTAAAATTTAACCCTAGTCGGACAATAAAAAATTCGTTAGACCTTATCACTAAAATTAAAGACACTAATATCCCTAAAAATTCAGTTCTAATATCTTTTGATGTAGTAAATCTTTTCACTTGTATACCTATAAATGAACTTAAAAATGCATTAGACACATATATTTATAAAAAATTCTTAACGCCTCAATTGAAAAATGAGATTTCTCAAATTTTAAATGTTTGTATAGATCAAAACCTATTTAAATTTAACAATAAATATTATCTTCAGAAGAATGGTCTTGCCATGGGAAGTCCATTATCTCCAATATTAGCTGATTTTTACATGGACTATTTAGAATCAAAATTATGTCAAACAAAATTATTTGAAAATGTGCAATTTTATTATAGATATGTTGATGACGTCATTTGTCTTTGGAAAGGAACAAAAAGACAGTTAGATACATTTTTTTAATGAACTAAATAACTTAAGTAATTCAATTAAATTTACGATGGAATATGGAGGAAATAAAATTAACTTTTTAGATTTAAACATACAAATAATTGACAGTAAATTTGACTTTAGCATTTATAGAAAACCCACATTTAGCGATAATATCATACATGCCAATTCACGCCATCATTTATCTCATAAATTGTCAGTTTTTCATTCAATGATACATAGATTAGTTAATATACCAATGTCTAATGAAAATTATAAAAAAGAAATAAACATTATAAAAATAATAGCATTCAATAACGGTTATGAAAAAAATCTCATTGACAAATTATTAATTAAAAAACAAAAAAGAAACTCAGTCAAAGCAATAGGTAACGGTTTATTACCAATAGATAATAAAAATGAATCAAATTATTGGGTAAAATTAAATTATATAGGAAACACAAGTGAAAAAATTAAAAAAATATTTAATAAAAATAAAATTAATGTAGCTATGTATAATAAAAAAACAATGGGACAATGCCTTGTTAATAATAAAGATAAGATCTCAACCTTAGACAAGAATGGAGTGTATAGTTTAAAGTGCAATGATTGTGAAGGTATATATATAGGTCAAAGTGGCAGATCAATAAAAACAAGACTCAAAGAACATATTGCCTCCTATAGATTAAAAAATGACAAATCTAATTTTGCAACACATTTAAACTCGCTTAACCATACTTTTGACAGCGAAAATAATATTAAATTACTACATTTTGAAAACAAAGGGAAAAAACTAGATAAATTAGAATCATTAGAAATCAATAGAATTAAACTTAATGCAGTAATAATTAACCAGCAATTGGAATTATCAAACTCCCCCTTACTTAAACCATTAATTTAATAAAGTTCCGTTTGATTTAACTATTTACTACTAAAATAATATAATTAACATGAAATTAACTATCAAAATGATAACTTCATTTCAAAAACTAATGTATTAACTAAGTATTAATCTTAAAATATTCCGTCAATCATCTTTAGGTATGTAAACTTGGTAATTAAATGTAATTATGTAATGAAATTATCTGTATTAACTAAGTATGAATCTTAAAATGTTTCGTCATTCATCTATAGGTATGTAAACTTATTAACTCTGTCTTAACTAATTATGAATTTTAAATGTTTCGTCATTTATCTTTAGGTATGTAAACTTATTAACTAAATGTTATTATGTAAACTCTCCTTTACTTAAACCTTTAATTTAATATAGCTCCGTTTGATTTAATTATTTACTACTAAAATTATGTAATGAAATTATCTGTATTAACTAAGTATGAATCTTAAAATGTTTCATTTATAGGTATGTAAACTTCCCTGTCAAAAAACCAAAGTATTTTCCAACTTTATCTGTTAAAATGTAGATTCCCCACACTGTTGTATTTCGCCATGTGTTCTCTTCCCACATTTTAAATAATAAAACTTAATCCCTTTCGGTCCAAAAACTCCCAAAAATGAATTGTATAGCAAACTAGTTGTAAATATTTATGTTTTCTGTCCCCTGTTAAAATATTGTTCTATCTTATCTCCAAAATATGTTAAGAATAGTATAAAAGCTGTAAACGTTGTAAACAAATCACCAGTCTTGAAGATGCCTACTTAGGCGAAAGCGCTCGTTGGTCAAAATAATAAAAAGTAAAACTAAACCAAGAAGTTTCATTGATAAGTTTATTTATAAATTTTATCATTATCATTAACTATGGAGTTTTATCAAGAAATATCAACAAAAAACATCAATATTATGATATGTAGGTGATAATTCAGTCAGAATCTCACTCGCATCAATAAAAATTTCAGCTCTTTAACTTCACAAAGATCAGCAGATGGGTGAATTTAAGAAATATAGATGTTCAAACATACGGAGAATTATGAATGTGGAATGTGGCCACTTTAAGCAGCCAGTGATATGTCATAAGCATTGTAAAAGCGTAGACTTCTATCTTCCCTTCTATAAAATGTGTAATATATTCACAACAATAATTTATCATGTCGACCATGTTGGGAATCAAACCAGAGTCTTTTTGCATGGCAAAACGTGATATCTACTAGACCACAAGGCAAATTTTTACGCTTTAATCTAGTTTTCGTGTCACTACGTGGCTACGTGGTTACGTGACTACGTGCATATTTTTATGAAAAAACAGTAAGCACGACAATAATTTTTCATAACAGAGTGAGAAAAGCACTCGATCATTGTACTCATATCAGCTAATATATATGGCGAGTTGGGTTATACGAGAGCAGAGCGAGTTTGACCAAGTAGACAGTGATGAGCAAGTCACGGTACGCGTGTCAAATGCGACCCGGTTAAGGGTTACATGATTTTAAGCTCAGACTGTAAAATTATGATCGAAATAAAAAACGGTACATTTTGAAATGACTAATAATGTAAGTTTGAGGGAAATGCTTAGGGAGAATATTAATCATCCGGTGGTTCAATTTGATAATCAACATCAAAGTACAAGATCAGACGCAGCAGCCTCCTATAACGGACGTTTTAAGGGTGTGGCGGTAGACCTGGCTTGGACACGCGCTGCGGATGTCTCAGGCGAGCCTTAGCCCAAGTTCTTCTTCACACTCACGGGCTGCCGCCCGCGCCGTCCTGGAAGATCTTCCACGATCGTCGATGGCAATCTTTCAGCTTTATTCGGTGGAACTAAGGAACGCTGGATTGACATGGGAGGAGACTAGAGTGCTGGCTAACGATAGGGTCTTTTGGAGGCGTTTGGTGATGTACTCATGCTTCACTTAGGAGCAACTATTCAGAAGAATCCGACTGTTTTGCACAATTACTTGTTAAATATATATATAGTTTTTTAAGGTTTTTGAATTATGGTCCCTCAAAAAGTAAAGTTAAAAATGTTTAATGTTAAATTATTAGACATTTTTTGCCCAAAGACACTCAAGTAGTACCACGATGCAACAATAAGTTACCCTAAGAGATTTCTTACTCTTTCAGAACAAAATTCCCAGTTAAATTATTAGAGTAGCTCCTAAGAATCGGAAGAAGTCAGCTGGAAGAGGTTCTAAGAATTTAATGCTGCCTTCACGAATCAATTTTTTACTAATTGATTTTTTTGTTTTTTTAACCTGTGATTCTTCTTTATACCTGGTTTTAGTTTTTTGATTTCAGATTGTTAGTTGCTATATTTAATTTAATATTGTTTTTTTTTCAAACATTTTAAATATATATTTTTTTAATTCCTTCTATTTTATTACAATATATTCTTCTCATTATACATGTAAGGTACTTATATTCATAAAATATATTTTGTATTGCAAGTTTGTACTATGAACTTTTAGTTATAAACGTTGTATTTCAAAATTGAAACTGATTATTGTCTTTTCATAAAAATGAGTTTTTTTATCTTGCTTTTTTCATTCAATCCATTTCGTCGTTTTTTATAGGAAAACTTGCGTTTTTACGATTTATCCAAATACATATTACAATTTTTGGAGCCATTTTCGACGAGTTATAAATAATTTACTGTTAGAAAATGAGAATCAAGTTGTTGTTCTCGAATCTCATACCTCTGATCCGTGACTCCGTGGCATTTATTTATTCAACTTTAAAATGACCGATTTTTTTTTTGTAAATGACCCTAAGTGTATTTTGGCCAACCAATTTCCTATTTGTTTTTTGTACAGCTCCTCAAAAAGTTTGCCTACCTCTGAAGTAGAGTACGAAATCAATATCCAGAATCTGTGTGTTAGCGCCCGGCTTAATGTCCCAATACTTGTGCATTTTTTGCCGGTGCTGTCTCGTAAAAAATGCACTGTACATGTATTTGTTAATACGTATACATGTCTGGGTGACTCTGCGCTTGTGTTAGATACAAGCCAGGGCATACAGAGACAGATATACATACATATACAATATACATATGTTTGTTTATGTGTACAATATAATCATGTTATATAAGTATTGCATGCGGCGCGGATTGCATTTATTTAGAAGTGCATCTGATTCTATGCGTCGCGCTCAATATATTAAAATTAATAGGGTATTTTTACAAATCGGGAAAAACGTTAAAAATACAATGAATATTTAGAGCGTTTTTTGTATTTAAAGACCAAACTCAAGGTGAGGAAAGAAAATTTTAATCTTGGATCTAAAAAAGCCAATGTCTTTAACCAGAATATTATATTTGTGAAATTATTTATCCAAATTGTGGCGTTAAAACGAACTATTTCCCTTCTTTGATACCAAATATTATATATGAATGTAAAATAGATCAGTAATATTTTTTTTAATTGAAATCGATCCTCTACAAAATACAAAATCTGACATTGGCCCTTTTAAATCCAAGCATCAGAACTTTTGTATTTCGGCAGCAATTAAGATCAAATTTATTTTTATTAATTAATAAACATTAAAATAAGTTATAAACGGATAACACTTTAATTATAATCAACTAGAATCCCACCAAGGCCCTTTTTGTGGCTTGATGGTTTAAACCCAAAAAATCTATTAGCTTAGTGAAAAAGAACATTCAGATTTCTTTTTGAAGAAAAAAATGTTATTTTATCTTGTTATGTGCCTATTGAAGAAACAAGGGCATATTTTAAAAATGTTTAAAGCTCGTATTACACGAGGCAGAAAATAATCATGAGTTACAAGAGCTTGTGGAAGATTTGGCCCAATAAATAACTATTAAAGATTTATTATTATTATTCTTTAGGTAAAATCTGTATCCAAATTCAGAAAAAAATAGAATGGGTACGTCCTATTTAAATAAATAAAAATTAACCATGATCGCGCATCCCACGCCTGCCAACCGGGGCTCGCTGGTGCTGGAACGCGCCAAAACACCGTTTCGGCACAGGTTTCAGAAAAAAATATACATACATATTTTATTCTTTTAAATATTTTTTTTCCCTCAGAGTGAAATAAATGCTTGGCTTTCTAACTTTTAATTTAATGAAATATTTAAATATTTTATTGAAACAACAATAACTGTAACTGTTTGGCACAGTGGACGAAAGTAATGACATAACTACAATACTGCAGTCATAAGCAAAACGGCAGTTATTTTCAAAAGTCGTTTTTTGAGATATGTCACTTTTGAGTAATTATTCACTTTATGTAAATGAAAAAAAAACTGTGATATTATGTAAAACACATGTTGATTGAATGTGTGTGTCATATCTACACTGAGTTTTTGCCCACGAATCTCTGGATATGGTATTATTGCAGAAACAACTTACAAAGCATTATGTCGTTTTTTGTACTGATATATTTTTATACTACTCATTACAATTCAATATCGAATGGTTTAGAATTCATTGCAGAATACAAACTGACATTTGACTCATTTTATGATTTTGCAGATTAGAATTACCTCAAGGAATGATTTAGTAGTGATTGTTAATACACGACTATATCATTGGTTTGTAGTAATAATTTTGGGTGATGCCGTTCAGCTTTGATTCGTTCCGTTTCGGCTACTGTTTCAAGAGCCATTTTCAGGGTAAATTATGTGTTGAAATGAAACTATGTGTTTATGTACTAGTAATTTGAACTGTGTCGTAGTCGGCAGTAGATACATTCAGTTTCATTTTTGTCGTGTGCGCAGCTACGAACGAATCTAACCTACGCGAGATCACCCAAAACAGACGATGTATTATGAATCATCATAATTGATTATTATTATTTAGTTAGAGGATAGGCGCCTACGCAGTTCACAAATAGGTTTCAGGCTTTTCTGTTGACTTCCATCCCCAGTGCGTCCTAGTGAGTCAGATCCACATCCTGTAGATATAGAAATAAAAAAAAATATCTAGAAGGTTTTTTTGTAGTTGTAGTACCATTTCGTCAGTTTCAATTATTTATTAAAGTACCCATGAGCTCGTCTCGGGTAACCCTCCCCTCTCAACCTCAACCTCTACTTCTTCCTCCCCCTTTCCCCTTTCCTCTGCCCCCCCCCCGTCATGTCGTCGCGATTAATTTCTTGGTGCATTAGACCGATGTATGGATCAGCGGACCGCATATTTTTTAAAGTTGCATTCAGAATTGCTAAAAATGCAATGGCAGACGAAGCTAATCTCCGACTGGTTCTTTCAATACTACCAACGTTGATATTATATTATAGGTGGATTTGCATATACAATAGACAAATATACGCACAACTCAGCTGCAACAATTTTGATGAATGTAAAGTAAACTAACTTATACAGTAAGTTGAAATGTGAAGTAAACTCATTGCATATATAACATTCCTGTAATAAGTATAAAACAAAAACCTTTCTTTCCTGGTTATTATGTACAAAACATCCACGTAAGATTAACAAATTACAACAGGGATGAAGAATACCATAAAGTAGGGAATATGGAAGTCTAGGCATTAACAGGGCTTATGACCTGTCATTGTTTGTTTTAAGTGGCCACTTTATACACTGTGTAACATTCACCATTTTGCCCATGTTTAAACATCCATATTTCTTAAATTCAACCATTTGTTGATTTTAGTGAAGTTAAACCTTTATTGCTGTGAAGAGATTCATTTGACTGAACTATTTCATATAAGAGCTACCGCTATGCTGAACAACATCGCTCTGGATATTGATCTGTTCCATGTATCCGAAGGGGTTTTCCGCAGCAGGATTCTCCTACTACTTTGACATGAATCTCTTTCATGTATTTATTTTTATTTTTAAATATGTACGCAACTACACTGGCTCAGTATCAGGCATAGAAGAAACATTCACATTCTATCACTTCTTCACAATATTTTAAATAATCCCACTTCGCCTGTTTATCTGAGAGAGCTCATCCAACCTCTTTCACAACACGGACTATCTCTTCGTTCTAGTAACGAGATAACCCTTTTAATACCCTGTCATCGCTCTAATTTTTTTGCCTCCTCTTTCACAGTAGTAGCCGCTCGATTGTGGAATAATCTACCAACTAATGTTAGAGACGCCCCTTCTTTATTTACATTTAAGTCGAGATTGAAATGTCACTATCTAAATATTTGAATTGTTCCTTTATCCTTCTTCTTTCCTTCCCATCCCCTCTCCTCTCTTCATAGTAAAGTGTTATTTTTTTTTTTTATACATATATTTATTTTTGTTAATCTTTGCTTTTAATTTTTGTATAAAATTGTAAGATTCAATATGTCCATGTATTTATAATTTTCTCAAACTGAACGGTTTGGGTAGGTAGGAAGAAATTGCCTTAAGGCAATATGCCCGCCCTTATATGTATATTTATTGTATATGTATATAAAGTGTCAATAAATAAATAAATATTAAATGTATGTTTAAAATGTATATGTTATATTTAAATAAATGAATTGGATTGAATTGAATTGAAATTGAAAAAGTGGAAGATATTTACAGAAAGTATTGTACGCTTCAGGTGCATAAGGAGAGCCTCCTATCGGACCGTATCACGGGGAGATAAAGATATATATAAATGAATAATAAAATGTATATAAATATAGATGTAACGTATGTATTGTATAAGTAGGTACATACGCATATTATGTACCTACATGTATATAATATATGCCTGTGTATATGAATTAATTTTGATTTTTTGATTTTCAAAAGTGTTATATTTTTTTAATTTTTATTTGCCCATTTACTTATTATCTACTTATTTTTTTTTTGTTTTGCATGATTGTTTCCTTTTCTATATTATTTTGTTCACTTGCCAAACACAAGACCCTGACTCTTTTTTGGCAAGTTATAACCTAAATTGCTATATTTTTAATTTCAATGTTTTTTATGCTAAATAAATGATACTAAAAATTTTAAAAAAATCTCATACATCTATCTTACTCCAACGTAATAAAAATCGCATTCCGCTCTCGTTCCCGCTTCATACGAACGCTCTGACTTTTGTGGTAACTACTCGGGTACCTATGTGTCAGTAACGACAGAGATAAATGACAATCGTTAAGAATCGAATATATCTGGACGTTAACACGTATCTTCAATTTTATCCAGAAAGAAAAATTAAGTTTTTTTTAAATGAAAAATAGAACATGAATAGAATTTTTCTTTCTAAACATTTTTAATTTCAGGTTACCGACGAAGATACTATACATTTTCATACAAATATACACCTTTTCGTATATAAATATCGATTTTACTTTATACCGTCTCAAAATGTACCGATGACGACAGCGTTTTTAATCGCGGCTCGGGCCCTAAATTAACAGCGGGTAGTTAACAGGATTATCTTTAATGGTTTTTTAACATTTTTTTATTTGTTAATAGAATATTAAACGAAGCCATTTTTTTTTCAATTTTCGTAAATTGTATTATCTAAATGATTTTTTAAAGTTTCATTTTTCTGGGAAAACTCCGCGTGTGACGTCAGAGGTTCTCTTCCGCTTATTCTCGATCAGTTCTGCCTATTGGTCCATTGACGATAAGCAAACCGAAACTCTTCCATAACTCAATTATCATTAGTTTATTCAAATGAACTAGTGACGTCGTTCAAAGTAGTTCGTTTTTATTAAAATATTTAGTATTTTTTTTATCGTACAATTTTCCTTACAATTGAATGCTCCAACTTTGGCCCGCGCAAGAAAACATTTATTGTATCCAATTTCCGATAGGGCTGAAGTTCCTCATTGTCAACAAAGTATAATCGAATTTTCTTTTCGAAAATGCTGTATATAAATTTGATGTATGAGTATCTTCGTCGGTATTCATTATTGAATATGCTTATTTTTTAACAATAGATATTCATATTTAAAAAATAAATAAACGTGTTAAATTACAGGTTACTAAAGAAGATATTTAAAAATTGCGCACAAATACAGATAATTACGGACGGAAAATTTGATTTTACTTTATAGACAATTGAAGATAACTTCGTTGACTTCTCATTGTAATCGGGGACCGGGTAGCAACTCACAGCATTTCACGGTCGATAATATATTAATAATTTATATCGACACTTGTCTTATCTAACGAAAAAAAGGAATAAAGAGAGAGAGGAAACAGAACAATTATCCGTAGAAACAATTTAATCAATACTTTAGATAATTACTTCGATGGATTGGGATATTTTTTTGATTTTTAGCCTTGAATTCAGGAGAACTTTAGCTTTATTAAGAGTTTTACGTGAAATTTTATCCAGTAAGATGGATGCGCACAATACTTTATCTCAAATCAACATCAATGTTCCAAATCGTGCCACTCGTACTAACTCTTTATTTGCTGTGGGAAATTACAAAACCAAAACTGGCTTCTTTTCATTAATGCCAAGAATGCTTAGGCTTTACAATGAAGTGTCCGAAGACAGTTCGGTTGATGTATTCCTACAGTCAAGAGAGTTATACAAAAGAGAAATAATTAGCTCACTTTTTAAAATATGAAACTAACCTTCTTCTTCTCTGGTCTCAATCCTGGGATTCGCAGGCAGCAATTACATTTATTCTTCTCCTCCATTCCTCCCTGTTTTGTGCGGCTCTTTTAAAGTCAGCATATGATGAGCAACGCACGTCCTCTAATAGGTCCTCCAGGTACTCTCGGCGTGTGCGTCCCCTAGAATTTATCCCCTCGGTCATCCCCTCTAATATGACATACAGGAGGCCTTCTTGACGTATTACATGGCCGATCCATCTCGCTCGCCTTTCGGACAAGGTCCTGAGCAGGTGCCTTCCACATTCGATTCTTTGCAGAACCTCCTCATTTGTAATGTGGTCTCTCCAGGAAATTCCTAGTAGTATTCTATAGGACCACCTCTCAAAAGCCTCTAGTCTCGTTTATCTCTTTCGGATAGGCACCATGTCTCGCAGCCATACATCAAGATACTCCATACATCAAGATACTCCATACATACTGTCTTGATTAGGAGTATTCTTAGTTTTAATTAATAATATTCAATTCAATTTAAATAATAATATTCTTAGTTTAACCTACAGGGCAATAATGTCTCGTCCCTTGTCTTTTGAGATAATAATGATTTCTTTGCATATTTTTGTCATATTATGTTGTTTTGAACATACTTTTTATACGTTTATTTAATGAACTGTTTATATGTTAGTATACCTTATTTAATATACTGTCGATTGGTTCCAATAAAAAAAGAAAAAAAGAAAATAAAAAGAAGAGAGGAGAGATAAAGAAAGATAAATCAGATATTTCTTCAGGTGTAATTTAAAAACAGAATTACTTCTGCGATTGAATGATTCTACAGTCAAGCCGCATGGACACTATATGAGTTAGAAAAGAAAAAAATGTGGATGCGCTTTAAGAGGGTGCTTAAAGAATAAGAACAATGAAGTAAACCATGACATGATTAGCCACAAAACTTCTCTAGCTTTTTTAATCATTACTTTTAGTTTTAAGCTGATAATCCGAAATTTTTTACGATACGCGTAATGATAAATTCGCCGAATATGGGTATGTGGATGAAAATTAGTTAAGATAAAATAAATTGAAATTTCATCACATGTTTATGGACTGGCATAAGCCTTAAGCGCAAGACCGTTCATCTCACCTTCACGCTATAATTAGAGCAACAATGCAGTGCCCTGTGCACCACTAGATACGAATAGGGAAATACGGATAGGAAAATACGGATAATACGAAAAATACAGATAGAAAATATGTGTATGTGTTATATATTCAATATATTTTTTGTTTTTTTTCGAATAAGCTCATTTGATATGCGTTTTTGAAAAGCCATAAATAACCAGAGTGAAGATAATGCAAATTATTACCAAACAAGTTCCTCGCCAGAGGTTCCACCAGCGCAGCGCCAGCGCAAGCTTCATACCGTGTTCCAGAAGCCAGACTTTACAATGAAGGAGATAAATGGGAAAAGTATGCACGCGAGAAAAAACCATCCCCGCCCATTTTCCTTAGAGAAAGGGGGTAACCGGCCCCCTGACAAACTCCAGAGGTACCTCGGGCGCACTTAAATTGAAAAAAACATACGAACATTGAATTTAATGTTGTAAAGGTTCTTTAAAATAAATATGGGCTCTAAAGATAGCATTTACCGAGGCTGATATTTTTCACGACATTGAATGTAAATTAAAATCAAAAGACATAGAAATATTCAGGGAATCAGATATTTAATTAATTTTATTTTTACATACATCTTCTTCAATTGTCATATTAAAGATGATTTTAATAATTGTCCTTATTGTAAACAATTTTTTTGGTGTGTACGTGAGTTTTCTACATTAAAATTAAAATAAATTATCAATACATTTAATAGATACTGTTTGTTTACCCAATTACATTTGAAAAAAAAATGTATTAAAAGTAGTTGGAAATTATGCATGGGTCTTGTCACAACTTCTACATCCATTTTTACCCACAACTACTGTTCACCTCTTACCAGTATCCTTTGATCACCCGCCACATTAAGACATCGTGTCGTACATCACGCGTTTATTTCGTTGAACGTGTGTGCCGCATTATACGCTTTATTATAGTATTATTTAGTGAATACATATAATTGGATGGCAGGCCCTTTTATGTATACATTTTATAAAGTTTTTTTCAAATATTAATTCAACCTGTACATCTGTTTGTATTCGAAATAAATAAAATAAAATAAAATTTTGCTTACACCAACCACCAGTGTTGTGCTCCAGATCAGGGCCTGCCCTCGTGTAAGTGCCGCCACAAGTGTCATGTCGGATCCGACAAGTCCATCAAGAACGAGAACCAGGTTAATGGCATCCCTTCCTAATCCATCTCATTTGCTGGGGTTGTGACCGATTGACACTGCATACAGTATATCGAGGATACTAACTTATTTTTATTGGATTTAATTACAGTCTACTCCGCTAAATAATACCGCAGAAGCCCTAGGGCTTCGCTTCCCGCTATTTAGCGCCCCGCATCCGCGTGGAAATTCGTTTTCCTACCAAAAAGCATTAACTTTGTGGTCAAACATTTCAACTTATTTTAGAGAATTATTGTGGTTTTGTAACCGCTTACCGATTTTTTAAAGTTTAAGTATCTTGTTGTCATCAGCAAAAAGCCAGAATTTTGTATTTTGAAAAAAAAATGTAATATCATTTATAAAAATATTAAATAATAATGGAGCCAGGTTGGCTCATTGAGGTACTCCAGAAGTAACAGTGATTGGAGAAGACAAGGAATTATTCATTTGAATCAATTGTTTTCTTTCACTTAAGTAAGACCTGAAAAATGATGATAAAGGATCTCTTATACCGATGGCTTGTAGTTTAGCCAGAAAAATTGTGTGATTGACTTTATTGAAAGCTTTAGAAAAGTCTGCATATAACACATCAGCCTGAAGATTGTCTTCGAGAGCACAAATGATAGCAGTAGTATAAGCAAGCAGATTGGTTTTAGTGGATTTGGCAGCTCGAAATCCATGTTGTTGATCTATCAACACATTTTATTGTTATAATTGTTTTTTTTTTTTATAATAGATTTAAATATTTTCGGAACAATAGATAACATTGATATAGGTCTATAATTTTTGACATCAAACTTGTCCCCCGACTTAAAAATTGGCCTGATATATGAAGTTTTCTAAGAATCAGGAAATGTGCCACAGGAAAGAGACATATTATACAGTATACAAATGGGCGTGGATAGTATAAATTTGCATTTATTTAACAACAGTTCAGGAATACCATCAGGACCAATACATTTTTAATAATAATTAATTAAATTTAACAATGACTTAGATACGCTGAAATTGGTGTACTAACGCACTGCCCTATGCACCATTAGGTGCGGAAAGAGAATAATGATGATGAATTGCAATACATTTTATTCCACAAGTACAGTCCATCCAAATCATTAATAAACTTTGCTTATGTGTGCGTAACGGAACGTTTTCAAATAAAAAATACTAGTATACATATACGAGGCTTGTGTAAAAAATAAGGTTCTCAATTTTTTTTCAAGTTTAAAGCATTTTTTATTTGAACTGAAAAATACATCATTGGAAAGCTTAATTTATTAACTATTTTTCAACATAATCGTCAGGTTTTTCAACGCATTTTTGTTTACGACTAATCCACTTTTGGAATCCAGCTTCAAAGAAGTCCGCCGCCAGTCCGTGGAGAAATTCCGTGACACCCTGCGACCCTACTGATAGTTCAAACCCCTTTTTCTTTATCAAGGTATAATATAATTTTAGAATGAATCTTCTTCTTCTATTAGTGCCCTGTCAGGTATCCTCAACGTTGGCAATCACTCTGGCAAAAGTTTCACAGTCCTGAAGCCAGCCCAGTCTCCTATATTTCGCAGCCATGACATCTGTCTTCTTCCAGCCCCTGTGTGACCCTTAATCTTACCTTTCAAAATTAAATGAAGCTTCTCCACGCATTATATGCCCCAGATACAAAATTTTACGAACTTTACAACAATACAGACCACACAATATTTTACCAATCTTTGTCTTATTTTCAAGTTTAGATTAGCATTGCAGAAAAGAGATTTCATTTTATTTAAAACAGCTCTTGTTGTCTCTGAATCTTATCATATTTTGTTTTTACAGTAATTACTAAATATTAAATCTGACCATATGGAGCAAACAAGTCAAGTCTTTTGTATGTTTACTTGGTTCACCGACAGGCACTTAAACATGCACGTAAGCTTATTAAACATTTGAATGCACTGTAGATAAGATACTAGATAGTTATATTTTTTATCGGAGAAGGAATCTACGTACCATCTATTTTTGAATTTATTTTTCTTTTCAAAAGGTCCAATTAGGTATGATTTTTTTCCTGTTTTAGCTTTAATTTCCTGACCCTGCAGCTTATTACTTCCTCCAAAATTTGACGCCGGTAAGCTCGAGGATAGTAATATAAAAGTGCAAAGTCAAAAACTTCGTGAAAATAATTTAATAAATCTAAATATTTTGTTAGTACTATTCAGAATTACTAACTTTATAACCTAACCTAATCTAACCTAACCTAACTTTTTCTGTGGATAATTGATATACCTGTCTTAATATGATGTGCAGTTCTGGTAGTATTTTTTAAGCGACAGATTCTTTTTTATTACATTTCGATTGCTCCGAATAACATAAATAAATTGTGATGACCAAAGGGGGGATATTTCTGAGTGTCCAAGTTCTAATCAACGGAGGCTCGAGGGGCCAATTAACGAAGGTCCGAAGGGCTAATTAAACGAGAGCCGTAGTGCTGACGAGGCATTCTGACAGTAAACTGTTGACTATCGCGATTTTACCAGTATTTTAATTAATAATAATAAATGTTTTTACTTCTATATAGTATTTTTGGAATTGTTACATTTAATTATTTGCCTTAACCGTTCGTGGACATATTTTCCTTTCCTCCATTTTTTCTTGACGTGAACTCATGCGCCTGTTGTACTCAAATAAATAATGCACTGGGTAGATAATGCAACCTGTATGTATACTGTATAATATCTACACATTAGCATGTATGCATTAGTCTGTATTTGGCCAGCAAAAAGCGCGATGCTAGTCGCTCGCTCATTGTTGTAAAATTTCGGTTAGTGGCCGAATAAACTGCCGTTTGTCTCGCGATCCTGGATGGGGTGCGGGGGGGATAGGGGTAGGGGCATGGGTGGAGAGGGAGGCACCCCCTACGTCACTGATGAAAAATGCAGCCCCTGGAACCAGAGACCGAATGTCGACAAAAACACTTTAAAGCGCCCGATTTTTAACGTCCGTTAATGTAGATAGATTGCAAATGAGGAAATTTAATGAACGTTTTTTTATTTCATTAAAAAATAATTAAAGCGTGATTGAAATTTATGAAACGCAAGCTGATGCTTAATCGTAATGTTTAAATCGTAGTATTTTATTAGAAAATTTGGTTATTAAGGCCAAATAACATAATAAAGTATATAGTAAAGGTATATAATAAAGTTTTAATATAAAGATTATTTAAAAAAATGTTTTTTAGTCAATTCTTATTTTAATTTCCTATTTAATTTGTTTTATTTTTTTGGTTTTAGTTTCGATTTCCATTATGTGCCAACCATATTTGCTTGACATAAAAATGACGGCTGGGCTAAAATAATTGTGATTTAAAAAGGTTTGTAATTGAACTTTTTTTATTTTTTGTATAAACAAATATTTTTTAACAGAAATAAAAATACCTTGTTTTTAATTACTTAATATTATTTTTTTTCCGACCGGTTTTAAGTGTCCATTGAATACTTAATTTTATACATACGGATGAGTAAGGGGCTGATAAAATTATAAAAAAGGATAGTATTAATATCTAAATTAAAGCTTGTGTAGCTTCAAAACCGGCCAATAATTGAATAAAACATTTAAGTTTGTTAGTGAAAATTCTTGATGGAAGTTTATTGTAATTTATTATATAAATAAAAGACGACTGATATATTAATCCACAAATTAGGAATATCCTTACCTCTGTTTTGTATAAATACATTGAACTCCTTCATAAAGATACCAGTCTCGAAGATGTCGCGAAAGCGATGAAACCGGTCACTGGATATTCCAAATTTGTGGATTTAAAGTATCACTCGTCTTTTATTTATATGATAAAATAATTGAATAAATAAACAATGGTTAGATACGGAGGGTTTGTATTTATTTTTAAATTGTATAATGAATAACCACTAAATTAGACCTTCAAATATAAATTTTAAAAAGTACAATTTTGTTATATTTTTATTGTAATAGGAAACAATTTGATTTTAGCTATGAATTTAATCATAAATTTTGAAAAGAGACACCCCTTCTTTATTTACATTTAAATTAGGATAGAAATGTAACTATCTAAATAATTGAGTAGTTTTTTTCTCCTACAATTTTTGTGTAAAATTATAAGATTCTGCATAATTACCAGAATATGTCCATGTACTTGTAATTTTCTGAAACTGAACGGTTTTGGTAGGTTTTGGTAGGCGATTTGCTGACCCTTATATATATATAAATTGTTTGTGTATATAAAGTGTATGATAAATAAATTAAAACTTAAAAAAATAATAATAAAAAAAGTTATTTTGACTGAATTTTTCTGAATATTGAGTTATCGGCGTGCGTGCATGAGAAGATGTATGAATTTAACGGATCGATGTCTGTATGCAAGGATGGAGTGATGCGGCGTTTTGTTCTCTCTTCCAACCCCTACCGGGAAACGGAGGGATGGTTTATTTGTTTGATGTTTGAATCATAAAAATCCACCGTAAACATTTGATGTGTTTTCAATGTAATTACCTATTTTTTTAAATACCCCAAATAGCGAAGATGTTGATATTACAAATAGGTAGAATGATGAATGTTTTACAGTGTGTAAAGTGATCACTCAACAGGTTATCTTTGTTGAAAAAATATCTAATACGGAAAGATTTTGTAAAACTGCTTCGATGACAAATTTGAAAATTGAAAAGCAATTAAAACCCAAACCATATGCAAACTCGCTCCATCGCTGGCGAAAATCACAGAGATCGGATTAGAAATGATACAATAAGGTCAGATGGAAGATACGAAACTTGTAAATTGCTAGGACTGAAAGCCTTAGCAGAAGATTACCAGAAAGGCCTTTGAAAATATAGAAGGATGGCTCCACGTCATTATTCATAGACAGCCTATCAAAAATAGGTCATACGACCTAGATTAAGAGGAAAAAGAAGAAAAGCAATGATGCTTTTAATCCAGTTATTTGAGATGCAGTTAATCCAAATTTGTGGATTTAAAACTATTTAGGGTGTGATTTCTTTTTAATTTTTACACATCTTTATTCAATTCTTTGAGAAAGTATATGGCAATTAATTTTAGTGGGTTTAACTATAATATAATAAATGTGCATTAACATCTGCGGCGCCGTTCTATGAATGCAAATAACAATTTCCCTTGCATTTCTTTAAAATAAATTTGTTTTAAAAAAGTTCGCTTTTTCTTGGGGCGTTCGGGACGTGCTTTGTTCGCCTTTTCCATGATAAATCACCTAGCGTTTTCCGCCTTACTCGGGGAGAGGTACGGTGGAGTACATCGTGCCAAGTAGAACCGGGTAGAGGAATCTGTCCTATTACCGTCACACTTAAAAATTTGGGAATTTCAACAGTGAAGCAATTTAGAAACAAAATATTGAAGGTAAATTGAATCGATTTTATCTTACGGAGGGCGTGTTTGGGGTCTCACCTTCCAGTTTCATCCTGGTAAAATATATGCTTTTCAGGGGATTGTACCAAAAAGCGTAATCTGTGAAGCCATACATACAGGCAAAGGTGAATATTTTTAATTCTGTGACGTCATGTCGGTAAAACGACTTAGGGACATTCAAATTGATTGTAGATTACTTTTTTGATCTGAAAAATAAAAAAATGAGTTTTCCACCTTCACAACACCGGATTAAATAGTAAGAGTTCCCGGTTCTTTTCCCGAATAATAAGTCACTTCGGAAAATTAACATGAAATAGCGTTATTCCAATATTGTTTATTTATCTCTCGAAAACGAAAAATATCTTCATATGAATAAAAAATAACTGAAAAAAACACCTGCTGAGTACCGTCTTCGGTCGTTCCGTTATTCGGTCTCACATAATTGAGGATCGTGACCATCATATCGTACGCTCGAGACTACAGTTCTCCTCATGTCTCGGCACCTAGCATTCCTGAGAGCTGTCACAAAGGAAGTGCATGTTAAAGTTTTTATCTGGTCTGACCAGCGTATATAAGACCTTATTCGTGTCCTCTACGCTGCAAAAAGTTAAAAAAGGTTACCCATATATTATGTAAGAGCAAATATTTCAAATCGGTGTTTTTTGTCATTTTAAAAAACTTAAGGCCTTTTGCGCTGCATTTGTGCACTGCAGGATTTTCCGTTAATAGCCATGCCAATACGGAAATGAGGCGGAAGTTGTTTGAATTCGATAATCGAAAAATTGCTGTTTTCTTCCCGCCTTATTATACTTGCATGTTATTGTGATATCTTGGCCTCTACGCGTCTTATTTACCAGTTATTTTAGTTGGCCTGCGTGTCCGAGCGGATAAAGAATACAGTTCTGTGTTTGAAATAAAACTAGTAGCTATCGACTCGGAAACACTCGTCCAGGATTCTGGTTCTATTTCAGACACAGAAATTCATCCACTAGAACAAGGAGAAAACATCCATACCTACATAAAACGGCGCGATTTTTTTTTGTGTACGCGGTGTGCGCTCAAAGAAGTTTTTACTTAAAAAATGCGTCGGTATTAGAACAGGTGCCCAGCGTTGTACGGAGGCGAGGGTAGGGTAGGTACGGTACCTCGGTAGTGTGCTTGTTCCGTTCGCTGTGCAGGTGTAAGACCCGCTGATGGGGATTTATGTGCAGCGAGGAGCGAGTGCACTGCCGCGCCGACAGTTCGGATGCGCCGAGATGTATTGCCGTTATTGGCAAAACTGAAACTTTCAGTTTGAGGATCGGTGATTTATTTGCGAAATGGAATTTCAGTTCAAACCGCAACTCGCCATATATAGCGCGTTTTTGTGTGTCCGCTTTGAATGCAAAATTTTCAAACATAAAATTTATTTTCAGCGAAGAACGAGGAATTCTTTTTTAGTGAATAAAACATGGCATTTCTTATTGTTATTATACCCAATAACGTATAGACATCTTCATCATCATTCCCTTTCCGTACCTAATGGTGCATAGGGCACTGCATTGGTACACTAATCGCAGCGTATCTTGATCATTTTTGTTACATGAAGGTAAGGTGATCAGTCTTACGCTTCAGGTACCAGTCCAGGGACCATGAAATATTCTAGTGTAAAAACACCTATTTGAATAATATTTCATATCAACCATGTCGGGAATCGAACCCGAGACCTCTTGCATTGTAGGCAAATGCGCTGACCATTACACCACGAGGCCGACATCTTACATAGACATCTTACATATGCCAAAAAATGATATTTGAATTCATGCATATCTTTCTCACATAAATATTGGCATTTTTTCAGTTTCAGTGCAGCAGAACAGCATTTTTTGGTATTTTAAACATATATTACAGCGAAGAAATTCAGTATTATTTTAATTTTTAAAATTTGTTAATAGACTATTAACAGGTAAAATTACTAAGATGTTTTTACCAACGTTGGCTGATGCAGCAAACTTCCGTCGTCATCACTAAAGTACTTTCGAAAAGATCCAAATTTTTACCGGACACGGGGCTATGAGAAGTTACCTATACGAGTATAGGTTTAAATTAGGAAATGCTGACTATTGTCCATGCAATGATATTTTTTCACAGAGTATTGAAAATCTGTTATTTCACTGCCTATTTTTTAGTTTACAACGCCATAATCTTGAAGCAGAATGCAGGAAAGATGGAATATCCTTAACATATCCACACTGTAGTTAAAAGTAGTTATCACGCGCCATTGTTCTTGAACTTTACAACAATGGTGATTGGACTCATAAAGATGTCAAACAAAAATCACTGATCGAACATCCCATTTCCAAGACAAACAAAATCATTTTTTTCCTAGTACCTTAGACTTGTACATGACACGTAAGGCTACCTAAATACAGGGGTCCAAATATATATGTAAAAATATAAAAAATAGACTATTAAACTAAGCGAAAACTTTTTATTTTTTTATTTTTGCATATTGTATTATAAGCGCTATATTTTTTTAAAGTTTTGTATTTCTGAAAAAACTCCGAGTGTGACGTCAGAGGTTGTACTCTGTCAGTTCTTCCGATTGGTTCATTTACGATAAGCGAACCGGCTATCCTTCATAGCTCTCAAATCATTGATTTTTTCATATAAACCAGTGACGTCGTTCGAAGTAGTGCGTTTTTATTAAAATATTTATTATTATTTTTTTCGTACATTTTCAATTTAATGCTATAATTTTTACCGCGCGCAAAAAGACATTTTTTGTATCCAATTTCCCGTAAGGTTGATGTTCCTCATTCCTCATTCGTCATCATCATCATTCCTCATTCCCTTTCTACACCTAATGGTGCATATGACACTGCATTGGTACACCAATCGGATTTTGTCTTGATTATTTTTGTTACATGAAGGTAAGATGATCAGTCTTACGTTTCAGTTACCAGTTCAGGGACTATGAAATATTCTAGTGTAAAAACACCTATATAACACAAATATTTTATGTCAACCATGTCGGGAATCAAACCCGAGACCTCTTGCATGGTAGGCAAACGCGCTGACCACTACACCACGAGGCCGACCCGTATATTACAATTGGTTTCCCATTAAGTCTAAAGACTTTTCGGTGGGACGCATTTTTTTAAGACAGGCTTATTTTGCACACGTTTATATGATACGCATTAATTTATTACCTTTTAACGGACACTTAAGTATTAATCTGATATTTCTTTAGTTCCTTTTTTTTCCGTTGAAGATTTTTCATGTTATTTATAGTAATCTTATCTTCATGTAACGAAAATGATCAAGATACACTGCGATTGGTGTTCCAATGCATTGCCCTATGCACCATTAGGTGTGGAAAGGGAATAATGATGATGATGATGATTATGGTTTGTGGGAGATCATTGAGCAACCAATAACAACACTTTAAATCGTAATTTGCTTTCTCTTTTTTGAAAATTGTTAAAAACAACGCAATATTTGTCAAAATTACGAAATAGGGTGTCATCTCTAACGTGGAGCATCTCTGTCCTTCGCCACTCGAAACAGGTCAACTCTCTTTATTGTATGTTTTCACCCAGGTGATTCCTGGGGAAAGATGACCAGCGCGGATTCCCGTTGCCTTCTCCGGTGGATTTTTCTATCGAGGTTACCGTCTCTTAGCCGGTTGGTTCTGGTTTAGATGCGCGAGAAGCCAGTCATTCATTCTCTCGTCTACTTTGATCACACCGTCATGAGTGTGATTCCATTGGCCAGATTAGTCGGTAGTGTTGTCGGTGCAATGCAACTCTGCGTTTCCTAGCATTTTGAAGAATCACACCTTCCAGCAAGATGTCTCCCTGCCACTTTACTGATAGTTTGAACCCAAAAACGCAGGATTTTTATGAAAACGTAACAACGCACACATAAGAAAAGTTTATTAAAGATTTCCCCGTATCATGCCATTTCCCCGTAGGGGTAAGCAGAGAGAATTCCACATTTATACATCATGTCATACACGCCCTTCGGTTCTGCCTGCTTTTCACATGACCAGACTTAAGATTTTAGTTTATCTGATCATGCCACGTCTTCCTTGGTCATCCTCGTCTCACGTTATCGTTCATTTTCACAATAACATGTATATACTTATTTTAGCATTCGTTTTTCATGACCAAACCATCTCAGAGACCCTTTCTTAATCTTATCAATTATACCTGACTTATTTTACTGTTTTGGATTTCAGTACATTTTTATTTTTCATAATCAACACCCTTTTTTTGAGTTTGACCGAATGTGTACAGAAAAAACACTGGAGTCATTAAGATGAACAAACTACAACAGTAGTGGAGAATATTTTAGAGAAGGAAATATGGAAGACAAGGCATTTATAGGGATTATGACCCATCATTGAGTGGTTTAAGTGGCCATTTTACACACTGTACAACATTCACCATTTTGCTGTTGTTTCCACATTCATATTTCTTCAATTATTCCATCTGTCGATTTAAGTGAAGTGAAAGAACTGAAATCCAAGGTTTTGTCTACAAACTCAAAATATTGTAAATTAAACAACCAGTCTAAGAAGAAGTATAAAAACGGGAAAATTATTTTCAGGCGTTGCCTAATATATCAAATAATTTAACCAGAAGAAGTCATTGGCTGGTTTAGGCGGCCAACAACATGTTATCTATTTCTGTTGTAGTTTGCTTATAATAATTAACACATTTATAAAATGTGTACCATAAGATGTTATTTAAGAGATTTTTTAATAATAATTATGCCATACCAAATTTAAATTACTTAAAATGTTTGGCAAAAAGGGGGCTGTATGTAAAAATTATTTATAATTTTGTGTGATAGGAAGTATTTGAGAAAGGATAGGAGCATGGGAATGGACCTACCTTTTTGGTACTTTGTTAGGGGGACGATGAAACTTTTACTTAATTAAGACGCTTGCAAGCATCAAAAACGCTATCTTAAAATATGTAGGCACAATAATTACACCTGTAAATTTAGTATAAAGTGTTCAATGTAACACGTTGGACCAATGATAACAGTCAATATAATTGATTGTGGACCAAAAATCATACGGGAAGAATAAATCATATGTAAAAATATCGAGTTAGCCTTTAGATGTTCTAAATGCACCATAACCATTAATCACAGTTAAAATTGAAATAAACAAATTTTTGCAGCATTTAATTACACGAATTTGATTTAAAACTAACTTGTTATTATATAAAACATATGACGGTAATGTTATTATTATAAAAAACGCGAATTAATTATAAATGCAACTAAAGTGTACAAGTTCATGATCAAATTTTAATTGAAATAAAGGCCAGTTTCTGACCTTCAGTAAAAATGTCTACAGTTGGTCGGTGATGTGCGAAAAAATACTAGTAAATGTATTTTGTTCATAATTAATTACAAATATTTAATTGAAATGTTTTACATTACGTCTTCTTCCTAAAACAGCCATGTTTTATTTATGACTGAAACATCATCACTTTTTAATTCAGAAAAACATTTAGAAATGAGAATACATATTGGTTATTAAACACGAATAACGAATAAATGATTTTAAGATCTAAGATCGCTAAATTACACATTTTTTTAGTATTGTAAGTTACACAACATAAAAAATCTTTGAATTATCATTTTTTAATTGATTACATTTTTTAATAATCTCTGCGAGTATGTACGTACAGACCTTTTAAATTTTAAAAAAACATTGTTCATGTGTGCGTCCGCGAAAGTATACATATGGTAATATTATTTTTTATGTTAAATAGTACAGAGCCAATTCTACAATATAAAACAAAAAAATATTTTATTTTCATTTAACAATATAGAGATAACTTATATTATGTTAAGTTTCATACATTAATATTTTTTTAAAAAACTTTCAAAAAAATTCACACCAAAATACAAAACAAAAATTAATAAAAATATTCAACTTGAAAGAAAGGAGGAAATAAATTTTTTTTTTGCCTTAATGAGATGAAATATAATTTTTCTTTTATCAAGTTCTTATGGCGATGGCGGTCTCAGTTTAGGCAATACAGTTATAAAATCCCTTCGTATAGTTAAATAAAAAGGACAACTTTATTTTATTATTGCTAATGAAAATTATTGTTGATTACAAGCCCAGTAGTTTGCATTTAAAAACAAAAGTACCGCGTGTTCACACATGTAGAAAAATGTTAGTTGTATTCCTGAAGTAAATGGTTGAAGTATTTTTTAAGGGATGAGAAGCGAGGGTGAATAGTAGGAAATAAAAAAGGAAACGTATTGCAGTAGAAAATAGCTGCTTGCCCGCTTAATCTTTCACTCACTGATTACGGACAATGCAATGGTTACATGTTACTACATACTGCATACATAGTTGCATATTTTAGCACAATGCACCGTTCTCATTGTTGCAAAAACGTATTACAGAATAAATATTTTTATGTTATATTATTAATATTTAAAGCACAAACTTTGTGGTCGAGCTTTTCAATAAATATTAGTTAATATTTGTACATATCCTTGCCGACTTTTCCATGTCTAACGGTTTCGTGGCGTACTCGTCTTTTCGTCGGTACACTAAATACTCGAACATGAATATTTTTGTACAATGACTATGAAAATGTATAGTGGGATTTGCAGATAAGCATAATTATCCCTACGAAGAGAGAGATACGTCTAAAGAAGTATATTTTTTATTTTTTGATATGTTTTACAAACACATACATTTTTAAAAATATAATACGTAGGTATAAAGCGAAAAGTACAAATGATAAAAAACGAAATGAAATACCACTCCAAAAAAGAGACAATCCCTTCTGCTTGGTGTAGGATTACATCTTTACTAAAGCACGATCGAAATGTTATTAAATAATTAAAGGTATAATACAAGATTTATAAATAAATATACTCTTGGGCATATGACGTGGTGATAAGACTGATACATTCTCAGGAAAAAACACTTTCCATTCCTCGACATATCACATCATTTTTCAGCTATTCCTTTTCCGTTCAAGCTGCTAGACTTTGGAATGAGCTACTTATTCATATAAAAAAATGCACCTTCTCAAGCCACCTTTAAAAAACGCCCAAAACATTACTATATACAATATTTAAGTTTGTCCAAATGTTCATAGACAAAAGACTGGATTTTACCCCCTCGGGGGTCATTAAGATTAACAAATTACAACAGGAATACTTCCATATTCCCTTATTTAAGGTATTCTCCATCCCTGTTGTAATTTGACCCCCGAGGGGGTGAAATCCAGTCTTTTGTCTATGAACATTTGGACAAACTCAAATATTGTAATGAAACCAACTGGTCCAAGAAGAAGTTTAAAAATTGAAAAATTGTTTTTAAGCGTTGCCTAGTATGTGAAATAATTCAGCCAGATGAATCTCTTCACAACAATAAAGGTTTCAGCTCTTTAACTTCACTAAAATCAACAGATGGAAGAATTGAAGAAATATGGCTGTTCAAACATAGGCAAAATGGTGAATGTTACACAGTGTGTAAAGTGGCCACTTAAACCAGCCAATGACAGGTCATGAGCCCTGTAAATGCCTTGACTTTCATATTCCCTTATTCAAGGTATTTTCCATCCCTGTTGTAATTTGCTAATTACTATATACCACCAGAAACCTGAACTCCTGTATTTCACTGATTTTTTAAAATATATATTTTTATCCTTTTTCTTTCCTTGGTTTTTCTTTCTCTCTCCTTCCAAACTAATTATCTATTTTATTTTTTAAAAAAATATTTAAGAGTTTGTATCTTTTTGACATATATTTTCGTTTTTTAGTACACATTTTAGACCAACTATTCTTTAGACCAATCAATTTTTTTGTTGGCTGGAAGATATTGCTTTTAGCAATAAGTCCGCCAAAGTAATTTTTTTTCGTATTTGAAGTTTTTTAAAGGTATTTCTGTTATAAAATATACTTAAAAGTTTTATGTAACTAAAATATAATTACTTTTAGACCGGCAGATTACGCCATTTCAAATTTAGACTAAACTTAGGTATCTGGGATCTCAATAAAGACTAAGTTTTGAACTAAAATTTGTTGAAATTATTTAAAAATAACAAATTGAAAATAAACAACATTTAGTTTTTTGTTTTTGAAAAGAAATAAAAGCTTTTACAAACACACCTATTTTTGATATTTTCCCTTATTTCCACGTAAAATTATGCCTTCAGTAATACTTAAAAAAAAAAAAAAAGATTATTTTAGTTGAAACCTTTTTTTATAGAATTGTATTTTTACTTTTAAAAGAAGATAATTCTGGTTGTAATATTAAATTTATAACAACCTATTGCTTACGTTTTTATGACCTTCATACCTGCCCTTACCGAAAACGATAAGGGCAGATCTGAAATGCTTGTATTTCTTTTCGAAAACAAAAAGCTGCTTCAGGCACTTTCTATCTTCAAATTATTCCAAAAAATATTGGTTTGATACTTAGTCTTTATTGAGATCCCAGATACCTAGTTTATTTTAAATTTTAAATGGCGTAATCAACCAGTCTAAAAGTAATTATATTTTAGTTTAAAAAAAAAATTAAGTTTATTTTTTAACAGAAATACCCTTTAAAAACATTGTTTTTATATAATTTATGTTTTTTTATTTTTTTATTATTGCGCGATTAAAATAAAACATTCGTTTTAAAATGGCAAAATCGTATGATTTCCTAATTTTGCGTGCGTTTTATCAGACTAAAAAAACATGGTTTTATGGTGTACTTAAAGTGTCTTATGCCACAAAAAGTATAAATAAAGTGTAAAAATGTATTTTTATATAATACGATAGTTCACAATTATTAAATAGACTTGGATGTTTTTTTACATAAAGTAAAAATAAATATACATAAACAGATATTAACTGATTGGCTTCGTATTTGAAAAGATAAAAAATAACTGAGAAACTCAAATACAAAACTCCAAAAAATACCAAAGGTAGATTTTATTTTTCTCTTTTCTTAAATCCATAGATAAACTCTCTAAATCATTATCAAACTTAAAATTTACTCTACTATGTACGATTTTAAATAACCATACATGAATATTTGGTAGGATGGAAATTTCCATCACGATGCATTAAAGGTTTACAATATTTTAGAATTTTCAAATATTTGTAGATAAGGACTAGATTATATAATAATTGTACTCACTATTTTAAATCACAATCAAATGACAGATTTATTCTTTGATAAAAAAATAAGTAAATAAAAATTTTGTCATTATTGTTTTCTTTGCTGAGCTTTCTCAAAAATCTTATTTTGTTTCATTCTATAGTCTATGTAACACTGTAAGTAAAACACCGTGAATTGCAGTAATGCATTTCTGCGTAATTTCATATGCAGTTTGCAAAATCGCACGTGCCATCTTATAAACGAGGAAAATATCTCGTCCTTTATTCAAATATTAATTCAGATCTTACGATAAATAATATTGTATATTTGCTAAAGTTTTACTTGGTGACTAGTACAATAAATGGCACGTTTATATAGGTACGAGAAAAGTCCGTCTCGTAGTCTAGTGATTAGCACGTGCGTTTACATGCTTGAGGTCCAAGGTTCGTTATCAGTAAAAATAGTAATAAAAAAAACAACCGTAAAATCCAGTACTTGTTTTAAAATTTATCAAATTCATATTTATTCAAATTGATTTGAATAATTTCAAGACATTTAACTTCTTCGATTTCTTAAGGTAACTTATTGTTCAATTTTAAATCCCTGAACGGTGAGTTTGGAAAGGTTTTAATATTTAAAAATCATTGTGTATTTGAATGAGTTCTTTTCCTATCTGGGTCACAACCTGCGTGTAGAAAAATTTAAAATCCTCCAACTTATACTAATATAAATCGGGTTGTGGTCCTGTGGCTAGTGTCTCGGACTCACGGACCGAAGGTCCGCGGTTCGAATCCCACTCTACCCCAACTCGATTCCATTTTCTAATAGTGAGTTATTTACAACTCGTTGAAAATGGCCCTCAAAATTAAATATTTGGGTAAATCATAAGAACGCAAATATTTCTTTTTAAAAAAAAAATAAAAAAAAATATGCAAGATTGAGGGACAATGTGGATCTGGCAGAAGGCAAACGTCCTGGCTACGCAGCATAAGAGACAGTAGACGGAATGAGGTGCTTGGAGAAGCTGTTCTGGGTAGCGCGAGACCGAACGGCCTTTTAAAAAGTAATTGTCAAAATTGGGGCCACTGAATAGGGTACAAGAAGAAGAAGAAATAAGTTTTCTGATTGAAAAGCAACTTTAGAGTAACTTTTTAGATATATTTTTCTTATGCTCATTACGTTGAATTTTAAGTAATAAATTACCAGCGTGAATAATTCGTCTTTGAACTTTTTCAAACTTGCAATTGACCCTTTGTTGCGTACCAGTAATGTCTCTCGTTGAACTAAATTCACAGCTTAAAGACTACAACGTGGATCTATTTTCTATCTTCGGGTGCATCTCATTTCTTATTGTTGAGTTATCTATGCGAGGATATGCAAGAAGACGTTGTGCACAAAAAAATATGCAAATAATTCAAATAACCTCAGCGTTCTGACTTCATTATACGGCGGACTCGCTTTAGGAACCCTTCCTCCTCTTGCTCCCCCCTACCACCCGCAATAACCCCCTCGCAGCCTTATAACCAGCTAGGAATAATTTCGTAGATTATTATGAATGAAGCTGCGCAAAAAATTCAAATTAAAATGCAAAAATATTGCTAAAGAATAAAGTTATGCAATATTAAAATGTAATTAACGTTAGAGCATTGCAGTGTAATTTTAACAGGGGTGTCTTGTATTTGAAAATGATTGTGTATAAGTAATAGGAATTTTATTTTATAAGCACTCCCTACTTTACATCAGTGTTGTTTATAGTTACTGATCGCGCTACTCGTCAGATAGCGGATGGACGCTGGAATATTAGGTTTGTTGGTTCGCGGGGTTTGGCGTTGCAAATTTAACACAAAAACCTACATAGTGCAATACACAACAAACATAGTACATGCGGAGCAACCAAATACTTTTATTCATTGTTATTTTTTCTCTGTTCATAATACGTAATATTCTCATTTATTTCTTGCATTTCTTATTTTTAGTTGTTATTTTATTAAATACCCAACTATTAAGCTTTTACGCTATCAATTTTCGAAAAGGTTTTTCGAGCTTTCCACACGATTGAAATTGTTTCTGATTGCAGAAGAATATGTGATTTACATATGCAGATTGCAGAAGAATATGTGATTTACATAGTACGTCAGAATACATTAAAATTGACTTATTAAAATCGTTTCGAGATAGGCTTACATATTAAATAGGATTATTTGAAATGTACATAGATACGTGCGATTACTTTTTTATTAATATATGCACATGAATTTTAATTAATTCTAATATCACAGACTTAATATCGGCTTAAAGTGATTCTAAACAAAAATACAAAAGTACTTATTCACAGATTTATCTCTAGATTCTATCGCACCTGTAAAAATAAAGATTGCATACAACAAAAAAGTATTATTTGATTATGTTAACGTTTTGCCAATTAACAAACATCATTTCCTCGATTGCAGTTTTAAATCCAAAGTAACCCACCATATCGTGACCCGACAAGTATCGGCACAGCAGCTGACGGTGCCACGACAGAAGGACTACTATGGAAATAGAACAATGGGGAGTGTAGTACCAAAACTGTATAATTTAATACCAGCTGAAAATCGTGAGGAAGTAAACCTAAATTCATTTAAAAAAATTGACATAAAATTATTAAAAACGGCAAGTGAAACTGAGTGAGTGTTCTTATAAATATATTTTATTCTTCATTTATCATTAAACTATGTATGTATAACTTTATTAATTAAAAAAAAAAATGTTATTTAACCCGCAGACAAGCTTCGGCTTTGCGAGAAGAAAAATACAATTATGTATGTCACTGACTTGTTAAAATAAATAAAATTAAAAAAAAAAAAAAAATTGCGTTTTTATCATTTTATATTGAAAAATGCCATTTTTACATTTATTTTTAATGGAAATTTTACAAAACGTGGTTTGCAAAAAAATTACACCATATTGATTATAACAAATACCATAACAATATAATTTAGATCCTTTTCTCAAAATGTTGTACAAAACAAAAAATAACTTTTCTAATTTTTTGTTTTGAAAAATGATAAAAGCGCCATCCATGAAAAATTACTTTCATATTTTCGTTTAGAATCATCACAAATAATTAAATCAATAAGTTCAAACTTGATTTTTTTTCAACATCTGCCGATAATAATGCATTATTATGCACTGCAATTTTTAATTAAGTTTATATATTTACTTTAAAGGGATTGTTGTTAATTTATTGTTTACTTGACAAAGATCAAACTGTAGTTTTAATGTTCTAAAATTACATTTTATGTGAGAATCGGGAAGTTACCTTTTTTGGAAAATGGGAGATGCTTATTTTTTGCCTTGCTTATTATGTACAAGGCTTTACTGAAAATGGTATGTTATTTTTTAAACAACTATCACTATAGTGCGAAGATCTGGTGGAATAATCGCTGTGGCCTTGTTCAGGAACTTCTCCGCATTTGCTTTAAGAAGAGGAAACTATAGAAAACTTATTTGAAAGAAGCCGGAAAGTTAGCAGACATCAACAGACCTTTCGTTCCACTTTGGCAGTGTTCGGCATTTTATATTCTATTTTTATTTACTTCTACAATTACCTGAACTATTTTGCCTCACGCGATGAGTCCCTACGACTTATTACCGTTACGATATATTCTAGATCCTCGTCTAGATTTCTACATCATGACTCTAGCTGCGTTTGCTCTAAGTTGAACATAAGACAATGCATTAACAAATGACAGACATATTGAGGGTGTCACATCACACGGACAGTTATCGATTTCTGAGAGCTTAAAACGGTGAATTTAACTGAAAAAACCACCGTGGTTGGTGAAGATTTGAGTCGGTTCCTAAATAAATTGCTGCGTTTTTCTAAAATCAAAGGAAAAAAAATACAGTAGAACTTGGTTATTACGAGGAAGACGGAACCGAAAGAATTTGCTCGTTATAAGCATTACTCGTTATACCATAGAAAGGTTTTTTAAATCCAATTGCCATAGAATATTTTCACTATTGAAAATTATAATAAATGCTTACCAACATACCAGTTTCAAAATTTCAAATTCGGATAAATAAACATTCGTAACTTTCCACAATGTTGACATTGTGACAAGGATAGAAAAATCTTTTTTCTCACTTCAACATATTTTGCGCCACGTTCGATCATACAAATAGTTGCCACTTTTTTGCAAATTGAAACACTTCTGCTTGTTAGTAGTCATGTTTACAATTCAAGGGTTAGGTTTTAACTTATCTGACATCACCCACTTGTAATGTGCATAATGCATTGACCATAGAACATTTAAAAAAAAACATCGTAAAAACCCCTGAAACAAAGATGTCATTCATAAACTACAAAAGAAGTTATAAATTGTAATTAGTAATTGTTGTAATTTTCAAAAGCTTGGATTTTTTACACGCAATTTCAGCCATATGTGTGATACTTTGTCAATGCTGTCGGTGAAAACACCAATTAAATACTTAGACACTTACAAAGTATTATAAACGTAGACCGATCCCGACGCTCAGTGGCATCGGTAATAAGTAAGTCCCCCATTTGGATTTTATTACTTTGGTTCTTATTTCGAAAACGATGTTTTTAAACAATCGAAGAGTTTTTGCTCAACTGTTTTTTTACAATATTTTTTTTCGGTATGTCCGAGAAAAAGCTTGTTATAAAAATGAATAAATGCATGGAGAACTAAAATGTCAACTAATGTTTCTTCATTGTATCCGAGATCTCGCTATTTCTGTGATCGTAATAACCAAGTTCGACTGTATTTAAGCTGCCTGTCCAGTAGTTTCACTTAAAAAATAAATTAAAAAATATAAAAAAAAATACCGGGTGTTCTAGAGCTTTAGAGTTATGCTTTCTACAAAATCAGGGGGTGTTTTCTTGAGAGTAGTTTATCGAGAATTTTCATCTGATTTTTTACTACCTTGGATTCTGCATCGGGTAGCTGGGTTGTGACCTATTTTACTAACATCTCCGCATTTGGTCTAATGACAAGGAAACCACATAAAACTTATCAAAACAAGGCGGACTATTGATATAAATATTATAAGATAAGATAAGCATTTATTATTATACGATATAGCAGATAAATGTTTTGTTTTACAGCCCTCTAAGTAGACTGCGGAAGTATAAGAAAGTAGAGCTCATAAATATAAGGCCGGCGTACATTTTGTCCCTTTACTGAGAGAATAATGTTTCTGTACAATTGGCTGCTCTGTTAATGTTAACTTCTTTTAATTAATGTACGTGTGTTATGTATGTAACAACACCTTGTATATTAAAGATGTCTACAAGATCAGGCAATGAAACTAATATTCAGAAAGCTTTGATAAGGAAATCGTCTTTTGAATGTGAACCAAAAAATAAAATATTATTACGTTGCATTATCATTTTATTCATAAAATAATCAAGAGGTTAGATTATAAATTACAAAAACATACAACAAACAGTGCCGTACATATAAATCCGAAGATATTGTTTAAGATATTGTTTGAAATAATAATATCAATGTTTGATTGTTGTGAACTTATCAATTTGATTAATGTGCGAGTGCCTGGTCGAGTTACCCGATGTAATACTCTGTTCTACTGCGGTCCATCATCGACCAATTACAGCGCGAATTCACCACCAATGCGGATGCATGTACTTGCGAACCAATATGCTAACAACATCGATGTCTTTAACGTGAGTCTTGTAAATTTTAAATATCAATGTAAATGTTCCATATCAAATAGAACTTAATATTCTTTCATATTGTATTTTATAACATTATGTACCTAGCTGCTTTAAACATTTACCTCCATTTCTTTAGCTTATATAAAAAAGAAAAAAAATACAATTTTTTTATTTTTTACAACCAACTTAACATCTTTACATATTTCTATATTTTATTACTTTAAATGGTTTTTTTTAAAATTTATTTTGTTAATACACTAATCTTTTTATTTTTATTTTAATTTTTATACCAACTATACTTCTTAACACTGTTTCTATCTTTTATTTTGTATTTTTTTTAATTTTATGTTGTTTATATACTCATATTTCATATAACTTTCATGTATGTGAAAGCCTTGTGGGCGTGAAAAATAAATAAAATTAAATTTAAAAAAAAAAAACACGTTTTAATTATTCCCTTATGTATGGGAGCGAAGTACGGAATTGGAAAAATAAGGTTAAAGGAGTACTGCGTTGGTTTGGAAACGCAGAGCGAATGGACAGTGAAAGAACTAAAAGGATTTACGATAAGAATATTGATGGATGCAGAAAAGGGGAAGGCTGAGAAAGACATAGTATTGACAAATTAAACTTGAAGATGGACATGTCTAAAGTCGGAATACTAAAGTGGCGTTTTATCCACTCTGCCTATCCCCCGACGGGGGATTAAAAATTAATATTGACGCTGGAAGAAAAAAAGTTACCAAGCGACATGTAGCAACTTTATAGAAGAGCCTATTAAGTTTTTTGTTATTTTCTTTAATTAATAAAAAAATCTCACACACGCGTATTATTTTGGCGTAATTACTCCATAAATGAAATTAAAAAATTTACTACGATTTTGTTTACTAATTTAAAAAAAAAACTTTCATTGGCTCTTCGGTAAAATTGCAACATATCGCTTGGTAACTTTTTTTCTTTCCAGTATCGATATAAACCATCATTATTCCCTTTCCGCACCGAATTGGTTCACCAATTGCAATTGATAAAAAAATGTACATGAAGGTAAGATGATCAGTATTACGCTTCAGGTACTAGTCCAAATATTCTAATGTAAAAACACCCTTTTAAATAAATATTTCATACCAACCATGTCGAGAATCGAACCAGAGACCTCGCAAACGCGCTGACCATTACACTACGAGGCTGACATAAATATCGATCAATCAATAAAGATTGATAAAAATATTTTATTTCAAAATTCATAAAGAACTTATTTAAAATATTTTGAGGCTTCTCATTTATATTTTAAATCCTGGGACGAAGAGCTTAGAGACTTTGTTTTTCTCCCCATTAAAAATTTCTCCTGCTTCATGTAAATAAATATTGGACAGTTAAATAAAAAATAAGGACCAAAAATGGGCAAAAAAAACATTAAAAAATCATGAATTCTCTAACGTTTAACTGCAGATAATTTGTAAAACAAAATCTTTATACTTGAATCATCTGTCTGTAATTGGTTGCAGCTCAAGAACAAGCATCTCAGTAGGCTGAGCATCCTGAACAACAGGTTGTTAACTTAGCATAACTGCAGCGCTCAACAATATTACACATGCAAATGGAGCATAGAGCTGCATTTACTAGGGGGGTAGAGACATACAGGTAAGAGTAACGAGGAGATACAGGTACGATTAGTTACCAGATGCCTGCCACATCCTGTGTACGTAATGCCCTCCTTAATTGTATCACCATAAACCCATTCCAGCATTATATTGCTCTGAACCTACAGTAAATACCATGGTTTACCATTGATTTACCTGTAGGTGTTTGACGGTGTGTTGAGCAGTCCCTACACCAGTCATAGCGTAGACAGAAGAAACACCGAGATATTTATATTATTTGTTTGATTACTTTTAAATATAAGTAGAATATTGTAACAAATAAACGAACGGCATAATAATAACGCCTATGTACTTGTTAACGAAAGGGCGGACTATAAATGAAAAACTAATTTCATTCAGTTTTGTGATAGGGATTTGAAGAAAGGATAGGAACATGGAATGGATACCTACCTTTAATATGACGTGAATGTTCTTCAATTTCGGGCTCTGGATGACAAAATGAACTTGAACTTGAATGTAACAATGTTTTCAACGACGCGCGACGAATCCAAGCATTTTTTATCCGATTTTATGTGAAGTAAAAAATGTTGTTTTGTTTTGTTCTAAATCCAAATCTTCTAGTTTTGAATATCTTCTATCTTGATGTTAGGTAGGTACCATAAGGATGAGTCAAGGGAAGGATGGGAAAGAAAGGTAATCGGGCAGGAATAGTATCGATAAATCCTGTTATTTACTTAACAGTACTGAAGAGATGTGTATTTATTGCATGATAAATAAATAATGAATTGAATTATGTCGCGCGAGTGTTACGGCGATGATGTGGACTTGGACATCATGCTGGAACTGAGTGACGCGTTGAGCTGACTTGGTTGGGCTGACTGATTGAGCAAACTGGGCGTTACCACGCTCTGTGGTCACGCTTAATGTCTCCCTGGCGGAATGAAGTTAATGTAATGCAGGACGTTGCTCTTATGTAAACGGACGTTTGTGCGATACTGTTAGTCTTGCAGAATATAATGTATTGTATCCAATAGAAAACGCTGAGTTTCTTCTTGCAGTTGTTGCTCTATATTTCATATGAAATCATTGCACGCTTGTGTGTCGTCGATCAATGGACTATGACTCCCACATACTTATTAAGAGGATATGTGGTGGTAGAACAGTTTGGTGAATAGGTAATTGAACATAGTGTTTTTGCCACTCTCTCGCAGATGCCTCATCGAAATTATGCAAAAAAGACAACTGCATGAAGGCTGATTATGCCTAACTAAAATCGACAAAATTGAGATCTCGTATTCCCATTTTTTGCACCTAAAAAACTCTAAATACTATTAGAAAAAAATTCTGCGTCGTTACGTTTTGTTTATTAAAAAATAGTTCTGTTTTTGACTACCATATGTTCGAAGATGGCAGATAAAAACAGGCGCTTTTAACGGTTTTCGGATGGTTTAAGGTCCTATAAAAGACAATTAACAAAATAAAACAAACGATAAGGACACGCCAATTGTATAGAGTGTGTATAAAAATCATTGTTCCAGTGCCATTATCAACGGAGAAAATACGAGAATACGTTTATACGAAGAGAAGTCAGACTGTGTATGTTCTTAATTCGCCTGTTTATCTGAAAGAGCTCGTCCAACCTCATTCACAACACGGACTATCTCTTCGTTCTAGTAACGAGAGAACCCTTTTAATACCCTGTCATCGCTCTAATTTTCTTGTTTCCTCTTTCACAGTAGTAGCCGCTCGATTGTGGAATAATCTACCCACTAATGTTCTTTATTTACATTTAAGTCAAGATTAAAATGTCCCTATCTAAATATTTAAATTGTTTCTTTATCCTTCTTCCTTCCCATCCACTCTTCTCTCTTTATTGTAAAGTGATAATTTTTAAAAAAATATTTATTTTTATTTTTTTAATCTTTGTTTTTATTTTTTGTATAAAATTGTAAGATTCAATATGTCCATATATTTATAATTTTCTTAAACGGTTTGGGCAGGTAGGAAGAAATTGCCTTGAGACAATATGCCCGCCCTTATATGTATATACATATATTGTATATGCATATAAAGTGTCAAATAAATAAATAAATATCACTATGAACCCATTTCAATATTGTATTACACTGTTCAAAAAATGTCAAGGTTTACCATCGATTTGCTTAATAATGGCCAATGCTTACATCCGTAAAAAAATCTACCGAGAAAGAATACATGTTAACAGTGTTTACAATACAAAGTAAGCATTTAATGAATATATTTAACATTACTTTGTGTAGGTCCAAATGCTTGTAGACAAGTCTGAGTTTCACTCCCTAGGAACTTACTAGGCAACGCAACGCCTGAAAATATGTTCTTTTAATTTTTTATGCTTCACACCAATTACTTGAATCAACAATATTTTGAGTAGGTAGAGCTTGTAGACAGGGCTGGATTTTGCACTCTTGGGAGTTAATAATATTGAAATTTATCGCAACAGAGAGGGAAAACATCAAGAACTTTGTAAAAGTCGACAGACGAAAGAGTTGAGAAAATATTAATATACAATTCTTTATCTTTTTTTCTCCTTTTATTTTATGAACGTATTTTTAAAATTAATTTTCCGAAATCCTTTAATTTCTTTACATTAAACTATAACGATAATTAATGTGAAAATACTTTTATATATAAAATAAATAATACACTGACACTCCAGAACGTGTCATTTGGGCAGTGGAGTGGCTAAATCCACAAATATAGAAAAAATTGTATGTTTAATTTTTGTTTTGTTTGCCATTATAATTAAAATAAATGAATAAACATAAACATAGATAACATGGAGAATGAAACAGTGTGTAAAGTAGTCAGTTAAACCAGTTAATGAAAGGCCACGATCCCTGTAAATGCCTAGACTTTCATATTCCCTTCTCAAAAATGTTTTCCCTCACTGTTGCAATTAATTTTAACAGAAATTTATTCACTTTTTTAAGCGCATCAAATACATATTATTAAAAATAAGATATTTGAAAGAATTTGCAATCGATTCCTATTTTCTAATAGTGAGTTATTTACAACTCGTTGAAAATGGCCCTCAAAATTTTTCTAAAATATTTCTTTAGAAAAAAAAAAATAGAAAATGCATTATTGTAAGACGCACTCCCTTTTATGTACACAGGAGTTGTTTTTTTCTTTTATGTAATGGGAAATATTAATACAAGAATATGCTTTTAAGCTATATAATTTATTTTTTTTTTCCGAATGCCTTTTTTTCTAAATAAACTTTAAAAACTATACATTTCTTTAATTCTGTATATTTATAGTGAGAAATCAATAGAATGAGCTAAATTTTATACAAAACGACAAATATCAACACAAATATGATAAATTTGCAGAAAATATTCAATTAAGTTCGATTTCGAATTGCCACAAAGCTCAAAGTCAAATGAAATATAACGATATAATATGTCGTAGGTAGTTCACAAGAAAGTCTTGGGAACAATGAATTAATACCTGTATTTGTTCTTAGACTACCAATATATTTAAATGGAATATGACGCCTCATTGTCATGTTAGATACATTGAAATTAATACATTTAATTAAATCAGTATCATAAAAAATATTTATGTTAACTTATACAAAACACTAACTCTGAAATCGTTCATAGTTAAAAATAATAAGTTTATGAGTAAGGCCCAATGAATATAAAGTGTGTATCGCGACTCGCGATTAATCATAAAAACAATGTATACATAACATTATTATAAAATATCAAGATTTCATATTACGAAAAGCGGACTTAACAATATAATGTAATGAATTAAGATTCCAACGGGTGTTTTTTTAAGCGTGAAACAACTTTAAATAAAAATACAATCAGCAGCAGATATTTGTTAGAATGAGTATGATCTTCAAGATAGTGAAAATATGCCTTCATTTATAAAAAATATTGCGGCAATTAGCCTTCACGACCAGTAATTGCGTAGGGCATTCTGTCGGTCCAAAATTTTTCCTCTATTCCAAATAAATCCGACGTTATTTTTGAAATGCTGCGTGTTATATTGGCCTTCATTGTTTCAAAAAATGTAAAATTGTTTTTATATACCATTGACTTTTCGTAGCTCTATAGGAAATAATCCAATAGCGTCAAATCACAGGATCATGGAGACCAATCAACTGCATCATTTTGCTTCAAATGTGTTTGTTTGTTTCTATTAACCATGGACTTAAAAAAGCCTTATAAGAAATAAGCCGATGGGGTCAAATCACAAAAACGTGGAGGCCAATTAACAGATTGTATGGATTTACGAAGAACCCTATACGTTTAGCGAACTGAACACTGCTTTTTATGTTTCTACAATTTTTAAGCGTTTTTCAAGTGTAGGACATTCCATTATTGATTTGAGTATTGTGACACAGCACAAATGTGAAAAAATCTAGTAAAAAGATACAGTATTAACAATCGAAAGTTATAACATGACAAAAAAACACCCGTTATATTAATAATGTTGTTGGATGTCAGATTTACATATATGGGATGGTAGGAATGTATCCTTGAACTTTAAAGTTTTTCATCTATAAATTAGACATAACAGAACTTACATTTTCACTTTCAATATAACCAGTACAGAGCTTGGTACCTATGTACATGTACACGTAATATATGCTCGGTTAAATCCGTGCGCATTTTCACGACTTGACCTTCAAGTCTTGAAAGCTTAACAAAAGAAACCCATGTCAGGTTTCTGAAATTAGAACACTTCTGCACATATGAATTGAATGCTAATTATTAGTTTTGAAAAATTAGTCCGTGTCTTGAGAGTTAAAGAATTAAGTTTTGTGTGTGAACTTGAATCAGAATTCTCGGAAAGTGTTTTCGATTCTTTGGCTACTCTTAAGTGAAAAATCTAAAAAATAAATTGAGAGGAGATAAGTCACCTCGTAATGTAGTGGTTATTAATATGAGAATATAAAACAACCCATTTTGCCAATTTTGACGGCATCGGAACAATAATAATTTTTATCTATTTTTAAAATTGATTAAATATTTGCGTTCTTATAATTTAACCAAATATTTCAATTAAAGGGGCTATTTTTAATTAATAACTCATAAAACGAAAATAGGATTTGAGTTTAGGGTAGATTAGGGTTTGAACCTCAGACCTTTGATCCGTGAGTCGATGTCACTAGCCACAGGACCACAACTTGATTTAACGTTATATTTTTTTAATTAAACATTTTTAGTACATTTTGCTCTATAGAGACGTGCTGCGATTTGCACCCGTAGTTATTTTTTAAATTTTTATTAAACTTACGGACAGAGTCCATTTTAAACATATTTTTACTATAACGAAAACGACATTTATATACAGTAAAATAATATTATAAACCCAACAAAAAAAAAATGGAAACACAAATAAATATAACTAGCAGAAAATAAACTTTTACATGCTACGTTTTATTTTATACGACCGACGTGGCCACTAAATAAATAATAAAATTACTAATAAGTAAAAAAGGCCAAACATCTTCCGAACGTTTCGACTCAACTTTTGATCTTTTTGACTTGTAGTTCTATATAACTAAATCAGGATCAGGTAATTCAGGACCAAATTATAGAGAATGTAAGAAGCCTGGAATTAGCAAATAAAAACTAATAATCGAAGAAATCATTAAAAAAAATTACATTTTGAATACGTGTCGTGGACAGCAGGACCTCACAGGGACAAACATTATGGGATCCGGATTGATTATAAATGTAAGAAATTTATTAATTATCGTTATTTATTTTTAATTGATTAGTAAAGTTATTAAATTTTCTACCAAAGTAATTCAGATAAAGATTTTTGCTAACAACTCTGATAATTCTGGATAGATTATGCAAGCGTATCGACTGAACTACTCGTATTTTACGTTTTTTTCGAAGATTATAGAAAAAAATTGCACTGTTGTAAAAATATTTGTATAGTTATCGTATCTTTAAAACATCAAAACTTAAAAAAAAAAAAAAATTGTAAGTTCTTTACGTGGTTTCAATGGGGGTTGCATTGAATTCACCCATTGAAACTACGTTAAATACTCATAACATTATTTGTTTAAATCGTATGTATCAATGCATAAACGTTAAATTGTGCACGACATTGAAAAATTTAAAAAAAAATATCCAAACAATACAAGTCTAGCATATATAAATTTGTGTCCAGTTGCATCAGTAAGGTGCAGCGTGTAGCAGTTGCAAGAGATTACCCCAGGGCTGGACGTGATGAACTCCATTGTAAGAAGAAAGTTTTGGAATTTTCCGCCAGGGAGTTTTTTCTCTGGAAATTTCCAGTTATAAAGTTTACGGGGCTGGACCAAACTTAATATAAAGTTGGCCCATGCTGTTGGGGAAATCTTCTAGGTACAAAACTGGGTGGAGAAAAATGATATATTTATATATTTATCTTATCTGCATGTTCCTTAATGATTTCTTTACAAAAACTCCTTGGAAATATTGTATAAAATTATGTATAATATGTTTTCAATTTAAATTTAAAAAAATATATATTTTACTTTCTGCGGTGCAGAATAGCATTTCTGAATGAATTAATTTTAGTCTATAGACTTTTCGATTGGATATAATTTTTGTTTAACTGAGTTGTTAAACAATAATTTTCCTATAAGGTACGAAGATATTTTTCCATTGTTTTTTTTACATGTAAAGTTTAAAAATATACATAAAATTATATACCCACACATAAAATATTTATCACAAACGTTTGTTTTAAGGTAATAGTTTTTTGTTGTTGTTTACTGTTACTAAAAGCATTTTGTTTATTTTTTAAATATATGTACTTAAATTTTGTTACACCGCATATAAACGTATGTTTTGTTTCTATAAACAAGGTTACGGAGATTAATTGGGCAATTTAATACATTCGCCTCCAATTAGCATACAACTATATGTATCCCGCGTAAAAAATATATAAAAAAGTTGGATAAAGTACTATAATAACATCGCAAAAAATAAATTAAATAGATACGTTAAGATAGTTATTTATAACACTGGAAAAAAACGTATAAGTTAAGTATATATACAGTAATAGCAAAACAGAAACATTTAAGTTTTCATCTTAAACAATTCATAGATTATAAAGTAAATATGTTACACATATTGCAGAATGGTAAATGTTACACAGTGGGTAAAGTGGTCACTCAAACCATCCAATGACAGGTAATAAAATGCCTAGGTTATGTAATTTCATATTCCTTTCTCCAATATGTTCTTCATCTCTTTTGTAATAAAATAATCTTAATATCTTCCTAAAGGGTTAAATCCAGTCCTTGTCTACTGAAATTTGGACACACTCAAAAAATTTTTGATTAAACCAATTGGTTCACAAAGTTTAAAATTGAAAATATTTTTAGTGAATGAAATAATTCAGTTTGATTAATCTCACCCGCATCAATAAATGGTTCACTTTTTTACTTCAAAAAAATCAACAGTTGGAAAAATTTAAGAAATATGCATGTTAAAACATACGCAGAATACTGAGTGTTACACGAACACCCCTACACTATGTTTTCTGGATTGTTATTTTGAATATTTTTATCGTTGCATAACACGGGCACAGCTTAAAAAGTCATAATGTAACTTAATTATATAAACTGTCAATTAAACTTGAAATTCATTAATTGATTAATGAATACCATATAAAATTATAGAAAAAAAAGTAAATCTACAAATTTCAAATATGTTATTTCCAATACATCGTAAAATTTTACTCTTTCTTCCAATACATTGAATTTTGAAGATGATATTAAATTATAATTGATCAGATATTTATGTGTAATCCAATCGCCATTTAAAAATGAAACGTCAATTTCAAGAGCAAGAAATAGCGTTTTTCGGTAACAATAATATAAATGTTATTATTAGTTATCAGGTGGCGGTATAATCTTACCACGAAATCACTGTTATTGTCACCCAGGTAATGCCATTAACTCAGTTTTTATTTCGACAGTAAGCAAAAGGCATACTTTTGTTGTCATCTTCCTGACGTTATAATTATTGTGTATTTTCCATCCTAAATATCAGTTATTTCTGTTTATTTGTTTTACGTAATTTTAAACTAGTGTCAATTATTGAACCATAAGAAATAGACAAGTTGAGTGAGTGAAGTTTTGTTATAAATTAAAAATATTTACTATCTTTTGCTGTTAAAACCGTCCTTCAAGGGTCTTTATCCTGCAGATGTGGTAAGTCTAGATCCTTTTTCTTAATATAATTTCTTGTAAGAAAAAATAAAACGATGTACTAGTACATAATATTTGGTCGTATGAAATTATTTTCTGTGTGAAGTTTTGTTAAATTACAATAATACGGAATTGAAATTAATATATCGTGTTAATGATTGCTTTACTGAATTATTCACTTTTACATAAAACAAAAAAAAAATGTAAATAACAATAGATAATTTCACAATTATTAAACACATTAATACTTCTCCTTAAACAGGGAGTTTGTTTCACATTTTGTTCTATTTTTATGTCCTATTTAAAAGTTAACCTTGTGTATAATGGTCAGCGTGTTTGCCTACCATGCAAGAGGTCTCGGGTTTGATTATCGACATGGTTGATATGAAATATAATAAAGGGTGTTTTTACACTAGAACATGTCATAGTCTCTGGACCTTGAGGCGTGAGACTGATTATCTTAACTTCGTGTAACAAAAATTATAAAGATACGCCGCAATTGGTATATCAATACAGTAACTTATGCACCATTTGGTGCGGAAGGGAATGATGAAAATAAAATAACAACACCTGTAGTACAAAATACATATATTATGAATCAACTGCGTTTTAAATTATCTAAAAGGAAAATAAATAAAAATTAGAATTAATACGATTTTTAGTTTTTTTTTAATAAATCTACTTTTTTAATGATTAATGATTGAGGTTCTTTTTTATTTAAATTTTCTACTTTCAATAGGTACCCAGAGTTCTTTTAATATTAAATTTGACGGATAGGATATTATTAACTCCTTAAAAACTGTGCTAAAGAATCTCTCAGAAAACGGTGTTGTAACATCGTGTTACATTAAGCAAAAAACCAGATATTTTGAAATACATGATATAAAAACAAAAAATGAACACACGTATCGTCGGTGTGCTTGTAAAACTTCCTAAATGCACTATCGACTATACTGAGAAAAATAACTTTAAATGTTTTACTCAACCTTTTTTCGAACATGTTTTTGACATGATGTATACTTATAAAACCATCGTAGTTTATTTTAATCAATTCATTAATGGATTTAACCAAAAAACATTTTTTTTAAATTGTCAGTGTTTATATATAATAACTTTGAAACTAAACCTATGAGATTTTAGATGATTTTATAATTTGATAAAGTTAAAAGAATGGCATATAACTGCATTTATAACTTGTTTCCTAAAATTTTGTCATTTGGAGGATTTTTTACATTAAGTTTTCAGACGATATCTTTATGTACATAATTTCTCTGTACGTGTGATGTTACTGAACTTCTCCTAAACGGCTAGAACGTGCGGTTTTCATAGAAATATAGATCTTTGCACTATGCGTGTTCGTAGATATTAAAATCTTCAATCTAATATGTAAAAAAGAAGTAAGGAGCATAAATGTTTTATTCATCGATCTACCAGGGTCGCATTTGAGGAGAATGCATTTGCAAAAAAATGGAAAGTTTGTTTTTAAATGTTTACATACATCATTCGCTTTATATGGAATCATAATCAGATTATTTCCTTACATTTCTGATAATTTCTTCCTATTCATTTATTTTTACTGGATTTGTTGTAATAATACTAAAATAATATTAAATTCAACACATATTTAAAAATCGTATTCCTACATAAGTACACCCCTCTGTTGGTGAGAAGACCGGAGTTTGACGTTTGCAAAAAAAATGCCATATTTGAAAAAATATTTATTTTATGTTTTGGAATTCAACCATAAACAAGTACCCAGGTACCTACTTAAATTCAATATTTGAATGTAAACAATTTTAAGTTTTAGAATTCAATCATAAACAAGTATCTACGTACCAACTTATCAATGAATGAATGTCTTTACTAAGGTAATATCAGGCAAACCAACGTTCGGGCAGGACAACCTCTGTCGGGTCCGCTAGTGTCCTATATAATATGTATTCTAATAATATATTTTCCATAATTTGTAAAAATAATCATATGATTTATGTCAGTTATGGCAAAATAGTACGTAATTGGTTGAATTTAAACAATCAATTTTATTATTTATTCAAATTAATAAATAATAAAATTGATTTCCAAACCTACTTGAAAGACTTCCATTGTGTGTGCCATCTAGACCGACAAGACAAAATCTTCTGTTTTACACTGAAAACGCGTCAACAAACTATTTTAAACAATCTACAATACCTAGAATATGCGACTAATATAACAATATATTTACTGAGGCTGATATTTTTTGTGACAATGTATGTAAATTTAGGTCAAAAATTATAGGAATTTTAAGAGAAGCAGATATTTACCTTTATTAATATTATTAAATACATATTTTTCATTATGTGTCTTTTACATTTATTATATTGAACATAATTTAAATTATTGTATTAAGTGTAAACGATTTGTTTGGTGTGTGCATGAGTTTCTTATACGAATATACAAATAAATTGGCAATATATGTGTAGGGGAAGGGGGGGCTAGTTGTTACAGGGGCAAGTTGTTACATTGTAAATAACTCCCCGACCACTAGGTTCTGTGGCGTACGTGTCACACAGCATGTCTAGGTATCGTGTCCGCAGTGCTCGACGGAACGTTGCTCTTGCCGGTCGTGCGTAATTCAAATAAAACCGATTATAGTGTATTTCGTATCTGAAAGTAACTTTCGTTAATTGATTTTGAAGTTTAATTGTTCTCCAACCATAAAAGGTAAGTTGATTCAAAGTAAATTGGTAAAAGTCTACATGTCTCTGCTTGCATTCAGATAATATATCGAAATAATAACACTTTCCGTGTTAATGTTATAACAATTTGTTTTTATTTTGGGTCAGAGGGGCTAGTTGTTACAACAATGTGGGGGCAAGTTGTTACTGTAACAACTAGCCCCACAACGTTTCCCTTTTACTTCAAATGGCATGTTTATATAAAAATGTTAAACAATTTATTATTATTGTTCTAGAATTTATATAACAATGGTACGGACATATAAAAAAAAAACCAATAGAGGGGAAATTTCCGAGGAGACCTACAAAAGAGCAGCTAAAGAAGTAACAGAAAAAAAATTATCTATTCGAAGAGCTGCCGAAGTATACAAAGTAAATTTTATGACGTTACATCGTTACATAAAACGTCAAGAGGATGGTCCAACCACGTCTAACTTAGTGGGTTACAACAAGCCTCGCCAAATATTTTCTGTCGATCAGGAAAAGGAACTTACAGCATACATAAGTAAATGTAGCAAAATATTTTATGGCTTATCAACTACTGATGCAAAGAAGTTAGCATTTGAATATGCTTTTAAAAATCGAATCCCTTATCCCATGAATTGGAATGATAAAAATACAGCAACAAAAGATTGGTTGCAGGGTTTCATGAAACGAAATGGGACTTTGTCAATTCGCACGCCGGAAGCAACAAGCCTGAGTCGGGCGACAAGTTTCAATAGGCACAATGTAAACGAATTTTTCAATAACCTGGCAAATGTCTATGAAAGATTTCCTTTTGAGTGTCAAGAAATCTGGAATTTGGATGAAACAGGCGTTACAACCGTCCAAAAACCTTCAAAAATACTAGGTATCAAAGGTGCGCATCAAGTAGGAGCAATTACATCTGGAGAAAGAGGGACTCTCGTCACAGTCCTATTAGCAGTTAGTGCCAGTGGAAATTCAGTTCCGCCACTTTTTGTATTTCCTCGTAAAAATTTTAACCAACATTTTGTAGTTGATGGTCCTCCTGGATGTATAGGGACAGCAAACCCAAGCGGATGGATAAGTTCAGAAAGTTTCATATTATTTATGAATCACTTGGTGAAACATGTAAGGTGCTCAAAGGAAAAACCAATTTTACTAGTCCTTGATAATCATTCATCGCACCTGACAATTGATGTGCTGAATTACAGTAAATATAATGGAATAACTCTTTTATCGTTTCCACCACACACATCACATAAGCTGCAACCCCTCGATCGATCGGTATATGGTCCTTTTAAAAGATTTACAAACAGCGCTGCAGATGGGTGGATGAAAAATCACCCAGGCCAGTCAATGACTATTTACGATATACCCGGAATAGTTAAACTATCTCTCCCGCTTGCCATTACACCTAATAACATTATGTCAGGCTTTCGAGTAACAGGTATATGGCCATATAATTGAGACATCTTTTCAAAGGAAGACTTTGAGCCTTCCGAAATTACCGATCGTCCAATGCCTGATAACGTTAATGCTGAAAAGGTTGCTTCTGTGGTCAATGAACCACATTCATCTTCTCCTTTACAACCTGCAACCTCCAGTGGTGAAGCTCTACCTCAAAACCAAGAAGCTCAATTATCTATTTCCACGGAACCGCAACCATCAACAAGTGGCATCAATAAAATACAACATACCACGCCTGAACAAATTAGGCCATATCCTAAAGCTGGACCAAGAAAGGGAGGTAACAATTCCAGAAGGAAAATAAAATCAGCAATATTGACTGACACTCCGATTAAGAACCAAATCGAGCTGGAAGAGAGCTTGAGGAAGCAAAAACAAGCCGCCAAATCAATTAAAAAAAACATTACGATGGGTGCCTTTAAAAATAAAAAAACGTCAAAGAAACTGAAGAAAAAACAAGTGTTGGATTCTTCTTCCGACTCAGAACACGAAGAATGCCTGTGTTTGGTGTGCATGGAGAGTTTTGATTGCTCCAAACCTGGACAGGAATGGATCCAGTGTACCAAATGCAGTAAATGGGCACACATTTCTTGCATTCGTGGCGATAAAGTTAATTTTACATGCCCAAATTGTGATTCGGACATAGATTTAAGCGATTAAATATTCAAAACTTAATTTTACATGTTATTATATACATTCTACATAATTATTGTTAGCAATTACATTTTTTTTTAATTTTTGTTTTTGTTCGTAACAACATGCCCCCACGTTGTAACAACTTGCCCCTGCGTGGGGCACATTGTTACAGTTTTTTATTATTTTTAAATATGCTATTATTATTTTTGTGGACTTTGTTGGAACACATTTTAATTGTTTTATTATATTTAAATATGTGTACATTAAGATAAAATCAATATTATGTGTTTGAAAATAAACAGTTACCAGATATTCAACGTTTTATTTTTTTGTAACAACTAGCCCCCCCTTCCCCTACATACTGTTTGTTTACCTAATAAAATAAATAAAATAAATAAAATAAATAAAATAAACAAATAAAATAAAATAAATAAAATAAATAAAATAAATAAAATAAATAAAATAAATAAAATAAATAAAATAAATAAAATAAATAAAATAAATAAAATAAATAAAATAAATAAAATAAATAAAATAAATAAAATAAATGAAATAAATGAAATAAATGAAATAAATGAAATAAATGAAATAAATGAAATAAATGAAATAAATGAAATAAATGAAATAAATGAAATAAATGAAATAAATGAAATAAATGAAATAAATGAAATAAATGAAATAAATGAAATAAATGAAATAAATGAAATAAATGAAATAAATGAAATAAATGAAATAAATGAAATAAATGAAATAAATGAAATAAATGAAATAAATGAAATAAATGAAATAAATGAAATAAATGAAATAAATGAAATAAATGAAATAAATGAAATAAATGAAATAAATGAAATAAATGAAATAAATGAAATAAATGAAATAAATGAAATAAATGAAATAAATGAAATAAATGAAATAAATCAAATAAATGAAATAAATCAAATAAATCAAATAAATGAAATAAATGAAATAAATCAAATAAATAAACTACCTTTCTAAACACAAACATTTTGTTCCATTAGTCAGTATAAAGTCAATTGTTTTGTGATCTAATAAATATACCTATCACAATTTCAGCATTCCATCCTCCATTCTAATTTGCATTAGTGTCTAGCTATTTATTTAATAATAATCGTTATGGCCGTATTAAAAATCGACCCTACGAAACCAGATAGTCTCCGCTTGTTGGTCCAGACCTAGACAATGTGGTTTTTGTTAGTGGACCACAGAATTCGGTCTTGCTCACTCAACACATACACAACAAGTTACAGCATGCGTCATTCCTTCGCTATATGCACAATGCTTGACGCTGTATTCGGATACCGTAGTTAATAATGTAAAGCTGTGCGGATACTGCTGGTGTATATTATATTACTCCGGAGTTGGACTCCGCGGAAGAACATATCAACTTAAAAACTAGTGCAAATAAATTGTCTAGTTATTACAGTTCCATTATTATTATCCTTGTTTACGAATTAATAATAGTTATTTTAAACATTAATGTGGTCTAAATTGTTAATTTAAATCAAATTATTGTTAATGTAGGTTAAGTGTAAATAATCGATGTAATTTATAAGTTGTATGTATGTAACTCAGCAGGACTTTAATTTAAGACTATTTTGTAAATATTTTTGAAAAAAAATAAAAAAATAAATTTAAATTGTAAATAAGTTAAAAATATTAAACTATAAAGTAAATACTAACCTCCTAAATAAATTACAAATAAATGCGGGATTGAGAACACTCAGACATCGGGAAATATTTAAACTGCTTTTGTTTTCAAATTGTGCGACATACCACACACCTATGGCCCGCATGTGTCGGGAATATAATATATACTACCGAAACAATAAAATTGAGGTTTTTTATGATACTCTCTCAGTTTCTACGAATAATCTTTTAGGAATAAATCTTATTTAATAAGTACACACGTACAACTTATTTTTTATTGCATTGTATCTTGTATAAAAAAATATTCAAAAATATGTATTACATCTTAATATATAAATCTATTTTGTGTAATTCTATAATTGAAGGTATATATATGTAAAATTGTGTTGACGAATGCTTTCAAATTGTATGTTTTCTAGTATGTATCTTTGTTGAATTACCTATTAAAATAAAATAAAAAAATAATAATTTCTAAGTCCATGGAACTAAAGTCCTATGTTAAGTTTTGACAAATAGAGTGGATACTAATACAATAAACATTCCAAAAAATATCTCCACGTCCCTATTTGAACAAGATGGTGTATATGGCACTGTATTCGTACTGCGAATGCAGCGTATATTAATCGTTTGGCAGCCTCCGTGGTGTAGTGGATAAGACGCTAGACTCACGCACGGAAGGTTCCGGGTTCGATTCCCGATGAGAACACAAAAATTAAAAATGTGATGTTTCTTAAGCCTGGGTGCTCTGTGATGTAATTCACCACTGTAATTAGGCCTCTTGGCCTGTTGCCACCTTAAACTTTTTACTTTAGTGAAATGAGCAAGATATTTTATGATTTGACTACCATTGCAGTGCTCTATAAATTATAAGATGTGGATAAAAAATGTTTTTTAAAAAAGTTTATAAAAAATGTTTGTTAATCATAATAAATATTTTGTTTAACTTACTATGCTTAAAATGTAATTAAATGAGCAAAAGCGAAAAAAACATATATACTTATAAAAAACTTAACATTATACTTATTTGAACCGGGCTGTGGTCCCGTGGCTAGTGTTGCGGTTTCGCAGATTAGAGGTCCGAGGTTCGAACCCCACTCTACCACTACTCGATTTTCATTTTCTTATAATAAGTTATTAACAGTTTGTTAAAAATGACCCATAAAATTGAAATGTTTAGGTCAAACATGGAAATGCAAATAATTCTTTAAGAAATAACATGTGACAACTTCGTGGTCGACTAAATAAATGAAAAGTTAATTACTCGATTTGTATATAAAAGTAAATAAAGTATAGACCAAGGGTTGTAGTCCCGTGGTAGTATTATGGACTCATGGACCAAAAGTCCAAGGTTCAAATCCCCGTTTACCACAACTCGGTTTCCATTTTTCCAGCACAAGTTATTTACAACTTTTAGGAAATGGTCTGAAAATTTAAATATTGAAGTAAATAATAAGAACTCGTATTTTATAAAAAAAATCATTTTGTTCCTAAATGATAACTAATTAACGGCAGAAATCAGAGAGTACCTGGCGCCAGGCATTCGCTGATACCTTACGTTTTCATTAATAATTATAACATAAATGCCCAACAAAAAAAATAAATATATTGTGTACATGTTTGTCTATTTTTTCAATTCACATATATTTTTTGTAGATGTTGCCACTCCACTAGCCCATAGGGCACGTTCCGGAGTGTCAAATGTACTTATTATTATGTTTGAAGTGTATATCGTCCTTTCTCAACACAAGACTTTTAGTCCTATGGAGTTGGGACTTATGTTTTAAATAATGTGAAACAAACTAATGTATGTAAATAAATAAAGAATAAATAATATATCTCTCATTTAAATAATAAACAATTTCATTTTAGTATTTATAATAATATTTTTATGAATTTAACACGGGCAAGAAATAATAACATTATTTTATTTGACACAGCATTTGAACAAAGATCAAGGATTTTTTTTCCGGGAAAGTATTTAATATGCTTCTACATCAAATTTAATAAACCGACTATTAGCAATTTTTCAAAACAGCAATTGAAAACTGGCCTAAAAAAATTAGGATAGAAGAAATAAATTAAAAATCGAATAACACGTGAAAAAAAAAAAAAAAATTGAACACTGTTTAGTCTTCCTTGGAACAAGTTTCTTAAGAAGGATAAAAAAAATTATTTGGTATATTAATGAAAAAAATATATGTATGTATAAGAAAAAGATAATGAAGGAATCCTAATATATTTCAGAGTTATGACGCTATCGATGCATTCTCAAGTAAACGAAGGCGTAAAATATAAAATCAACTAATAGGCCCATTCCACACGTATTGTCAAAATTCACATTTCACGGTAAAATTAGGGTGGATTGTCATTTTTATTACAATATGTATAATATGTTTTATTTATGTTCAAAGCATTAACTTTGTGGTTAAACGTTTTAATTAATGTTAGTAAAAAATAATAAATAACATTTATTATTTTATTACAAATGTACTCAGCGGTTGCTCTTAGGTAAAAATCCTGTAAAAAGAAATCTAGTGGAGATTCAAACGATTAAACTCTATGTTTAGGCGGATGAAGAATAGTTTTGCAAAAGAAATAGAACCAGTACCCTAAAACAAGTGTTGTCGACTCGATGGCTGCTCCTAGACCTTAAATCCTAGAGATAATTCTGCCTCGTTGTGAAATGTTTGACGCGTTTGCCTATCATTCTTGCGGTCCTGGGTTATATCCATGCTAGATTGGGCGTGAAATATTATTTTGAAAGGCGGTTTTACACCGCTATATTTTAATGCATCTAGACTGGTACCTGAAACGTAAGACTGATGACTTAATGTAAAAGATTATCAAAATATCGTCGGTGATACTGCAATAGCACCCGGGGTATTTTTAAATGGTTAAAATCGTATATGATAGCAGAACGCTTTGATCCTCTGCCGAAAAAATCAATTGATAGTTTGGCGGTATTTGTTTATTTATTTTTCACATAAACGGCATAAATTGCTTTGAACATATATTGAACATAAGTGTGAAAAAAAAACAACAAATATAAATACATAACAAAAAAGGTTAAATTGCATAACTATAACAATAGTAACAAGCAGGTAGTAAAACATTATTAAAAATAAAGAAAAGTTTAAGAATTATATTGCGAGAGAAAAAAAAATCAGACTCGTTTTATAACTTTGAAGTCCAGAACCTTATAAATATCAGCCTTATACTGATTACCATATCTGTGGAGCCTAGGGATAGGCGAGTGCATGTGATAGTTATTGCAGTATTACCGACGATATGTTGTATTTTGCATCCTAAAGCAGTGCCCTTTGCACAATTATGCACGGAAAGCGGAATGGTGAAGATGAAATAACTATCAAAATAAAAGTAATTTAAGTTTAGAAATTAGAAAGCCAAAGAAGTCTGTAATATTTCATTACGATTATTTAAAACTACTATACGGTTTTGAGATATAATACTCATGTACTAGAAAATAACAAGGAAACAACGCTCAAACTCATTGTTCCTGGACTGGCGCCGAAAGCGTTAGACTGACAGCCTTACCTTCATTTATTTATTTGACTTTTTGTACATAATGTTATTTGTACATTGGCGGGCTTATTGCCAAATGGCAATTTCTTCCAACCAACCAATAAAATATAAGTTTTATTTTAATAATTCAAGTTACATGACATATTCAATAGAGAAAAAAAAGATTAAAAAGTTAAAAATATATAAAAATAGAAATACCTACACGTATTTGTTTATAAATTACCTTAAATCAAAACTATTACTCAATGGGAAAAAAGAGGAAAGAGAAAAAAGGAAAGGAATTGAGATTAAGGAAGAGAAAGGAAATGTTTCTTCAGAGGTGATTTAAACTGAGATAATGTAGTAACATCTTTGATGGTGGATGGGAGATGATTCCACAGTCGAGCCGCATGGACACTATATGAGTTAGAGAAGAAAGAGGAATTGTGGATGGGTATTAAGAAAGTGCCCTAAGAATTAGAACGAAGAGGTAAACCATGAACTGATAAGCGTTGAAGTTTTTCACGCAGGTATATAGGAGCGTTAGGACTATGAAGTACATGGAACAGAAGTGAGAGGGTTCATGTAACAGATGATCAAAATACACTGCGTGTGGTTTTAAAATATGCCCAACACAAGGTGCATCATTCCCCGTATTATAAAATAAAGAAAATATTAAAATATCAATACACCTTATGTGATTTTATCACGCGCCGTATGAAATGGGCCATAGACGCCAGTATTCAAATTTAATATTATTTATCCGTTGCATCAAGGTTTCTTAAAAGTGAATGTTAAGGTCAAGATCAAACATACAGACAACGTGTTTCAAACAACTTTTTATGACAACGGTTGACTTATTCGTTTATTTGACCGCCAATCTATAAACCTTGTTCTACGAGAACTACCGATTAGGTACGGTAACACCCGAACGATGTTTGGTTTCTGAGAAAACGTTAACTTTTTGCCCTTTTTACCGAAGCAATTTTGGAGAAAATGTACCACGGTTGGTCGCATATAGTTCACTATGCAACGTCATTATAGTACCTCAGAAAGATTGATTGCCAAGGTTTTTAATCTTTTCATAATATTTTTTATTAACAAATCGGGTTGTGGTCTCGTGGTTAGTGTTGCAGACTCACGGATCACAGGTCCGAGGTTCGAACTTCCAACCCCACTCCACCTGAAATTTATTTACAATTTTGTAATAGTGAGTTTTTTACAACTTATTGAGAATGGCCCCTAAATTTAAATATATGGGTAAATCATAGGAACGCAATGATTTCCTTTATTGAAAAATAAATCATTCTGGTTTCATAATAACAATAATATAAAAAAAAACTAACCATAATATAATTGAAAAAAAAAAGAATTAAATAAGTATAAGTATACAATGTTGTAAATACAAAAAATATAACAAAGGTATAAATGTTTAAATGGCAGACTTATTGCCACTGCGATTTCTTACAGTCTGATTTAAAACAAATTAAAGATACAATAATACAAAAATTTAATTAAAAAAAAATAAAACAAATAAATAAAAAGTTAAGAAAGCAAAGTGGACATGTAGAGCTAATGGACATCAAAATAACGGCTAAAAAAATACGATGTGAATGTTAATAGATGCGGAAATCGAAGACACCAAAAAAGACATCATCATCTTCATTTCCGTTTCCGCACCCAGTGGTGCATAGGGCACTTTATGTGCAAGCCAAATTCAGCGTATTTTGATAATCTGTTACGCAAAGCTAAGATGATTAGTTGTACGCTTCAGGTGCCAGTCCAGGGATGGTGAAATATTGCAGTGTGTACCTTTAAAATAAATACTTCACGTTGACCCTGCCAGGAATCGAACTTGGCACACCAAGCATAGTTGGCGAAAGGGAAGATTTCGCGGCGGTAGGCAGAGAGGAAATAATGCACTATCACTCTAGACCCTCATTTGGACAAAGAAGAAGAAGAAGATGAGTGATATTGACATTAAACTTTTACCTTAAAATGCACATCGTTAGGTTTAACTGCTGCAAATTTATCGTGATCAACAAAAATGACGTAATTAGTGGCTAGTTTTAGTTTAGATAAATTAATAACCGCAGCCTCTAAGCGAAATAACCTTAATTTATTTGGCTCTGTATATACTCGTAATCGTGAATAAGTGTTTGTGTTCGTCTATGCTGATGAGATTTCATATTATAATCTATTTATGTTTACTTACCACTAGTAAATTTTTGATATATATTTTTTAAGCCAATCGACAGGCTTGCTAAGCCCTTTAGATTGGCAAACAAGATGTAAAAGTACATTGATTGAACTTAACTTAAACAATCTAACAAACAATTCAAATTACATCATCATCATTCCCTCATCTTGATATTGTTTTTGTTACATGAAGGTAAAATGATCAGTCTTACACTCCAGGTGCCAGTCCAGAGACTATGAAATATTCTAATGTAAAAACGGCTTTAATGAATATTTTATGTCTACCATGTCGGGAATCGAACCCGAGACCTGTTGCATGGTAGGCAAATGCGCTGACCACTACACCACGAGGCCGACAGTAGATTTTGAAATAACAGTAGGTATGAATATTGAAATTAAGATAAAATAGTAAATGTTACATAGTGGTAAAGCGATCTCTTGTCAGCTCATGACTGGGTTTTTTTATTTTATTAATTTGGTCTGTTCTCCATTCTTTGTCAATCGCATAAATCACATTGAATCAGTCCAACATCGCTTGCTTCAAAAAATAGCGTGGATGCTCGGACTAGAGAGAGATAATTATTCTTATGCTGAAATAGAGTCAATGTTAAATATTTCTAGTCTACAAAAACGTAGAACTAATATTGACTCCATATATATGTTCGGCATACTAAATTGTATAATCGATGTCCCATCATTACTGGGACAAGTAAAATTCAATATTCCGACTCGTAGGTTGAGAAACAATGAAGTAATGTTCATCGATCAGCATAGAACAAACTATGGCCTAAATTCTCCGATGACCCGCCTTTGTCGTATTGTTAACTCAAGACAAGATCTAGACTTTTTCGGTTTAATTTTAAAACGATTTAAACGAGCACTAAATAAATAGTCCAGATCTTGTCTCAATGTCCCTTATGTTTGTCAATGCTTCTTTTCTTTTTTTTAAATGTTTTAAACTATTATTTTATTATAATATTTAAACCTTATAAATTGTATACATGGACAATGTCCGTTAATAAATACATAGAAACAACAGTTGTTACATAAGAATATAAAAATATAGTCCAAACATCCGTTAAAGTTTTTCATAGATATAATGAGAGAACATGTCTTGGAAGAAAGGGAGTGGTTCGATGGAGCACGGTGATACTCTGGTTCTCTGGTCCGGTCTCCCTGAGACGGACAGAGCTTGCCGGGGTGTTGCTGCGTTTCTATCGCCAAGAATGATAGAGGGCATGAATGAATATGAATTTGTAAGTGAGAGACTCATGTTTGTCAGATTTAAGGTCGGACTGACAAGATTGCTTGTTATCATAGGATACGCTCCTGTCAACTCCGACTGTGAATCTGAGAAGGACGAGTTTTGGACGAGTCTAATGAATGTGATGAATGGGAAAAAAGATAGCGAAAGGATAGTTTTGGCTGGAGATCTTAATGGTTGGGTGGGAACAAGGAGAGATGGGCTGGAGTCAGCTCTAGGTATGTTTGGGGATGCAAGAGTGAATGACAATGGGAAAAGACTGCTAGAGGTATGCCTGGAATGGAACCTTTTTGTATCAAATACATTTTTCGAACATAAAGGAATCCACCAATACACATGGGAGAGAGGAAATGAAAGGTCGATTATCGATTATGTCATCATTGACTCTAGATTGAAGCCTGTAACTGTCGACACACGTGTGTACAGAGGGGCCGAGATGGAATCAGACCATTTTTTAGTGGTCTCAAGGGTGATTCTGTTTAAGGGATGGCGGTCCCAAACAAACAAAGTTCAGGCTCCTTCTAGAGTCAAAGTTGAAAAACTGCAAAATGCTGACATAAAAGATAATTTTGAAAGATCTGTGAGTCACAGACTGAACGAAAAAGATGTAGAATGTATGGGTATAAACGATATGTGGGAGTGTTTGAAAATAAGTATGTGCGAGGCGGCGAAAGAAGTGTGCGGTGTGACAACGCTAGGGAGAAAGAAAGGTGATGCGTGGTGGGACGACGAAGTCAAAAAACTCGTTAAAGAAAAGAAGGATGCGTGGATAAATTTGCTTGCTGTAAAAAAGAATACAATTGAATATGAATCGGCTAAACGCGTGTATGGTGAAAGTAAGAAAAAGGTTAAGCAGGGTGTATGTGAACGGAAGAAAAAATTGAAGGATGAAGAAGGAATGAAAATGACACACAATTTCCATGAAAACATTAAAGTTTTCTGGAAAGCTGTGAAAAACTCCAGGAGTAGCAGTGAAAGCGGAGGCATGACAGTTGTTAAAGATAAGGATGGAAAAATGGTGACTAGTGAGAGTGGAATAAAAGAGAGATGGAAGGAATACTTTGAGGAAGTTTATGAATCGCACACTGGTAACTCGGGCGGTGCCGATGTATCGACATTATCCGAGGTGTGTCTGAACGCAAATGATGAGGTAAGTCAGATTAGTATGAAAGAAATTATCAGCGTTGTCAAATGTATGCGGAATGGTAAAGCGCAAGGGTATGACTGTATTGCAGCAGAGTTTATTAAGTCGGGTGGCAAATTAATTCTCACATGGCTACATAAACTTTTTAACTTGTGTCTCAAGGAGGAAAGGACTCCACCTGATTGGAGGAGGGCAGTTGTTATGCCGTTATACAAGGGAAAGGGTTCTAAGGTGGAGTGTGGGAATTACAGAGCTATCAGTCTTCTGAGCGCTGTCGGCAAAATGTATGGAAGAATACTGATAGAAAGAGTAAGAAACGTGACCAAGGAGAAAGTATGGGATGTACAGAGTGGATTTATGAATGGTAGAGGATGTATGGATCAAATATTTGCATTACGCAATATGACAGAAAAGTTTTTGGCGAAAAACCAGAAGCTTTTTTGCGCTTTTGTTGATTTGCAAAAAGCATTTGATCGAGTTGATAGGAAAAAATTATGGATGGTTCTATCGGAGTATGGAGTGAGTGACAACCTTGTCCGCGCTATTGCTTCCTTGTACAAAGATAGTGTAGCGTGTGTAAGGGTAAATGGGTCATTAACTTCCTGGTTTGACATCCCTAAAGGAGTCAAACAGGGATGTGTTATGTCACCGTGGTTATTCAACATATACATGGATAAATGTATGAGAGAATTGAAAAGTATGGATGTGGGAGCGAAAATGAGTAATCTTACTGTCAGTTGCCTTCTGTACGCCGATGACGCAGTCCTCCTAGCTGACAGCGAAGAGGAACTGCAATCCTTGGTTACAAAGGTTTACGAAGTGTGCAAGGAGAGTGATTTGCTAATGAATGTGCAAAAGTCGAACGTCATGGTCTTTGAAAGAAATGTAACTATGACTGAATGTAAGATTGTAGTAAATGGAGATAGTTTGAAACAGGTCGAAGAATTTGTATATCTGGGTAGTATGTTTACTAGAGATGCTGTTGAAATGCGATCCCTCAGGCGAATGTGCGGAAAAACAATGTATGATAGGTGCCCTAATGTCGAAATTAGAGCAGAATGCAAGGCTGAGTTAAGCATTATCGACAAAATTAAGAAAGGTCTTTTGCGATGGTTCGGTCATGTGGAGCGAATGAATGATGAAAGAACGGCTAAAAAGATTTATGATGCGAATGTGTCTGGTTGTAGAAGTCGAGGAAGGCCGAGAAAGACATGGCATGATCAAGTACAACAAATTCTTGAAAGTGGTCATGTGAAAAGTCGGAATAATCGACGTGCGTGCATGAGAAGATGTATGAATGTGAAGGAAGCAAAGGAAGTGTGCCAGGACAGAGTGGTGTGGCGTTCTATCCTCTCTGCCTACCCCTCTGGGGAAATGGCGTGATGGTTAGTTAGTTAGTTATGTAAAGAAAAAAAATAATTTAAGACAATCGAAAAAAAGAGCACGTAAGAAGGTTAAGGGATGAGGAAATAGAGTAGAGGAGTGAAGGAGTGGAGGAGTGGAGGAGAGGAATTTTCTTAATATAGTTGACCAAATCAACATTTAAATATGATAATAACATAAACATAACATGGACATAATTAAAGGAACATAAACTTATTACACTCTGACAAATGTTTCAGTTTACAGTGTTTCAAAAAGTTTTTTTTTAAGCCATAAAATTTTGTATTAAAAATATCTAAATGGGGATAAAGTAAGTTAAATTTGGAGCAGCTTAAAAGTTCTGTAAATGCATAGACTTCCATATTACCTTCGCGGAATGTTAAATACTGTAATATGATATATATTTTGAAAATTGTGAAAAGTGCATAGTGATCGTAAAAATACAATAAGAAGTATAAAAATTAAAAAATATTTTCAGGCGTTATCTAGTGGAAACATTTTTAAACCTAGATGCTCTTATATGTTAATATGGTAGAATTTAGCTATATTATATATGCATCTAGCCATTCGTGTTTAAAACTGACAGTTATGTCAGAATTTATTTCTTTATCAAAATTGACTTACTTCTCTCTCATGTTTGGAATGGGCATTTAAGAAAAAAAATGGCCACCTCGGAAAGATTCAATCGTAGTTAAAGCTAAAATTGCTCTGTGGAATAATTTTTCACTTTTAATGAGTATGCTCCGTGGGAAATAAGACCCGTCGGTACATATCAATGAACCTTTCCAAAACTTAAAGACAGAATGTCGGTAGTATATCTTCGTAATCGTTCAGTTAACTTTGACATTATAGTGAAGGTGAAGGTATGATATCCTTAGCTTTCGATTGTAATCACGGCCCCACTCTTTATCTTGAGAAAAATCAACATATAGAAGAATGAGAGAAATTTGGGTGTTCAAACATAGACAGAATGGTGAAACAAGCCAATAACAAGTCATAAACCCTGTAAATTTATATTATTAGGATAAAATTTCTTCTTCCAAAATGTTTTTCATATCTGTTGTTATGCGCTAAAAATTAAGGTATTTATAAGCATTGCGTTGTCTAGAAATATATTTTAAAAAATATGCACATTTAAATCCTCTTTGTAGAAACAGTTCAACCCCTACCAGAACAAACTACTTCTACTGTTTCTTTTTTTGAAAAAAAATGTAAAATTTTATAATATAATAAGGAAAAACAAAACTAAAATTATTTGATCTCTTTAAAAATCAAGGGAATTAGAGAGTTATATTTAATTGTCTATAAAGTGAAATCGAATTTTATATACGGAAATGTGAATATTTGTATGAAAATTTGAGATATTGATTTCAATGATAATATTATTTTGTTTTTTTTCAATACTACTATATTTTATTATTATTTTGTTGATTATAATGATACTGTTATTTTGTATATTTGATTATGTATGAATCTACATTTGTATAGTTTATAATTTACATTTAAATACTTATGTCTGATTATATTTTTTAAATTGTATTCTTTGGAATTTTATTATTCATTACTTATATGTACCTTGTTTTTCTTGATTGTTATTATATTGCATCACATGTCATTAAATCTAAATTTAATTAATTTTACTACGTATTTTTTCTTGTTGATTATTATGGCTTGACACGGGCACAGCCTAAAAAGCCTTAATAAGTTAACTTATATTTAAACAAAGTTGTTGAGAACATGTTTTTTCAAAAAAGAATATGAAAATTTTCACACAAAAAATCATTTTTTTTATAGACAATTGAAGATAAGCAACTCTCTAAAATTTTCATTGAAATGTAGCCTATGGTGTTTCAGCTAGCAGTCAAAATAGATACTTACGTACTAGTATAAAACTAACGCCAAGTAAATTTAACAAATTTTTGCTTAAACTATTTATATAATTTAGTTTTTTGCTTCAAACCAAAAAAAGACAGTGTAATTTATTAAATTGTCATCCTGCACAATATTTTACTTCAATTTTCATCCTGTAATGAATCCAAGAACGTGTTCTGATTTTTTGGCAGTAATCCGACGATATGATTTATTTTTGTGAGACCGTTGATTAAACATGAATGAAGTATAACTGAATATGACCACGGTTTTCCGTAAGATTCACATTTAAAGAAGCATAAACCGTTATCAAATCAAATGAGTTTATAAAAAAAAACTCTGTGTATCCACCAAATACATTTTGATGTAAAACTAATTGCAAATAGGAATAAACATCTACTAGATAAAAAAAAGTATTAATAAAAAACCACAAAGTTCGGTAGTAAAAAAACAAAAGAGATTAGATTCTTATCTTGTGTGTTTTTAACATAAAAAACAGTAAATGATTGCGTCCTTATTATTGATGAATATGCTATTTTTTTTTTTAATTTCTAAAAGTTGTAAATAACGGTACTACATAATGTGAATAAAGTTACCTTTCCTTAAACGGCGTCGAACTTCGGACCAATAATTCGTGAGTCTGCGATACTGCCAATTTTATACGTAGGTAGACATACTTGTATATTATCTTTTTTATGCAAATTTAATTTAATTGATCCAAACTGAACAAATTTACTTTTCCAACTTGCTTTTTAGGTTCCCGCGTTTTCACTCTGGACAAATAGTTTAGGCATAAATGTAATAATCGAACTGTAAATATTTAAACCTGAGATTCCAATTTCTCCGTGGTGTAGTGGTCAAGGCGCTTGACTCACGCACGGGAGATTCCGGGTTCGACTCCTGGCGAAAACACGAAAAAAAACTGTTTTTTTTTTCAAGCCTGGGTGTTCTGCGCTTTAATTCATCACTGTAATTGAGCTTCCTATTGTAATGCTGGCCTATTGTAATGCATTTTTTAAAATTAAAAATAAATGTTCGCCACTATGACTGTTTTAGTCAACAGTCAATCAACAGGAATTTGTCCAAATTTTTGTAGTCAAGGACTGGAATCAACTCCCCGGGGAGCTGTTAATATAAACATATTACAACAGAGACGAAGAACATTTTAGAGCAGGTAATATGAAAGTCTAGGCATCTACAGGGATAATGACCTGTCATTAACTGGTTTAAGTGGCCACTATACACACTGTGTAACATTCACCATTCCGCCCATATTTGAACATCTATAATCCTTAAATTTTTTCATCTGTTGATGTTTGTTAAGTTAAAGATCTAAAACCTTTATTTATGCCAGTGAGATTTATCTGAAATTTTTTCAATTTTTATACTTCTTCATGGACCAGGTGGATTTATCCACAATATTTTGAGTATGTTAAAATTTTTGTGGACTGGAAAACGCATAAATAAAGGTTTAAGCTCTTTAACTTCACTAACATCAACAAATGAAAGAAGTGAAGGAATATAGAAGTTGTAAAATATGGGCGGAATGGTGAATGTTTCACAGTGTGTAAAATGGCCACTTAAACAAGCTAATGACCGGTCATAAGCCCTGTAGATGCCTAGACTTCTATATTACTTTCTCTAAATGTTCTTCATCTCTGTTATATATGTTATATGTTACTATCTTTTAATTTAAATAGTTTTTTTGCAATTCACAAATGTCTTCTGTAAATTAATTTTAGTGAAGTAATCGAGGTGGAACTTTTATTTTTCTAAAATATTGTGGTTACTAGAACGACTCAAAACGTTTTTATTTATGTTTATTAAAGTTTTTTTTTATTAACAATATTTCAATTTGTCTACGTGTTTGTAGACAAGGACTGGATTTTACCCCATTGGGAGATATTGAAATCAACAAATTACCACACAGATATAAAACATTAAAAAAAAGATAATATTAAATATTCAAGCGTTGTCTAGTACGTAGGTGAAATAATTCGGTAAGATAAATCTCACCCACATCAATAAAAGTTTCAGCTCTTTAACTTCACAAAAATCAGACGGAAGAATGGAAAAATTTGCATGTTCAGACAAAGCCAGAATATTAAATGTTATAGAGTGTGTAAAGCAGCCACATAGATCAGTCCAATGACATGTCATATGTCTTGTTAATGCCCAGACTTCCATATTCTCTTTTCAAAAATATTCTACATTTCTGTTGTAAAATGTTTTAGTTTATTTTTTAACCAAATTTCAAAAAAACATATTAAAAACAATAATAAAACGTATACGACACCGCTTTAATTAATTGAATGCCTATTATCAAGTCAATTTTAAAATAATATTTGATGTCGTATGCAGTTTCGGTCGTTTTATTTTAAAATCAAACGTTTTACAGGAGCACGTTTGCATTCAGTCGAAAATTGTCCAATTTAGAAATATCGCCAAACAGCAAAAAACCGAACTTCTGTCTATCGAATTTCATCGCCAGCGAACTGAATCGTCCAGACGTGAGATCGTCTCAAACTTTATTTCCAACTTCAGTGTGATTAAATAATAAATATAAAATATGTGACGAGTTTTTCACGATCAAAATAATAATTTTACGCCTTGGAAGATCAATATTTCCCACAAAACCAAAATCATAAAGTTGTCATCGGGACGGCCATTTTATTGCGACGAATTTACTTAATGTAGTATTATTTCCGATATTTTAACTAACGTAGTATTTATATAAAGTATTCATATTAAATATTGACAATATAAATACTGAAATGATTCTTCTTAAAACATATCCCTAACTCTATGAGCCCTGTGTTAGTTGGGATACAACATAATGGAAAGTGAAAGCATGCTTCTTATTAAAGAATACTCAAAATCAAAATAATTACTTTAACAATTTTTTTTATAGGCATCAGGGTCCCAGTTACAATGGGAAGTAAACATTTATTTTTAATGTTATCTACAAAGTAAAATTAAGTTTTCTGCATGAAAAGCAGAATATGCGTACATTTTTTTCTTATAAACATGTTCAATTATAGGTTACCGATGAAGATACTTTAAGTGTTCATGCAAATATACTCATTTTTGTACACAAATATTAGTTTTTCTTTATAGACAGTCGAAGATAACTCTGTTAACTTCCCATTGTAATCGGGGCCCTGGACAACAAGCTTAATAGTACTAAGGTATATGTATATATAAACCTATGCAATGTATCGCAGCAGTCTCTTGCAATGGTCTCTTCCTATAGATAAAATTCAAACCTGTCCGCTTATTCTGAAAATGGCTTTCGTTTTGGAGAACTTAATATGTTCATCCAGGACATTGAACACTCTTGGAGACATAAAAGAGAAATTTCTCTGAGCGAAAGTCGTACGTGTTTTTGGTATAAAAAATTCAAATTACAAGAAAACTTTTTACGGGCATTCTGCTGAGATCTCCTTCTTTAACCGCAGGACCAGAAATGTGTCAATGATTCTTTTTAAAAAACAATGTCCCAGATGGAAAAGTTAGGGGACATCGAAGCATCACTCTAAGAATTATTTTTCGTACATTTATTAGGGGGTTCATGATAGACGCCGTGCAACCTCCCCAGCCCACTATACCATAGGTAAGCAACTGACTGGAAAAGAGCGAAATACACAGTTCTGAGAGTGCCAGGGTCCAGGATATTCCTAAATAAGCATAATACACAACACAGCTTTCTTAATCTGGAAACCAGCGATCAATAAAAAAATCATAGAAGATATAGCCGGGTACAAAGCACTATGTCTGCACCATATCGCGATTCAAAATAAACAAATGTGTAGTTATGTTTTGTTGAGTTAGTTCATAACATCTAAAGAACTTATATAAACTTTTAATAACATTACTATTTTTTATCAAAATTTATCAAGAATAATATCTCGTATCAGTCTACTGCAATTATAATTATTGCATGTCATCATCATTCCATGTCCGCTCCCTAGTTGGAGCATATGGTGTCCACAAACGCGATTGTGCAATTGGTACACCAAATGTAGAGCATATCGATCGTCTGTTAAATGGAGGTAAGGTGATCAGCCTTACGCTTAAGCTGTCAGAAATCTTGAAGAGTAGAAGCACCTTTTTAATACGAACATCCTTTTTATTTTTTAAGTGTGAAATTGTCAGACGAAATGACTTAAAAGTAAAATATTTCATACCGTCGATGTATTGATATAAAGCGAAAAAAACATTTTTATGAAATTGCATATTATGACCTAATTGCATTTTTATGTATGTTTGAGAAAGTATCAATAAATATATATTAAACTTAAATTTTAGTCTTAATCATAATTACATACAAAATACGTTTTTTATTATAATTAAAATACAGTTTCACTAAGCAATGTCAGTAGAAAAACTTGACCTATTAAAATATTGAGTTTGGTCGTTTTTTGATTTGTATTATTAAGACTTCTTATATATATAATTGCATAGTAAATATAAAAAATGAAGATTTGAGCGTGGATTAGTTGAAATTTGTCACCTCGGTTTATGCACCCAATATTAAACATGTCTACCTGATAATTCCAAATGGCGGTCAATGAAAATTGCCGTCCAACTTTATTGCAATTTCACCGCACATCTTGAGTTTTATGCATAGAGACCGCAAGAATCATTGGGTGATTCCGTGCAGAAAATCCGTGGTATTTTTTATTTATTTATTTAAGGAATGCGGCCCAATCAGATCGGAGAACAGATTGGCAAGAGGAACAAAGAGAATTGATGCTTCCGATCGGGAAAAATTCAATTGATCTTTTATTCTTGATTGTTTCAATTGGTCGGCAAATCGAGCCAAAAATACATTAAATGTTAGTATATTCTTTTAACGTTTATTAAGAATATAATTTTTGTCTTTGTGTTTGATTTTTTAAATTTATAATATAAATTTTTAAATATTTTATTTTTACAATTTCTTAATTTTTCTAATATTTAGTTTAGTTTATTCAGAAAAAAATGCAAGTATATAATATCAAAAGATTTTTTTTTTGCATATATTTATAAAAATAAAAAAATAAATTTACGTATAAAAAAATCTTGTCTACATAATAGAGAGAGAAGTCATACAATAATGTGTTAATTTTATTTTTAATTAGTAAATATTTTCATTATAAAATATAAATTACAAAAAAATATACGGTGTTTTCAATCAGTGCTACACAAAATAGAATTATGTAGCAATATTTTCCTTGTCATTTTAAATAGTATTCTTTTTATATACTATATGTATGTAGCTTGAGAATATGTATTTTTGTTTCTAATGAAGCTGCTAGAAATATTTTCTTTCCATTTTGCATGTCAAGCACTTACTATTATTTTTTTTTTTGTGCTGCAATAGTGTACTTAAAATTTTTTGTCAATATACCTACGTCGTATTTCGGCACTGAATTGAATTGAATTGTAAATAATGGTAAATTATAACCGCTCACCCACTTATCTATGTCTGCTGGTTTCAAAACGTATCCGTCTCTTCATCAGGACACTAATTATACTTACACGAAAATCTCAATATACGCCTTCATCTCGAAGTCAGTAGACATAGAAATGTCGTTAGTTGGTTATTTACAAATATTAACTAACATTCAAAAAAATGTTTGAACACAAAGTTTATGCCTTGAATTTTAATAATTTAAAAAATATTTTTGATAGATATTTTGAAAGACCATCATTCCCTTTACCGCAACCCAGTGGTGCACAGGGCACTAACATTGGTAAACCAATAACGCATATTTTAATATTCTATTAAACGAAGGTAAGGTGGTTAGTTTTCCGCTTCGGGTACCAATATCCAGAAACAAAGTCATATTTAAGTTTGAACAATATTAAAAATCAATATTTCACGTCCACCTCGTAAGGAGTCAAACCCAGAACCCGAACACACACAAAACTGTATTCTTCATTCGCTTCGACACATTTTAAAGATACGAGGTATGAGGAATACCAAGGTCAAGACATTTACTTGGCTAACGGCCTGTCGTTGGCTGATTTTATTGATTACTTTATTCACTGTGTAAAATTCATCACTTGTCGAAGTTTTACCGCCACAATTTTATGTTCTCAATGGAAATCGACCCCGGAACCATTTGTGCATGAGTCAAGCGTCTTAGCTTAGGATAACGTTCGGGCAGGACAACGTCTGTCGGGTTCTCTAGTTTAGTTGGAAAGATGTTAAACTTACCTTGTTTTTTTTGTCGTTCGGAGTACGTACTTAAAAAAAATAAAATATTCCAGTATTGCGTTACAGTAACTCTTGGGAACGTTATTAGTTTGTATTATATGATTCAAATAAAAAAAATTAAAAAAAAAATTTTTGGAACGTTAGTTAGAGATTTTTGCAGTAAACCGACGCTTAAACCGAAGATTTTATCGGCGTCAAGTCATGCGGTAAAATGCTAGAACATAAAGCATTTTCAAGGTCCGCTTCAATTTCGGCTTGTCACACAACGAGTGCAACTTTTGTTGCCTAATTGCAACGTAAAAAAAATAATGCCAAGACACCGGAACAACAACGGCGAACCAAGAAATCAGTTAAAGTCGTATTATACAGAACGGAAAATTTCATGTCGAGTTTCTTTATTTATAAAATTTTCACGTGCGCGCATCCAATACAATGTTAACAACTTTATGATTGCTTTTAGAGTAGCTTTTACACGAGGACAGGACAATATTGTCCTGTCCCACCATCCAATTTGGAGGGCAAGACATTAGACCTTGGTACGTTTGTCTTAGAGCGGGCAAGCTGTCTCATCAGGATAATGGATAACCCCCAACATCTAAAAAATGCATTTTTATTATTTAGTTCGTTCTCCAACAATTCAAATTCGCCTTGGTTTTAATGTTTTTTAAAGAAATCTCGCTCGTATCGCGTGTCGTCGTGTTTTTATTTCACAGGGTTCCGCGTGTGACAGAAAGCCGAATTGTTTTGTTTTTCCATTTCTTCACTTCTCTCCCCAACTGTATTTATTACATCATTTTATTTTTTCGTTCATCTTAATACTTCTTAGTTTAGATATTTTACAACTATGATATTTTAACCATTCTTCTATCGCACCATATTTCAAATGCTTCAATTCTCTCGAGGTAGCTTTGGGAAGAGTCTAGTATTCGTCGTTTCCTTAAAGAAGTATTGAAAAGACACAGAACATCGTATAATTCGCATACGCAGGTTGAGGTTGAATTTTCCCTTATTAAAGAGGTTACCAATTTTGAAAAAGTAGTTTCTTGCCATTTCTTACCTAACTGTATTTTTCTGAGAGTGATCCCACTAATCGTTGAGCCACCATTGATGCACTCTTTCTATTTCCTTCATTCCCAATTTTAAAAGCATATTTTTGACTTGTTCATGTTCAGTTTTGCTGACAACACTATACTTAATTTTGGAAACATTTATTTTTAGTATTTCTGTGCAACAGACTAATTAAAAAATTGAAAACTCTAATAAAAAAATGATGAACGGCTTATTGAAATTGCACATGTTAAATAACTACTAACTAACCTGGACTAACAAGAGACAGGTGATTGACATGGACTCATCATATCAATAATTCAATTAGTAAAGTGGCGACATTATCAAGTCTCTTTATCAAAATCCAAAAAATTGTCCCAAAAACAGAAAAAACTCTAATGGGGAACTATAGGGAGCAGTAAATCAAAATGACATAAACAGACAACAAAGACAACACAATAAAATATTAAAGTTAGTATATGACTAACATAAACTAAAGAACTCTTTAAACAAACTAAATAATAAAAAATAACTCAACTCTCTCAACTAGAATCCTTAAAATTTATTCATAAATTAGACACTGATGGACGAAAAGCTAAAGCGTTAAAAAAATTATAGTAACCATAGACACAATTCGAGAATATCAGTACAATATCATAGACAATATTTTAAAACGAGACAAGGACAGTCGAGACTGATAAACAAGGGACTGAAATTTTACAATAAACTACCAGACAAAACTAAAAAAAAGACTCAGACAACCTTTACAAAAGATGTTAAAAATATTACCACTGACAATAGAATATGAATTTAAAAAAGAAAAAAATATTTGGTTCAATTAGTGTACGGATTACCGTAGGGGTTTATAAATAAATTTTAAATAATAAAAAAAAATGTATGCGAGTAATAATGTGCAAAATTAGCCATTTTCATTTTTGACAGATATTTCTACAAATCACGAGGAATCAACCAGACAATATCAAATTTTATAAAATACTTAGATTAGAGAGCTAAATCAATACTCAACATCAAATTTTTTGATGACTCAAAATATTATTGACAATATTTCTGATTCCGAATTCTGTTCACATTTCTGGCCGATTGGAGTTTTCGGATCCATGTGAACGAGATTTAAACAGTGCAAAAATGGTCACGTAAAGAACTTAACAGGATGCCATGTTGCCACAAAGTAAACGGTATCCATAACTGGAGAGATATAAGAAAATAATAATTGTTGTGTTTTTTCGGCATTATTTTTTTAGAGAATTCGCAAGATGTTATTATTTCGTCGGAAAAAAAATATTTGGATTTACAGCTATGAACAAATTACACCTGAGCGATAATAATGGCATAAGTTAAAATTGTTCAAAATTGACGTTGTTCAGTTAAAAGAATGCAGAAATGTCCCCGAATCTATTTCCAATCTACACATTTAACGACATGATTCTTTAAAATATTTATGTGGCGTTAAAACTGCGAAATATCAATATTTCAATTTAACATTTTAATGAAATTTAAGAAATAGTAGTGGCACACTTATTATTTTGCGATTCTGTAAACATTAAATACTAAATGGCACAAGTCAGTTAACTTTTAAGAAGTCCCTTTAAATTTCAATGAATAACTGAAAACTCGGGAGTTTTTTTTAATGCTATAGTAAAAAATAATATTTTAAAATTGTGCCACTGTTGTTCCTGAGGTGCAATATAATAGAAAAAAGACCTGAATTTATTATTAACTTAAAGATGGTTTTTAACAGATCTTAGTATTAATTATAAAATGACATATTCCAGTAAGTCTCGGAGAAGCTGAAAGCGTCTCCGTTTTTCGATCAAAATGCTTTGTTTACATTAGGGACAAATAATATAGATAATAAGTATAATTATAGATAAATTTAAGTTAGGTTTGGATACGCTGATGAAAAATACAGTTCTGCGTGTGAAATCGAACCAGAATTTCAGACAAGCGTTTTCGAGTTGATGGTTACTCTCAGGCAAAATTCAGAAAAAGGATATCGAATGACGATAAGTTGGCCTCGTAGCGTAGTGGTTGGCCCATTCGCCCATCATTTTTGAGGTTCCGGGATCGGTTCCTGGCAGGGTCCACGCGATTTTTTTTTTAAATGGTGGTTTTAGCACTGCAATATTTCAGTGCCACTGGACTGGTATCTGAAGCGTAAGACTGATCACCTTACCTTTCATGAAACACAAATAATCTAGACACGCCGCGATTGGAGTGCCAATGCAGAGCCCTATGCACCACTAGGTCCGGATACGGAAACGACGATTAAGTTGGATATATTTATTTTGATTATTTATACATTGTTTCACAAATTGACGTAAAATTGTAAATTTACAAGCTAAATAAATTAGATAATAATATCAATAATAATAGCTTATGAACAAAATTAAAAAATCTTCATCATAATACATTTTTTATGGTGATAGATATCTCTGGATTATGTGTAGTCTGTCTAGCTAGGTACGACCTGTTTTAAGGCAGACATTAGATTAAAGATTGTAGAAATTAAAGTATTTTTTTAATACACACGACAGCATTCTGCGTAACGTCACATCTCGTCACGATGAAATTACGTTAGAGCGTAAAAGCACGGTAGGCAATTACCCACAAAAAGAAATACTATTTTCTTTGCGCTTAAAACATGTGTATTTCAGTTAATTGTACTCACCGGAGATAGGTCCGATTAGACCCAGCAGAATTGAAAATTATCGATTATGTACAAAGCAATTTTTTTAAAGTCATTTTCCTTCACGCTTATGGTTCTTTAAAGAAATGCTTTCAAATTGAGCATTTAGGTGCTCTCAGATATTTTGAATTATAATTAAACTATATTTTAAAAATCCAACACCGAACTTAACTACTCATATTTTTATTATATCAGAGCATATTTTGAGGATGAAATATTATTGAAAAACTTTTGCGAATCGAGAAAATGGATACCTACAAACAGACTTCCACACGTGTCGTAGTCGCCAAATCCTGGAAGAACTTCAAAAAGGTGACAAGATAGATGGAGTTCGATATCCCAGGAGACCTTTTTGTAATGAACATATCCCCGGATCTACTACAAGATGAAGAAGAAGAAAAAGGAGAAGAATAAGGGAAAAACTTTTTTTATAAAATTAATAATTTAAGAGTCTAATCTGATCCACCACCGCCACGCTTATATTTTTTCGAGCTATCTGGCTTTAAGACATAGAAGTCAATAAGCTTCTTAGTTTGATGTCTCGATTAAAAAGATGGCACTTTATTCATTTCCTAAAATCAGCATTTATTATTGATCCATTTAAGAAATAATCTAAGATGAAAGGGTAGAAAAGCTAGAATTGAATGCCAATATGCAATATGCCAAAAGAGTATATAGTAGAAAAACGCAGAAGGACATGTTTCTAATAATATTTCGTAATACTAAAGTATGCATTAGCAACAAATGACATACCTTTATCAAAATAGCTTTCATGCACTTCATAATAATAAAATTAAGGCGTGATTGATATGAATTATAATAATTGCATAAGGAATCAACTCTTATTGAGTCCACAAAAAAAGACTGCAATCAAACATCATAAAGGCGGCCGACGTAATATATTTCGCATTGTTTATTATGCAGTTCACTTTCATAATGCGATTGTTTAATCAATATTCATGTGTTTTTTATCGGTTTTTAAAATTATTTATAGAACAACAAAATGCGTTTTTCGTATCGTTTTTTAATAATTAATTGACTGCAGATAGTTTGACTACATTAAATATCTGGGAACAGTTATTGACAGAAATCTACGACGGGGTCCAATTGCTGGTTTCCAGATTAAGAAAGCTGTGTCATTTATTCTGCTTACTTAGGAACATCTTAGACATTAACACTCTCAGAACTGTGTAATTTGTTTTTTTCCAGTCCGTGGCTACCTATGATATAGTGGGCTGGGGAGGTTGTGCGACGTCTATCAAGAACCTTCTAAGAAATGTACAAATGATATTTTTATAGTGATGCTTCGATGTCCCCCCGCTTTTACATCTGAGACAATGTTTCAATTTATAAAGGTACTGAACATTAGACAATAAAAAAAGAGCGATTGACACATTTCTGGTCAGGCAGTTTTTTTTTTTTTTTTTTTTTTTTATATAAAAAGAAATATTTGCGTTCTTATGATTTACCCAAATATTTAATTTTGAAGGCCATTTTCAACGAGTTGTAAATAACTCACTATTAGAAAATGCGAATCAAGTTGGGGTAGAGTGGGATTCGAACCACGGACCTTTGGTTCATGAGTCCGAGATACTAGCCACAGGCCCACAACACGATTTAGGAGTTACAAGAGGAGATCCCAGCAGAGTGCTTGTACGAGGTTTTCCTGTAATTTTAATTATTTAATACCAAAAACACGTACGACTTTCGCTCAGAGGAATTTATCTTTCGTGGCCCCAAGAGTGTTCAATATCCTGAATGAACATTCAAAACGAAAGCAATTTTCAAGAGAAGTATACAAGTTTGAATTTTATCTAAGGGATGAGACATTGAAGGAGACTGCTGCGAAACATTGCATAGATTAAGAGTGTTGTTCAGATGTTTATTAAAATTCATGTTCATGTAATAAATTAGATTTTTTGTATTCTTTAATTATATGCATACTTCCTCTTTCCATTTGTTGTATCCTAACTCAATACAGGGTTATTAGCCTCATAAAGTAAGGAATACGTTTTTATTTTTTGTAATATGTGTATTTGTAGGAATAAATAAATAAAAATAAAAATTGAATTGAATTTGTAGTTAAAAGTATTGAGTAATTTTGGCTTGATGGCCACTCTCAGGTAAAAACCCCAAAAAAGAATATCGACTGATTATTTCGCCTCGCGCTAGAGTAGTTAGCTTACCATTTTTCTGTCCGAGGTTTGATTCCTAATAAAGTCGACATTAGTTTTAGTCCAAAAGTTGGTTTTACACGCCAATATTTGACCGCCCCTGGATTGGCACCTTAAGCGTTAAACTTACTTTCTTGTAACAAATTGCTACATTCGGTTTACCAACCAGTGTCCTATGCATCAATGTGTGCGGATAAGGGATCAAAAAAACATCTACAGGTATATCCAAAATAGGGGTGATTATAATTGGCAAATCACGTAGAGGATTTTGCATTTAAAAAAAGTACCTATTCAAAGCCAAAAAAAGTCTTTATTGAGACATTTTCATTAACAGATTCTTTATTTAAATGTTATCCTTCGAGTTAACCCAAAAAAGCGAACAAAAAATGATGTGTGGGTACCCAAGTGGCGGGGATTAAAAAAGGACAATAGTTTTTTTCACCGAATATTTTATAAATTATCTGCTGTCATATTGTTGTGTTTGATCCTTTATACTTCTTTAATTGGGCCATTATTCCCCTACAAATAGTGACCATTAGTTGGCAGGTAGACATTAACTTGCCATATTAGAGAAAATCTCACAATCTTTGTTTTTTAACTCGCCTTTTCTACCCCTTTCTATGACAGATGGCCCAGAGCGATATTGCGAAAAAAATGTTATGCCGGTTCACACAGGAGTTTCGTCAATTTTTTATTATATTATAAGTAGTTGTATATCAATGTTTATATCAAATGCATTCACCTGTATTCAGAATACATAGGTATGGAAATAAGTTCGAAAAAATATTTGATATTTTTAATACAAACTCTGTTAATGCGTTAAAATGTAATCTCACTCGTTATTTTTTAGAAAAGGAATGAATTTATTTTAAAATATATTATTAACTTTAACTTTGTTTTTTTTTATACGTATTTTTGTTTATTTCTTTGTATTTAAATTGTACATTTGTGGATTTATTGCCAAATTCCAACTTCTTCCAACCAACTGACAAAATAAAGGTGTCATTAAGATTATTTATGCTTTCACATTGATCCAAAAAACGTATTATTTATAAAATCTTATTGTTGCATTATTTAGCTATCTAGCTAAATACTAGTCACTTTATGTTTATGTTAAATTATTCTCAATTTTTATTTGCTACATTTATATTTAGAACATAAGGTTTTCTCACTTCAATTTGTTATCTTTTATTTGTCATCTTATATATGTATGTTTCCTTTTTATTTTTTTGCAGTTTTAAAATAAATAAAAAATTACTAATTTGTTTAGTTTTAATTATTTAGTTGAATCATATAGTTATATTTCATATTATATATTACATAATGAATTGTTCACTGCTGTGACTATTTCTGTTAAACTTTTTATTGTAAAAGGTTCATTGAACCGTTGATATATAAATAAATAAATAAATATCAATGTTGACAGACTGTTATTAAAAAAACTTTTAATAACAATTGTTAGTAAATAACTAAGTAAATATATTTATCATTTTTTTTAAATACGGGGGTTCAAAGTTCAAACTTATCAGTAGGCTCAAAGTGAGTCATATCTTGCCGGAAGGTGTAATTTTATAAAATGCTGCGAACGCCCCGTTGCATTCCACTAGCAACGCGCAACCTGGGCAATGGGATCACACTCGTAATAATGTGATCAAAACAGAAAACGAGGAGATAAAGTGCGAGTTTCTAGCGCCTCCAAACCAGAACCAACCAGCTAAGGGAAGGTAACCCCAAAAGAAAAATCCACAGGAGAAGGCAACGGGAAACCACTATGGTCATGTTTTCCCAGTAATAACTATGGCGAGATTTTGAATAATCATTTGTCCTGGCTGCGGAATATAAGAGTATCGCAGGACCGAGATACTTTCGTTGGAGTGATCGCCAACGTCGGGGGGACCTGACGAGGCGTCGAAAGAAGATGATATGAATAAAAAATATTGATGGTCATAATTATATACTAGGAATACCAAATGCATCTCTCTCTTCAATCCGTGCCTCACGCCTGAGGATGGTGATTACGCCTGACTTCAGGCATAGCTCGTCTGTGGACAGCCTCCCTCCATCTGGAACGGTCTTGTGCTCTTCTATAGGCATTCGTCAGTGACGATTCTGATGATTCAGTGACTGTGCCGCTCCATCTTGTCGCACCAAATGCCACTTGAACATAAATTATATAGTAATATATATACAGATAATAAAAAAACAATACAACTTTATACAGATATGATAAAAATATGTACGTTTGTGTTTATACAAATAAAGTGGGTAAATATAAACGTAAATCACTGACAATAACGTATGTGTTGTTAACTTCTAACTTATATATTTAGATATTGGATAGTTTTTGATACAGCTTGGTAAATTATAACGGATACGCATTGTACAGAAGATTAATGTAGCGTATATTGTGAATCTATCTGAATAGCAAATTTTTACAAAAATGGCAAAATTATGCCTTTTAATTAATAAATTAAAGAAGGGTACGTATGTATAATTACAATACAATGCATTTTTATTCAAATCAATTTAGGTAGACAAATAGAATTTAATTTTATGCGCGACCGATTGTGAACCATCCTTAAGTTAAGGAACAAGTCAGTTTTTACTGAGCCATTTTGAGCTCCCGCTAAATTATAGGTTATGCCACAATCCGACACGGAACTAGACCTACTCAACACCTTTGCCGTGTGCTAGGGCAAGGCAGGTACACACACACACACACATACACCCAACACAGTTGAAACACATACATATACCATACGATAATCATAATAAATAAGTCGCGTTGGGGACAAAAGGAACCTGTTGCACAAATGACTACCGCTCGATTTAAGGGGAGAGTCTTTAAAAATATTGTTCATCAGGGCATAACAAATGCATCTTGTGACTGTTATTAAATACTGAAACATAATATTAAAAACTGAAACATTATTTTAGATAAACCCGAACTTCCCTTATATATTTTATCAAACATTCGTAGAAGTACTATTTTTATAAACGTACAAAGCTATTTAAAAAATATTTAGAACTGGGTTGTGATCCCGCGTCTGAGGTTCGAACCCCATTAAAAATATATAAAAAAATATTTAATGCACAAAATACACAATTTTATACACACAATTATATGTTTTTTATGTCCCGACTTGTTAGAAAATTCCATGTTAAGTCGGGACTCTTCGATATATAAATCAAAAATATTTATTAACATATTAAAATAATGTACAAAATAATCAAAACAATATACAAAATAATCAAAACGATCTACAAAATAATAATAGAAAAATATAAATAGTAAAAATTTATACATGTCGAAAGATGGAATGCAGAAAAGTTATATAATAATACGTATGATAATCGATATTAAAATTTTAAAACAATATACAAAATAATCAAAACAATATACAAAATAATAATAGAAAAATATAAATAACAAAAATTTATACATGTCGAAAAATGGAATGCAGAAAAGTTATATAATAATACGTATGACAGTGATGATATACACATTTACGTATAAAGATAATAATGAAGACAGCAGCAATGTTATATATTTTATATTTATTCCCGAAGCAATCTCATATAGTGGTCTCTACCCCTCGATACAATCCAGTTATGGATCTTCATCTTAAATAAAGACGTTGTTTTGGAGAACTTAATATGTTAATCCAAGACGTTGAACACTCTTGAGGCTATATATGAATAGTGTCTCCGAGCAAACATCGTACGTGTTCTCGGTATTAAAAAGTTTAAGTTACGCGAGAACCTCGTACGGGCATTCGGCATTCTATCACTACTTAATTGTCATTTTTTAATAGAGTTATTTACAACTCTTCAAAAATGGCCGCCGAAATGGAAATATTAGGGTAAGTCATAAAAACACCTTTTTTTTTAAAAAATAGTAAAATAAAAAGCTACATCTGCTTCCTAAAACACGGTTATAATTAATAAATAAATGTGCATATTTGAATATTTTTTTAATGTTACAAATTTTGACAATTTTTTTATCGACCAGTCTGTTTTTTTGTTGGCTATCGCTTTCAGCAGTACGCTTGCCAAAGTGCAAATATTACTGTAATTGAAGTTTCATAAATAAAAAAATAAAAAATTCCTAATGTATCCAAAATAAAACATGTTTATTTGATTTTAATTCTACTTTATTTTTTAAAATATACAAGAAGGTATAAGAGACGCGTTACGTCTTGTTAGGATATTTTTAACAATTGTCTGCATACACAATTTTTAAACATTAGCCTGCTCTAGAAAATGGAAAAGAATTTGTGGTAGAGTTCAAACCACGGATCTCTAATCCGTGAGTTCGCGATACTTTATAAACAGCCAAATCATATGGAAGGTATTTGTCTTTTTAGAATTAAGCGCAAACGAGAAAAGAGAATAATTCGCGCAATAGGCACAAACTTACCCCTTAACACAATAATTTAGCCACCTGACTGATGACCCCATAATCGCGATGACAATAAAAGATCATTACAACAAAAGACCTATAAACTTTTCTTAATTTTTTTGGTTTTTTAACGGTAACAGGGGTGAGAACATTTGTAATTCGCTCAGAAAGGGTTTCATTACATTTGGTGGGAATATTTTGCTGAAGGAAACGTGCTTTGTAATTTGTACTTTAATGACAGTTAAAGGAAATAATATGATGTTCGCCTTTTTGATGATTAAACAATGGAACATTATCATCGTCATCATTCCCTTTCGACACATAATGGTGCATAGGCAACTGCATTGGTACACCAAAAGTCATTACTTGAATTATGCAATCACTTGATAAATCACAAACATTTTTGTCACACGAATGTAATACTGTGTCTTATTTTTTTTTACATGAATTTGCGATGATTAGGCGGATGACTTTACTTTGGGTAAATGTTTTATCAAAATACATTCCTACTGGATTTTATCGGAACAAATATTTTTAGCAAAGGTAAAGAACCAAATAAGGTTATTTTTTTCTAATGAAATCAATATTATTCGCCAGGTATATAATTTCAAGATTGTAAGTGAAAATTGTTCTTATTTTAATAAAATACATTTTTATACGTCAACGCCATACAATGAAATGTATTTTGCCTGCCCCTAAATGAGGTTTTAAGCTAAAAGATTAGAGGTATGACATATTGTATTTTTATATTTCTATTTTATTTTTGCAACACAACAGGCCAGGAGGCCCAATTACAGTGGTGAATTACATCACAGAACACCCAGGCTTGAAAAAAATCACATTTAATATTTGTGTTCTCACCGGGAGTCGAACCCGGAACCTTCCGTGTGTGAGTCAAGCGTCTTGACCACTACACCACGGAGGCCGCATGTTAGCTTATTCCCAAATATTCAAATTTGGTGGCTATTTTCATCATCATCATTCCCTTTTCGCACTTAAAGATGCATAGGGCACTACATTGGTACACCAATCGCAGCGTACCTTAATCATTTTTGTAACATGAAGGTAATATGATGAGTCTTACGTTTCAGGTACCAGTCCAGGGACTATGAAATATTCTAGTTTAAAAACACTCTTTTAAATCAATATTATTTTCTAAAAGTCGTAAATAGTTTATGTTGTAAAATGGGAATCGAGTCGTGTTATAGTGAGATTTAAAACCCGAACTATCGGTTAGTGAGTCCACATTACTATCGCGGGACTACGACCCAATCAAAATTGAAATAAATGATTTTGGAAAGAAATCGGTCAAAGAGAAATGATGATGTCAAAAGCGTGAAAAGACGAAAGTATTTCTGACGAATTATCAAGTACAAATAAGTTAATGCATATGGCACTGCAATCGTCTGCCGCGTGGTCTAGTGGTCTAGTGGTGTTGTTTAGTTTTGGTTTTCCTCTGTGGGAAGATTTCAGTGCATTAGATGCATATTTTGATTTTTACGTGGAGCTACCCACAGATGCTATATAACGCAGAACAATAGTTTATCTTACTGTCTCGCTCATGCCTTGCTCGCCCAGCTCCCGCAACGATTGTCGTGTTCATCGGTCCCCACATCTGTGGGTCCTTGCAGTACCAGAGCCCTCCTGATTTAAATGTTAATATTCTAGGAATAAATTCCTAAAGAGAAGCAACAATTTCCATTACACTCCACAGCTACAGTAATAAATATAAGAAGGAACATTTACAGGTGTTCTTTTTAGCGTATGCCTATCATGCAAAAGATTTCGGGTTTTATTCCTGGCATGATTAATATGGTATATTTATTTGAAAAAATGCTTGTGCATTTAGGAAAACCACAGTGGGACAGCCTAAACAAAACCTTCAATTAAAAATATACTCTGAAATACCTGAATCGGTACATCATATAAAATATTTGGGAATAATTATCGATAAATATTTTAAATCGACAAAATACATACAATATATAACACAAAAAATTAGAAAACTTTCCCATATCTTCAAGTCAATACGTAACATCTTATCCCTAATTAAACTCAAACAACTATATTTTATTTTATGTAACTCAGTTATTACTTATGGCATAACAGGATGGGGAGGAACTTATAAATCAATATTAAAACCTCTCAAATCTGCTCAAAAATACATTACAAATATATATTTTTTAAATCCATTCAGGTACTCCAGCGTCAAGTTGTTTAAGGAATTCGATATATTAGATATAAGGCAATTATATATATCTAGAATAATTATGTTTGTGGAATCAAATTATTCTACCAAATCCCAAAAGGAACACTCCCACACTACCAGAAGTCAAACTAAAGGATAGGTCATGGGGTCTACCACAAACTCTGAATTCGGGCAAAGAAATTTCAGGTTTCTGGGTCCCAAAATATTCAATATGTTACCCGAACATTACAAAACCATGACCCGAATTCAATGAAATAAATTTGTAATAAAATGGTTCCTGGATTTAAGTAAAGAAAAATCGGAAAACTTACTGAAAAAAAAATATTATAAAATAATAAATGGTATATATGGTATATACATTTTTGGTCTTAGGAAATATGACCACATTTCTGATTATCGTAGGCAACTGAAATGGCTCAAAATTAGACAACGGAGAGACTATCACTCCCTCTCACTTCTGTTCAATGTACTTCGTAGTCCTAACGCTCCTATATACCTGTGTGAAAAATTTCAACGCTTATCGGTTCATGGTTTACCTCTTCGTTCTCATTCTCAAGGCACTCTCTTAATACCCATACACACTCTTTCTTCTCTAACTCATATAGTGTCCATGCGGCTCGACTGTGGAATCATCTCCCATCCACCATCAAAGATGTTACTACATTATCTCTGTTTAAATCACGTCTGAAGAAACATCTCCTTTCTCTTCCCTAATCTCTCCTCCTTTCCTTTTTCCTCTTTTGTCTTACCGCTTTTTCCTTTTTCCCATTGAGTAATAGTTTTGATTTAAGGTAATTTATAAACAAATACATTTATTTCTATTTTTATATATTTTTAACTTTTTAATCTTTTTTTTTTCTATTGAATATGTTCTGTAACTTGAATTATAAAAATAAAACTTTTATTTTATTGGTTGGTTTGAAGAAATTGCCATTTGGCAATAAGCCCGCCAATGTACAAATAACATTATGTACAAAAAGTTATATAAATAAATAAATATAACTTTATAATTAATCAACTAGTAGGTAGTCATGCTATAATTTATTTTTGCATAAAAATGTCTGCCTTAAAACAGGTTGTACCTAGTTAGGCAGACTAGACATAACCCAGAGAAGTCTTTTACCTAAGTATGTATGTAGTAGATAAAGAAATTGTAATTTTTGTTAATAAATCATTATTATTATTATTATTGCGAAATTATGTTGTTCTTAGAGTGGCGTCTTATAAATGATCGAGAACCGCTCCGAATTTTGTACCGATACACCATACCGCGCGGCGCGAATAAAGTGATGATTGTGTCCATTTGTTTGTAAAATTAAGGTAGAATAATGAATGTTAGAAATTTGAAGAGAAAGATTGTCGGTGAATGCGCATAAGTGAATGGTATTGAAGTACAGGTGTAAGGGAAATACCTGTCGGGATAATCAGACAGACGTTACTCGTACCAGCTGTAAAACAATGATGCACCTCAGCTATAATGTTTTATTATCGCGAACGGTAGCGGGAATTGGTTTACCGCGGCACTAATCGAACGAGAAACGAAAAAAACTTCGTTATTTGGCCATGATAAGCAGGAGTCGTTCAACTCATTTACAGAGTTAAATTAACAAAAATATTTTTTTTTTCTCTAAATAAATAATTATAAATATCATATCTCCCTCTTCTTCCTTAACTTTTATTTTAACTTACAAATTAATTGTGTATTTTTTTGTTGAATTCTTTTCTCTGTAAACAAACATATTATATTTGCATTAATTTATATTTTAAACATTTTAAAAATCTTCTTTCTCGCTCCCATAATATGGTTTGGCTAGTCAGTAAGAATAATTATGTTATTGATAACTTTTTATATATCTACTTAGAAGCGTTATCAGTTGGATGGGTATTTAAAAGTATTTCAAATAAAAGCATTTGAATCTGAAAATAATAATTCAATATGTTTATTGTATATTGTACATGGTCGAGCCTATTCTCACATATATATTTTTTATGTAGGTTTATTAACAATTTTCAAATAAACGAATTCCTATTGTACAAATACAAAAATTTAACAAAATAAATGCAATAATTGAAATAAGAAATATTTTTATGTAGGTATAATAAAATAAAATAAAACCATTTTGTTTTTATTTTATTTTAATATATTATATTATAACGTTCTACAAAGTAAGTGCTTCAAACATAAAAAAAGAATTATTTGACTGTATAAAATAAATTTAACCAAAAGTAAATATTTTTTAAAATTGTAATAATTTCATGATAAATAACGTATAAAGTAGCAAAGTTCACGACCTGTCATTAGCTGATTAAAATTATAAGCCAACACATTGTTTATTTTTCACTATTCTGCCAATGTTTCAGTTTAGAAAGTTAAAAAAAGGGCGAAAACGTTTATTTATTTTGATATGATTTCGTAATTTCCAAAAAATTGGGTTGATTTTCTCTTGCGTAACATCGACCATTTGTGAGGATCGTGATTTGAGGGCTGAGGGAGTAACGCGCCGACAGAACGTCGCAAGCGACACGAGACTACGCGCTAACCGAACCCTTGCGCCCGCTGCCAGAAGGGCCGAATAAAAAATGGTTTGGTCTCGTTTTTGGAGGGATGCAAAAGCGAAGAAAAAAACCTGTCCAACCGGTTGAAGTATACCTGAACTCGTGTCCCTCCGCTTCAGCGAGAACCTTTGATTCATTGGATCAGTGAAGCCTTTTTTTATTTTCGTTTTTATTTTTTTAGGCCCGATCCGAAATCGAAAACCTGCACAGATGCAATAGGTCCTATTATCGATGTAAAAATGCAGAAAACAACATTTGATGCAGTAGGTGTAGATTCAAAATCACTATTGATTTAAACTTTAAATAAGTTTAATAATTATTATGGCGAACGTTTGTCGCAGGAGACAAAATTAACAGTTCACAGTGGAGTCCTGGTGCCGACCCTCATGTATAGGAGCTAAGTATGAATAGGAAAAACCAGTCCGAAAGTTAGCTGAATGCTGCCGAAATGCGATCCCTCTAAACTATGTTCGATAGGTGCACATAGGTCGAGATCCGTAAATGATGTAAGGCTGAGACAAGCATTATTTACAAAATCAAAGGGAGTTCTGCGTTGGTTTGGACATGTAGAGCAAATGCATATCGAAAAAACAGTTAAAAAGAATTACGATGCGAATGATGATAGATGCAATAATCGAGGAAGACTGAGAAAGGCGTGTGTTTAGTATAAAACAGCAATTATCGATGTTATTCCTGGCAGATTACCTTTCTTTCCCATCCTTCCGTTGACCTATACTTACGGCACCTACCCAACATCAAGATAAAAGATTTACAAAAATAGAAATTTTGAATTTGAAACATTATAAACAAAGTTTTAAATGACGTCACATTGCACAAGAATTCTGGAATCGTCGCGCATCGTTGTGAAAGTTATTATAAAAAATCGCATACTGAACTTTCATGATTCAGTGCACCAATATTGAAGAACATTATCATCGTAAAAAAGGTAGGTCCATTTCCGTGCTCTTTTCCTTTATTCAAATACTCCAACTTTGTACAACACTGAATGATGTTCGTTTAAGCATTTCCGTTTTTCTTTAACCGTGACCAAATCAAACAAATACTTGAAGACATGTTAGAAGTAGGAATAATCGTGGCGCATGCAGGAGAAGATATACGAATGTAAAGGAAGTAAGATTTGTAATATGGAGTTTTATCCTGTCTGCCTTCCCTAATGGGGAAACGGCGTCATGGTTTGTTGTTGTTGTTGTTGTTATTGCGATTGGTCATTACCAGTCGTTTTCCCCAGAATATTTCATTTTCTACCAAAGGAGTAAATTAGAATTTGTTACAAAGCTGCATTAAAGAAATTTCTACACAAGAAAGAACCCAGTTAACTAAACACATAGTACATAAAAGAAGTGAAGCTTTTAAATATTCACTATTCATTTCATTGTTTATTTATTTATTGTGGTATGTATTTTAACGTATGCAACAATACGCTTTTTCTTCTTCCAGGCACTGTCCCAACTCATTTGCCCGGTAGGCTACTACTACTACTACTACTACCATCACGCCATTTCCCCGTAGGGGTAGGCAGAGAGAATGGACCGCCACACACGTCTATCCTGGCATACAATCCTAGCCTCTTCCACATGCATACATCTTGTCATACATGCCCTTCGGTTCTGTCTGCTTTTGACATGACCAGACTTAAGATTTTGGTTTATCTGATCATGTCACGTCTTCCTTGGTCGTCCTCGTCTCACGTTGCCGTTCATTTTCGCAATATATACTTCTTTTACCATTCTTTCGTCATCCATTCGTTCTACGTGACCAAACCATCTCAGAGGCCCTTTCTTAATCTTATCAATTATACTTGACTCAGATTTACACTCTCGCCTGATTTCATCATTCGTAACTGTCATACATTGATTTCCCACACATTCGTCTAAGAGATCGTATTTCAACCGCGTTCACTCGGCTTTCGTTCTTTCTCTGCCAGTTCCATGTTTCACTTCCATACATAAGTGCGTAATAATATTTTTCAATTTTTTTACTTCTTGGATCAGCAACAATATTTTGAGTCTATCCAAATTTCGTAGACAACGGGCATTGTCTAGTATGAAAGAAATTTGAAATAATTTGATCAGAATATCATCCGCATGTATATGAGTTTCAGCTCTTAACTTAACAAAGATCAACATATGGTATGGAATATGGATGTTCAAACGTAGGCAGAATAGCGAATGTCACACAGCGTGTAAATTTTCCACTTAAACAAGCCAATAACAGGTTATAAGCCCTAATTATAAATTTTTTTATGCGAAACAAAATACATTTTATAAATTGAATAAATGAAATAAATAAAATGAATAAAATGAAATAAATAAAATGAATAAAATGAAATAAAAAAATGAAATAGTAAAATTAATTAAATAAACGCCTAGACGTCTATATTACCTCCTATAAAATGTTCTAATTCTCTATTGTAATATACGAATAGTGAAAATTTACGTTGAAATCTTTCAATGTCATTTATATTCACTTAATTATATGGTGACCATATAACCGGCATCAAGGCATTTACAAGGCATCAGGTTCTCGACGTCCTGGACGTTCACTTCTGACTGCTCGTTGGCAGTTCGTGTCAGAACTACGGGACGCGAACCTGACTTGGGAGGATGCACAGGAGCTGGCAGCTTAAAGAGATTCTTGGAGGATCTTTGTGGGCACCATATGCTCCAACTATGGAGCGGACATGGAATAATGAATAATAATATAACCGAGTTTTGTTCAAGTTGGCTACGTACCAAAGAAACATATTATAAAATTTTCAGTATGTTCCATGTTAGCAGGCGCCACATTCAACAGTATGAAGACTGTCTGGAGATCAGATATTTACTCAGTGAAAACCAAATGCTGTCTATATAACGCCTGCGTAACACCCATTCTCCTCTATGGATGCGAATCGTAGCACCTCACTAGGGGCCAAAACTGCAAAATACTTAGTTTTGAGAAAAGGTGTCACTAAAGAATCTTGGATGTGCGGTGGTTTGACTTTGTGCGGAATGAAGTAATAAGAGAATGGACGCAGTAAATTTCGGTGACAACTGTCATCAAGCGGAGGCGATACGGTTGGCTTGGCTATGTACTGCGGATGCCTTCTGAGAGCCTTAACTATGCTTGCCTACTTTACAAGGCATCAGGTTCTCGACGTCCTGGACGTCCACTGCCGACTGTAAGTCGGCAGTTCATGCCAGAACTACGGGACGCGAACCTGACTTGAGAGGATGCACAGGAGCTGGCTGGATGCCTGGAGTATCTTCGTGGACATATGCTTCAACCAGGAAGCGGACATGGAATGATTATAATTATGATGATGTTCCTTGATATGTTCTGTCTTTAAAATAATTGCAATTCATTGGTTAATAAAAGTATAGTTATAACTTTACAAATCCACCACTAACCATGTATGTATGTACATATAAATTTCATGATTACTGATTAAAGAGACATTATTTTTCAAATTGTCCTATTAGCATGTCGGTTTTGTATTTTTGTGCAACTCACGATTTGCATGTTAGTATAAGTAGTGTCCTTATGAAGAGGCGTGTACGTCTCGAAATCGCTACACATGAGAAAGTCGGAAAATTGATTATTTACTAACATTCGTTTTTATGTTTGACTACAAAGTTAATAATTATTGGCTCAATATTCCCTCAGCCGTATTTTTAAAAATGATTTTAATCGGGCTAGTGTTTTAAGCGTCGTCTGGCAAATCAACATGACTTGTTAAAAGCATTTTAAAATTTCGAAAAAAATAAGATGGATGACTGTAAATAGATGTTTTTGTTTGTCAAGAACGGCAACCGATGAACCCAATAGACGAAATGAGAATGATTAATGATGGAGTTAAAATGTCTGCTACCTCCAGTAGTTAGGTAGTACTGAACTCATGTCTGAGGACTCACCCCCAAATGCATCCCTTCTGTATAGCACAAAAAACCGCCATCGATCATCGGAGCAATTAATTCATAATAAGCCCAGCTAATTTTTGTTTCCAACTTGTTTCCTATTTTTAACAAGGTTAATAACGACATAAAGAAAATAGTCCCGAAATTTAAATATTAAGATCTTAATAATGCAAATATTAATTTTTATATAAAAAAAACAGCAATAACAAATGGTCTGTAGTATTTCTTTTCGCTTTGAGATTGTTCATTTTCTTATTTTTTAATCTCCGGGTTCGATTTCTGGTATGGGATGAAATATTGGTTAAGGTGGCTTTCTGATTGGCATATTGACAATCGCGCTTTTTTTTTTTTTTCTTTTTTTTTTCGCGCTTCATTTATTTTTTATGGCACCAGAAATACTCGTATAATACTGCAATGAGACTGTTGACCTTACCTTAAAGTAGCAGATGAGCGAGATGCGCTGCATTTTGATTACCAATGCAGTGCCCTTTGCACCATCGAGTGTGAATAGTATCACTCTAATAATAAAAAAAACTTACTGTTATTTGAATGATTTTAATGCTGTATTATTAATAATTAAAGCATTAACTTTGTGGTCAAGCATATAACTAAATGTTATTTAATATTTGTAAAAAACCACTTACCGACTTTTCTATGTCTACCGGTTGCGAGACGTACCCGTCTCTTCTCCAGAACACCAATCAAATCAACATACAGAACCCACTATACACCTTCACCATAGTTGTTGCACAAAAATATAAAACCAACACGTCATGCATTTTAATAAACACATGCATTAATTAGGTCAAACATGCACTAATTAGTTTATGACAATATTTTATACTGTCGTAAAAATAGTTTTTAAAAGAGGGAGGGGGTGAATGGAGGTGCGTGAGTATAATCGGTATAGGGTGACCGTTAAAAACAAAAGTCGGTTAGTGGTTATATACAAATATTTAATAACATTTAGATATTATTTGCGATATTTTGAGTATGTCTAATACTTTAGGTATAAATACTAGACATTTTTTTATTTTTTTATTATATATAATATTTATATAAGTATAACAGTATAAAAATAATATTTCGCAAATCGTTTTTTAAATGAATTAAAATATAATATAATAATTTTAAAAAGGTAGACAATCCTTTATTTCTCGGACTAGCATCCCTTCCACAAACCCCAACGTCTCCCCTACCCAGCCTCTTCCCTATTCCGCGTCCGGTGCGTATCGCATCGTTGGCGTTGGTCAAATACGTTTTGAATGAATCTATTTGATTTTTTTTTTAAATGAAAAAATGCGATTTTCCAAAAAAATTCGTTTGAATATTTTAAAAAGTAAACAATAAAAAAAAATCCTCTAAAGTTTCATCGTATGGCCCTGAAAACTATGTATGTGTATAATGGAATGTGTTTCAATTTCACGCTCATTCGGTTGTACGTAGGAAGTAAGTACTACTGACTTTGCAACAATAACCGATGAACCGAAGATTCAGTCTGTTTGTATAATATACTCATATAAACGTCTATTTATTTTTATTTTTGCTGAATTTGTGTGCCTAACAATGTGTACCTATGTAAGATTTACAAACCTAAAGTGCATCTCTTTTTTACTACTTTTCTTCTATACTTCACTCTTTTACTATAAATCTTTTATTCTTTATTTTACTATACTTTTACTGAGTTTAACCATAACAATAAACTATGTTTTCTATATATGACATAACTTTGTATTTAACTTTGATTTTGTACAAATTGGCTACGGCCGTTAGTTGAAATAATAAATAAATTACATTTAACGAGCTATAACTTTTAAGGAAACACAATATAGGTACTTATTTTTAAGAGGGCAAATGTACAAGGTTTTTGTTTTAGTTTAATCGAAATTTTAATGGTTAAAATTAAACAATAACTACTATTCCATTTCTAAACACATGTTTTTTTCTGAAGCAATGTAGTTCATGGGATTATTCGAGTACATTACAAAAAAAGACAAACCCTTAACTTTGCTTGTTAGTTTACATCAGCGCTCAAGGGATGTTTCGACAAGTGTTTCTATATTTCTCACCATTTGTGTATCTCAAATTACATTTTTACTGCCGTCTCCCGTGACGTCACTCATCATCAGACACTCTGTCATCTTGCAGACGAATGGAAAAAATAACGAAAAAAATGGTTCAGAAACTGCAACGATATTAATGTGAATTATCGCTGTAATAATCTGAAAAGTCTGCTCCGTAATGCAGTGACAAGAGTCTGTCAAGTCTGTCAAGGTCGATATGAAAAATATTTATTTAAAATAATAATAGATAGAAATATGTACCGAAGTTAATAAAGAGCATGCTGAGGAATGTCATATAGTGGCTAATATTTATAATCAAAAGTCAAAATCTGCTATTTGAGGGTATTAGAAGCCAATTTAGTAATCTCCATTAAAGGAGTTACTGAGATATTTGCCAAAAAAAATTAAAAAAGAATTGTGAGATTTCTAATTTATGCTTCGCGAACTCATTGGAGACTGCTTAGTTTGCGGTGTCAAGTAGTATAATTGAAATCTGTTTGTGCAAGATTTAGAGACGGTTTTAAATTACGCTATTATTTCAGTAGGTAGGTTTTTATGTGTAGTTTATTCTGGTATCAATAACTAATTTTCCGTTTTTGGTGGAGATTTCTAAGTGTGCGTCTAATACCCTATTTATAAAATCTTCTAAGAGCAACTTTTGTTTTTATTTATTTATTTATTCACTCTCTTTATCAAAATACATTTCCATGTTCAATTTGCCCAGCTAACAAGGGTACATACCCCGTTCCAAGCTAGGCAATTACATTTTAATATATTATAATAGTTAACAAATTAATATAGAGCACAGACAAAAATAGCCCAATATCCAGAATGTGTAGATTAGTCAATTCGTCACACAACTTGTAATTCTTTGGAAGAGATTTTTCAGTTTTTTGTAGATCTCTTCGCTATAAAAGCACTGTGGGATGAAAATGAATTGTCATGGGTTAGCTCGAAGTCTTATATGTTGATCATGTTTTGAAATACATTATTTGCCATTATTTAATTACCCTTGTTTGTCATTGTAACGTAGTTTTTTTCTTGTTCATATATTTCTTCATATAACTGTAGTAATTGGCTTAAGCCGTATACATAGTAGTTAAATAATATAATTGAGTGAAATTGAACAATATTTTGAGTATGTCTAAATGTTTGTAGAATTCTTTTTCTTCATCGCTTTGCTCAACGCTGTAATCTTCAGGGATATCAGAGACCGTCCTTTCACCTCAACTGTAATTGTTCCGAGACTCCTTGTTGCTATGCGGCTAAAATAAGATCCTATTTCTGCATGTTTTGTACTTCTTCTTCTTCAGCCTTCTGTTCCCCACTACTGGGTATAGGACTCTTCCGTATTCTTTCATTTTTCTCAGTTGGTTGCTACTTGCAGCCAATTTTTACCCCTTATAGGAGCTATGTCGTCGAACTATCTTCCGACACCTCGCTTATTCTCCCAAGGTCTCAATCTTAAAATTTTAGGGGTCCATCCTGTGGTGTCTTGTCTCGCAACATGTCCTGCCCATTGCCACTTCAGTCCTGCTGCGCGATCAATGATATCCTTTATCCTGGTTCTATTTCTAATTTCTTCATTCCTTATTTTATCTCTTAGGCTTTCATGTATTGTTACAAATACAAATTTAATAAAAAGAAGAATTAACGTCAAATACAAATTTCGTTTCATTATTCCCTTTTCAAACCTAATGGTGCATAGGGCACTGGATCGGTACGCCAATTGTAGTGTATCTAGAACAATTTTGTTACATGAAGGTAAGATGATCAGTCTTACGCTTCAGGTGCCATTTCACGGACTAGGAAATATTCTAGTGTAAATATATATTTTTAATAAATACTTCATGTCAACCATGTCAGGAGTCGAATCCGAGACATCTTGGGTGGAAGGCAAACTACAATACTACAAATATAACCGAAAGTCTATAAATGATTGAAAAAATACATTAAAAAAATGAACCTGTAACAGTAGGAAAATAATGAGAAAATGTATAAAATTAAAAATGTAGGGAAAAATGACTTAATAAAAAATTATAATAAAAATTATTTTGAATATATAATTTGTTTTATTATAATGCCAAAATGCATGCTGAGATGTATATTATGTCTACCTTTCTAATTTCTTCTTCTCTGTTGAAATATCTGTCAAACACAATATAGATAAAATGTAATAAATTCTCTAGACGCCTTAACGTGAAATGTTAACCGAATTCGTTTATTTCGCATGGTGACGTGTTTCGGAGCGTTTAATGGCTTCGTGAATTGAGAATTCGTACGAATCGTGCATTTCTGGCAACGTCATATGATTTACAACCACTATACCTCTAAATCTGAGTGCACATAGCTTCCCTCTCAAGAAACTATCCTTTATACCGGACTAAAATCTCCATCTATCATCCGGTCCGACAGAATGAGCGACGCTTACGCTCTTCTGAGTGCGGAGGCTCCCTTGCAGCGAGCTGCATACCCGGCGGGCTGGGAGGGGAAGCCTCAGTATCCAAAAAGACTTAAGCGGCGCATTCTTTTTCGCTGGCTACGGTGTAAAAAACCGCGCCGCTTAAAGCTTTTTATCGTGGATTATTTAAAAATGGAACGGGCTTAGGAGGTTGGCGTGGTATGGGTGGGTGGGGAGTGATGACAGAGATAGATGTATGGTGCTGACGGAGACGAATGGTGGCAGCGGCGCTATTGGTCGCCTCTAGGATCCTGCAGCCATTGTTAGGACGTCCGACACAAGGACGAGTTTCCGGTCTTTCTGTTCACCAACCTTAAACCCAATCTAATGGCCAAAAAGAATCAAATTAAAATTAGATTGCTACAAAAATTTCAGACAAATATGTAAAATTCTAAGTGAATCGACGATTTAAAAAAAAACAAACAATATTAACGTTTTATTTATTTATTTCTATTTGGGAAATAAACAGTTTTTACATATATTGTATAAAAAAAAAAGAATACATGTGAACGAAAATTGTGAAAACAGTCAATAAAAAATTTCCACAGTGGTGTAAGATATCGATTAAGTACATTATCAAAATAAAAGCAATTAACAATTGTTAAGCACTTAGAAGTTGCAAATAAAATAAGAATACATATACATATTAACAGTTTTTTTGATTTACAAAAATATTTTAATTTTTGGGCATCATTATAACGTCTTTAATATTAATTATTAAAATAACTGTTAAAACACGAGAATAAAGTTACAGTAGAACGGGGTGCGAACCTCGGATATTCAGTCCGTTAATCCGCGACACTAGCCCCGGGGCTACGGCCCAATTCTCGTAATATTTTGGGTATTTCCAAATCATCGCAGAAAAGTTCTAAATTTGATTCCCCAGAGAGGTAATATGAATCCCACTTTATACTGTATTACAACAGAGAAGCAGAACTTGTTTAAGAAGAGAATATGAAAGCCTAGGCATTAACAGGCTTAAAACCCGCCGTTGACTGATTTATTGATCACGTTTCCTGCACACTTAACGAAAATTAGCATGTGAAAGAATAAAAAAAATGTGAATGTTTTTTCACAGGCAGAATGGTGAATTTTACAGGATTATTAATGACAGATCACGAGTAAAGGAATTTGGAATGGTGAATGATAAAATTTACAGTGTATAAAGTAAAAATTTAAATATATTGGCTAATGACAGGATCTGTAAATGCCTATAATTCGGTAAAATAAAATACAAAACAACTGTTTTATACACAATGCATGTAGAAAAAATGAGTAATAGAAACTTACATTGTAAAAACCGTACTTTTCTATCGAGCTATCCTTAGCTCTTCTTTTTCTTTATTTACCTTCAACTTTTCAGTTTCAGCTGTTCTATCTTAACTATAAACAAATGCTTGACGATTTATACAAGTTCGGTTTTCTTCTTTTTTTCCGAATCGAATTTACTGCACCAAATCCGTGCCAAAATATTAAATAATACTAGCGTTCGGCGTCGATTATTGCTTTCTAAACTTTGGAAAACCAATGCAAAACAAAATTAAAAAGCAAAGAAATGCAATTACATATAAACACTGGCGAGTTGCATCGTAAAAAGTAATTTTTAGAATGTTAAAGTAAAAAAATTTAAACGTTTTGGTTAAAATGGATTGCTTTACCTGACTTTTTTTGAATAAAACGTGACAATTATTTAACTGTTTTTAAGCTTAACTTTTTTTTATGTTGCTGGCCCTAAAATTTATTTATTTAATTTTTTATTATAATATGTATGACTTTTAACTCTTTAAAAATAAAGCATTACATTTTGGATTCATTACATGTTAATTTTTTTTTCTCATGAAAATAAACATTTAAAAAATCCCACAAAGGTATGGCCCGTGTGTGAATATACTTTATTTAGTAAAGTGAACATAAAATAAATGCAAACTAAAAATAAATAAATAAAAATTTGCATGATGCCTTGAAACAATATTGTGATGATTTGAATCACTACTCGTCTATTTGTAGCATTCATGGAGGAGGATACAAGGCTGACAGGGCCGCGATTATGAACGGCTGTCTTCATCGGTTTATATACTGAGACGGTATAAACTAATATCGATATTTATGTACAAAAGTGTGATTATTTGTATAAAAATTCAAAATATCTTCGTCGGTAACCGGTAATTCAACATGTTTAGAAAATAAAATCGTTAACATATTTAATTTTTCATACAGAAATCTTTATTTAAGTTTGTAGATATAATTTAATATGAATTTTAATTTCCTATCAGAATACGTACCCTGGTTGTAGTAATTACCCCACGATATGATATACTTCAAATAACTTTATTTGTCTTTAGGTTGAAAAAATATTTTGACAGAGATGGACAACTTAATGCAAGGAAACATGAAAGTCGTTTTTTAGTTGTTTAATGATAATCTAACATATCTATAATATACTCGTAGTAGTGCAGCAAAAAAATATAAAAAATCAGTTCATTTGTATGAACATCTATAAACAATGGTGTTTTTTTTTAATATTTATAATACTAGTATAAATAAATACATAAAAATAAATAGAGCTTATACATACCTAGATAAAATAACGTTGTGAGCCGTATAAATTCCTTGACTTTAATTATTCATTCTTTAAAATATTTCTCTGTTGCAATAAAATATTTAATTTATTTATTCATATAAGGATACACAAAACAAAAAAATAATAACGTATCCCCAACTCTTTAAGGCCAAAAGCCCTGTTTTGAGTTGGGATACAACATAATGGAAAGTTGAAGCATGCATATTATTTAATAATATAGAATAAAGAGCTTAAGAGACAAATTTACGTCCACTTTTAATTGCCCGAAAAACCATCGCTAAAATAAGATTAAAAAAACCTAGAACTTACCCTTTAAATTTAACTTTTAAAGAACTAGATATACCTTCAATTGATGACATTTTTAAAAATGCATCTATTGTACAAACTTAAAAAAAAAAACACTAATTTACAAAGTTCTCAAAACTCTAGATTTCAAAATAGTTTAACTTTACACATATGCAATACAACTGCATCTTTAAATCATTATTCATATTTTGGAAAAAAAAACTTTAATAATCTCCTAGAAATCTTAAAATCAATACCAAATATGAAAACATTTAAATTTAAATAAAAAAAAACATACGAGACCCGCCCAAGCCTGAACTCCATATAGTGGAAAATTGTATATATTTTAGAATGTAATATTTAATTTTAAGGAATCTGTTTTAGATAGTAAATAAAATACATGTGTATAGATACTAAATGTATTTGGTTTGTATAAATGTAAAACAAACTCCCTCTCTAAACACGAGTTGTCACTCTATTAGAGAGGTAGAAACGTTATTATTAACTATGTATGTACCAACCATTTTGTATTTTTTTACTTATTTTGTCAATATTTTTTTCAATAAATGTAAAAAATAAAAAATAAATTACAAAAAAATAAATTATTACATAAACATAAAATTTAACAAACATCTCGACAAAACGCTTTATAGTCCTATATAAATTTATGCAATGTCTCGCAGCAGTCTCCTGCAATGGTCTCATCCCTTATACAAAATCCAAACATGTACATTTCTCCTGAAAATGTCCTTGGTTTTGGAGAACTTAATTTTATTTATTTAACTTTTTGTACTTAATGTTATTTGTACATTGGCAAGCTTATTGCCAAATGGCTATTTCTTCCAACTAACCAATAAAATTGAAGTTTTATTTTTATAATTCAAGTTTATTTATTTGGTTTACAAACAATTAAAAAATAATATATAATACCCACAAATATTGAAACAATAAGAAAAAATAGACACTACTTATTTTTCATCAATTACATGTAAACACTAACTAAATACATATTTATATAAAATGAGCAAAATAAATTATTAAATTGGATTGAATTATGGTAAAAATTTTAATGAAATTGCAAAAATTGTACAAATTAAGAATAAAATAAACATAAATACGTATTTAATAAAATTAACAATAAAAATAATCAAAATCAAAATCAAAATAAAATTATTTAAAAAAAATCATTCATCAAAAAAATACTAATAAAAACAATAAACAAAATATGCATCGAAACAAAACCAGCAATGTTATCCATCAATATAAAAATTACATAACATATTCAATAGTCAATGACTCTTTAAAAAAATGGTCCAGTACCTTCACAGATTGAAACAATTTCTCAGATATGAATGTTGGAGGACATTGACTTGGTTTAAATATTAATTGAAAGTTCAACCGATTTTTTACTGAAATAACTACGTTAAAGAATTATACTTTAGAAGCACAACAAAAATGTAAGTGATGTAGCTAAAATTTTTTAAGTAGTTTTTTTTAATATCACCCCAGGGGCGCTGTATAATAAATAAATATCCCCGCACGTCTTGTAGCTACAGAGCGCATGGACGGTATAAAATGTAGCCCCAATTTGCTTTTCATTTTACAATAAAACTAACTTATAAAAATACGAGTTAGATTACAAGAAGTCTTGCAGCTACTGAGAGCATGGCTGATTGGAATTCTAGACTAAATTTACAAAATTTAGGTATTTGATAGTTGATAACATTTAACTATTGAAGCTAGATTACCAATTGTCTTGCATCTACAAAGAGAATGGATAAATGAAATTCCGTCAATTAAAAATTATATACATAAATTTACAAACATTGCATTTGTGAGAATAGTATTTTTTTTAGGTTATTTGTTCATAAGTAATAGTTGGAAACCAAGTAATAGATACAGTGCAAATGTAAACCTTTTGCCATACAAAAAATATTTTCTTTTGAATAAAATTACTATTACTTTCGATTTTGAATTAATATGTAGGTACTTCTTATAACCAAATACCTAACTGGAGGTAAAGTAAATAGGAGAATTATTATTGGCACTAAATGTTATTATTCAGAAATAGGTGAAAAGTGAGAAAACGTTATTATTCAGAAATAGGTGTGCATAATTAATTGATGAAAAAAATGTTTTTTCTCTGATGCATAAAATTAAAAACGGGTTTTAAAAACTGATTCATTTTTCCTGTTGAAATTCAGAACGTAAATAGACAAGTAAATAAAAGGGTATTTATAATTATTACCTGATATTTTTTCCTTAATCTAGAAAACACCGATACGGGATCCAGGTTCATTGATTTATAATTAACCCGTTGAGTCGTAATATATCTTGTTCCAACTTGCGTAAAATATTGATAAAAATGTATTTTGTACAACTTTGAGATTGTTTTAAAAATTATTTGTATTCTTACCAAAGATACCTATTTTATTTATACACTTTATAAACATATACACTTTATACAGTTTATACATACATAGTGTCTGTTTTTTTCTAAATTTTTAAATGAGCACCTAAAGTAAAACGTCATTAAAAGTATTTTGTTCTGGTCTACAAGATATTGTTTTTGCTTTTACGTCACACATATGATTTATTTTTATTACAAGTTTTTAAAACTAAATGTAAATTGGACGAAAGTGAGCATTTTCGACGCATCGATCTGTTCGCGTTTAATCGAAGGAATAAAGCTGCCGAAGCTGCTTGCGATATTTGCGCTGTGTACGATGAAGATGCTATGAACTATTGTTGTAAAATAATGAAGGAGAATACACCATTAATTAGTTTTTTTGCAATTTTTATGTCCTCTCGTTCTCTTCATTTGGAAAAAAATGGGCACAACTTATATTAACACGGACAATTCCTACTTACCCAAATATTTTTCATTAGAAAAAATACATGAAATTAATATAATATTGTAAAGTAGAATTGTTTCACTGTCAAAAGCTGAAATCAACGCTATACTATGAGAGGAGAAGCTACAATGGGAAAGAATGAAGGAAAGGAAAGAAAAATCTTGAATATCAAAATACTGATATTTCAATGAAATCTTATGGTATGCGTGATCAGGCACACAATGTGATTAAGTTCATATCGTCATGAATGAGAATAAGCATTTGTATAATAGAATTAAATCGCACGCAATTTTTAAGTGTCTACTGGAGTGCCTCAAGGCTCAGTGCTTGGACCACGCCTCTATCTCCTGTACACTAAAGATATAGAGAACATTCTCAATGAATGTGGATTGTGGTCTTACTGCTATGCGGATGATACACAAATGTATTTTTATTGTAAACCAGGAAAAAAGTGCACTTGTTAACTTAATTGATTGACGCATTGAGAAAATAGAAGACTGGATGGCTAAAAATAGACAAACATTAAATCCATCTAAAACGGAACAACTATAGATGGCTTCAGATGGATTTGATTCAGCATACGTAGCACCGCAGCCCCGTTTCATTATTAGGAATTTTATTTAATTCTGACCTTTCTTTCCAATTAATAGGACGATAAGTTCGTGCTACGAAAAAAATTGCGGGTTGAAGCCGATTATTGTAATGGCATCTATGCAGATCTACCTATGAATAAAATGATTCACCTAGAGTCAGTAACAAACGCCGCAGCGAGACTTATTTATAGAATCTCCAATTCCAGTCGTATCACTCTACTACTTCTGGATTTACACTGGTTACGTTTTCCACAAAGGATGGTATTAACTATTTTGAATTGTGTATAAATCACTGCATAGCTCCGCTTCGGAATATGTCAAATAACTATGCATTTCAGATTAATAACGTTTTACGCTTAAGCAAATGAATGAATTTATAGCATTTAATGAAAAATTAATTCTTTCACCAAAAAGTTTAACTAAAATTATAAATTCTTAGCTAAACTCAAAATTAATATTCATGTAATCGCGTTGTAAAGCGCTCTAGAGATATTGTTTTACGAAAATGGTGCTCTCCATAATAATAATTATACGTGTTTTGAAAATCCATAAATTACACAAATTTCTAAAAATTCAAATATGCAGTCTTGCAAAATTTCCAAGACAAACAGTGAAATATGAAATTAGCGCGGTTTTCTAAGGAGCTCCCGCCCAAGAAATTGCATACTCATAATTAAGGCAGCCACGGAATGCAACACTTAGTATGCAGCCGCACGGTCCGGGTTGCAGATTAAAGCCCTTAATTAAAAAATCCTGTGGCTGCCTAGGGGTGGTTAGGAAGGGGTGGGACGTACAGGAGGAGGAAGGGTGGGATCTGTACAAGTATTAGTAAGAGCATTTTTTAATCGATCGGTCCTAGACTTTTTTATCCTTTAATCGAGGATTCTAATACCGTTTTTTCGATGAGATGTCCGTACACGAGTAGTGCAGGCGCACTGGTAAAAGGCTCACATTTTTTCATTTGCTCATTCATCAAAATGCGATCTGTACCTTAAAGGATAAACCACGGAGGCACATTGAACGAAAAATTCAGAAAATCAGAATCTGTGATTTCAAAAACATAACTTTTAAACAAATTTAGATCATTTCAATCCATAAAGAATTTTCAACTTAAAATAATGATTATTTCGATAAAAATAATGCATTATAAAATAGCGTATCTAGGACTGCTGATGTTTTTTTTGCATTAAAACAAAGTGGACTTCAGATTTATATTTCAATTGAAAAAAACATTTGTAAGTTGAAAGTGGACTTCGTTGTTTTATTCTGGTACGAATTAGCTAATTGGAATAATTTCTACATTTTAAACTTCAAAATGGCAAAAAGTGGACTCCCGTGTTTAATCTTCTAAGGCAGTCTAAGGTACAGAAATTATTGATTGGACGGCTCTTTTAAATATAAGGTGTGGATTATTCTACTCAAGTAGGTAATGATTTTCCGTATTATCCCTGAAATTATAAAAAAAACATTTGTTTTTACATTCCGGATAATAAATTACCTTCTAAGATTCTCTTGCTTTTTTAACATTTTCTTAAGATATATGTATCCACCTGTGTGTTATTTTTCAATTATCTAATTTTACTGCCATTTTCAATTTTTATTATCTACTGTAATTTTTATTTTATTATTTAGACCCATTTATTTATTTTCACTGGATTTTGGGTAATGAAAAAAAAATATTAACTCATATGTCATCATCATCATTCCTTTTCCACACCTAATGCTGCATAATGCACTGTATTGGTACACCAATCGCAATGAATCTGATTTTTTTTTTGTTACATGAAGGTAAGATGATCAGTCTTACGCTTTAGGTATTAATACACGGACTATGAAATATTCTTGCGTTAAAACACCTTTTTAAATAAATATTTCATGTCCACCATGTCAGGAATCGAACCCGAGGCCTTTTACATGATAGGCAAACGCGCTGACCACTACACTACGAGGCCGACAAAACTCACACATGTCATAATTTAAAAAGTATTCTTATCAGTGCATCAAACATCACAAAATATAATATTTGATTATTAATTGTTCTAAGCCTCGTTGATCACTCAAAACAAATATTTACCGATGAAAAGTTACGCAATCCTTTTCACAATGTTTATTATAAAGGTTTTCACACCTTTAATCTGACAAAAGCAGGTATTTTGGTTTCGATTCTAAACATCACACCCGGATGGCGGTCAAAGAACGATTAAATACGCGTTGGGCGTGACTGAGCGTTTGGGTATGAATAAACTGTCATTATTTTTTAGGGCTTAGGGCATGTCAATGTGTATTGATATGTTTATGGTTTGAATCATTTTACTGGTGCATTTTTTTTAGTAAAACATCACTATTCTTTTGAGATACGGTATACACATGTAGTCCGATCAAATCTATAATAAACCTTTGCATGAAATTGAAATAAAATATTTAAGTGTGCCTACTAACACAAATGAAATTGATATATTCACTTGGTTCACCGGCTGGCACTTACACATTAAAATAGGCTGTTAAATCTTCGAAGGCATTGTACATACATTCGAATTTCAATTAAATTGTGTAGTTCATATACTTTCACATGTGAATCTGGATTTTTTTCTTTAAATTTTTGACAAAGGGTTAACTTACAGGAGGAGGTTTGTAGGGAAGTTTTAGGTGATTAAAATCTGCATACCTACGTAAATATATTTCCACGTCATTAGGTATTTCTTTAGGCAAATAAGTATATATAATTTACATGACTTTTACATGACATTACAGAGATGAAGAACATTTTACGGAAGGGAATGTAGAAGTCTAGGCATCCACAGGGCTTATGACCTGTCATTGGCTGTTTTAAGAGTCCACTTTCCACATTGTGTAACATTCACCATTCTACATATATTTGAATATTTATATTCCTTTGATTCATCCATCTATTGAAATTTGTGAAGTTAAAGAGCTGAAACCTTTATTGTTGTGGGAGAGATTCATATGATTGAATTATTTCACTTACGTACTAGGCAATGCTTGAAAATATTTTTCAATTCATCTCTGTTGTAATATGTAAATATTAACAGCTCCGTAGGGCAAACTTTTTTTTAAAAAAACGTTTTTGTGGGAGCAATAGTTAGAAAAAAGGGGAAGGGAGGATAGGAGGATCATGAATTAACTGGGTGTAGATAATGGAAAATTGTATAATGAGCTATATTAATTTATCAATAATCAACCTACCAACCTGTTTCCACTGTCCATCAAGTTAAAGAAAGGAAAAAATGATAAAAAACAAACATAAAGTAACATTGTTCTCATTTTTTTAAACTCTCTTTCTCTTTTTTTTTACATTTATTAGAGGAAGCTAAAAAATATTTTTTTCAATTTTTATATATCGTATTATGAGCGCAACGATTTTTTAATGTTTTGTATTTCTGAAATAACTTCACGTGTGACGTAAGAGGTTATTTTCCGGTTATTCTCGATCAGTTCTTCCCATTGGTACATCCATGGCATGCAAACCGGAAATCTTCTATAACTCTCATATTATGGTTGATTCATATGAACCGGTGACGTCATTCAAGATAGTTCGTTTTATTAAAAAAATAATTTTTTTACATTTTCAGGAAACTTTGCCGTACAATTTACTGCTCCTATTTTTACCGCGCGTAAGAAAACATTTATTGTATCCAATTTTCCGTAGGGCTGAATTTCTTCATTTATCCATCTATTGATCTTAGTCATAAGCTGAAACCTTTATTGCGTTGCCTAATGTGCCAATGAAATAATTCAGTTACAATCTCACCCGTATCACAAAGATTAACAGATGTGAGAATTTAAGAAATAAAAATGTTCAAACATAGGCAAAATGGTGAATGTTACGCAATGTGTAAAGTGGCCACTTAAACCAGCGTGTCTGGTCATAGGCCCTTTAAATGAATAGACTTCTATATTCCTTTTTGTTAAATGTTCTTCATCTCTATTCTTATATGATAGTATTATATAGTAGGTATAGACAACTTTCAAGGGGGTATAATCCAATAATTTGAACAAACTCCAAATACTGCTAAAAATAAATACCCCCTTATATTTTATTAAATAGATAGAAGAAATAGTCATTTCGCAAAAAACCCGCCGATGCGCAATTTATATTGAAAAAAAAGTTAAAAAAGGATGTAAATATTAAAAAAAAATCATAATAGAGGAGATAGTGTCAGTCGCTCAATAAACTTTTTCTTTTTCTTCTTTAATGGCAACAAATTGTTTAAATTCATATTTAATGATGTTTCCTTTTAAAGTTGTATTTTTGATACATTCAACTATTTCAAAGTTAAATTCTTTATCTACTCTTTTAATTTTACTCTTTTAACTCTTTTAACTCTTTTTTTTTAAAACTCTTTTTTACTCTTTTACTCTTTTAATTCTTTATCTACTCTTTTAAAGTTTTAAATATTTATAAAATTTAATGAAAAATAAATAAATACAAAAAAGGGAAAATATTTTCCGTTATCGATAATAATTTTCTACTAAAGAAAATGCATTTATTTCCCACGAGGTTTCCCACTATAACACACATTGTCGAAGGTCAGGGGTCGTCAGATTAAGGGCCTCGAGATACTGGGAGGGGAGGGATAAAAGAAGACGAAATTCCCCCCCGAATTCCCCCCTGGGGGTGGAAAATAAGGGGGACAGAGTGGGGCAAAAGAGGACGACAGTTGGAAGATAAATCTCCTTTACTCGGCGCAGGGTACATGCAGCTTCCGTGATGTGCGCCAAATTTCCTTTAGAATAAAACAAATGTCCTACCAGTAACTTTATCATTTTTCGTGATAGCCAAGAATGCAATATATCACGCTGGAATACGTTTACGTGTTAACTTTATATAAATTTAAAACGAATTCCTTACTCTGCATTTATATTTTAAAGAAATATAATTTAAAAAAACATTTTATAGCCAGAGGCAAAACGAAAAATCTAAAATTTTGCAGATTATTGACTAAAATTTTACATTGAGATTTTCTTGCTCCAAAACTAGCCGAGAGGTCTGTTTATAGTTTTGAATTATAGAACAAAAAAATCCGATATGAAATTAATACATTATTACGCATTATTGTTATGACTCAATCGGGAATTGAACCTGAATGTGGCTTAACGTCTTAACCACTGGACCAAAATTCATCAAATTTCGGACACCAAGTCAAAGGTATAATATAATCATGATTGGCAATATATTTTTGCAAAAAAAATAACTGCCTAGTAAACAAAATAATTCAGTTGTTTTTGTTTATTCATTTTGTGGTGCTATTTTTTAATGTATTTTTTTAATAATAAGTCAGTGAAATATTTGCACTTTTCTGCTTTAACCAAACATATAAATTTTAAGACCATTTTCAAAGAACCTAATTTATGAGAAAATGGAAATCAAGCTATTGTACAGCCGGGTTCGAACCCAGGACCTTCGATCCGTGAATCTGCGATACTAGCCACGAGACCACAACCCGTTTTTATTTATACCTTTGAGTAACTCTTCAATACAATGACCCCAACAGTTATGGTTAATAACTAGATTATTTAAAAATTGAGTTAAAACGGATTGATTTTTTAAAAATTTCAGAATTGAATATGTGTAGTCCTTAAAATACAGCTTAAAAAGAATGACATTTGTCAGAAAAAGTGACGACATAACTTTCTAGTAATGTCTAAGGAGTTATTTATACACACGAAAAATCATTCGTATCTAGCGTGTTAATTTTTTTTAATACAATTCTTGACACATAAATCAAAATTAATATATAAAATCAGCTTTAAAACTAAAAAAAATAAAAATAAACCCAATTATTAACGACGTTCTTACAAGGTTACATCATTTTGCAAAAACGTTAGAGATGGGACCAATTGATCAATGTAAATTGATCGAATAAAAAAATAATTAATTTGATGTTGTTCATGAAAAAAGTATAAATGTCTTATTTTTGGCGAATAATTGTGTTAAATACACCATAATAGGCTTGTTTTTTGCGTTTTTTATATCAATTTTTAGAAACAGAGTTTCATGATTGTATAAAATAACTGATAAAATCGATTTGATCAGTGATCAGTAATTTCCCATTACTTATGAAATTAGTTTGATAGCTGTCACTCTAATCAAGCTATATTTTAAGGACTATAGTAACTTTTTTTTCATAAAAATACTTTATACTTAAACCGATCCAACAATGTTTCTCTATCTAAAATAAAACGTTGAAAAAGTGAGATAATTCATAATTAAAATATATAATAAATAATTTTTAAATAGCAGTGAGGTGTTTTGACAAGATTTAGCGTAAATTGGGAAGTCCCATGACGCATTTACATTCTGTTTTTCCTGGTAAAAGTTATTTACTCATTTTGATACTTACTCGTATATGCTCCAACTAATTTTAAAATATGATATGATATTATAGCTACTATTTTTATGATAACATCATCATTATCATCATCATTCCCCTTGCTCACCTAATGGCGCATAGGGCACTGCATTGGTACACCGATTGCAGCGTATTCTTTTTGTTACATGAAGGTAAGATGACCAGTATCACTCTTCGGTACCAGTGCTGAGACTATGAAATATTCAACCATATCGGGAATCGAACCCGAGACCCTAGATTGTGGGTGAACGCGCAGACCATTACACCACGAGGCCGACGAGGCTGATAACACAAAGTATAAGCTATCATAATATCCGTGGTGTAGTGGTCAAGACGCTTGACTCACACACGAAAGGTTCCGGGTTCGATTCCCGGTGAGAACACAAAAAATAAAAAATGTGATTTTTCTCAAGCCTGGGTGTTCTGTGATGTAATTTACCTCTGTAATTGGGTCTCCCGGCCTGTTGTGGTGCAAAAATAAATAGATGAATGAATAATAAATTAATAATGGAGCTTTTACTCATCATCATTATTTCCCAATCCATTGGCAGGCGCCGTGGCGCAGTTGGTTCGACGGACAACTGTAAAACTGGCGTCGCTGGTTTGACTCCTGCCAGTTGCAAGGAAAAATCTAGCAAGTATTTTTCTCAATTGGTCTGAGTGTTGTGGTGTATTATTTATAATTTCTTCCATATTTTGTCTTTTCTACCTGCTGATAAGCCTCGACAATAAAGGCTTAGCGGGTTATTCCTTAAAAACAAAATAATAAAAAAAATTGCAACGCACCTAAGTAATTTTTGTTACACAGAAGGGGATCAGTCTTACGCTTCAGTTGGCAGTCGTGAGACATGAAATATTACCGTATAGAATAACATTTTAAATCACTATTTCATGTTGATCTCCCCAAAAAATTAAACCCGGGACCTCAAGCATGGTAGGCGAACGTACTTTGAGGCTTACTATAACTTGTTTTTCATTTTATGGTTTTTTACCTGTGAGTTGCAATCAAGATCGAGTTAAAAACACTCCTACAAAATACTGTTCTCAAAATACCGTTTCAGACAGAGCTGTATTCTTCTAACGCCTTGTACTGAAGGTAAATAATAAAATGTAAAAGAAGATTAAGTAGCAGCACTACAGAAATTAAATATTGTTATTTTTATCTGACTTTTTTATTGGAAACAACTAATTTTATTTTATTTGAGAAATCAAAAAATAACATTAAAAGTTACTGTAAATTGTGTGGGATTAGGACATGGATGCTTAATTATCATAAAATTAAAAATTACACGTTGTTTTGTGAAGATCTACCCTCTATAATATTTTTATGAACACTCAAGCAGTTACTTGACACAGCACATGTGTATTAAGTTTGTAGTTAATGATGCAGGAAGATTTATGCTCAGATAAGACGATTATTCAAGTTGCGAATTTTGTAAAAAAACAAGGCACTTTCTCACTTTCTCAATTAATTATATATTAAACAACGAAAATTGGCAGCCCCCCTGGTAAAATAGCTAGTGTATCGTGGGTTCCGAGTTGAATATCCGGTTAAATATATAAATAGAAAGACCATATTAGTGAACAAGTTAAACGAATTAGAAAATGTATTTACATATTTATTAGATTGAGGAATATTTTAAAAATCAATAATTTAAAATAGCTTATTACTCAATTTTACAATTTTTGTTACAATATGGTATTGTGGGGTGAGGTGGTTCATACGCCAATATATTAAACCCTCTTAAAATAGTACAAAGATTAATTATTAAAGTAATTCTCAAGAAACCCCCAACATTCAATACGGAAAGTCAATTGAAAATATTGAAGGTTCATACAGTAGACACTCTATATAAAATAAATTATATTATACAAATATATAAAAAAGAAAAAATAAAAGAATTTGAGATGAATAAGTCACTCAGATACGAGCATGATATTAAAATTCCTAAATTCCACACAAGTCATGGTCAAAATAGCGTTGTCTTCAAAGGTGTAAAAAATTATAATAATCTTTCTAATGAACTAAAAACAATTAAAAATAACATATCAATAAATAAATTTAAAGTACATCTAAAGAAATTTTTTGAACACGTGTAAAAACCACATGAAATTTTAATTAGTATGAATGTATTATTATCTTATGTTTATTCTTTATGTTTTTTTTATTTTTCATGTACCTGTATTTAAAATTACATAAACTCTTATAATAAACAATAAACAAATACAACACTGTAAGTCTCTCTCTAAGCACAAGAGTTAGTTTTTTTTTGAGAGTCACAGTGATAACATTTACTAGATGTGTAAAAGTAGATATATATAGAATTAAAAAAAAAAAACATGTACCTTTCATGAAATTTATTAATAAAGAAAAAAATAAATATTTATAATTGATTACGGTTTTTTTCACATTTATATTATCTTAGTTGGTCGTGTCATTTTATTTATTTTAAATCAAACGGTATTAAATGAGGCTCTGAGAGGCATAAAAGCTAAAACGATATTTGACATCTGTAGATTTTTATTACTCTCTTCATTCAATTTTCTATTAATAAGATCTATTGTTGAAAGATGTAGCTAGATGAACAAACAAGTTATAAGTCACACTTACTCAAGCGCTAATATCAAAGCTGGAAACTTAACTAACAAAAAAATATTTATACCTAAATTACCAAGTCTTTTATCAAAAAATTACTTGTGCTATTTAACGATATTATTTTAACAATGTTTGATTACGTCCAAATGCTTGCAGACTGGCTGGATTTCCTCTCTAGAGAGTTGTTCGTATTTAAATTTATTTCAACAGAGAGGGAAAACATTTTTGAGAGAAGAATATGGAAGTCTAGGCATTTACAGGGCTTATGACAAAAATGGGCAGAATGCTGAATGTTACACAGTGTGTAAAGTGGCCACTTAAACCAGCCAATGACAGGTCATAAGCCCTGTAAATGCCTAGACTTCCATATTCTCCTCTCAAAAATTTTTTCCCTCTCTGTTGAAATAAATTTAGATATTATTTTACATTATAAAATATTAAACAATAACTATCCCGATAAACTATGATGTCTTCGGGTGCTCAGATATAAGTGTTAAAAAAAAGTTTAAATGAAACATTGCAGACACAAATAAAACATCAACCAAAACAAGGTAAAGTAGTTAAAAAATTATAAAAAAGTACAAAAAAGAAGCGAGGAAAAAAAATGCAGTGAAATCAAAGAATTAGCACATACATTGATTATGGGTCAAATACTTTTAGAATGAAAAATGGTGGCTGCTTTTGAAGAAATTCATCTAACACAACAATAAAAGTTTCAGCTCTTTAACTTTACTAAAATCAACAAATGGAAGAATTGAAGAAATATGGATGTTCAAACAGGCAAAATGGTGCATGTTACACAGTGTGCAAAATGGCCACTAAAACCAGCCAATGACAGGTTATAAGCCCTGTAAATGCATAAACTTCCATATTCCCTTCTTTAAGGTATTCTCCATCCCTGTTGTAATTTGTAAATCTTAATGACTCCCAAGAGGGTGAAATCCAGTCTTTTGTCTACAAACATTTGGACAAACTCAAATATTTTTGTTTCAACAAAATATAATTACATATTTTTCCTTTTTGCTATCAATAAAAAAATGTGTTAAAAAAATCCACCGTCAAAAGGTACATTATTTAAATAATGACCTTATTATTTTTTTATACATTAACAGATATTGTCGGTGCAAAGACGCAAAGACGTATTTAGTGGAATTATTATAACCAATGATGTGCCATATGAACCACTAGTTGTAGATAAAGGTGAAGATAAAATAATGATGTAGTTCTGTAGGTATAAAAAGGTTGAATAAAAAATAATTAAATCCTTACAAAGGAAGAAAACGGACAGAAAATTTTAACGGAGTTATGCATAAGCAAATCAACTTTTTTATTTTTGGATACTTTTTATCTCTGCTATTGTTTTTAAACATGTTTTCTTTGTATTGTTTTCACATGTACCGACAAATGTTCTATTTATTACATATTTTTAAAATACTATTTTTATCTTTGTTTTTATTCATTTTTTTTATTTATGTTTTACTTATTAAATCCACATGATCTTTGGAACTTGTATAAATTTTTAATAAAATAACAATTAATATTAAAGATTTTTTTTCAAATTAATTAGAAATTTATTAAGGCTTTCCATTTTTTAAGGTAACTCTGGGCACAATTTTAGACCCTTGTGCGATGAGTTTTGAGACTCATTGGTATTTTTTTGTTGATTTTACCTTTGGTTTCTTATATATGAAATTGTAGGTTAATTTTTATATTTTATCATATCGCATTTGTTGCTGAACTGTGAGAAAGCCAATTTATTTATGCATTTTTCTAAATTATTATAATATATATTTGTTGTGAGTATTATTTTTATATTTTATTTTTTAATAAAAAAAAATATTAGCATTCTTAAAATTTACCAAAATATTTTAATTTTGGTAGCCATTTTTAACGAGTTGTAAACAAGTCACTATTAGAAAATGGAAATCAAGTGGGGTACAGTGGGGTTCGAACGTCGGACCTCTGATCCGTGAGTCCGCAATATTAGCCACGGGACCACAACCCGATTATCATCTTCGTACTAGTATGTGCAATGATGGGAGTGTTGGGTAACATCGAAGCATCGATCTAAGTATATTTTTTTATAAATTAATTAGGGGGTTTATGATAGACGCTATGCAACCTCCCCAGCCTATTATACCATAGATAGCCCCGGAGTGATAAAGAGCAAAATACACCGTTCTGAGATTGTTTATGTCCAAGATGTTTCTAAGTGAGAAGAATACATGACGCAGGTTTTCCTTATCTGGAAACCAGCGATTGGACCTGTACATTGTAGATTTATGCTAATAATAATTGTTCGCAGAAGTTTAATGTGGTCAACTGGTTTTAAAAGCTGGCACAAACAATTAGATTTTATTTCCAGAATAAGATGAGATAAAGATCATGTGTTATGAATTATTTTTTTCTTTCGTTTACTTTATAGATGTTTTTTTTTGTTTTCATTCTTATTCCATGTATTTAAACAATAAATAATACCGATAAAAATATATAAATGGATTTAGAAAAATTAATTGCATTTATAAAATCAACATGGATATTCTGGAAAAATATTTTCAAATGCAAATGTAAAAAAGAAATTTAATAAAAATCCGTGGCCAGAAAAACGCGACGTAGTTGGCCTGGGTTGTTGTGACGTAAAGATTCGTGAAAATGTTTTGAACAAATTTCAATGGCCGGGAACAAATGAACATGAATCATGCCGTATTAAGGGTGTGGCCAATAGAATGACCGGCAATTTTTTTTTTTTTTACTGGACAGTATTTCATAGACCTTTATTACTTTAAAAATATTTTTAAAAAGTGATATTTCCCGATTGATAATTCACAACTACGATTGTATGCATTTTAGGTAAAAAATATGTAAAACATGGTATTGTGCTTTCCTATATGAATTCTGGAATAAAATTATTCTATTTTTAAACCTATTATAATGTTATGATTGGTGGAAATATAAATCGTAAAATAATGTTGGTAATCTTTTCTTGTAGTCCTTAATTCATCTAAATTACGTTACTTTAACATATTAAATATTGAATGAAAAATAGGTACTTCGTATTTTCGGTAATTATATTTACGTCATGTTAGTAGATAAAATCTTTTAAAATTTGCTCATGTGTGCGTAGCAAAATGTTTTCATATACATTACTCAAATGTGCGTAGTCACACAATCAAAAAATAAATGTTTACTTAGTTCACCGATAGGTTTAGACAAATTAAAATGTTAAAGCGCCATACGGTATTTCTTAGGCACCTAGATGCGGCCAAGGCTTTACTCGTTTGTTTCTTCACTTCGAAGTACAGAACGCTCTGACTCGAGATTTTAAAGCCTAAATATTATAAAATATTTAAAATTTTTGTTTTACTAACTGAGATAGATATGTTCTAATTATCCGAAATAATACCTATGTACTTAGAAATATTTGTGTCACTATTTAAATAATGAAAAAAAAAAAACCAAAACAGAAAAAATTGCGTGTGGTTATTTTCTAAGATTAAACTTGTGTAACATGCGTTGTAATTCATCTTCTGATTCTGCCACTATTGTTGCGTCGTATGCGTAGCATGTTAACGACCTTATCTCCCTAAGTCCTATACTTACCACTATCTCTATTATTGAAAGCGTTTATATTTATTTATTTTGTTTGTGTAAAGAACGTTTTTTGGTTTACACACTGTTGTAATTTTAGTGTATATTTATTTATTTACAAAGATAGAAAATTTGCTCTATTTTTTGGTTCTTTTAAACATGTGCTTTAAATTATGTTTCGAATTGAGTTAAAGTAACTCCCGAAAATATAATTCACTTGTATTAAAAGACATGGCACGATCAAGTCCATCAAATACTTGAAGATGAACATGTTAAGAGTAGGAATAATCGGCGTGCGTGCATGAGAGGAAGCGAGGTATGTATGCAAAGGCAGAGTGATATGGCGTTCTAGCCTCTCTGCCTATACCTGCGATAAACGGCGTGATAATTTTTTGTTGTTTTTTTTAAATATGCTCATTTAACATTCGAACGAACTCATAAATATAAAGAGATAATTTAATAAAAACAAAAAAAAAAATAAATTAAAGAATTGTTATTCAAATAAGAATATACTGAAACAAAATTTAAAAGGAAAAATAATAAACTGGGAAGAAGTAAGTAGATTAAAATTGCTATATTCGAATTTCATTTTATGAAAGTACGAAGAAAGACAATTTGTTACCCAAATTATCGATTTTAGGATTATTCTTAGCAAACCTGAGAATTCTGGATAAAGAGTAGAGCTAAAGTAAAAAAGATAACTGAATTTCGCACAATTTTAATTTCACAATAATTGCGTAAAATAATGTCAATAATTAATGTTTTATAGACCGTGGGTTGACTGAATTTCGTTTGACGACTTTCATTTTAAAGATTGTTTAAAATATAAAAATGACGCGATAGCCGCCTCCGCACAATGCAAGACGTCGTGACGCCAGACGCCGAGGTCGTTAACGGCGTCTCCACAACCTGCGCCCTAAAAACCACTGGTTTTCGAACTTTACGTTACGACGTCCTCTTCAAAAAAATAGCAGCAGATTTTAAAAAAGTATTCATCATTAAACATGTAACAACCCGTCGATATGATGTATTTTGAGAGGTAATTTAACCCTTAACCTGAAGTATCTCGCTCTCTATTTCAAGCTTAAATGAATAAAATTATTATTTATTATGTTATTTTTAAGGCTTACTGTAATTATTAATTTTATACATAAAACAAAGCTTTAAGAGTTATTTTTAAAAAACCGATACACAAGTGTAAATTTGATGAATTAATTAAAAGTATTAACATTTAAGTAAGGAATATTTTACAATATAATACGATGATATTTGTTTATGATAAGACTAATTTAAAAAATAACACCGTATTTTGGAAAAAAAAGATCAAAGTCAGCATGAACATGATCACAATACCAGAGATAAGATAAAAATCAGACTCCCATTTAGAAAAAAGGCGAAGTCATAAAATCCATTTTTAAAAAACGCAGTTAAAAAAATATTATGAAATGGGAAAAAACATTTATGAAGAAAAAAAAATAACAAAATTCAAACAGAAGGTGAAGAAATATGTGTTCAAAAACTTATAAATTAAATATATGTACATTGTTGTTATTAGAAGAGCACACATAAAAATATGTTTATGTGTACCCTATTTCAAGATTCAAAATTAAATTAAAATAAATATTTAAAAAATAATTAAAATTAAAATGCTTTGTTTTGAACGACTTGGCTTTAAACTACTCGTATTTATTATAAATTTAATTTTCGATCACTTTCGGAGCCATTACGTGCTCTTTTATCAAAGTGTAATTAAGAAACGAATATAATCCTATTTTGTAATTTTAACCTCAGAGTAATAATTCGCTCCCGTTAATAGTGTCGCCCATACGAACAAAAACCATTAAACGATTATCAATCACAAAGTTAGCTACAGCTTACAGCAATACGATGGGCCGTAGGTACTCCGGTCGGGTATTGCAAGCGCACTAATACGACTAATACGAGCTTACGTTCTCTATTTTACATACATGTATCATAAATTATAATATATATCTAATTTATTTTTAAATTCACAGATAAGTAAAAAAAAAACATTTATTTTATTAGAATGTTACATTTTTCGGTTTATTCTGTAATAATTGTTGGCGCCTCCTGGTTTAGAGATCACTGCTTTAAATCGTATTTCACCGTAACCCCTGGACCTAGGGCAACCTCCCAATACCCCACAAGCCTCCACCACTGAGCGGTTGTCAACGCTGACCGATCGGTGATCGATCAAAACCGTTAAGGGTTCGTTAAGAAAAAGTGATCTGATATCCGAGATTCGAAATCCCATCTATGAGTATAATACAAACATTAATTCTTAAATTAAAGATAAAAAGCTTTTCTTTTTAGGACGGAAACGAACATTGTTTTTACGAAACCGCCCGTAGTGAGATGGTTTGCAAGTTTAACCACCATGTTTAAGGTTTCGGGTTTTATTTTCGGCAAGGCTGACAAACATTTTTTAATTTTTCTTCAAATTGATAAACCTTTAAATACATACTTTTATATACTTTATTTTATTTTGAGATTATAGAATTTAAGTTTTAACAGAAACTTGGACTTTTTTTTTGATCAACCGTGAAAAGAAAATTTATCGATCTCTGGTAAAAATAAAATTAATAAGTCAAGAGATTTTTAACTATATATGGAATATTTAAATGTACGAGTATATATAAAATAAATTTAATCTATTTCGACACAAATAATGAAAAATACAAACAGGCTTAGTGAGACATTAAACGCAACATTATTGATAAAACAATATTTAGTGTTAATTCAACTTAGTCAAATTTTCAATAAATTTACACTAATGTATAAACCTACTTAATTATTGTATTTTAATAACATATTTTACTGCAGTTCTGTTGTGAGCTGGTGATTTAGCGTTAGCGGGTTTTTATTTTGATTTTTTCTATAAGAATGGCTCTCATTAACAAGCGAATCCTTTTATTTTCATTATTCATTTTACTCTTTACTTTTGATAGTACGGGTGAGGTGGCAAATTGAAGATTTTATACACAGCGTCTCTGCTTTTCCAAAGTTCAAAGAAATTTGCTTCATTTTTGCAATATTAAAGAACACACGAGTAAATTCACAAAGAGCTTTCGGTTCACAAAGAAATATTTTCTTATTCTGAAGACAGAAGTTTTGTGTTGACCTAGAGCTTGTTCTTATGTTAGGTTCTATTATACATAGCACTGTCAGTGTAGAACTAGCAGGATAGAGAATTACCTTTGTTTCATCACAAGAGCAAGGAAAAACCAAAGATATAGAACCACTCAAAGAACACCTTAAGTTAACCATTGTTCTAGTATTTTTTGAAATCTTAATCGAAAACTGGCATAATTTATAAAGTTAAAGTAAAAAATTACTCAGAAAATTTGGTCTGATTGAACAAGCGAATAACAAACACATGATAAAAGAATGGCAAGAATAAATTTAATGGTAATGTAGGACGAAAACAGCCTCTGAACACAAATTAAAATTGTGATTTTTATCAAGCTCTTAATTGGGTGTTCTGTGCGGCATTACCTCCACATGAATTAGATTTAGAATTAAGTAGAAACTGTTAAAATTATTGAAGAGGATAAAATTCATTTCTAAATAATAACTTGCATGACTTCGAAACAAAGTATTTTTATTTTAATTATAATCATTTAATAAGGTTTTTTATATAGCCTCCCAAAGAATCGTTTTATTCATTGGAAGACCTGCATAAGTTTTATTTCAATTTATGATTATTTTTAATAAATTTTACATGATAATATTAAGATGCAGGTATTAGATTTGCTGTCCCATAAATCTTCCTACAATGGCTACTCACTACGGTTTTCATCTTTATCCCGTGCGCATTTATTGTACGTGTTCTCTCTCTGAGGGTAGCGTAAGCGGCCACCCGCTATAATATATACTACTTTTGAGTTTTCATTAAGGGGGAGCGAAAGAATAATTATTTTATAAATCTGTTGTAAACAATATTATCATTCTTACACCACAACAAGCCAGGAGGCCCAAAGAGTAAATTAAGCACAGAACACCCTAACTTTTAAATTATTATATTTATATTATAATATTTTTCAAATTATAATATTTTTATATACATACTTCAATTTTATCCAAAAAAATGAATACAAATATTTACGAAAATGTACGTATGTATTTACACACCTACATTAACATTTTATTTTTTGTTTGTGGGTGTAGCCACTCCACAATAGGCACGCTCCGAAGTGTCAGTGTAATTTTTATATACATTGGTGTACTTTCATATAAATTAAAATTAAATAGGGATATATCACGATTTTCTTACAAATTAAAATTAATAAGGGTCTATAAAATACCGTCGAGCATAAATAAATATATTTTTTAAACTTATTAGTGGCATAAAAAATATTCTTTAATTAATAATTTTAAATTCTAGTAAAAACGGTTCATTGTATTAGCCACGCTCCTAATGCGCCACGATTGTTCGAATGTTTCGAATGGTTCGAATTGAACATTGTTTCTGACCGTTTAAATTTAAATAGAATATCATCACAAATCTTGACGTCACAATAGTCAAGCACAAACGTTTTGCGTTTTTGTACACATGTTTTTTAACAATTAGATTTTTAAAAATATTTATGAAAACAATTCTCCACAAATGATTTTGAAAAAAAAAAAAAAGTCCTATTCACATGTTTTTATCGGTATTCGTAGTATGTGATATTTCCCTATTGTGCCCACGTAGAAGAGTATACGTGAGTATTTTTACTACAGTAATTCAACAAAAACTTTTAGGAAAAGCAATTTTAAGTCAGTTTTATTGTTTTTTTCAATGAAACAATGTTTATTTCACAAAAGTAACGATTGTCAACGGTATCTCTTTGTTACATATTCCATTATATGTTTAAATTATTTATTTTTTTAGTTTGTATGGTATATGCCCTTCTACTTGGGCACAATTGAATTATAATGGATTTTTTTTTATGATTTAAAAAAAAAAAAAAATATCTGAAAAAAATTGAGAAAAAAAACAAAGACTTTAAAAAAATACAAAAAATACTCTTCTGACATATGAAACATATTCTTTAGCATCCTTTTAGCGATCCATTTATGGACTAGAGTTTTAAAGTCATTGTTATTCCAGCTTCTTACCGGTATCTCCATACTCAAAATAATATAAACATTTAGTTCCAGAAAATTTTAGTGTCTTTGTCAATAATTTGTTTTTTTCATTGGTATAGAAGTACTGTTTTTTGTCTTTTTCAAGTGCCATATATTTGTTGTCATTAATTTCTGTCAAGTTTTTTTTTTTTAGAGGTGTCGTAAAACAGTCTTTATGTATATTTGTCTTATGTCTATAAGTTGAAATTCATTAAAAAGTCTGCTTGTTGATAGAGCTTTTTGTTAGTTACTCACAATAAGGCCGTTTCGGTATTTTATAATTAAAGTAAATAACGTTTAACATTCTTCATATTAAAAAGTTTTAAAGAGAGGATAAACGTAATAGGCATTCCCCGGTTATATAAAATTATTGACTATCACCTTAATACATCTATTTTTTTTTAATGCATCACAACAGGACGGGCGGCTCAATTACGGTGATAAATTACAGCACAGAACACCAGGCTTAAAAAAAAAACACATTCTATTATTGTGTTCTCACCGAGATTCGAACCCGGTATATGATATAATTTACAGAAGTACTGTTTTTCAGAAAACGCGAATATGAAATCCAGATATATTCTATGAAGATTATTTCTCCTTTAATACACAATATTGTTACCGTCTATCTTGGATGTATAAAAAGTTACACAAATACACTGCGAGAAACAGTGATATTTTTTAATACTCAAGCGTTTTTTAGATGGTTTTCCAATTATAATTGTTTTCTTAGACCATTTTTTATACTGTTTGGTATAATTTTGATCATCTTTTAGAGTTCCTTTCTCAATATTTGTACATTATATCAAAAAAGCAATTTAAAAAAAAAATATGAAACAACTTTTTTATTAATCACTTTTTTTTCTACCGATCGGTTCCAAAGCTACACAAGCTTCTTTATGGTAAAGTAAAAATAATTTAAGGGAAAATTAACCAATGCATTGTATGCTTTGTTATTTTAACAGTGATTACAAAATATTACATCGAAACATATGGAGCTTATAAGTCAAGTATTTTTGTCATAGTATTTTTGTAAAGATGGGAAGTGTGAAGGGAGATGGGTACAATATTTAAAACTAGACGGAGGTAGCAGAAGAAATATTGTTTATTTGGAAAAAAAATCTTGTTATGAATCGCTATTTTAATTTCTAAGATTTTCGAGATATCTAATAAAAATAATAAAGTTTTTCAATACTTTATTGGAATATATTATTTTTAATTATTAGTACTTTAAATATAAATTTTATAATTATTTTTTGCTTCATCTCCAAAAATTCTATGTCTAACGTAACATTCTGTGAAAAATGATAAAATATTTCTTAAATAGTTATATTGTGTTTTGTCTGTGTCTTATGTGAGTGTTTGTTAACAATTTGTTATTGTTCCATAATCAAATATTTAAAAAAATAAGTAATAATTAAAATATTTATATATATGTACTAGGCTTGAACCAATTAACGCTCAGGATTACCTACTGTCGCATTCGCAAGCATGTGGATGCTGACATTTTGCCTGCGAACACTTGCCAAACTTTTCACCAAAAAGCGACCTGTAGCAAGCGCGTGGAGGTAATATTGTTTTTAATGTCTTTGTTTTTTTTTAAATAATTAGTTACCAGTGCATCATTCACTTTTCGAAGTATAAAATAGTATTTTTATATATAGCTACTGCAAAATATCTCTAAAATTACAATTACAATAATCACCAATTTCTAAAGTTATTTTTGCTCAAATCTGACATAAGTTAGGTTTAGTTCATTTAATTCTTTAATAATCCTTGTGTTGTGTGAGTAACAATAAGTTTTTTTTATATAAATCATTTAAATGTGTGTGTTTAGTAAATAACAGCATTTATCGATATTATTCCTGGCCGATTACCTTTCTTTCCCATTCTTCCCTTGACCCATCCTTATGGTACCTGACTTACGTCAAGATAGAATAAATACAAAATTAGAACATTTGGATTTGGAACAAAAAAAACACATTTTGACATTACATTAGATTGCATAAAAAAAATTGGATTCGTCGCGCGTCATTGTAAACATTGTTACATAATTCATAGTAAATTTCATCACCTAGTGCCCAAAATTAAAGAACATCGTATCAAAGGTAGGTCCACGTCAGTGTTTCTTTCCTTTCTTCAAATATTTCCAACCTTTTACAAAACTGAATGAAATTCGTTTTTTCGCCACAGTCCGCTTTTCGTTAACAGTGTGCGCTTACGCAAGCAAATATTGTATGTTTACTTGGTTCACCGACAGGCACTAACACTTTAACATAGGGTTTACAAACATTTGAACGCACTGTGTAATGGGTTCGTATACTTAAAATACCGTATAAAAAAATATTTAAAAAATCCTTTTAGTGTGTCCCGTCTTCGGGCAAGGTCAGTCGGGGCAAACTTTTAGGTAAGACTCGTTTCTGGTTGTGCCACTATAAGTTGTGCGCTCTTACTCAATGTATTTATGGTGTAATTAGATGAAAAAATAGTCTATTTACTGTATTTAAAGTTCTGTTTTTCAACCCGCCCTAACCATACTATATACTATGTATGCGACGGTAGGTATTTGATGCACTTGTGAACGGGAGTGTATTCTGTATAGAAAAGATGAAATTCTATTGTTAATGCAAGGTCCGTAATCACTTGGGTACTTCTCGTTTCTTCCTTATACCATATTTTCATTCAATACAAAATTGATGGCTTCGTAGAAATAAAAATATATTATTTTTATTCAGGTAATGAAATAACCTGTTCTTTGTCAAAAAAACATTTGTAAAATGTTTTCCTCGGTACGGGCTTTCCCAGTGAGGAATACATTATTAACATATTTTTTTATTATTTTAAGCACTTACCTTGTGTTTGTTTATTATTTAATAATTAATTTTATACCTTATTAGGAAGTTTGTGTACCTTCAAAATCGGACGGAAAAAAAATAAAAAACAAGTGGGTTAAAACTATTTTTTTTTATTTTTATTATAATAAATTACCATATTTTATATTTTATTAGCTTCGAAACCATCACCAAAATTTAATTTGAGATAAGAAATTTAAAAAAAGTTGTTTTAACATTTAAAAAAAAACCGTATTAATAACAACTTAATACTGAATAAATCAAATAAAGTATGTATTTTGTAGGTATATAAGTTTTTAGTGTTTTTATTAAAAGAACCTTCTTAGAGGTGAACAAAATTAAAAACTAACGTTTTTCTGAGTTATTGTGCTAAGTGTTGTTTTCATAATTTTTACGTTTCGGATCACATAGCAACATCCACCACCAGGATTGATGTGCGATCCGAAACGTCGGCTAAGGTGTGAACAACGTACGGTACAAAGCTCAATCTATGCAGAAAAATATTTCCTCAATTTTTTTTACCTCAGAATAGCCATTGAGTATTCGAAAACACTTTTTAATGCTGCTTATTTGTGCGTTATTCATTATCAATGCTTTGGTATCACTCCGAAATACGTCTTCCGTTCTATTTCTTTCGGAATTACTTCGTAACGACACAAAATCGCCCCTGAGTAGCGCCTGCTAGCGTCATTAAATATAATCATTCTTGTTTCCGTTGTAATATCTCAGCTACGCTGTAAAAATGTATTATAAATTTTCCAAGGCTTATAAAAAAAAAAATTATAAGTTTCGGTTTTTATTGGAATGAATAAAACATCAGGTAATTCCATCTGACACGTCTGCTATTTACAAAGCCACTTCGGGTGGATTCCGAAACATCCCGAATGGATAACGTGTTTGGTATTCACGAATATGCGTCCTATTGCTTAATCGCATATGTTTATCTACGTGGTAATAACCGACGTTTACCGTTTTAGCAATTCCAATGGAACATAGATTAAAATTATTTGATGGTTATTATTATATTTTGTAATGTTTCCACACTTTAACCTATTTCGTCAAACACCAACACCTAATGTAAAATGTCATCATTCAAAACATTTACATTTTGAGAAGTGTATAATCTCTGTTTTTGGGTATTTTAATAATATTTGGCATTTTCAATTAAATATGGAAAATAATTAAAAAATCTAAGTAAAGTTGGCGGGAAAACAAATTCCCACTCGAATGTGGGGTGCAAAATAGCGGGGGCGAAGCCCTAGGGCTTTTGCGATATTATTGAGTGGAGTGAGCTGTTATTAAATTAATTAAAAATAAGTTATTTATTATATAAATAAAACACGAGTGATTCTTTAATCCACAAATTTGGAATATCCAGTGACCGGTTTCATCGCTTTCGCGACATCTTCGAGACTGGTTTGAAACCGGTCACTGGATATTCCAAATTTGTGGATTAAAGTATCACTCGCGTTTTATTTATATAATAAATCACAATGAACTTCCATCAAGAATTTTCACTTACAAACTTAAATGTTTGAAAAATAAGTTAATATTCCCGATAAGTGGTATGCAGTGTCAATCGGTCACAAAGTCAACAAATGAGATGGATTGGGCAGTGTCAATCGTTCACAACCCCAACAAATGAGATGAATAAGGAAAGGATGCCACTGACCTTATTTTTGTTCTTGATGGACTTGTCGGATCCGATTTGAAACTTACGAACAGCACTAACATAAGGGCAGGCCCTGAGCTGAAGCTCAACTCTGGTGGTTGGTGGAAACAATGTTTCATAATGCGGTACACACGTCCAACGAAATAAACGCGCGATGTCCGACATGAGGTCTTAATGTGGCAAGTGATCAAAGGATACTGAGGTGGGAAGTGAACAGTGGTTATGGGTAAAAGGATGTAGAAGTTGTGACAATACTTGACCCATGCATACCCACATGATTCGCAACCAAAAGTAAAATAAATTTGTTTTATAAAGTTGTATTTATTTATGCACAAATTATCATGCGCTGTATCGCAGTCACGTGACCGCTATAAATTAATCATGTTTATCGTGATTGGTAAAGTTGCTTAAAGACTTTATAACCACGTCGATAAACATTTGTGATTAAGCAACTGGGTTCTAGTACCCACACAAAGCCATTTTTTTATTTTGCCTGGACATGGAAAAGCAAATGTGTGGTGCATTGGTTCTCCAATTGCAGCGTATCTGGATCATTTTTGAAACCTGACAAAATAAGGTGACCTGTCTTACCCATCAATTACAATGAGATATTGGGGAAAAGAACAACCATTAAAACCAGTATTTTACTTATATCCTTCCAGAAGCTCAATCAGAAATCACTATCGACGTGCTAGTAAGCGACGTTATAACAATTTATCAACATGGTTGTTTATCGTATTCGCAATCACAATGGAACATCCGTGAACACCTAATATTAAATGTAAAAATATTTACGTTTCACGACGTATAATCCTGCTGCGCAATCACATATTTGAAGTTCACCGGTGTAAATATGGAAAATATTCCAAAACTGCTATTTTTATTTATTTATTATTTATTATGATTTTTATTAAATTTAACCGACGGTTGGCAAGCCAAATGTCAAGAAAAGCAGTCACCATAGTATTTGTAATTTAAATTTCACTTTTTCGTATTAGATACTTCTTATTATTTTGCAAACGCAATATATTGTATTATGCCAGTAAACTGCATTTATTTACGAAAAAAACAAAAAATAAACCGACACGAGCGTTAACTTAGAGATTACACACGCGTTGACTTATGACTGTGATAACTTGAGCATGTTCAGTATTGTTCATTGTGATCGCTCAAATGTGCTTCGACGTGCTTTTTAAGCACGTCGATAGTTATTTGTGATTGAGCTACAGGAATCGAATAAAGGAACTTTAAGCAAGGTAAGCAAATCACTACACTACAAGGCATACTTATCCCCACTTGATTTCCTTATTCAGGATTTTTACCCAAGAGTTGCCATCAATACAAAATCACTCGTCCAGGATTTCGGTTTTTATTTAACATTCAGAACTAACTGTATTCATCATCTGCCTAGATACGCACACGTATTATATTTTTAAACCGCAATTATATATTTGAACGTATATTTTTTGTACAGGATTTTATTATTTTTCCTCCTTTAAAACATGGTTTCATATTTTTTCAGGATTTTCGAAGCTTTTCGTTTGTTTGTCGAAGATAATTGCTTTTTGTATGAAAACATTGACATTCAATTCGAGGCAGTTTTATCATACAGGTAGGGAAGATGTAATCGGCGAAGAAAATGTACCGTAGATGGAATCATAGCAAAAGCTTTTTTAAAACTCGGAAAATGTAATATTTAAAAATAATTTTCTAAAATAATACCCGGATTTCATAATGCATAAACATTCTCAATTTTATTTCTAAAATGTAAAGGATCTTATATAACCTACAAACAAGATAAACTAGTTATTTTCCATTGTTTATTCAAGTTCATTGCTACGGTATATTGAATTTAAAATATTTTTTTTACGCGCGGTAAAAATAAGAGTATTAAGTACGGCGAAGTTCCTTAAAAATTTATGTAAAAAATAATAAAAATTATTTTAATTTAAAAAAAACTACTTTGAACGACGTCACTAGTTCTTCCGAATCAACCAATGAGAGAGTGTTGTGGATGTACGGGAGCCAATATTCTACACACACGTAAAGTAATTTCAAAATTATAAAACTTACATAAAAATATTTTTTAAATTGTTCGGCTTAGTTTAACAAATATAAAACCCCGCTTTACTTCCTCATTGGATTAATTTTATTATTAAATAAATTATGTACATTGTATTTTTAAAAATTCATTTTTGCGTTTTTGTGATTAACCCAAATATTTCAATTTTAAGTCATTTTTTTATGGTCGGTAAAAACCATGTTAGAAAATAGGAGACAATTTTTGATTGAGCGGAAAATATTTTATAGCCCTTAGACTGGCACCTGAAAATAAAATGTGGTACTTATATATATTTTGGCACATTAGAGTACAGAAAATCGCGTGTTAAAAAAACACATTTAATAACTGTGATCTCACAAGGCATAGAGTCCGGGACCCTCTGCACGTGAGATAAACATTGCACTACCAAAGCCGCCTAGTGGTTGTTTTTATCTATAACTACCGTTTCAATTTTTTTTTTTATTAACATAACTCAATATTGGAATATAAGTGTCTATCGCAAGAGGCTAAATTAGCAGTTCATAGTGGAGTTCTGGTACCAACCCTAATGTATGGAAGCGAAGCATGGAGTTGGAAAAAAAGGGACGAAAGTAGACTGAATGCTGTTGAAATGCGATCCCTCAGGCGAATGTGCGGAAAAACAATGTATGATAGGTGCCCTAATGTCGAAATTAGAGCAGAATGCAAGGCTGAGTTAAGCATTATCGACAAAATTAAGAAAGGTCTTTTGCGATGGTTCGGTCATGTGGAGCGAATGAATGATGAAAGAACGGCTAAAAAGATTTATGATGCGAATGTGTCTGGTTGTAGAAGTCGAGGAAGGCCGAGAAAGACATGGCATGATCAAGTACAACAAATTCTTGAAAGTGGTCATGTGAAAAGTCGGAATAATCGACGTGCGTGCATGAGAAGATCTATGAATGTGAAGGAAGCAAAGGAAGTGTGCCAGGACAGAGTGGTGTGGCGTTCTATCCTCTCTGCCTACCCCTCTGGGGAAATGGCGTGATGGTTAGTTAGTTAGTTAGTTAATATTGGAATAATTAAGAACTTTAATAAGTTTATGTTTTATGATTGTACCATTGTGAAGGGGGGCCCTTAATATCTCTAGAAGGATGCATACACAATATCCGGAACGTTGTAACTCAAGGCATGTCATTATTATTTTTCTCTAGAATACAAAAAAAGAATAAAAATAACCCTACAAATGTCATCGCGATGCCCGAGAGTGGTTTCCTGTTTCCGGTGAGAGCTTTCGGCGTCGCGTCGGCGTCGTGTGACAAGACGTTGTTTGGAAAAAAACTTCATTATCTAAATTGATTGCCTTTAATTATAGGAGTTGAAATCCAAACATCGTTTTTTAAGTATGGATGTTAGTAACTGGATTATATAAGAGAATAAACACGGAAAAATGACAATATCAGACATAAGTCACCCATTTAAATTGCCAAACTCACATCAAAAGGGGTAATAAAAACAGAAGAGTAAGAATAAATTAAATTGAACAATATTTTTAGTTTGTTCAAATGTTTGTTGTCAAAAGACTTGGTTTTATCCCTAAAAAGTTAAAATTAACAAATTATAACAAAAACGGAGAACATTTTATAAAAAGAAATGTGAAAGTTTAGGCATTTACGAGGCTTATGACCTATCGTTGGCTAGTTTAAGTGGCTACTTTTTTTTTCACTTTACTCTGTAACGTTCACCATTTTGCCCGTGTTTTAACACCCATGTTTCTTTCATTGTTACATCCGTTGATTTTAGCGTCATTAAAAAGCGAAAACATATATTGTTGTGAAGAGGTTCATCTAATTGAATTATTTCATATTCTAGCCAACGAAAAGCCTGAAAACAATTTAACATTTTTTGTCGTCGAAATGTTTATAGAATATAGTCTGAATTTCAAAAGTGTTTAAGACGTGTTCTATACATTATTGTATAAGTTGTTTCGAATAACTGTTAAATTTATTGTGTTTTTTGATGTTTTGTTACTGCTCTGAAATATTTTTGGTCATTGTTATGTCCCTAATTAAGTCACAATACTAGGAAAGCGGAAACGCTATTTGAGAGATTTTCTTAAAAATTTTGTTATTTTTTCTGACCCATTATAGGATTTAACGCCATTTGATTTTAATGATTGCATACTTCATTACCGATTTAGGTATTCCGGCACTTAAAGCAAACAATACACATTTAATTTTAATAATTAGTTCCTATGAAATAAATAAATACAGTTTGTTAAAATATACTTTTCTTTTATCTAACAAATACTTGAAGATGAACATGTCAAAAGTCAGAATAATCGGCGTGCGTCCATGAGAAGACATAATTTGATTGTAGAGGAATCAAAAGACAGTAGTGTTGCTTTTTATCTTCTTTATCTATTTTTTTTTCTTTTAGTTTTGTTAAAAATTGTATGAATTTTTTTAATGAATGTTTTTCAAATTTTTTCTTGATTTTATTTATTTATACAAATTATTTATTTGTACAAATTATTTATCTTTTTCAACTTTTTTATATCAGTATATATATTTTTTATATATACGATTTACCTAAGGAGTAGTTTTAAATAATACATATATTTTTTAAAAATGTTGCAACAGAGAGGGAAAACATTATTGAGAAAGGGAATATGGTAGTTAAGGCATTTACAGGGCTTATGACCTGTCATTGGCTAGTTTAAGTGGCCACTTTACACACTTTGTAACATTCGTGTAAAGTGGCCCCTTAAACCAGCCAATGACAGGTCATAAATCCTGTAAATGCCTAAACTTCCGTATTCCCTTCTCAATAATGTTTTCCCTCTTTGTTGCAACAAATTAAAATACGAATAACTCCCTAGGGAGAAAATCCAGCCAGTTTGCAAGCATTTGAACATACTTAAAACACTGTTATATTTTATTGTTTATCATTTAGTATAATTTAAAATTGTTGTAATTTCTGTTTTAATCTTTTTTTTATTCGTTTTTTCTTGACTTTATTTATAGGTACAAATTATTCCTCTTCATCAACTTATTTATATCAGTATATTTATGATGTTTCTTTGTTCATCGTTAAGTGTTATTCAAAAAAAAATTTTTTTTTTTTTTTAGAATTTTTTTTGGTTTTTGGTTTGTTGTGTTTTTTTAAAATTTATTCAATGTTTTGATTACCAATTTTTTTATCAATATTTTTATTACTATTTTAAAATTTACAAAACTGCTTATCTTTTTAGCATTCTTAATTTGTAAATAACTGTAAGTATTAAATAGGTACGAAGGTTTTCACGGTCACTGTTATCAATTTGTTTCTTTTTTGGGTGACACCGTATGTGTTGGATTTGCTCCGACGTTTCGGCTACCATTGCAGGAGTCATCTTCAGGGTAAACTGAGTGTCAGTGAACTGAGTTCACTTACACTCAGTTTAACAAATTCAACACACACGGTATCACCCAAAAAAGAAACAAATTTAGAACTGTTAGTATTAATTTGTTTTAAATGTTATATTTCGCTTAGGTATATATTATAACCTAACTAAACTTATGTATATGTATATTACGGAATTGTTTTTACGTGAAAGGCACTAAGTGTCATTTATTTCAATGAAATTTTAATTAAAAAATAAAGGAAAACGGCCTAACCGTTTGTAATATTCCTTCGGAATCGTGTTAATTTTATTGCCCTTAATTGCATTAGCAATATTTTGATTCCCGCAATCACTCGATGGGGCAAAGTCCTGTAAATACCTAAACTAATATTTCCTCTTCGAAAATGTTTTCCTCGTTCCTGTTGAAATATCTATATCACCTTTAATTATGTTCTTCTCTCGCCACTAGTTCGTAATTTGCCAAGGCGCAACAAATGGTGCCACTTTACCAAGAAGTCTGTAACAAATCTATCTCATTTTCTCTGAAAACGAATCCAGTTTCTTATTTTCGGACATATTATTACGTTTTACTACAATGGTAAAGAGTGACTTGCAATATTTATTAATCTATCAAATACTTGTAATTTATATCGAATGGCATTTCATTCAGTATTTTGTATCAATGGAATCCAAATGAAATTCACTATTCTTAGAAGAAGATTCATTTTAAAGTTTACCGAGCGAAACCATTTTTTCTCGAAATATATAATTGTAATTGGCTTGATGAGAGAATTTCAAGATATAATTATTAAATTAGATTCACATTTAACACCAACAAGCTACAGAAAGTGGCTTGGTGGGATTTTAGTTTTAGTAAAAATTATGAAAATAGAAATGTTAAAACTGTACAATAATATTCATAAAATAAATAAAAATAAAAAAAAACTTAATTAAAAATAATATAAAGCTAGCAATTTACAAGCCAAATAAAAACTTAGAATTTTAGGGAACAAACAAAAAGTTTCGGGTATTCAGAATTACATTACATTAAATTCAGTATTAATATTAAACTCTTGTGTGGCATTACAAAGTGCCTAATTTATTTTATGTATAATATGTTATTCCACAAAGTAAATTCCGAAACAATAAATAATATAACAAGTCAATATAGTCGGCGTCGTGGCGTAATGGTCTGTGCGTTAACCTACCATGTAAGAGGTCTTGGGTTCGATTCCCGACATGGTTGATATGAAATATTAATTTAAAAGGGTGTTTTGAAGTATGAAAAGTTTGAAGCGTAAGATTGGTCATCTTACCTTCAATAAACAAAAATGATCAAGATACGCTGCGATTTGTGTACTAATGCCCTATGCGCTATTAGGTGCGGAAAGGGAATGATGATAATGATATATTCTTGAAAAAATACGCTCCGATTCGATAATATTGAATTGTTTTGATAATGCCAAAACTGTCACACAAAGTTACTAAAATATAAGTGGAACCGAAAACACGTGTTTCAATAGATTATTTATTTATGCAAAGGTACGTAATATATTACAAAAAAGAATAACGTATCCCTAACTCCATGAGACCTAAATAAAGCCCTGTGTTGAGTTGGGCCACAAGATAACGGAAAGTGAAAGTAAACATATTATTGAAGAATACAAAAATAGTAAAATAAGTACATAAAATTAAAAATAGTCCAGAAACCACATACGCACATCAAACCGAAGGCGACTAAACTCATAAATGAGTAGGTTTACGTTTTGACCCATTAGTTTCTTTGTAGACGTCGCTCAGTACGCAACTCCTGATTTGAATTCAACTATGCCATGCCAGGATCTTAAAGAAACAGGATGGTATCACATTTTATGTGTTATTAGCAAACGAATGTTTAAGTAGCAAATGCATTACTTAAAAATTTAATTATTTTTCCATCTGTCAGATTGTCGAAGAAACAAAATGGAAATTTCGTTAGTGTTGCCAGGGTAGAATTTTTTTACCCTGCTTTGCTCATTTAATAAAATACTTGATGAAAATTAAACCTCAGATTAAACAACGCCGTGAGGGACATTTGAACGACATTATCTTGAAAACATAAAATATTATTTAACATGATATAAAAATATCCGTTTTATGAGAAATAAAATTTGTTTTATATTTTAAGTTCAAAGTTCATAAATTCAATTACTCTTATTAAATGACCCTTTACCCGCGTGCACAATAAAAATTTACTTACAACTTACATTTGTATTGTAATTCTTTTTTTTCCCATCAAGCAACATTACGCGGCGACATCACGAATGCGCGCGGCGAAAGTAGGCCATAGTGGGGGGATTATTGGACACAGTCCGATGTATTCAAATATGATTCTACGCTCCTTCTGGACTATTTTTAATTCTATGCATAAATAAAATGTTGTACACCAAATGCAATTCAAACTCTGGAGTATAGAAGAGTGATTGCAGATCAATTATTCCTGTTTTAACTAGTTAATAACGCCATAGAATGCCCTTTACTTACAAGTTCTTTGAAATATCTTCTACCCAACAGAACAATACATTTAATTTGCCAATACCTGGGACTAACTCAAGAGAAAACGATTTTTTCTTTAGAGCAAGTTATTATTATAATACTGGTAATTTATCAACATGTCGATAAATTACCTGGTCCATGAAGAAGTATAGAAATTGAAAAAATAATATTTTCAGGCGTTGCCTAGTATGTAGGTGAAATAATTCAATTAATTGAATCTCACCTGCATAAATAAAGGTTTCAGCTCTTTAACTTCACAAACATCAACAGATGAAAGAATTGAAGGAATATAGATATTCAAATATAGGCAGAATGGTGAATGTTACACAGTGTGTAAAGTGGCCACTTAAACCAGCCATTGACAGGTCATAAGCCCTCTAGATGCCTGGACTTCTATATTACCTTCTCTTAAATGTTCGTCATCTCTGTTGTAATATGTAATATAAACAGCTCCCCAGGGAGTTGAATCCAGTCCTTGTCTACGAAAATTTGGACAAACTCAAAATATTGTTAATTATTGTTAAAAACAAATAATTAAAATTAGTTAACAGTAAGTATAAGTGTGAAAATAATATAATATACGGTACACAAAAATATTTGATAAATTAATATCAGAAAGAGATAAGATAATAATAATACACATCAAAAACAGAGAAAGAATTGTATGAAAAAAAAAGTTTTATTACGACAGTAAAACAATATTACAATAATTAATTAATAATAATTTAATTCAATATTACATAAAATGTATGTAATATTGAATTAAAAGTGTGATAAAAATATCTGACCCCTTAATTGAAACCTTTGTTTCGTTACGAACAATAATGTTTATTTTTAATCATATTATTCAATTTCTTTCATCGAATTATTTTATTATTGGGGTCGTTAGTCGCAAGGTGCAAAAGGACAGGCATTGAACCACCCTTAAATATCTCATTCTGACGTCACTCGTGTAAAAATAATTTTACTTGGTTTATTTCAAGATAAAAACAGATTTGAGACTGCCTCGTAATGTAGTGGTTGATGCGTTTGCTTACCATGCTTGAGGTTCCATGTTCAATTCCGGGCATGGTAGACCAGAAATATTTGTTTTAAACTTGTTTTAAAACTGCAATATTTCACAAAAAAATACCATAATGGAAATAGACTTTTGTAACTGAATGTAATGCAAGTAAACTGCATATAATTTTCCAAACTCACAGTAAAAAGAGCAATGAAAGCAGTAGAGTTAAATTCAATAAAATCGAGGTTTATTGGGTCGTTTTTTGACGTGAGTGAAATCAATAGGAAGACCCACAGTCTTTGAAATGGTTTTCGGGTATGTGGAGGGAGTGCTTTCACTGCAAATATTTCCCTGTCCCTGGACTGGCACCGAAAGCATTGGTAAATGATGATGACTATTTCGAGATAGTAACATTTTTTTAAATGAGGCATTTTGTAATTGTAGGCTTTACTAGAACGAAATAATTCCAATTTTTTCGGTATTTTTTTTTGTTTTATTTTATCGGGTAATTCAACAAAGATGCATTCTAGAAGTATTCATTGAAGATATTTGTCCATTAATAGGTAAATTTCAGATTTTTAATTTTTTTTTAAGTAACAAGAGTATGAAATTCTGTCCAGCAAAAAAAAATTGCTTCTTAGTAGCAGAAAAAATATTTTTAAATTTGTAATTTTGAATTCCCGCAAAAACGATCATTGCATTGGGCACGCCAGAAATAGGTCACGATTCATGTTCATTGTCAACTTTGTACCAAACCATTGAAGTTTTTACAGAACATCCTTACGAATCTTGACGTCACAACTATGAATTACAAACATATCGCGTTTTTTTAGTGACATATTTTTTCATATTTTATTTTTTAAAGACATACATGAAAAATCCAAATATCTCATACAGTATACAATACAATGAAAAATAGTTTGATATAATAATAGATTTTTCGCAAAAGTTGGGAGAGTAACATGGAAAATGACAATTTTGTTATTTCGGCAGTTATATTTTATTCCAAACACACGCGGCCTTACTATTACGTCGAAGGCACTCGTCCAGAATTCTGGTTCTATTTCATTTACATAACTGTATTCTCTATTCCACCTGGACACGGAAGAAGAATAAATTTAATTCTTAATTTACAATAGAGAATCTCTAGATTTATTTATTTATTTTATTTATTTATATTTTTAAAATGTTTGTATTCTTTTTTCTATTTAGAATAATGTTCCCTCACTGAGAAACATTTTGTACAAAATATGACTAAAATAGTATTTTGTCCGTCAGAAAATAGGATTTAGACCATAAAACATTTAACCTAGAAAAAACGCAATAAACATCCGGAATGCAGCAAAATTAAAACTTCAACAAAGTTAGGTGATTTACATGTGACCTGAAGTAATTTACCTTAAAACAATAGTTGTAAATAAATATCAGAATAAGCCATGGGGAGGGGGAGACACGCCGTTCTCCTTACTATGTGGGTGGACTCAAGTCGGGTGGCCTGTGATTGATCGCTCTAGGTAGACCATGAGAAATGCATCCTGCAACTGAGAGTTTTATACAAAGGAAAATTCAAATTGTTATGTGAGTTAGATAAACGACCAAAAGATTAATATCGAAAACAGAATCAGAGTTCAAATTCACAATTAATCTAAATACATTGTTTTATTTCCCAAAGCGCGATATACTAAAATTTGTCATATTATGACGAAGTTAAGTCACGTTTGTTCATTTTTCCATATCCGCTACTACGCGGAGCATGAACGCATCACTGAACGCTTTCAGGATATCCTATCGCCAGCTAGCACCCTAAGTTCCACCGAATGAAGCCAAAAAATCGTCATCAACGGCCTTCCAGGATGGCTGAAGTAGTCAATTTGGGTTAAGGCTCTCCCGAGGCATCTGCAACACATGTTCAAGCCAAGTCCAGCCCCGCATTTTTAAGACGCATGTTATAAGAGGCTGCTACGTCTGAACTGTTAAAAAGTAGTTTCAATATAATTGTTCAGCCTCTTCTTTCTTTATTATTAAAAGTCTGGGATGAGGAACATTGTCCGGAGAATTAAATTAATAGTACGATCATTGCACTTTAAAAGAAAGGCAATCCATTGAAGTGTAATAATTACAGCGGAATAATTCTGTTGAGTTACTCAGGAAAGATTCTTGCACACATAATCGTTTTTTTACTGCAGATTCTGAAAGTCAATCAAACTGGTTTAATTCCGGGTAAGTCATCCATAATATGAGATGTATTCACTAACAGAGCGATGATACGAAGATTTATTTTTATTGCAAACCAGGCGAGAGAAGTGTGCTTGTCAATTTAATTGATGGATGCATCAAGAAAATAGGAAACTGGATGGCTGAAAACAGACTAACATTAAACCCATCAAAAACTGAACAACTGTGGGTGGCTTCAGCCAGACGACAGAATTTGATCCAGGATACGGCTCTACCCAATGTAGGGAGTACCGCTTTACCCCCCGTTAAACTACTGGGAGTTTTACTCAATTCTGACCTATCTCTTGACGCTCAAATTAGTAGAACGATAAGTTCATGCTTCTACCAGCTGAGACAAATTAAATGCATACGCAAAAATTTGCCGGTTGATGCCGCCCGTCAATTAATAAATGCGTTTGTAGTGTCTAGAGTCGATTATTGTAATGGTATCTATGCAGGTCCACCAATGAACAAAATGACTTGCCTACAATCTGTATTGAATGCCGCAGCGAGACTTATTTTCGGAATCTCTAAGTTCAGTCATATCACTCCACTACTTCGGGAACTACACTGGCTACGTTTTCCACAGAGGGTCGAATACAAGCTCTGTTGGCTTATGTATAAGTCACTGCACAACTCTGCTCCGGAATATCTGAGGGAACTATGCATTCCAGATGAACTAGCTGACAGGCGTCTCACGCTTAGATCAGCTACGTCCACGGCGAGAGGAAAAGTTATTATACCTCTACGCAAACAGCGCACTAAATTTAGTGAACGCGCATTTGCGGTCGCAGGCCCTATGGCATGGAATGCTCTCTCAGCAGAGGTGCGAGGCTGTGAAAGTGAAGTGATGTTTCGGAAAAAACTTAAAACCCACTTGTTCTCCAAATCATTTGAATAAATCCGTAGCACGTGACAACAAAATAAATTGTTTTAATTAAAGTACAAATTTAAAAGCTTAAATTAAATTAATTTAACAATAGAATCACCATGTAAAACGCCCTTGAGGTATTTTATTGCGAAAATGGCGCTATATAAGTTATCCATAATAATAATGTAATGATTCAGTCCTTGCGTGTTACTTCATTGACAAGAAATCATTTGAAAATCGGCATCGACTATAACTCTGTAAAATTCTCGATGGGGATTCATTCCAAAACTATTTCTGTTGAAAAGGTGTTCCACGTAAACAGCAACTGTCGTGTGAGAATCGGTAGCTCATTGATTGATTGGTACGGGAACTCCGAGTGAAACAAGGCTGCGTCCTCGCACCAATCTTATTCAGTCACATTTGACCTAATCTAAAACATAGAGCATTTTGTAGAAGGGAATTAAAGGCGTCTGGGCATAAACAGAGTTTACTTGTCATTAGCTGGTTAAGCTTTATATACAATGACATGGAATTTCATTGTTTTATAAAATGACGAAATATTATTGTAATTATTATATTTTCTAAAAATCCGAAGTGGATTGACTTAAAAGAGGATTATATGTATGTATATATTTGTATAGGTATAGGTAGATCAAAATACACAAAATATATGAAGCAAATATTTATTTTTTTAGAGCTGAATTTTACAAAACAATGCATCGAAATTTAATTGAAACCGTTTTTAATAATTTTATTTGCAGCAATATTAACATGCCAGGAGGCCTAATTACAACACAGAACACCCAGGGTACAGAAAAACATTCTTGTGATCTCATTGAGAATCGAACCCGGAACCTACCGTGCTTGAAGTAAAAGTTTAAGCCATTACATCGTGGGAGACGCCATTTTAAAATGTATTTAAGAGCATACGGTGTTCAAATAAGGTTAAAAAAATTGTTTGCACGTTTGAATTAAAAATAAGGAAGACTCGTAGGTATCATAATTTAAATTTATTTTTTACGTTTTTTTCACCCTATTAAATTAACTAAAAGAAAGTTGATCTTTTTGTAAACTCCTGTATGCCTTTGTACAAGAATACAAGAACAAATCGAGCGCTTTCATTAAAAAGTATTAATTATTCCTGTTACGACGACGCCGACGGTAATTCGCTTTCGCGTAACAAACGAATCGGGGAAGACCGTTCTTTTCTCTTTTATGTTCTCAAATATGACATTATAATGAGTATTTCATATTGCACATGCACCGTGAGGGACCAAGATATCGAGGCAGGCAGACTGCCGTTCACAAATTTGACCGAACGATTAAATCGATCGTCTACGCGAACGATCGCTTAGATTGAAATTTATTGCAACAGAGAGGGAAACCATTTTTGAGAGGGGAATATGGAAGTTAAGGCATTTAATGGGCATATGACTTGTCACTGACCAGTTTAAGTGGCTATTTCACATACTATGTAAATTTTTAACCATTCCGCATATTTATTTATAAACACCCACATTTCTTCATTTTTTTTCATAATTGCCAGATAACGTAATTTTTAATTGTAATTTTTTTTCATACATTTTTTAAAAACTATATTTTTACTTCACCATCTCCCTATCCGTACTTAGTGGTGCATTGGGCACTGAATCGTGATTCCAATTGCAGCGTACATAGATTAATTTTGTTAAATGGAAGGTAAAGTGATCAGTCTTACTTTTTTAGATGCCAGTCCAGAAAAAATGAAACATTGCATTTAGAACCACCCTTGAAACCAATATTTCATGTCTATCCTGATAGAAATAGGTCTAGGACCTCAAGCATGATAGGCAAACGCCCCAACCACTACACTACGAGGCGGACTCACCTCCACTCCATTTTTTTTCAGGATTTTTACCTGAGAGCAGTCATTGAATAGAAAACACTCGTCCAGGGTTCTGGTTCTATTACACACATCCACCAGGACGCAGAGATATTACGTAAGTACGTATTTAATTTTTTCAGACCTTATATTTATGGATACTTTCTAATAATCTATACTTTTTAGTTGTTTTTTAAATTTTGTAATTTATTCACTGTTATTACAATATTGATTAAGTTTAATGAACAGCAAATAAATAAATAGATGGCCATTAATTGAAATTCTTATTTTTTTAATGATTAAATGAAGATTTGCTAGTAAATTAGTGAATATATATATATGTGAAGGAAGTTTACCGAAATCTTTACAAAAGGGAAATCGAATCAAAATATTTTTTTAAAATAATCAATCACTATCTAATATATATTATTATATTATACACACCAATTTAAAATGTTCGGAGTTAGCTTATTCAACACATGAGCAATGTGTTTATTGACTAATGAATAACAGTTTAATGTACACAATTGACCAAAAACATGAGAATTTTGTTATATAAATACCAGATATTTTACTTAAAAAGGACCAAGCGATATGTAAAAGCATTTATTAAGAAAAAACGCGTCTTTTGACGTGTGCGTGACTTTTCTTCATACAAACGTAGTCATAAATTTTCTCCCTGGACTGTGGCACTAGAGAAATATTGTTTACCATTGGCATGTTTTGATCGTTTTTTTAATTATTACTAATGGGAGCTAGGTCCATCCAAAAACCCAAAAAGCGCCCAGTTTTATCTACCGTCTTCAGGCGTATGGTTAGCAAATATGATCAATGATCTTGAAAATTTTATTCTGATACTATTTCTAAAAAAACAATAGAAAATCGGTTCAGTTTTGGGGGGCCGAAAACGACAACGAAACAACAAAACTTCGATTTTAGTCATGCATTATCAGTCAGACGTGCAGTTTTCTTTTTACACAATATCGGGGAGACATTTGCGAGAGAGTGACAGAAAAACTATGTGTAAATACACATTTACCAAATTTTCCTGTCACTGCATTTTCCCTTAAAGCGGCACTCGTATCTTTTGCGAATGATCGTGTATATATTTAAAAATAATTGTATGACACACGAACGAACTTTTTGACTGTAGTAGACTGTTTTATCTTTTAATAATTTTTTTCGCCATCGTGTGCTGGAACTACAGAGAGACAGAGATAGGTCCTTTCAATATGTATCGTCCTAATCCACACGGCCCAGTAAAATTAGGGTGGGTGAATTATTCTCATTCTTAGAGGTGGGGGCCAGTGTTATGCACGCTCCTGACGTCACTGCAACCTGTGAAGCTCTATTGCGATGGATCTCCGTGAACAGTTCTCGCCCTCCAAGGCCAGGTCTATAAAGAGCCTGGCTACTGTGAGGAAGGCGAGAGTTTATATTTTGCTAAATCTCTCCTTCCAAGTCCAGATCCGTAAAGTATCGGGATATTCAGTAGGGGCGAGCTCTTTAACATCATTAGGTTAACCAGTGGTCCTCCAAGGATGAAGCTCTTTTTAAGATGTAAAGCATCACATTCACATATAATGTGTACCTATAGGTGTTTCCTTATCAGCACTGCAGAACTTTCATTTAAAAGTTTTGGAAATGTGTATTCTAGCAAGGTGTTTGTTCAATCTGCAAAACCCTAGGCGGGCTGTAGTGATAACCCTCGCTTGATTTCGGCTTAGCTTTATTAGCTGAGTACCCTTTTATCAGTTCTTCTGCATAATGCTGACTGGGTACTTTTTTCCAAAGCGTTACGCTCTGCTTCCTGGCCCATGATCTAAGCTCATCACAGTAAGGCTCAGGACCTATTGTGGCTGTCTTAGCTCCCAGTCTTGGCGATTCATCAGCTGCCTCGTTACCGGCGATGTTTGAGTGTCCAGGTACCCAAATTAATATGATGAATACTAATTGATTATTTTATTTTTTCAATTTATTTTAGTTTTCTATCATCATCATTCCCTTTCCGCAACTTATGGTGTATAACGCACTGCATTAGTACACCATTCGCAGCGTATCTTGATCTTTTTTGTTGCATGAAGGTAAGATAATCAGTCGTATTCTTCAGACACCAGTCCATGGACTATGTAATATTCTCGTGTAAAATACTTTTAAGTAAATATTTATTGTCAACTATGTCAGGAATCGAACCCGAGACCTCTTGCATGGTAGACAATTTCCAACAATCACGCTAATCACTACACCACGAAGATTTACTGCGGCCTCGTGGTGCTTTGGTCAGATAGTTTACTTGCTATTAAGTAAATAAAATAATTTGTAAAAATACGATAAAAATTAATTCATACACTCTTTGTTATTTTGTTGAGCCGGGTGGATGTGCATTTGAAGTGATGTGAAAACGGCCATAGACCCGACCGATTTTACACCACGGTAAAAATCCACAATGCACGATAAAATAACAACGGTGGATTGATATTTTTTGTGTTGTAATTTTTCTTTATTTAATAGAAGTCAAACGCAATAACTAGTATAGTATGGGACTACCTAATCTCACATTGATTTCATTTTGCAAGATTTTTACCTCACACTAATAAATTAGGAATAAATACGAGACAAAATAATACATTAATGTCTTGACCGTGCCGTGTGGATTTGGACGATATGTGTAAAATGAGCGATACGGCGATTAGATTGGAGTTGGGGACACGAAAATAAGATGAAGTTAGAAGATGCAAGAAGAAACGCACTTTTTGGCGGACTGCCATTTGGCAACTTGCCCCACAAAATAACAACAAGACGCAAAAGCAGGGCCGAACATTATTTTAACGATCAAATAAATATTGGAAAAGTGTTAGTCGTTTTGATTTCTAAAATCGTCTTGGAATTTGCATTTAAATGGCGATACAAGTTGCTGAAAATGAAACAAATATTGTTTTGGGAAGTTAAATACTAAACATATTTAGCTGTACTTGCAATCACTATTCAAAATAATATGCCGAATTCAAAACACAATATTTCCTTTGTCGAGGTTCAATTTTTTTTTTCAAAATTCCTAAATTTATATAGCCATATACCAATTCTCTAGCTATCAATCTAAAATCTGTCTGGTACGACAGGCGTTCGGAGTGTGGAGTCTCAGAAGAAAAAGATTTCAGTTTCATATAGATTTTATTTTACAGACATGCGCCGTGGCGCAGTTGATTAGACGGCCAACCGTGAAACTGGCGTCGCGGGTTCATTCCCGCCAGTTGCTAGAAAAAAATCAAAGAAAGATTTTTTCAATTAGTCTGGGTGTTGTGGTGTATTTTTCACTACCTTCTTCCATATCCTTTTTATCCCACCTGCTGACAAGCCTCAAAATAGAGGCTTAGCGGGTTATTCCTTAAAATAAATAATAAAAAAATACTTTTTTATTTATCTGAAGAACTAACTTGTTGGTTATTCATTATAACCAAAATTAAAATAACTAGGAAATAACTGGTTAAAAACAAACAGTTTTTATTTAAATTTCAGTTTTAGTGCCAAAATACGACGTATTTTGGCAAAAAATGGTACATAGGTATTACAATTTACTTAAAGTAGGTAGTCAACAAAGACATGTAAAATCGTTAGGGAATAATGTATTAGTTACAGTTTTACTAAGTAGGAAGTATCTGTTCTAAAGCTACGTAAATAAATGGCGAATTTATAATGATAAAAACATAATAAAATAATTTTATTGAAAAACATTTCACGAAGGAAGTTTTTATTTAAATAATTTATTTTGTTATTAAAGGGAATTCAATATGGAAAATACAAACTAAATATTAACATAAATAAGTATAAAATAAATATACATAAATATAAATTTTGCTGAATTTTGTTGAAGGGAATAATTATTTTTGTTAAAATAAAATTTTAGTTTACCGCTTACCGCTCAAAACGAAATATTTTAAAAATATTATTTTTTTAGACTTTTATGAAAACCGTCTAGTCTTTTATATTTTCAGAGGCTTTTAATCGTTATTCACCTTTTCCCCAAAGGATTTAGATTTTTGAATGAAAATCCCAGATTCCTTGGAATATTATTTATTGTCTTCCTCAGAGCAATCACTTAATAAAATATAACTTTTACTAACCCACTTTCCACTGTTTCCAGTCAATAAGTTTTAACTTTAATGAATTATTTCCTCTTTCTATCTTTTTCATTCCTGTTCACAATTAAAAAAAAAAGATTAGCTAAAAATAAAGCTCAACAGTGTTCCCTTCTTCTTTAAATGCTAACGATTAATTATTCATTTGACCAGCCTGTTTTTTTGGTTGGCTAGAAGATATTGATTTTGCAATAAGTCTACCTAAGTGCGTGTACTTGAAAATTTAAACGAATAATTCCCATTTTGTTTTTTTTTTAAATATATTTTTGTATTGCACATACATACATTATGCAAAACTGAATTATTGAATACCCGCACAGGATTTTTAAAATTATATTGGGTCGTGTGTTTTTAATTTTTTTTTTTATAATTGTTAAACTATGTATAACATAAAAAAAACTCAATAAAAATACATTAACTTTACGTTAGTGCTTCTTGTAGAAAAACTAAAAAAAAAAAAAAAAAATATGTAAAAACAGTTTTAAACGCGAGACCCCTATTTACTCCACACACCCGAAACTGCTTTATGATCTTGGTCTACATATCAGTTTAGCTTATACCTTAAACTTAAAAAAAATGACATTATTTCAAATTTCAGTTTGATTAACCGCAACTGAATTGAATTCGACTATTTTCATTGTCCAATTCGCTGTGAGTTTGGTGTTTTGAATTAAAAGCGTCAAACATTACTCTAACATATTTAACAATTACTAAAATCTTTTTGTTCCTTTTAATTATTTAGCAATTAAATTATTAATGGAAAATATTTTATAAATAACCCTATTACGGCCCGCCATGTGGTAGTTTTATGCGTGTGTGTTTGAATAAAAGTGTGTGCATCATCAAACATTCGCATGTCGGAATCTTTCGTCGTATAAATTATTTCCCCTGGACCAGAGAGGGGGATGGGCGGTTCCGCAGACTGAAGTTCAGATTCATAGAGGGTTTGCTAACTAACCCCCAACTAACATTAAAAAACTTTTATAAATATAATTTAAATAACAAAGGTACAATTTTACGTAAAATTCGAGAGGAATCTTGCAAAATTCTCATTAACTTACCCACTGCCAGTTCAAGGAATATTATAGTTCTGTATCATTTCAGAACAGTATAGTTGTTGCAATATTTTTTTAAATTTATTTAACTATACTTATAGTACTCACGTTAATTATAATGATGGTTGAGTGCTTCCTTACATTTGTAATAAATATGGTAGCATTAAATTTTATCTCGCCCTATATTTTTGATTTAATGAGGAAGTTCAATTGCTTTTTTATTATTTGTTAATAGATCATCAATAAAGGAAATAGAAAAAACCTAAATATTTCAAAATAATTTGAAAAAACATGTTATTGAGAAATTTTGAAAAAAAAGTAATATTATTAAAAGTTTATATTAGTTCTCAAGATGTTATGAACTAACTAAATAAAGCATAAATAAATAAATAAAATCAATCTGAGACAAAAATGTATTGAAAAAAAAAATATATCGTATTATCAGCGCTATGATTTTTTCAAGTTCTCTTTTTCTTCTTCTCGACGAGTTTTGCTAATTTGTCCGTTGACTTACCGCAAACCAGAAATTAGTCACAACCCTCTTATCATTGGTTAATTCAAAAGAACTAGTGACATTATGCAAAGTAGTTCAATTTTAAGAAAACTATTTTTATTATATTTTTCATTCATTTTAAAGAAACTTCGCCGTATAATTAAATGCTCTAATTTTTACCGCGCGTAAAAATACCATACCATTTTTTTATATCCAATTTCCCGTAGGGCCAAACTTTCTCATTCCAACTGACCTTAGATTTAATCCTAGATGTAGCGAGAGTAAAATAAGGTAGTGGCTATTCGATTATGAGTTTTTTATATTAATGGAGTACAAAATTATGAGAGTTCTTATATAATTTCATGTAATATTTATTTTTTAAATTACACACTGATCAAACAAATAATAATTGCACAAAAAATTTAAAAATAAATTATCTTCAGAGCCGCAATCAGAACTAGCTCCCTCGGTATTTTCATAAATCTTAATGTAACATCTATAAAAGATCTTTATGTCAAAGCTCTGTGACTATACGTACACAACCATTATTCTCTACCTTCCATAACTCCTTTACAAATACAAGAGTTACTAAATACTCCACCCTGATGATGCAAAAACAATTAAAAATTAAAACAACCTTTGGTCAAAGAGGATTGGCCTACTACTCGATAAAAGTGTACAATCTACTTCCATTGTCCATAAGAACAATTAGTAAATACTCACAATATAAAATTGCTATTAAGATATGGATAGTGGAGGGGGGTTGCGCACGGATCGATGAGTGGATCAAGCCAAATAGGTAAAATTTGTGTACTGTATATGAAATTTGGTCTTCAGGTCTATGTAAATTGGCTATGTTTTTTATGATTATTTTAGTTTATATTGCTCAATATGTTAATGGTAATTAGATTTAATAGATGAATTGCGTTTTTTTAAAATTATTATGTTGACTTTGTTAAATAACTAATTTAAGGCATGTTTCACTTTTTGTAAAATGTTTCCCGCGGCACGGGACGCCCCTGTGAGGGGCGTCCCGTGCCGCGGGATTCTGTATATAAAAAAAAATAAACATTTTAAAAGTATTAATAAATGCAAGGTTAATAAGCATGTTTTTTTATGTTCACTGTTATAGTGTAGATGAAAAAAATATTTTGTTAAAAGAAATATAATGTTGTAAAGAAATCTCCACCAACATACAACAAAAAGAGGATTTTTGCATTTACACACTAGAATGTTTTATTTGAAAACATTCTGTCACTAAAACATTAACACAGGGTTATTGAACATTCGAACGCACTTTCAGGTTAGGTTGTTTTCAATATTTGGCATAAACTTGTTTGTGATAATGGCAATATCCTTTCACCAGTTAAGCTCATCAAGAGTTTGGAAGCTCAATATGGGGTAAATGAGCCCCCATACTCTCCGATCTTGACTACGAATACAAGTAGACGGTGGTGCATCACTAAACTAAAATTGGCATCGCTTGTACGTTGAACTTTCTTATTCAAGGCGCCGCGCTGGGATTTTTTCTTCTGCTTCCCAAAGCGGACTTAAACGACCAAGGATTTTCCTATTGCGCTGTCATATTTGTTTTTTTTTTTTTAAAGTTTTATTTATTTTAACAAATAAGTAACATACATAATTGTATTTTTGTTCCCGCAAAGATATATTTTTTTTTAATTTATAAAAGGTAACTACATAGTTTAATAATAAATGAAGAATAAAATATATTTATGTGCACGCTTAAGTTTCACTTGCTGTTTTTAATAAGTTTTTGACTATTTTTTAAAATGAATTTAGGTTTTTTCCACACGATTTTCAGCTTGTATTAAATTATACAGTTTTTGTACTACACTCCCTATTGTTGTATCTCCATTATAGTTCTTCTGTATATATATATTTTAAAACACATTTAATTATTTTTGCAAAATTAGACAATTTTACACAAATTGTACTTGTGAATTTTTCATTTTTATCAAAAATTTATTTTGAACCTTTTGCAAAATGCTATGAAGTACAATGTATTTTTTTGTTGTTATTAACACTTTTGTAAGTACAGTTATTCCCGTGTACTGTAAAAAAAATAAAGAAATAAATAAAATTCGTACACGAAGCACTATCGTTGTGATTTTCCATGTTAAATAATTTAATCAGTTATCTAATTTTATTTACAATTTTTTACATAAATGTAAACGTGCATTCAGAAAAAAAATGTTACTTCCTTCTTAATATATGTGTTTAAAAAAATATTTATGCTTAATTCCTACTGAATACTAGCGCTTTTAAAAAACATACTATTTATGCTTTTTAAAAAAATGTATGTATGAATCTTATTAATTATTTTTGCTTTTTAAAAAAAATATATGTTTGATTCCTACTTAATATTTGTCCTTTTAACAAAACATATATGGATGATTCTTACTAAATATTTTTGCTTTAAAAAAAAAAGTTATATTCATGTATTTTGATTGTATTACTTATCATTATTCCCTTTTCGCACCTTATGGTGCATAGGGCACTGCATTGGTGCACCAATCGCAGCTTATCTTGATCATTTTTGTTACATGAAGGCAAGATGATCGCTTCAGATACCCTTTCAAATAAATATTTCATATCTACCGTGTCGGTAATCGAACTTAAGACCTCTTGCGTAGTAGGCAAACGCGCTGACCATTACTCCACGAGGCTGACAATTATTACTCTTAACGGACATGTATTACAATACAATGGGAAATAAACCATGCTCTTAAAATGGGGACATTAACAATAATATTTTTATAATAATGCACGTTATATAAACCGGAAGGCAGGTTCTATGTCTTCAGCATATATGTATCTTAGTGCCAGTTGTCCCAAAAAAGTTTACTAAAAAAAAGTTGGATAACTGCTGCGTTTTGGTTGAAATATGTAGATGAGTTATTTTTTCTTATTTTTTTAGTCTCATCTCTTCTGTCCATTTTGACAAAAATACAATTATTTTACTTAAAATATTTTTCCACAGGATGAAATATTTTCAAAAAATATGTTTTTCAAATAAAATTCGCAGACTGGTTCACACACGTCATAAAACGAATAGATTTCCTTATTTATACCCCGACTCAAAACGGATTCTCCAGCGAGTCGGGGCAGGTTCACAGGCATGGGTTGTTCCTGGTTGTGTCACGATAAACTGTGCCTCTGTTATCACCTAATGTATGTATAATATTTTCAGTAAATAAAAATAAATACATATTTAAATGTTATAAAATATTTGTACATAACTACTTACCGACTTTTCTATGTCTTCCGGTTTCGAGACGAACCATTTTGGTTCAATTGGTGTCCCGACGAAGAGACGAGTACGTCTCGAAACCGGTAAGTTGTTATATACAAATATTTAATAACATTCAGGAAACGTTTGACCACAAAGTTAATGCTTTCCATAGCACTATTTTTTAAGGTAATATTTTCAAATGTTATTAAATATGACTATATAATTTAAAATCGGGTTGTGGTCCCGTGGCTAGTGTTGCGGATTCACGGATCAGAGGTCCGAGGTTCGAAATCTACTCTACCCCAACTCGATTTCCATTTTCTAATAGTGAGTTATTTACAACTCGTTGAAAATGGTCTCCAAAATTGAAATATTTGTCTAAATTATAAAAACGCTAGTATTTCTTTCCACTTTAAAAAAAAATATTTATAAATATTTGTATATAACTACTTACTTATATACAAATATTTAATAACATTTAATGAAATGTTTGACCACACAGTTAATGCTTTAAATATTTGTAATACTATTTTCGAATTTTTATATTTTTTGTGCTATCTTTGTCAATTATTTTAAAAGCTTGTAAGTGTAACTCCGTTTTTCAAATACATATTTTTTATGCTAAAAATTTAAAAAATACGAACGGACAATTTGTATAATTTTGTCCAATATTTGCAAAATAAACATGTTTTGCAAAGAAGATAATATGTCAACCCTTAACCGCTTGACAAATCAGAGGTGTGAATTGGGAACTAGGTAATCCATGTAAATTTAAAATAAAAATTAATTATCCTTAGAAAGTTTTTCGCAGATTTGACCAAATAAATATATTAATGTCAACTTAATGGATTAAAATGAATAATTAATTTGTGTCCCGCGCTGCTTTATGGCCATTATAAAATGCTTATCTCCGGGCAGAGAGCCGAGTTGGGGATACATTTATAGCAGGAAATATAGGATCCTATGACACTTAATGGGTTGACACTATAACTTATATGTCTTTACTTCATTAAATCCATATGGTCGATTTGTTTTACCGAAAAAAATAAAAACATGCAATAAAATCTGTTATTTTTGACTGGGCCTGGGCCCTTTTGCAGTGCCCGGGCGGAATAAAAAAACACATAATATTTATAAAGCATTAACATTCAGGTCCAACATTTCAATAAATGTTAGTTAACATTTGTATATAGCCACTTACCATCTTTTATATGTCTATCGGTTTTGAGACGTACCGTCTCTTTGTCATTACACATTGATGTCAGCTTCTAATTACATGTGTCCTGTCAGCACGTTAGTTTTATATTATTGTGTTACTACTATAGTAAATGGCATGATAACATTTATTTAGATAAAAATTCGTTGTCTGAAATAGAACCAGAATCTTGGACTAGTGTTTCCAGATTCAATCCTCGACATGGCACAATGTCTGATGCGCCATAAAGCAAAATATATCAAAAAAAGATTTAAAATATTTGAACATTAGTTGGCGGCAAACAGAGAGGCCTAGAGAGATTACGTATCCACCTAGAGAGCGAATATGGGTAAAAAGTAAGTAAATTAAAAATTAGAGTGACGTTTTTATTTTAAATCAATTCCAAAACAGTGTAGGTAAGACGGTATGTCTAAAACTATTAGGACTGTGTACCAGTACAAGACCAAAAACAAATTTTAATGTAAAACCAAAAGATAATTCTTGAAAAAAAGTCTAATGAACGACAAAAAATGGTTCCACGGGTGTCGGTTTATGAGGCGCAGATTAAATTTCTTAGAAAAGTGGCATATATATAACTCAATTATAGCCAAAATGGCGTACAAGTCACTTACCCCTTTTGACGTCGCGTCGATATGATATCCTATTGCGAAAACTTAGAAATAGCCCAATAATATTTTGTATTGTACATACAAGTGTTACTGTTAATCTGTTATTTTTCCGAAAATGAATAAATTAATGGTAATGTAATCATTCAAGTTTTTGTCGTTAAAAGTGAAATTAAAACATTTGTCATGATAAGCTATTTCCAAGTTGCTGTCAAAGCGGCCCAAGAAACTAAGAACCAACCATACACGCCTGTGTAAGCGTGGATACATATATGTATGGGCTCATTGTCAGTAATAGAGAAACAGGAAATGACTCTTATTTTTCGTCTTCTTTCTTGCTTCGTTTATTTTGTCTCATTTTTCTCGTAGCTTGTTTCTGCTTTCTTTTGTTTCTTTGAGATGCTTCTAATTTCAAATGCTTGCAATGCAGTGCAGCTTTGAGTTGATTCTTTGTTATTTTTTTTTACTAAATTGAAAAATAACGACCGTCTACTTCTAAAAGAAAATGGTTAATTACACTATAACGCGAAAGGATGACACAAGATTTTACTTATCTTATACTGAAACCTTCACTATAGAATGGTCCAACATATTGACATCTGAAATTTCATAATAATAATATTAAATCGAAGAAATCTATATCTTAAACAATATTGCGAAATAATTTAAGCCTATTACGTAGTTTTTAAATGTCAATTAAAAACTGCAAAATTTATTTCAACTTTTATAAATTGGAGAAAGTGAACTTTCATGATGCGGGAGTATCTATCGAAAAACATTACAGGTGAGCTTGAAATTAAACCATAATTTCTTAAAAATCATTTATGCTTTTACACATCATTTAAGCACTGCATTCGAACAATACCACCGTCATAAGCAAAACGGCAGTTATTAGCAGATTTGCAAAAGTCATATTTTGAGATATTGTCAATCGGCGAGCGTTAACGCCGATCTACAATTTTAGCAAAAATGATACTTTCATATTGAGGGATTAATAACTCTTATTGGTTGTTCCCTAATCATACGATACGCGTGGGACCAATAGGATGCCAGCGTTCTGAAAAGTACCCAGTACTGCAGATCGGAGTCAACAATGTGTTAGATTTGATTTTAAGAACAGATTTTACCGTCTCCTGGAAAAAATTGGTTTAGTAAATTGGCGGTAATGCACGCCGACTGACGATATTACACATTTTAGTATTTATCAACTTAATGCAAATTTAACCCTTCGATGAACGCAATATGTCTATTATATAACGCAATATCATAAGTTTTTCGCTGTCGCTCACTTTACGTGACAATATCGCCACCCATAATACCTTCCTAAGTTTAGGTAATGCTCCTGTTAGCCAGAAATTTGGAATCGTAGGGCGAGCGCACGACGATCTTTTTAGTGCAAAATTATGTGAGGCACATTGCGACCATTCGTGTAACATTTTAAGAATTGAGAATTTGATAATTTAAAAAATTAAATCATGTTTTTCATATCTGCATATTTGTGTTTTAAATATTTTTTTTTTTAAATTAAAAAAAATTAAAGACATATTCAAATTTGTTCTGTGAGAAAAATTGCGACCGTTCAGGTCATACTATTAGTATGTTATAATATAATTTAAATTTTGTTATTTTAAAATATATATATATTATAACTTCCTTCTTATAAATCATATTTCTTAATAGATTATTTTTAGGATAGCCAACAAAAATTACAAATTAAGACAAAAAAAAATTAAAGTTTCCTCAAGAAGCGTCCATTCCGTCAGTATACCGTCTTAACCCAATAAATATGGAATTAAAATACACGCCCTAGTCGAAGCCAAAGCTTAACTATTTTACTATTTAACTAATTCTACCAAACAGGCCTTATTCTTTGAGTAATAAACTTATTGATGCAATAAGGAGACTAGTTTTCTTGATTACAAATACAGGGCAAAATAGCACAGCAGCAGCATGCACATAATAAAAGTTTCAGCTCTTTCACTTCACAAAAGTCAACAGATAGAAGAGTTGAGAAAAGGATGTTTGAACATAGGCAGAATGGTGAATGTTACACATTGACAATGACGACTTCCACCAGCTAATGAAGAGTCATGATCCGTGTAAATGCTTAGACTTCCATATTCCTTTCTCAAAAATGTTTTCATTCACCGTTGCAACAAATTTAGATTTAAATAACTCCCTCAGGAGGAAATCTAGCCAGTCTGCAAACACAATATTGACTGATTATTTAAGATGATTTTCTGATACCCAATTTTATTTATTTATTTAATGCACAAAATACACAATTTTACATAGACACAATTATATGTTTTTTTATGTTCCGACTTGTTAGAAGTCGGGACTTTTCGATATATAAATCAAAAATATTTATTGAAAAATTATAACAATGTACCTACAAGTTGTCAAAACAATATGCAAAATAATCAAAACAATTTACAAAATAATAATATAAAAATATAAATTATAAAAATTTATAAATATCGAAAAATGGAATGTAGAAAAGTTATATAATAATATGAATATAAATTATGGCTCCGGTTGCAGCGAATCAACGAAAACTACATAAAAAGTATACTTGATCAGCAACACGCTTTAGGCGCTAGTTCAGGAAAATGAAACATCACTGTGAAAAATTCACATTCCTTTTTTTTAAATTTTGATCTTTACGTGAATTAAACTCAGGACTTTATGGTAGACAAACTCATAACTAGTATATTCTTATTCTTAGAGGTGGCGGTCACGTCACTGCTACTGGTCGGTTGGTCGGTTGACGTCACTGCGTCCTGTAAAGATCTATAGGGACGGGGGTGTATCGGATCCAATGTTCTCGCCCTCCATGTCCAAGTCCTTAAAGAGCCAGATTACTGTGTGGAAGGCGAGGGTACTCATTTTCTCTTGTTTCTAATGTTTTCATTTTACAAACACCTTGATAGACTGAACTTTTCCAAAACTTATTGACGTAGGTTCTGCAGTGCATATGAGGAAACATCAATACACATTGTTTGTGAATGTGAATGAAAAGGAGCTATTCGTACGTTAAGTCGATGGTCTCTGAAAACAATTTTACAATTCTCAAAGCAATGGAAGCCAATATACTCGTAACACGCAACATTTCAGAAATAACGCCTAATTTTTATTCAGAAAAGTGACATTAAATTGGACTAATGGAATCCGCTACGTAAATGCTGGTTATGGAGGACATTTGTCGAATATCACTTTTCATAAATAAATGCGTATTTTCATTATTTTAAACACAAATAGTTCAACAATGTTTTAATTATGTCCAAATGCTTTCAGACGGGCTGGATTTTCTCCCTAGGGAGTTGTTTATATAAATTTGTTGCAATCTCACCCTCATGATAAAAGTTTCATATCTTCTACTTCACAAAAGTCAACAGATGGAAGAGTTGAGGAAATGTGGATGTTCAAACATAAGCAGAAAGGTAAATGTTACACAGTGTGTAAAGCGGCCACTTAAATCAGCCAATGACAGGTTATAAGCCCTGTAAATGCCTAGACCCCCATATTCCCTTCTCAAAAATGTTTTCCCTCTTTGTTGAAACAATTTCTAATACAAATAGTCCAGTTCATTCCAACAGCTGCTTTTTAAAATTTTATTTTAAGTAGTTTCACGTTTTAAAAACACCTGATATAATCTTAATTCATTATGTCGTTTAATCCGATTTTTAAATATGTTTTTATTAAATTATATAATTACATAATTGGTACCAGTTTTTTTTCCATACAATTAACTTTTATAAGTTTTTGATGTCATAGCTATAACTTTCCAATTAAGAGACTGGCTCTTGTGCGTGGAGAGTGAATTACACTGTTATATTTAACAATATTTTGAGTTTGTTCAAATTTTTGTAGACAAGGACTGGATTCAACTCCCTGGGGAGCTGTTTAAGGTACTATAGAAGTCTAGGCATGTACAGGGCTTATGACCTGACAGAATGGTGAATGTTATACAGTGTGTAAAGTAGCCACTTAAATCAGCCATTGACAGGTCATAAGCCCTGTAGATGCCCCGACTTCTATATTACCTTCTCTTAAATGATCTTAATTAAATTTTTCTGGACATAGACTAAAGATTTTGCATTGTTTGCAATAAAAACAACAAAAGGTCAACATTTTATTCAATATTAATGTAAACATAGAAAATTAAAAAAGTTTTCAAATTAAAAATATTTAAATATTATATTATTAATAAATATTATATTATATTTAAATATTATATAAATATAAAATTAATATTTTCTGGCGTTGCCTAGTATGTAGGTGAAATAATTTAATTAGATGAATCTTACCCGCATAAATAAAGGTTTCAACTCTTTAACTTCACAAACATCAACAGATGAAAGAATTGAAGGAATACAGATGTTTAAATATAGGCAGAATGGTGAATGTTACACAGTGTGTAAAGTGGCTACTTAAACCAGCCATTGACAGGTCATAAGTCCTGTAGATGCCTGGACTTCTATATTACCTTCTCTTAAATGTTCTTCATCTCTGTTGTAATATGTTAACTGTTATATTTATTTAGTAATTTGAAGTTATTAGCCAAAGATTAAAAATAGACGATATAAAAAGAAAAACTTTTAAAATTATAAAATCTTGATATTTCATAAAAATATGTGTACATTGTTTTTATGATTGATCGCGAATCACACATTTTTTATTCATTATTTTTTACTAACAAGAATGAGGAAGTTCGGTGGTTTTTTATCATTATTAAATAAATCAATCTAAGCCTAAAAATAATTTTAAAAATCATTGATACGATTTAAAAAATAAAAAGTTTTTTATATTACTCTGCGCGGGACGTCACTTCAGTGAGTTGTCCGGATTGGTACATCTGCTTCCCGGAAACCGGAAATCTACCACAATACTCTATCATTGGTTGATAAAGAAGAACCTGTGACAGTTGATTTGTATGAATTGTTTCATACATTTTAGAGAAACTTCGTCGCATAATTAAATATTCTTATTTTAACCGTGTGTAGGAATATGTTTATATCCGATTTCCCGTAGAACTGAACTTCCTCGTTCTATATTACACGCATGAGTATGTTCTTTTTTTTCCCTCACACACAAAAAATAATATCTAATATAAAACATGTTACAAGTAAAACAATGTTGCCAAATGCAATCTAATTATGAATTTTTAGTTAAATTTATATTATGGGCAAAGAAAATTTATTCCATGCTCAAAATTCTCAGTAGACGCTTGCTAATAATTTTCCCGCGCGCAGCTGTAGGTACTATTGGTGGATTTGCGCGCCGTTTTTCTCCATTTGTAACGCCGACAAATGAACGTCGCTCTTTTTCAAAATAAAAACTTCTTGTTTGACATGCGTAATGGACTGGAAGAGAGCATAAATTGTTTTAATACTTTATTTGATTCGGAATTAAGTTAAATGCGGTTAGCTTTATCTAACTACCCATTTTTTGTTATTGTGAAGGTAATTTTTTTAGGATTTAGTTTTTAAAAAATGTTATAATATACACTCAAAAACAGCCATTAAAAAAATATCTTTTATAATCATCTTTTTATTGTACTTTAATTCATTTTACATTATCTAAATAAATACAAAAAACGTAAAAGAATTAATAAATAAAAATAAAATTGCAGCGTATCTTGATAATTTTTGCTATATGGAAGGTAAAGTTATCAATCTTGCGCTTCAGGTCAAGGAACTATAAAATAATTCAGTAGAAAATCTTTTAGAAATTCTTCATAGAAAGTTTTTTTTATTTATGCCTAATTTAACCTAATTATTTTATTTTTTTCTTTATGTAAGAATTAAGATATTCCATTTTGTAATGTACATATAGATGAATGAATAAAATTGAATTGAAAAAAAATAAATCATTAATTCAAATCTGCATATTTTAGAGTTAACGTTTTTTGCCAGTATACCCACGATATGTTTTTGTATAAAGTTGTCAAGTATTTGCGCCTCAGCCAATGAGACATCAATTAATTTTAGATATATTTAAATCAAACTTAAAAAATAAATTTATTTGCCATAAAGTTATCAAACTTCAAAACCAATTACCAATTATTGAAAAATAGTTGAGTTTCTAGAGTTTTCCTTTTTTTATTGTCTTTTTATATTTGTACATTGTTTATAACCTCAGTATATGTAAAATCGCTTCGGGCGTTAATAAATAAATAACAATTAATTAAAAACTATTTTAGAATTGGAATATACTTTCCTAGAAAATTTCATTTGTATATGAAATTTCATTCGTAATTTTATGAAAAAAATAAAATGATGGCAAAACCGAAATGGCGGTAACGTTATGGAACAAAGGAAATAATTCCGAATTCAAATAGTCTCCGACGCGCTGCGGGAAGTGTGTTCATGATTTTCAAATTTTGAACGTCACACAAAGATAAATATGGTACAGAGTACTGCAGACGATCGGACGTAAGACAAGATGCTCTTATTTTTAACTTACTTGCATTCTCTCCCTTTGCGTGTGTATGTGTACATCAATAAATGTATATTGTGTACACGCGCACAAACAATTATGTTTAATATTATATAATTTTTTGAATGCATATAAAAACAGATCAACTAGTTTCATACAATGTCTGGAGAATGTCAGAATATTTTTAGACACATACTAAATTTAACCACGGAATTCAATTAAGAACTTGAAAAATTTTAATTTTAAAAATTGGTTTTGTACAAAAATTTGTAAATAAAGACTGGTCTTCACCCCATAAGGTGTTATTAAAATTAGCATATAAAAACAGAGATGAGAAACATTTTAGAGAAAGGAATATAACTAGGCTTTTACAGGCCTTATGACGTATTGTTTGAACATTTGAACCGTGTTGTGATCCCGTGGCTAGTATCGCGGACTCACAGATCAGAGGTCCGAGGTTCGAACCCCGCTCCGCCTCAGTGTAAAAGCGAAATTCATCGCTGTCCTACGAGGGGAGGTGAAGGTTTCAGACTCGCCAAAACAAGAATCCAGGCAACTCAGAACAATCTGTATCATAAAGGACTTAAGATATTTCATGAGTTGCCAAAAAAGATAAGAAATTCTGGGACTATTGCATCTTTTCGAGGCATGACGATGGTTTTGTTAAAAACAAACATCCACATTGGTAGATGGAGTGTGTAAATGCCTAGACTTCCATATTTCATTCTCAGAAATGTTTTCCTTCTCTGTTGCAATAAATTTTAATCTTAATACTCTTTAGAGAGTGAAGTAGAGCTATGTGTACAAACATTTGGATAAACTCCGATACTGTAAGTCGATTTCGTGTAAGTTAACAACAGTTTTCAACCAAAAAATTAGTTTTTTAAGCAAAGTGATTTAAAAAAAATATTTACGTTTTCACTCAGCGAAATTTCTTTAACACAACATTTTTTTTGTAGCTTTAAATTTAAAATTAATCTCCTTGGTAAACCGATAAACTACTTGTAAATTTTATGTCTGTCTAAAATTTAAAATTACTTAATATCATTTTAAGGAATATTTTTCTTCCGAGATGAGGTTGGCTATACGATCTTCGCTGTATGGAGTTGTCCGCCATGTTTCACCAAAGGAAAATACCCGGCAGGGTTGTTTTAAGGAAGAGAGAACCACCCCTGGCCACAGTTTCACCCCTAACTCTCCCCCATCGTCAAACGGTGCTTATTCTCCCGAGGGATGATTCAACGTCACTGTCATTTTTAATTAAATATCCTAATTGAATTAAACACAAAACTGAGAAATGGATTGCCAGTCCAACTTAACGGGCCAAATAGCAGAAAACACAATCTATTAATAAATTGCTGCTGTGTTAAACGGAACTATTAGGGCTGATGATTACAAAATGTATTTTTAAATAAATTAATTAAAAATACTATTTTCAAAGGATAGCCGCTAAGACACAGAACAATAAAATGTAACAGAAAAAAAACAATTAACGAACAGTATTACAAAAGTATGTAGAATAATAAATTAAAAACAAGTACGTCCTTTAAATTCGGTCACATAACGCAATTCCTCAATTTGCAAAAAACACCAACAGCGTTAGAAAAATCTTCCGGTACTTAATCAATCATTAAAACTGGTCAAATATATAATTAGATTCTTGTTTGTTATATAAAAAAACGAATGTATTTATTGTTTATCATTTGTCAAAGTCAAAAACATTTTGACTGCTGTGTAAATTTGATTGTTCACTCTTTTCACAAAGGTGCTATTATCTTTCTAGTTTTACTTTTCTATGGCTTGCTGCTTTCTGCATATCTACGTTAAATTCTCCCTTGGGTTGAAGGAAATGTTTTTCAAGAATTGTGAACCACATTATTTAGATACTTTTATGTTACAATAATAAACACTCTTAGTAATTATTTTTTTTCATGATTCCGAGGGCTATGCAATTTGTATGATTGAGCACCTTAGTGATACGAGTATCTTTTTAAGTTTATTGTTTAGAATGTTAATTTAGTAATACTTTTATTGAACTTGCCTACTGCTAGGCGACTTCTCTTCTTAGTGGGGTATTATTTGCTTTTGACTGAGCTAGACGATGAATACCCAGGCAGGCATCAGCCATCTAGTATTCTCTTGTATTTTTATTTTTATTTATCTTACCATCCAATCTCACAAACTTTGTATGATATTTATTTTTTTGTTCCATTATAGTCCTCTTCTTCTGGAATGTAAATTTTTGTTGCAGTCCGCTAAAAGACCAAATTTTCCATTGTCTGGGACCAATTTGGTATTTGTGGGTTATTTTATGGAAGGGAAGCCTTCATGCGTTGAAGCGTTGATACTTGCCCAGTTGGTAATCCATAACATGTAGGTGATCTTCTGAGTATTTACATACGTAAGAAAGGCCAGTTCTATGTGTTCCAATGCATAAACAAAAAAAAAAGACTTTTTCGTTTTAAAAATGTAAAAAAAACAGGGTGGAATAATTACGTATTTTAACCGTACATCGATTTTTAAAACATTACTCTTCAACATTCAGTTTTACGAAAAAATGCACTTTAAACAAATATTTATTTGCTGTCAAACATTTCGATAATTTTGACATATTTTCCAACATTTATTAAAAAATATATAATTTTGTTACAATAATCAAGGTAAAATCGTGTCTACAGATTTTAATTTTCCGTTTTTTAAATTATTGTTGAAATAAGAATTTCATTATTAAGCTTCATGTTTTTGAAAAAAAACAATTAATTATCAAAATTTCATTATAAATATCTTTCAAATGCAACTAAAATAATTAATAAGATGCAAAAAAAGAATTTTAACCCGTTATTCAATACAGGAAGCCGTAGCAGTTTTATATTATTTAAATTAAAAAAGAGAAAAGAAAAAAAAACTGGTTTCTAAAGTTTCCTTTAAATTTCAAGTTTTGGTAACCATTAAATCTATTGAAAAAAAACGAGAAAAAAATCTATTTATAAACGAAATAAAAGGAAATTAAGTAAAATATCGAAACTGATATGAACATCCCCTTTACATTATTCGCTCAGAACCGTGCCCGTGTACCGAACTATCTGCCGGGGAATAACTGAATAACAAATCGCGTAATGAAAAAATAACATTATATCCCCGTCCTTAGTCCTTACCCACTTTCCAGTGCTTACTCCCCGCCTCGTCCACCGCACTGCCTACCCCGTCCTTCCCTCCCCGGCCACGTTAACGACAGGACTCCATCGAGAGTTTATTACATACATGCTTTTAATTTAGATCATTTCTTTTATTAGTAAAAGCGGTGTTATTTTAACATTTTTCTACCATGTACAGAATAGTGATGCGAGTAATCGAATAGTTGAGTTTTTTACAAAACGATTTTTAAAAAAAAAATGTTTGGACCCCTGTATTTAGTAGGCTTACGTGTCATATACAAGGCTTAGGTATTCGGAAAAATTCGTTTTTGTTTATCTTGAAAATGGGATGTTTGATCACTGATTTTGGTTTATTACCTTTATGAGTCCAATCACCGTTGTTGCAAAGTATAAGAACAATGGTGCATGATAACTACTTTTAACTACAATGTAAATATATCTGTTAAGGATATTCCATCTTTTCTGCGTTCTGCTTCAAGATTATGGCGTTATTAACTGAAATATGGGCACTGAAATAAAAGATGTTTGATACTCTGTGAAAAAATATCATCGCATAGACAATAGCCATATTTTGGAAAAAAATTGATCGGAACCAGCATGAACACAATCACAATACTAGAGAAAAGAACAAAATTAGACTTCCATTTAGGAAAAAGGCAAAGTCACAAAATTCAATTTTATTTAAAGCAATTAAAAAGTATTACGAAATGAAAAAAAATATTTATGAAGAAAAAAACATATCAAAATTTAAAATAATGGTCAAGACATATGTGATAAACAATTTATAAATTAAATATATTTGTAATGTTATTATTAGAACACACATAACAATATGTATGATATGTGTGCCCTATTTTAAGATTTAAATAAAAAAAATAGCCATAATTTCTTAATATAAACCTATAAAGGTAACTTCTTGTAGCTCCGTGTCTGGTAAAAAAAAATAATACGTTATTAATCTCATAAAGTTTTAAGTTCATCATCATCATCCCTCTTTATATTGCCAGAGGTGCATAGGGCACTGCATTGTCAAACAAAATGTAGCAAAGTTAGATCATCTATTACTTGAAGGTAAGGTGATCTTAAAACCTTTAGAATACGATATTTCACGTCCACTCTGTCAAAAACTGAACTCAGGACCTCAAAAATGGTAGGCAAACGGGTCAATCACTTGTCGACGAGATGGACTTGCTCAGGTAAAAATCCTGAATAAGATAATCGAGTGGAGATAAGTACGCCTTATTGTGAATTAGTTAGAAAATAATAAGCACAATTTTGGTAATGTGCATAATGTATTATTTATTATTGATTTATTTATTTATTTTAAGGAAACAAACAGTCGATAATGATATAAAAACATTTTTTTTTTTAAATACAGTTTAAAGACAGACCAGCAAAGTTTCCAAATAAAAATCATACATATTATTAAATTGTGTTACAACAAAAGGATGTGTTTATGTGTATTTGTATGAGAGTAAGTGTAGATGTGTGTTTATGTGTATTAGTGCGGGAGTAAGTGTTCAGTTATGTGCACCATTAAATAGTAAGTGGGATCGTATCGCAGCCAGAAATAATAAATCTTAATTTATTTTTAAATAAATTAAGGGGTATGTAAAATAAATCAATAGATGAAAAAAAAACATTAGAGTTATAGCAAGAATGATAGAAGAAAGAGTGTTGTGCATAGTTAGTGCTACAGACTGGCAGATGGAATAAATATTTATTTCTTGTCACGTGAAAGGGGACATTAATATTAATTTTGGAGAGTAGGTTAAAAGAGTATACTTTATTATTTAATAATTTGTATAAACAGCATAATTCAGATACAGTGCGTCAATTGAATGAATTGATTTTACATAACATTATTTACGAATTTTGGTTTTTCACTTCGCTAATGAGATACAATTTTGCATGTAAACCCGTGTATTTTTTATAATTTAAATTCAATTTGCTGAATAGTATGATACGTGAAATTCGCATGCCATATAATCATTTTATGTGATCATAGCATAAGAATATGTTTACGTGTGCCGTTTTTCGAGATTCAAAGAAAAAATAAATTAATATTAAAATAATCATTGTAATAATTTCATTAGATTAGGACTCTTAGGTAATTTATTTAAAAAAAAATATATTTACTTATTTGAGCTATCTAGGCTTTTAGGACTCTCAAAACTTAAATGCTAAAATCTAAAAAACCAAAATCTCACAACTAAAAAGTTATAATACTGTGAGGTGGATCCTATAAATGTTAACAATTTGAGCACCGGTCGAATACACATAGAATTTACCTTGTGCCCGGCCAATTTTTGTGAAATTTCATGCTTTGTGAAGGGTTTCTTAAACGTTTCATAATTATAAAAATACTTGGTTTAATCAATTCTTACTTCTCATATTTATTTGAAACAATTTAATAAGTCTTTTTTGTATGACAGTTTTGCCAACATTGGCCTTTATGGAGAGCCACATTGCAATGTTTGCACATATACCAACAGCGTCTCACTCCTTTTTTTGTGCTTTGATAATAACCACGCGTTGTGTCCCGGTCCCGTGTTTTCACAAAGTTTACCAGCAGCAAAAAAGTACTAATAAAAGTTACTAGAAGTCAATAAAATGCAATTTTTTGAACTGCTGGTAAATCACGTGAAAACACGGGGCCGGGACACAACGCGTGGTTATATAATCACGTGTTTACACGGCTCCGGGATACAAAGTGTTAGTACAGGAGATTCCGACGCAGTTATTTTGAAACAGTGATTGCCGTAAAATACTGCGATACAATATTTTTTTCAGATTTTACGGTAAATGATATGTACAAGAAATATTTTGGAATTTTTGTTAGATTGGAATTCAAAATATAATTTTGTTTTTTTTTTTTTATTTCTCACTGTAGGGTCTACATAGCGTATCCAAACGCAAGTCCTACTTCTGCAAATTTCAAAAACGAATCTAAAAATACCACCAATAAAACATCATTAAATTTGCTCTTCTCTTCAGCTTCTAATGGTTAAAGTTAGCTAGTATTACATGGGTCAGAAAATAATACAAGATCTTGTACAAGATTTGACTCAATGAATACGTGCCATAAATTTGGTGTAATTTTATCTGTACAGAATGATCAGTGGAATGGTGGCTCTGGTTCTCCCGGTCAGATTTGTTTCTCCCGGTTTACTAACAAGATAATGAACTAACATACCCCATCGCGGTAAGAATTGGAAAAATTAGATTGAGTGTGATAGCCAAATTGACTATATATACTGAGGTGCGCTAATGGGTTATAGGAGCATTAAAAGTAAATTGTAAATTCTAAGAATATTAATTAAAAATAAAGAAAAGTAATGAAAGTTTATTAAAGCTAAAATGAACATTTGTTTTTATAATGTGCGGATCTAAAAAAAAGAGGCCAGAAGACCGATAAAATTTATTTATTTATTTAACAGTTTTAAAATGCAAAGAAGTTCATTGTTTCAGGTCTCGACTAGATAGGAAATTTCTGTGTTTAGGCAGGACCTTCTTTTTTACGCGTGTTTTTCCCCCATTAATGACGCTTAAAAAATATAAATAATAATCATAATATCAACAAATTAAAAAACTTTAGTTAAAAAACATACCAATAATAATAAACATTGAAGCATAAATATATTAACAAATTACATCAGATATGAAGTACATTTAAGAAAGGGGAATATGGAAGTCTACGCATTTACAAGGTTTATGATCTGTCGTTAGCTGGTTTAAGTGGCCACTTTACACACTGTGTAACATTCACCATTTTTCTATATTTGAACATCCATATTTCTTAAATCCTTACATCTGTTGATTTTAGTAGTTATAAGCCCTGTAAATGCCTCGACTTCCATATTCCCTTTTCTAAAATGTTCTCCATCTCTGTTGTAATTTGTTAATCTTTATGACTCCCTAGGGGTTAAGATCCAGTCTTTTGTTTACCAACATTTGGATCAACTCAAAATATTGCAGAAATATGTATTAGAAAATACACTATTGCATAAATATGCATTAGAAAATGTTATTAATAATTAGAAAATGAAACATGAATGTAAATAAGAAAACTTACGGATAATAATTTATTATTATTCTTTTAATTTGAAGTCAAAATATAAATTGGAAAATATACCATTAATAATAAAAAATTAAACGTAAATATTAATTAGAAAACAATCCGATAAAATTGATCCGGTTATTTCAATATATAAAAACAATTAGGTGAAATCTGTGTTCCAAATCAGAAAAATTAGAACACGTCCTATTTTTCAACAAATATTTGAACAGAGCTGCGCGCGCATTAATGTGCACAGATCCCACGCCTGTAATATGTGATACTGTCAACTTTAATCGTCAACGTGAATTTGTATTTCCTCGTATCATTTTATTTACCCTCGGCCTTATTCGTTTCACTGCACTTTTTCGCGTCACGCTGCCTTTCTTTTCTGAAAATACTGATTTTCAATAAGGTTCGCGATCTATGTTATTTAAGAAACACGATATTGATTGTCGATCGTAGAATGTAGTTGTCAAGTAAATAACAGCATTTGTCGATACTATTCCTGGCTGATTACCTTTCTTTTCCATCCTTCCCTTGACCCATCCTTATGGTACCTACCTAACTTCAAGATAGAAGAAATTCAAAATTTAAAAATTTGGATTTAGAATAAAAACAAAACAACATTATTCACATCACATAAAATTGCATAAAAAGTAGTTGGATTCGTCGCGCGTTGTTGATAACATTGTTACATTTTATAGTGCATTTTGTCATCCAGAGCCCGAAATTGAAGAACATTCACATCATATTAAAGGTAGGTATCCATTCCATGTTCCTATCCTTTCTTCAAATATTTGTAATTAGTCGCGACGCCAAAATATAGCTTATTTTGTCAACTGCGAAACTGCGTGTTATCTGTCATGGCGCCGAAAATACTTACATTATGTGCATGCTTACGCGCAATTCCGGATCTCAGAAACTGCCCCGTATTAAACAGCTAACAAATAGCCTGAGATTCAGTATAAGAGGAAGTCAGATGGCAAAAGGGACCATCTGTAATTTTCAAAATTGAACTGAAATACGACTCAATTTCAAGACTTTAATCCACAAACTAAAACATTTTAGTATTGCTTTTTAATAATTATTTACCATTTTAAACGACGTTTTTTTTTCAATGTGTATTTACTGAAATATCGATTAAAATTTTTGAAAACTAAAAATCAGAAAAAGATAAAGATGGTTACTTTTGCCATCTGACTACCAAATTACGTAGTCTGTTCAAAAAGTATTTCCAAATTTTGAATTTCCGCGGGTTACGTACATTCGATTTTCTATTTCTTGTGGCGGCGTTATGCTGGCACTTATGTCTCTAACTTATGCCGACAAGTTCGGCTCGTATTGTACAGGAATCTGAACAAGATCTTGTATCATATTCTGACCAATGTAATGTTAGCTTTAGGGTCTTTTTGGGTAGACATTGTAACATAATTATAATCTGATTTTACTTCCGTTTTAATATCGTCAAGAGATCAGATCATCAGGTTATACAGTAGGAAGTACAAGGACGGATGTCATTAGGAGATAAATCCACAGTTTGATAAAGATTATGTATTTTCCAATACCCTCAAGCTTCTTACGATATACTCTTAAAATAACAGGTTGATAAATGCTATTTATGATTTGCATACTCCTCGAATAAACCCGCAATGTAAATTTATGTTTTTTTAAAGAGTTGCATAGGTACTGTGTCAATTTAAACCCTTCAGCACATCAATAAATATTACAACAGGACAAAAGAGCATTTTTGAGAGGGAAATATGTAAGTACTGACGTTTTCTAGAATCGCGACTTGTCATTGATTCTTTTAAGTGGCCACACTCTAACATTCACCATCCTGCCTATGTTTAAATGATCATCTTACTCAAATTCATCCATTCGTTGATTTTCGTGAAGTAAATGAGCTAATACTTTATATATTTGTCAGAAATATAGATAGCATTGGCAGAATGGTAAAAAAAAACGTTGCGTTCCCACGCATTCGTCTAAGAGATCGCATTTCAACCTCGAATAAACCCGCAATGTAAATTTATGTTTTTTTAAAGAGTTGCATAGGTACTGTGTCAATTTAAACCCTTCAGCACATCAATAAATATTACAACAGGACAAAAGAGCATTTTTGAGAGGGAAATATGTAAGTACTGACGTTTTCTAGAATCGCGACTTGTCATTGATTCTTTTAAGTGGCCACACTCTAACATTCACCATCCTGCCTATGTTTAAATGATCATCTTACTCAAGTTCATCCATTCGTTGATTTTCGTGAAGTAAATGAGCTAATACTTTATATATTTGTCAGAAATATAGATAGCATTGGCAGAATGGTAAAAAAAAACGTTGCGTTCCCACGCATTCGTCTAAGAGATCGCATTTCAACCGCGTTTACTCGGCTTTTATCCTTCCTCTGAAAGTTCCATGTTTCACTTCCATGCATAAGTATTGGGACTAAAACTCCGTTGTGCACTGCCAGTTTAGCTTCGATTGACATATTTTTATTAGCAATTACTGTGCTTAGTGCGCCGTTCATTTTGTTGCCCGCATTCGCTCGCCTTTCAACATCTTTTTCTACTCTTCCATCTCTTGAAAATATGCTTGCCAGATGCACACGATGTAATTTTATATCATGTATAATAAACTTATTACCATACACCTATTCAATATATAAACTTGTCATGTTCCCAACGCGCGAGAGAAGGCGCAGCTATAAGAAACTTACACGGCAAACGGGGAAAAATAATTGTATCACTTGCAGGATGAATTTTAAAAGTCCGCGAGTAAATAAGCCATCGAAAAAGCTAAGCAGCGCGGGCGGGAGATAACAGTGTAGCCAAACCAAAAATGTCCTGTCAGAGGTAGAAACCTCACTAAAACAACGTTTGCTAGTATCTACTTCCATATGACTTTTCTGGCTAAAATACGTCGAATCAAATTATCAGCTCCGCTAAGGGTTTGCCCTTTTATTTCAATAAATGGAAGATACACTGTATTCATAAAGGTAGGTACTTTGACAAAGATGGAAAGTCTTTTTGAGAAAGAAATGTAAATGTCTAGATGTTTACAGAGATTTCGACATGTTATCGGCTGGTTCAAGTTATCGCTTTATACACCGTGTATCATTCACCATTCTGCCTATTTCCGATCATTTTAGTGAAGTCTTCTTCCAAGTTCTCCTCAATGCTGAGGATCGTGATCACCATGAACACTTCTGATTAGTCTGTTCCACTCCAGTCTATCTTTAGCCCGACGAACTGACTCATCAGATTTTAGCCCCGTAGCCACCTTTATTCGGTCAGTCCATCTATATGGGATTCTACCCCGGCTTCTCCTACCTTCAACTCGGCCAGACATTATTGCCTTTTCTAGATTGTCAGGCTCACGTCTAGCAATATTTCCAAAGAAAGACAGTATCCTTCTCAAACACACCACTGATGGACGAGTTATAATATGGAGCTCTTCCAGTATCGATGCATTTGTGAAGTAAAAGAGTGTAAATCTTTTTTCGCCTTTAATTTTTAGAGGGGTGTTGCCCCCTTATTTTCAGAGAGTTTTGCACATTATTTTTAATTACCAATATTTTGAGTTTGTCCAAATTTTTGTAGTCAAGGACTGGATTCAACTACCTGGGGAGCTGTTTATATTAACATATTACAACAGAGATGAAGAACATTTAAGAGAAGGTAATATAGAAGTATAGGCATCTACAGGGCTTATAACCTGACAGAATGGTGAATGTTATAAAGTGTGTAAAGTAGTCACTTAAATCCGCCATTGACAGGTCATAAGCCCTGTAGATGCCCCGACTTTTATATTACCTTCTCTTAAATGATCTTCATCTCTGATGTAATATGTAATTTATTTTTAATTAATTAAATTTGTCTGGACATAGACTAAAGATTCTGCATTGTTTGTAATGAAAACAACAAAAGGTCAACATTTTATTTAATATTAATGTAAACATAGAAAATTTAAAAAGTTTTCAAATTCCACACCGTGTTTTCAAGGAATACCCAAGTTTTCCTTTTATTACAATACCTAATCAAACAGAGATCGGGTTGTGGTCCTGTGGTTAGTGTCTCGAACTCACAGACCAAAGGTCTGTGGTTCGAATCCCAATCTACCCCAACTTGATTCCATTTTCTAATAGTGAAAACGGCCCTCAAAATTAAATATTTGGGTAAATCATAAGAACGAAAATATTTCTTTTTTTAAAAAAAATAATAATTATAATAATATCCACAGTTAAAGAAATAAAATAAAACAGTTTAAACACACCTGCATTTTGTTTGATTAGCCAAACATGCGGTTTTTACAACATGGTCTTTAATTATTTTATTTCATGAAATAAAAAATTCCTTCTAGAGTGGATCGCCGACCTGTTGTAGAAAAAAATAATACTGGAGAAGTCTTCTCTGGCCGAAGTGTTCGGAGGTTAGTATTTAACAGTGCGATAATGCGCGCATGCGCAAGGGAGCAATGGTGGTTAATTAGGGCTCATGTTAATGTCCACTTTCTGCACACCAGAAGGCGCGAAGGTAATCTAAATGCCTCCTATAATGTGCGTGTTGGATCCGCAAACATTAACCACGCATGCATCTTGTTGCAATCACCAGCCTCCGGCAACTGGAAAGTAAATGGGCTTAAGGCCCTGTCCAATAAAAAAATTCGTAAAATGTAAGCAGAAAATTGAAAAATATATTTATTTATTTGTTCATTCAAAATTTCACTAGCTTCAGTAATAATGAACTTATTAAGGCTTTTACATAAAAATACATGGTAAAATTAATTAGATTAAATTATAATGGCATGTGATGCAATAGAATAACAATCTAGAAAAAAGGTATAAGTAATAAATAATAAAATTCCAAAGAATACAATTCAAAAAAGATAATCAGAAGTAAATTTTAAAATATAAATTATACGAATTAAGATTCACACATAATCAAATATACAAAATAATGGTATCATTAAAATCAACAAAATAATAGTAAAATATAGTAGTATTTAAAAAACAAAATAAGAGTATCATTGAAATCAACAGAAAAAGAATGTATACATGAAAACATAATTGAAATGATAATTGACATATGTTTTCTAGAAACTTACTCAATACGTAAGAAATATAAGAAATAGGAGTAATAAATAATATACCAAATAATAGTACGTACTAAATTAAATTATACAAAAATACATAATGAAAAAATATCAAGATATATAAAAAGCAAATAAAAGTAAAAGTATGGAAGGAAAGCTGATTTGTAAATTTTTGCTAATTGCTAATCTCGAACTTTAAAAAAATTGACAACCTCGTCCCTATCACTGAGATGATCTTTGGCTGATTATTTAATGTTTTATAACGCTAAAAAGTATGTAGAAATACGGTAGTTGCATTATTTTTAATCTTAGTTTTATTATTCTTTATTTATAAATTTGCATAAACCACTTAAACTTTAAAATTACACGTCGACCGGTTTCGAGGTTACTTCCTCATCATCAGAAGTTAACCTCGAAACCGGTCGATATGAAACTCTAAAGTTAATGTGGTTCTTGCAAATTTGTAAACAAACAAGTATAAAATGTCATACCATGACGTAAAAAAAAACTGATATAAAAAATATCAATATTATTCCCTTTCCGCACCTAATAATGCATAGGGAAATGCATTGGTACACCAATCACAGCGTATCTGGATCAATTTTATAAGTATTCTAGTGTAAAAACATAATAAGAATAAATATTTCATATTAACCATGCCGGTAATCGAACCCAAAACCTCTTGCATGGTAAGCAAACGCACTGACTATTAAACCACAAGGCCGACAAATGAAAACTTTAATTTATTTATTATCCCAGAGGACTTTTACATGACAGGTATAAAAAAAGAGTTTTATGGTAAAACAAGTTATTCTGTAGGTACTTATGTAATAAACAACGTAAGACGCTTGCCTCATACACGAAAGATTCCGGGTTCGATTCCCGGTGAGAATACAAAAAGTAAATGTGGTTTTTCCTAAGCCTGGGTGTTCTGTGCAGTAATTCACAATTGGGTCTTATGGTCTGTTTTTTGGGTTGGCAGGACGATATTTATTTATTATTATAACTAACGGTCGTAGCCTATTTGTACAAAATTAAAGTAAAATATAAAATTATATAACATTAAGAAAACATAGTTAATTGTTATGGTTAAACTCAATAAAAGTAATGTATGGTAAAAAAAAAAATATTTATGGTAAAAGAGTAAAGTATGGAAGAAAAGTGGTAAAAAAGAGATGCTTTTGGCAATGAGCTTTTTAAATTGAAAGTATTTTTGTACTTTATGTTTAATTAGTAAAAATAAAATTAATAAATAATTCTTTGAAACCACAAAGTTCTTTCTCAAGACAAATCGATTTGTGGAGTTAGTACTGTTTTACTTTAAAACCAAAATTGCAATTAACTACTTCGATTGTTGAATGAATGGAACGTAAATCAAAGAAAACGCGGCCGAGGAAAGTTCTCTTCCGCCTCCCTGGGCTTTTAAAGTTAAGCGCGCAATATATTATTGGACCTGTACTGTCGACTGTAGACTGTAGACTGGCGGACTTGGACCCGAAAGTCGATTAAATTGCCGTGAAAAGGACTCGCGACCAGTGCTCTTAATTGTGAGTCCGTGACTCAGCCTATTTCTTCTCTTCGAGTACGTGATCGTTTTCTGAAGTGTAGATAAAACTTTAAAAAGCCACAAAAAAGGCACCGCAGAGACTTTGAAATCCGTGTTTACTCTTAGCTCAACGCTGACCTTAAAAGATAATAAATAATCAGTCAGTGTAACGTAATGCGGTGCTTTTGTATCACGTTGTACGGCAAACATTTCATATTCAATCAATTACTCATGTTCGTGAAACTATAACTTGTGTGTGTAAAAAAAATAATCCAGATGCAAACGGTCTATCAAATTTGAAATTCTTTATTTCCAAATGAGTACTGACAATTTGACCTAAGATTTCAAAGAGCAAAATCATCCAGCTGCGATACACACTAGAATTGAAATACATTAAATTTCATGTATTAATTTTGATCAACATATAGCTGGTTTATCGAACAGACTTAGTTCTGCTGCATACGCTGTTTTGAATTTAGTTTAGATTAAGGTGTGAGGTGATCAGTCCTACGTTTTAAACGCCAGTTCTGCAAAAGTAAAATACTGTCTATACGTCTACCCTGCTACTAATCGAACTCAGGACCTCAAGAATGGAAGGCGAACACTTTACAACGACGCGGACTTATTTCCACTTGATCAGTTCAGGACGCTATTCAAGATTTTTACCTGAAACCAGGAATCGAATCGAAAACATTTGTCCAGGGTTCTGGTTCTATTTCGCACACATAACTGTATTATTCATCCGCCTGAACAGAAAAAAGGTTATTATTTACCAGTAAAATATTTTTCTATTTCTAATATTTTTATTTTGGAAATTCGGAGCGAGATATACTTAAATAAAAAAGCTGTTAAATGTACTTTTTTTGTATAAACGGGCAGATATAATGATTCAGGAAGAGGAAAACTTGTTGAAATCCGGCGCTCCCCAAACACTAGATTTGGAGATCGTGCTTTTGCCGCCGCCGGCCCTTCTGCCTGGAACCAATTGCCTTCAAACTTACGAATCATCAACAGTCCTAGTCAGTTCAGATCCCAACTAAAAGCCTTCTTCAGACTATCATACCCTCAATTTTAAATCTGGAAATATTATATATCACTTTAATTTAGTTAGAATGTAAGTTTAGGTATACAATTGTAAAGCGCCCTTGAAGTGATTTTTTACAAAAATGGCGCTATATAAATTAGCCAACTATTATTATTATTATTATTTTTATAATGTAATTAGACAGTTGTTTTTTTAAAAACGCTTTTTGTGTCTAAGAAGGCCGAATTGGAGCACGCCATGTTTATAGCGACACGATAATAGAAGAGCATTCTTCAAAATACCATTGTTAAATTGTTGACAATAATGACCGCTCCAGAAGCCAAATTGTAGATCAGAAAACAACCCAGAGAACTAGTGTCGTGTCTAGAACACATTACTAAACTTATTTCATGACAAACGTCTTAAGACAGACATTAGACATTGGAGCAAGCATGTTACAGTTCGTTCATACAATCTGTTAGCAACACACGCGAAAGAGGCATGCGCTAATGTTTCCTTGTTAAACCAATCAATTTGCTATTAATAAAACACATAACTGTTTTTTAATTTGAAATTGGCTACGAGCAATCATTTATAATTTGTCAATACATTAATCATTTTTTAATTTCACCGAAAAAACTTACATATAACGAGATCGCTGCTCAACAAATTGTTTATACGTATATTTATAATTAATATTTAAAGCACAAGCATCGTGATTTTCAATTAAATACTTTGTGTATTTAACTTTGATTTTTGAGTTACGTAATATATATGTGATTTTAAGTATACAATAAAAAGTGAAGATACTATGGAAAGTGTTCATTTGAACCAGCAAATAGCTTATCACAAGCCCTGTAAATGTCTAAATTTTCAAATGATCGAATAAAATCATTCATTTTGTTAAGATATCTGTCTAGATTAGAGATGAGACGAATATTCGGTAACTATCAGGTATCCGGCCTATCCGGCTTCATTCCACTAACCGGCGGATACCGATAAGTCAATTACCAGATGTTTGACTATTTTTATACTATAAAGCCAGTTCCTAGAATATGATGCTTTTTATGACAACTATAATAAATATATATATATATATTATTTTATTAATCAATATATTTCATAAGTGGTACATGTTATTTTCAATCTATACAAAATTACTTTTATACATCTAGTAAATGTTATAACTGAACTCTCCAAAAAAATAGACTAACTCTTGTGCTTGGAGAGTATCTTACACTGTTAGAGTTATTTTTTTATTAGAATTTATATAATTTTGAATATACAAGTAAACGAGAAAAAAAAGTTATAGGATATAAAAGGAAAAACAGAAAATAATAATTCATTCATACTAATCACAATTGAAAGCAGTTTTTACAGTTGTTCAAAAAATATCTTTAAATTTACTTTGAATTTATTTATTGATATATTAGTTTAAATAATTTTTAGTTCATTGGGGAGGTTATTGTAATTTTTGACACCTTTGAAGACAAATATTTTATTTTTTCTTCTTTTACATTTGTTTAATGCAATTTATTTTGTAAATAGTGTCTACTGTGTGAACTTCAAATAATTTATATAGAATTTCCGTATTGTATATTCAGGGTTTCTTTAAAATTACTTCAATAATTAACATTTATACTATTTTAAGCGGGTTTAATATATTAGCATATGCACCACCATCCAACAATACCACGTTGTAACAAAGTTTGTACAATTAAGTAATAAGCTTTTTTTATATTATTGATTTTTTAAATATTAATTTTTTCTCTAAACAACCATTTCGTAGCCATCTTACTTCTTGTAGTGCAGTTATGTCAGCTCTGTATTTAGCCAGTTGGTCACATAAAACTCTTAGTGCACTTCCTCGATATATCGTTCTAACGTTCCGTGTACATACTGATACCGGATAGTAGCTCAGAATTCGGCGAATACCTAATATACATTAAACTGAAAAAAAAAACATAAAATCAAAACAACTTAATTGATTAATTGATATCGACCGTCTTTGGGAAAAAAGAAGTAACCCACATTATTTAAAAAATTGACCTTTTTTCCCATAAAAACGTTCGTCAGTATTCAGTATACACTTGAAAAAAATTAATAAAATGAAATTTAACCGGTAAATAAAAAATGATTTTTAAATCAAAAATATATTTGTATAAATAAAAAGAGCGATGGGTGAAAATACCCGAAATCACTTAAAAAAATGATAAATAAATTTATAAAACCAACTTATTTTGATTATTTGCCCATTTTTTTTTCTTTTAAACTATGAGAGAAATTCGAGTAACAGGATGGTTTAACTATTTTTTTAGACAATAGGCTAGATATCCGGCAGCAGGATATCCGGTTATAACTTAAAACCCATAACCTAAAACCCACTTGTTCTCTAAATCATTTGAATAAATCCGTAGCATGTGACAACAAAATAAATTGTTTTAATTAAATTACAAATTTAAAAGCTTCAATTAAAATAATTTAACAATAGAATCACTGTGTAAAGCGCCCTTGAGGTATTATATTACGAAAATGGCGCTATATAAGTTATCCATAATGATAATAATAATAATATCCAGCTAAGGGGCTCGCCAGTATCCGGTATCCGGCCAAACTATTATTTGTTTCATCAGTCGTTAATATTATATTTTTATTGAAACAGGTACCTATACGAAGAGATTATATATGGCAAAGTACTATTTTTTGCTAATTATTAGTAGCATTAAAAAAGTATTAACTTTTAAATTTGTCATTTTGAATTCCCGCAAAAACGGTGACTCCATTGGCCACGCCTCTAATACGTCACGATTCACGTTTATTTGTTCCTGTCATTGAAATTTCTGTCGAACAATTTCATGAATCTTGACGTCACAACAACCAAGGCCAAACACCTCGCGTTTTTCTTCTAACATATTTTTATTGAATTCCTTTTTTACATTTATGTACAAAAACATTTCTCTACAATATCGATATTGATTTCGAAATTACAATTAATTATTCTTAATCCATTTCATATGTTTTTACAGGTAATCGTAGTATTTGATATTTCCCTATTATCGAGAAATTTCGCCGTACAATTAAATGGTCTAATTTTTAGCGCGTCTAAGAAAACTTTTTTATATCCAATTTCCCGTAGAACTAAACTTCCTAATTGTAATACACATTAATTTATTGATAATGATATCTGATAATTTAATGTCCTCCGCGACTAGTAGTTACGTTGCGCATTTCGGTAAAAAATTTGGTTACTTTAATAAAAAATCCGACGTTATAAAAAAAAAAAGATTTATAATAGCTCCCAATGCTTTAAGAGTTGTTAGTTTGTTTCCATAGACTAGGTATAATAAAGTAGCTCCATAGGAAATGTTTCAATCAAATCACAAAACCATAATAGGACCATTTTTTTTTTTGTAATGGTATCGTCGCCAAATAGTATCACGAAGAGCCACATCACTGATTTTGAAGTGAATTTCCGCTTTTTTTTTTTCTTCATAAAATAAGAAAAAAAAAGTTTGTCCCTAACTCTATGAGGCCAAGAGCCCCGTGTTGGTATAAAACAGAAAAGAAAGAGAAAGCATGCATATTATTAAAAAACACCAAAAAATAAATATATTACATGAACATATTTATTTGTACCTCAGAGGCAGACGGATGCAAATCCAGAAATTGATAAAATGACATTTCGATTTTCGTATACAGTTTATGATCATGTCCATTGATGTTGAAGAAATGTAAGTCTTATAATAAAAGAAACAATGTATTAAGATACTGAAAATACAAATTAATGTTCTGAATTATTAGAAATCACTTAGAGAAAGTAAATTCTTTAGGCTATTGTTGAACATTTGACGTTTGGATTTGCATCCGTCTACCTCTGAGGTACAGATATTTTTTAATAGACATTTGGACAACACGCTTAACAGTATATTAATATTTGTAATATTTCTCAGCGTCTCCTGGCAATGGAGTCCTCCCTTAGACAAAATCCAAACATGTACACTTCTGAAAATGGCTTTCATTTTGAAGAACTTAATATGCTCATCCGGGACAAACAGAAAAAATTATCTGCAAACTATAAAATTTGCAAGCGTTGTTTGAGTGTAAGGCGTTTCATTATTCATTTGAGTATTGTTACAGAGCACACATGTAAAAAATAACTCTCATTAGACAAGAGACAGTATTACTAATTGAAAGTTCTATCAAAGTAAAAATTCGTTAAAATCTGCATTGACAAAACACAAACAATCAAAGAATTTAAAAAAATGTAAAATAAACTTGTATCTTAAAGAATAAACAACGGTAAAAAAGAAACAATGATTGTATGATTTTAAAAACACCACTTTTGACCCAAATGAGATAGTTTCTACCAATAAAGAACTTTCAATAAAAAAATATTATTATTTTGATAAAAGTAATACATATTATTACAATAGCGTATCTGGGGCTACTGATGTTTTTTGCATTAAAATAAAGTGGACTTAAAATGGCATTTTTACGGCGAAAGTGAACTTGGGTGTTTTATCCATGAATAAAATAGTTTAGTTCGAAAATTTCTACATTTTTGACTTTAAAACGGCAAAATTTGGACTCCCATGTGTTATCGTAAAATATCGTCTATATAATGACAAAATAAATTTAATTTTCATATGCTGATAATTAACAACAATGTACACCGATACATTTATGCAACCAAAGTAGGTGGTACGCCATTAAAATATATTTGTTTTATCCACGGTATTTTAATAATTATTTATTTATTTACATATTCATGACCCAAAGATTATTATCATTCAAATAAGCATTTTTCAAAAAAAAAAAAACTCAAACTTCGGGGTTCGAACCTCAGAACTCTGATCCGCGAGTCCTCAACACTAGCCACTGGACCACGACCCGATTTAAATAAACGTAAAATAACAATTCTTTTCTCTCAGAAATTTGCAAATGTATTACATAGTAACTTATTATGTAGGTTTGTATTTGCCTTGAATAATAAATACATAAACATTTTTGATACTACAATTACTAGATTGCTATTAAGACCATTATTTGCTTTCTACGTTTTGATTAGTTCCTTTGATTGCAAAAATTCAAGTAATACAACTCGTCATTCTCAAATAGATGATCCCATAGTAATTAATTAGATTGGACTGATAGTAACAATCATACATGTATCAAAGGTGCTAATAAAGTTTTTAATATAACAATATATTCATATTCGTAGCGGTATCATTATAATTAAAATAAAATAAAAACAATGGATTTTGATTCTATGAATCAGATTCATTATGAAACTCGAACCAAAAAGGACTTGTACATAGATGACCGAGTTGGAAATAAACCTATTAACTATCGGATAACAACTTATCCCACGGTCGGTCTTAACTTTTTTTATTTCCACAGTTACAAGTACCATTAAAAATTATTTACAATAAACGGTACATTAAACTCAACAAATACATAATCCTATGTATTGCAACATAATAATTTACTTTGTTGGCAACTGATATACGTTTTAAGACAAAATTTTAGGGATGTTTTTCAAAAATCTAAATAAATATAAAATAAACGCCACAAATATATAAATAATATTTGTGGCGTTCATGGAGGAAGATACACAAAATGTGTTTTTAGTGGGTAACCCACAAATGCTGATTTTTAAGTTACTTAGTGGCATGGCAGTCATTTATTTATTTATATTTTATTTTATGTACATTTTTTTGTTTAAAACTTTGCCCAGCTAACAAGTGTTATTACCTCACGATATTATATTTCAAGAACATTATTTGATCGGGCAATCGATCGCGTATTCTAAAAATTAATAATTTCATATTTAAAATCTGGCTAACAGTAATTTATTTTTAAAATGGTCTTTTTTTGTGCCATTGCAAAATTTAAAAGATAATGGCATACGTAAGAAAACATAGTTTTTTACTTATGCTATTGCAAAAAAAGCCTAACATTGAAAATAAAACAAAATCATCATCATCAACCCTAATCCGCTCCTGATGTTGCATAAGGCATTTCATTACACGGTACATGCAGTGTATCTTGATTTTGAAATGTCAACACTGAGCACTGGCCGAATCCTTTCAAAATGAAAAATGCCAAAAACGGCCACTTCGAACGCCACATGTCCTATGTGATACATAGTATGTCAACGGTATCCTATCGAAGAAAAACAGTCTTTCAGAAATAATGATCAAAATACTAGTTTCTAAATAGAAAATCTTCCAATTATATTTGTTATCTGCAAGCTTGTTTTAGTATTGAAAATACGCGACTTGGTTAAGATGTAAATTAAAGTGTATTTTTTTGTATAAAGGAATAAGCTGAGGTAATCGGCTAGTTTCATCGTTCATTGATAACGGGCTGGGCGCACTTTATAGATTTTTTGTAAGAAGATATAAACGGTGGGAGTGATTTATAGTAAAAAAATATTATTTAAATTATTTTACCATTAAAAAAGTTACTATAATTGAAAGTCAAATATAATGGCTGGCTGTGCATAACGTTTATTTGGACGATTTGCCCCTGCCGGACACAGAAAAATGAACTGAAAAAATAATTTTCTGTACTAGGGTTCGAAATTGTACGTAAAGATTCACGTGAAACTATATTATTTTACGTGATGCAAAATAAATATTCATATCAATTCTTAACATCCTTTCATACATACCTTATAAAGCGAAAAAAATAATTTTGAGAAACTGATAAACGTAGATATATGGAAACTACTTTTGCTTCATTCAGAATTTTGTTAAAATAAAAAAAACATTGACAGTAATAATTTTTTAATAACTTTTTTTTTTATGTTTATTTTCAGACAAACAAATGTAGGAGTAGGTAAACGCCATATCACTTTGTATTTGCATACAGACCTCGCTTTCTCTACATTCAAACATATTCTCGTGCACGCACTCTGATTATCCCGACTTTTGACATGTTATTCTTCAAATATTTGGTGAATTTGGTCTTGCCATGTCTCTCTTGGCCTTGCTAGCTGTTGAAAAAAAGAACAGGTTATTTTTAATTGAATTAAATGGGTCAAGTGTCGAACGTAAAAAAAAAAACATTGTTACCAGAAGAGATTTTCGTAAAGCAAATTTATTCATCAAATTAATCGTAGCTAATTTTTGCAAGAGTGTTGAAAGTGTTCGTAATGAATGAATTTTACCATAGTATTAAAGCGTGGTGTCCAGATGTTTATTGAAATAAATGTATGTTTATGTAATGATATTTTTTTTTTATTTTTGGTATTTTTTTATTTTGTACATGCTTCCACTTTCCATTATGTTGTATCCTAACTCAACAAAGGGCTGTTGGCCTCAGAGTTTGGGATACGTTTTTTGTAGATATGTGTATTTATATGAATAAATAAAAATAATAAAAAATATTTGGAAGATGCAACGGAATAATAAAAGTATTGTTTACAAATAATGTCAACTAAGCATCATAATTCTTTTACCGTTTTTATTTTCCAATTTTTTAATTATTACAATTTTTATTTTTTATTGGTTAGACTGTGAGAAATCGTTAGCAGCAATAAATTCGCCATTTAAATACGTATTTTATTATTTTGTATTTATACCAATACAACATTATGGTAAGCCAAAAAATAGATGTATTTGTAGAACTTTATCAAACTTCAGGAACTAATTTTTCTTGAAATTTTTGAATTATAATTGAGTTTCTAGTACATATTTTCATTTATTTTGAATACATATTTCTAGAAAACATATCTCAATTCTCATTTCAATTATGGTTTTATATTATATATTCATTTTCTGTTGATTTCAATGATACTCTAGTTTTGTTTTTTTTTATACTACTATATTTTGCTATTATTTTGTTGATTTTAATGATACCATTATTTTGTTTATTTGATTATGTGTGATTCTTAATTTGTATAATTTATATTTTAAATATTATTTCTGATTATCTTTTTTACATTGTATTCTTTGGAATTTTATTATTTATTACATTTACCTTTTTTTTCTTGATTGTTATTCTATGTCATTATAATTTGATCTAATTAATTTTACTTTATATTTTTATAGTTATTTATTGTGCCTTGATACGGGCATAGCCTAAAAAACCTTAATAAGGTCATTAATATTTAAACTAGTGTAATTTTGAATGAATAAATAAATAAATAAATAAATATTTTAAAGAAAAAAAATGTGTTTTTATATTAATAGATTGTTTGTAACCTATGTTTATGTAAAAGCCTCCTGGGCGTTAAAAAATATATTATCATTATTTTTATTTTAAAATAACTGTTGTTACTTAAAAATAAAGCATCTTTTAATGTTCAGTATCTAAAATCAATGGAATTACAAGTCTTGTAAGACAATATTATTCGTGTTTGAACATGATTGAATTTATTACTTCAAAGCCTTGGGCAAAGTATCGAGTTAGAAGCTCTTTCAGAGTATATCTGAGAACAGTTGGTGAGGGCATGTTAGGAGTAAAGAATATCTTCTGAATTCTTATTATGTAGTTCATTTGTTGGAATTATTCACGGATGTCGAGGGTACCGGGTTCGGCGACCGCCCAGATGCCTTTATCATGCCCCCGACACGATCTCACATTGTCTATACATAATTAATTTTAATATTTACATCTTGAAAAGCTTTGCAACCGCTGCGCTAATTTTGCATCCGTTAGAACGTCATAACTGAAACTGTCACTACAGTATTTTTTTCATACGACCTTTTTCTATACTTTAAATATTCATATAAATTCAAACAAGTAGGCATTATAATTATAATAATAAAAATACTTTATAATTTTATTCCACTTTTATTTATAATTATTTTATAAATTTTTTACCAGTGACCGGGTTTTGTCGTGACCGACATCGTTTTAATTAAATTTATTAATTAAATTAGTTTTAATGGAATTAAATTTTTAATAAGTTTAAATGAAATTTAAATACATGTAATTCATATACATTTTCATTATAAATCTTCATAAAATTATACATTTTACACCAGTTTTTATTATTTACATCCAAACAAAACTTATATTCTTATAATTGTTAATACCTTTTACTTAAATGATTTTAATGTAAATTCTTTTATTTACATAATTATATAAAATCATGTTTTACAACCCCCGCTTGCACTTGTATATAACATAGAAATTTGTTTAGTCTCCCGCCAGTCTGACGATGTCGGTCACGACGAAACCCGGTCACTGGTAAAAAAATTATAAAATAATTATAAATAAAAGTAGAATAAACCTATAAAGTATTTTTATTATTGTAATTAAAATGTAGTTCCACCAAGAAATGTCAGTAGAAAAACTCAATATATTAAGTAGGGATTATTTAATCAACAAATAAACGTTCTACCCTGATAACATGTTGGTTACTTTGTATTATGTTTTCGCGATGATTGAATTTTTTTATACTTGAGCTTTGGTCTTTTAGCTCTTAATCTATTTTATTAGTTAGTAACCTTTTCTAAGTAAATTTGATAATTTATTTCATTTATTTGAACACTTAAATGCAGTTTAAATACAAATGCAAATTGGCGGGCGCATAACCTTAAGGCAATTTACTTCCTTCCTACCATAACCGTTCGATTTGAGAAAATCAGTTGAATAAGATGGATTATTTATTTATTTATTTTAAAGAAACAGTCAACAATGATAGAGTAAAATAAAAAAAAGTACAGTTTAAAGACAGAATAGCAAAGTTTCTAAATAAGAATCATACATATTATTAAATCGTGTTACAACAAAAGGGTGTGTTTAAGTGTATTTGTATGAGAGTATGTGTAGATGTGTGTTTTTGTATTTTAGTTTAGAAGTAAGTGTTCAGGTGCGCGTAAGTGTGAGCATCATTAAATAGTAAGTGGGATCGTATCGCAGCCAGAAATAAGGAGTCTTAATTTATTTTTTAATAAATTAAAGGGCATTTAAATATATATATAGATGAAAAAAAGCATTATAATTAGAGCAAGAACGATATAGGAAAGAGCGTTGCGCATAGTTAGTGCTACAGACTGGCAGATAGAACAAATACTTATTTCTTGTCACGCGAAAGGGGACATTGAGATTAATTTTGGAGAGTAGGTTAAAATAGCCCACTTTATTATTTAATCATTTATGTAAATAGCATAATTCAGATACAGTGCGTCTATTGGTATGCGTATTGTTGGTATAGTAAAATACTTTCATTATTAAAAAAACATTGAAATATATATCCGAGTATATATATATATATATATATATATATATATACAAATATAAATTGACTAATCATCTACACTATACTATGAAGATAGAAGAGGGTAAAGGGGAAAGGAAAGAGGACGGAGAAAGGAAATCTCAAATATCCAGGAAGTTAAATTTCAATCCTAATTTGTATGAAAATTAAAAAGCGTTACTGACATATTAATGTCGGGTAGATTATTCCACAATCGAGCAGCTATCACTGCGAAAAAGAAGGCAAAACAACAAGAGCGATGAGTGGGTATTAAAAGGGTTCTCACGTTACTTAAACGAAGAGATAGCCCACGTTGTGAAAGAGGTTGGAAGAGCTCTTTTAAATAAACAGGCAAAATGGGAACTTTTATAGCATTTTTTTATAAATTAACGTTGTATTTATTCAAACAGCTGTCAAATTTCAGAAAAAAAATATTTCTAAAATTTGCCAAAAGTTTTTTTTATCTTTCAGCTAAAGCCGCGTAAAATTTGAATTATTTTTAAGCCGCTGATGAAATGTTTTTTTAAGCCGCTGATGAAGTCGTTAAATAATATCCAGAAAACGGAAGTATGACTTTTATTCCATTTAGATTTCAAAATACTAAAACATTAGTTTAAGCACTTTTTGTGCGTTGATTGAACGTTTTTAAAGTAATTATTGCAAATAAGTAATTGATTTTTGATAACAACATCACGTTTTACAGTTACAGAACGATTTGCTGTCAATACATTTTCCAATCATTCTTGTTGGCCTATTTTCCAGCATTCCTCGTGTACATTTGTGGAAATACGTTTAGCGAGACGTAATTAAAATTATTGCCATTCGTATCGCATTTTTTTCGCCGAGACGGTCCAACCGAATTGGTCACCACAATAGCATTCTGCTTCTCGGAAAATCGGGGCTTTGATGGAATAAAAAGGTGGCACGCGAACCAGCACTTCCGGACAGATAATGCGCGCGCGTCCGAAAACCGTGACTCCATCTTGTTTTTTCTTGTTTCTCTTTTCATCTAGTTTTTTGTCTTCTCGATAAAATAACCGCTTAGCCTTACATACTACTGCACGACTTGGAGATAGAATGGCAGGTGTAACGGTACCATCTGGGCGCGGGCACAGGTTCCGAGATACGAGATGTAGGCGCCTAATATCGCAGATATAAATGTATTAGCTTTTATAATATTTTCTTTGTTTCTTCTTCGATTCGTGCGATCCGATCACTGGATATCAATGCTGCCTTTTAGAGATTTTTACCGAGGATCTTTCTAGCTCTTTTCTGATAGTTTCCTCTTCATCCGTCATATTTGTCTGACAGTCCCACATTTATCAATATCCTAGTTTTTTAGCAAAATGCAATTATTTTTTCTTACGTTTAGTATACGAGTGTAGGTATATTCAGTTGATTTAATTTAATAAATGGGTGTTTGTAGTTTGATGGAATATATTTTAGATTAAAAAAAAGGGTATTTTATTATTATTTTAAAAGCCAGTAGCACCAAAAGTAATATTAATTTGTTAGAAAAAGTTTTCAAAATAGATTAATGTTGCGTTTTTGTCAAAATAGGTTATTTATTTGCATTTTTTCACGAAATCTGTTGGGTGCGTTTTGACCATAAATATATTTAAAACTTTTTAAACCTAACATTTTTCTTTTCAACTGACCTTTGACAATCGGTGCAAATGCTGGTACAAAATAAATATTAAATATCGTGTAAAAAGTCAGAATATTTTTAATTGGATTGGTACTTTTTAAATAATAAATACTAAAACTTTTAAAGTAATATATCACAACAGAAATTTTTTAACTCGAGTAAAACAGCATTCTATTTTAATTAGTATGACTGCATAATTTTTTAATTTTTAATTTTATTTTGTAAAACTTTTATAGTTTCCTCGTGTGTATTCGACAGTATATAACTTGAAAATAACTAAACAGTTTAAGTCACTTTTCAAACACAAGATCTAGTCTCTTTTTTGGAACGTTACAGTCATAACATTAACCAAATATATAAAAGTAGATTGTTTTTTAAAAAAAACATGTATTATTTTATGTAACTAGATTAATTCAAATTTTTTTTAAAAATAATAATTTTACCGTGAGTGAACATATCACAATTACTGAAGCTTTAATCTTCACAACATTTCGGATATCAATAAGATGAGGCATGCGTTAGTGTGTGAACTCAGTTCGATAGAAAAATAAAAAAGTTTTATTTGTTAAAAAACGCGAGACGTCATCTTTCATAATTTTAAGGAACAGGAAAAAGTCGCAAAGGGGCGGTTGGAGCATATTTTTTTTTCTTAATTTGCCTATAACACCAAAATGCGTCTTAGTAGTTTGTCTGTTAAAAACCAACTACAATTCCAAAGTAGTCACAAATTGACAGATTAATTATGCCAATCGTGGAATAAAGGGGCAATTACAATTAGTTATTTTCATTCGAAATATGTATAAATATTTACTGTATTTTTTTATCAAACCTCGTAAATGTGTGTTTAACCAAAGACTGTGTGTGTCGGAAAAAGGCGCTGCGTGTCAGCTTAAAATGTTTGAATAGCGCGTTTGGTTAACATGAATAAGGTCCTGGGTACAATTTTGATAGTCAATATAAATGATTTGAATGAATATCTGTACCTAAGAGCTTAGAGAATAAAACACGGGAGTCCACTTTTTCCAACATGAAGTTAAAAAAGCAAAAAAATTTCGCAATAAGCTATTTTATACGTGAATAAAACACCAAATTCCACTTTCAATAAAAAAATGCATTTTTTAGTGACTTATCCACGGCTAAACTGTTACTAATAGCCTCAGATGTACATTTTCAATATGTACTATTGTTATCAAAATAATAATAATTTTACATTAAAACTTTTTTTTCTTTAAAGAAAACGAGAAATACTTATCAATTAACAAAACGAAAAAGTCTTAGGAATGAAAAATGTATTTTGAACTTCACCATAGGACCTGTTAGCGGAGAAAACGATTATTATTTTTTGGATGAAAGAGATACTAGAGTTCTTATTATTTACTCAAGTATTTAAATTTTCAGACCATATAAGGCAATTATATATTTTTAGAATAATAATGTTTGTGAAAGCAAATTATTCTACCAAATCCCAAAAGGAACACTCTCACACTACCAGTCAAGCTAGAGGATGGGTCATGGGGTCCATCACAAACTCTGAATTCGGGCAAAGAAAGTTCAGGTTTCTGAGCCCCAAAATATTTAATATGTTACCCGTAAACATTGTAAAACCATGACCCGGATTCAATTAAAAAAATTGGTTACTGGGTTTAGGTTGAGAAAAATCGGAAAATTTACTCAAAATACATTCTTAAATAATAGATGCTATAAATTAATATTGTATAACTGTATAGTAAATTAACTAGAAGGTAGTAATGTTATTGTTTATTTTTTCATAAAAATATCTGCCTTAAAACAGGTTGTACCTAGTTAGGCAGACTAGACATGATCCAGAGAAATCTATTACCTAAGTGTATATGAAGTAGATAAAGTAATTGTTATTTTGTTAATAAACTATGATTATTATTAATATTATTATTTCCTAAAAGTAGTAAATAACTTGTGCTAGAAAAATGGAAATCAAGTTGTGGTAAAGTGGGGTTCGAGCCTCGAACCTTTGGCCCGTGAGTCCACAACCACCACGGGACCGCAACCCGGTTCAGTAGTTCAAAAGTCTTTATATATTAAAATTATCTCATGTGGTTCAAAAGTAATGATGTTTTTAAAATCAATATTACAATCGCACAATATTACAAAATCTTGTTTCCTGAATTGAATTTCTAATAAAAATATGTCAATCGAAGCTAAACTGGCAGTGCACTACGGAGTTTTAGTCCCAACACTTATGTATGGAAGTGAAACATGGAACTGGCAGAGGAAGGATGAAAGCCGAGTGAACGCGGTTGAAATGCGATCTCATAGACGAATGTGTGGGAAATCAATGTATGACAGGGTTACGAATGATGAAATCAGGCGAGAGTGTAAATCTGAGTCAAGTATAATTGATAAGATTAAGAAAGGGTCCCTGAGATGGTTTGGTCACGTAGAACGAATGGACGACGAAAGAATGGTAAAACAAGTATATATGGCAAAAATGAACGGCAACGTGAGACGAAGACGACCAAGGAAGACGTGGCATGATCAGATAAACCAAAATCTTACGTCTGGTCATGTCAAAAGCAGACAGAACCGAAGGGCATGTATGACAAGATGTATGAATGTGGAAGAAGCTGTGGATTGTATGCCAGGATAGACGTGTGTGGCGGTCTATTCTCTCTGCCTACCCCTACAAGGAAATGGCGTGATGGTAGTAGTATTTGTTTCCTGAACTTTTCTTTCAATGTGACTCCCGTGGTTTATCCTTTAAGGTACAGATATATATTTTTATGGTATAATATTTACCAGTCCCCGAACATCTAGATCGAAAGACTGATCATATTGCCTTCATGAAACAATATATTGATGTTTTGAATTAAGCGTACTGATGAGTACCTCGCGCACAGTTGCGGATGAGACGAAGATGATGATAAAAAACACTCAGTCCTTATATATTTGCATCAGCGCGATATTAGGATTAATAACCCTACTTTAGTAACAGCGCATGAACTAGAGTAACCAATATTATATGCAAATACTGTATCGTAAATTTTTACTGATTCAATCTATTATCTACCCACCCGATAAACATAAATCGGTAGATATTTGATATCAGTTAAATAGTAGTCCTGACCGATAAAATACCGAATAAATAAGAAGCAGGTATTCAATTAGCAAGAATAACAAACGAAGGAAGCTTTTTTTTAGAATACTTTTTCACTGACACAGATTTGAGAATACGTGAAATAGTCTTATCTTATATAAAACCGAATATTTATTATTTGTAACTATAGATATTGGCACTGGAAAGAAAATACAATAATCTGTAAAATGAAAAAAAATAATCTTCAGATACCTTTTCATTGTTTAGATTTTTATCTGCGTTATGTTTAATAATATACTTAATAAATCGGGATATTTTTATGCAATTATTTTTTGAGTTATAAAAATATTCACTCAAGAGTTATTGTTATTATCATTTATTTTCCGCTCCTAATAGTGCATAGGGCACTGCTTTGGTATACTAACTACATCGTGTCCTGATAAAAAAAATTGTTTCATGATGGTAAGATAAACAATTTTACGGTTCAGTTGCCAGTCCAGGGACCATGAAATATACTAGTGTAAAAACAATTTTTTAAGTAAATGTTTATCATTTCGGAAATCGGATCCGAGACCTCTCGCATGGTAGTCAAAAACGCTACTACTACTACACCACGAAGCCAACTTTTCAACAAAATAAAACGTAATTACGTATTTTTCCTTTTTGTGATAAATAAAAATACATGCAAAAAAATATCCATCATTAAAAGGTACTCAAATGTCACTTGACAAATATTTCCGGCGCAACGACGATATGCATATAAATACATATTTATTTCCAGGAAATCTTTTTTACTAGAACATGACACTAAAAGTGTCCTCAGGTTAGGTTAGTCTTCATCAACATAGCTCAAACACATTGTCAAGATTACAAGGAATAATTGGATGGGGATGTGCAAATGACACACTGATCAAACAAATAATAATTGCACAAAAAGCTTTAATTAAAATTATTTTAAGAGTCCCAATCAGAACTAGCTCCCTCGGTATATTCGAAAATCTAAATGTGAAATCTATAAAACAACTTTATGTAAACGCTCTGTTACTATACGCACATAAACATTATTCTCTACCTTCCGTTACAAATACAAGAGTTACTAGATACTCCACCCTGATGCTGCAAAAAAAAAAAAATTAATACAACCTTCGGTCAAAGAGGATTGGCTACTACTCGGTTTAAGTGTACAATCTACTTTCATTATCCATGAGGACAATTAGTAAGTACTCACAGTATAAATTTGCCATTACGAAATGGATAGTGGAGGTGGGTTGCACACGGATCGATGAGTGGATCAGGCCAAATATGTAAAACGTGTGTACTGTTTATGAAATCTGGTTTATTGGTCTATATACATTGGTTATGTTTCTTATCATTATTTTAGTTTATATTGTTTATCATGTTAATGATAATTAGGTTAGTTAGATTTAATTAGGTTTTTTTATTATTATTATTATGTTAACTTTGTTAAATAACTAATTTAAGGCATGTTTCATATTTTGTAAAATGTTTCCCTCGGCACGGGACACCCCAGTGAGGGAACATTATTTTGTATAAAAAAAAGAATACAAACAATGTAAAAGTAAAAATAAAAAAATAATAATGTAATTAATGTTACAATGGAAAAAAAATGTAATAAGTTATCATAATTTGGTGTGTAAGGTTTATCAATGAAGTTTCTTATGTATCATTAGGTGCGGGCAGAGAAACGCTTGTGATGATACAATTCATAAACGAGTTCACTGGACTTAAAACATATAAATACATTCACTGTATACATTTGTATTGTATACATATAATAAATTATTTATTCAGTCCTAAAGTATTACTAGGTCAAAAGGAGATTTATTAACATAATTAATACTTGTACAGGTGAATATAAGATTTCTGTACGTGTGTGCAGATCGTAAGTAATGCGTATTTTTTTATGTAAATTATTTATAACTCGTTTTGCTAAACTTTTACATTTTGGCAAAGTTGGTCCTCATTTACAGAAAACTAACGGAGCAAATATAAATAAAACAGATACAACGAGTTGATTCGATTGTGTCATTATTAAAATTACGACATAAGCACGAATGATGCCAAACATTCGTATTTACACGTTTACATAACTAGACAACTGGATATATTTACTAAACAATGTTGACGATACATGCCTACCTGCTCACCGCATAATTAGATGTATAAAAACGCATAATTGCGGTTAAAATAATTGTTTGAAAATTCCAAACATTTCGGTTACATTGCGAAATGGGATTTCGGTTACAAATTACCAAATTTTAGTTGATAAAAACGAACTGGGTTGTGGTCCCGTGGCTAGTGTCGCAGACTCGCGGTTTAGAGTTCTGAGGTTCGAACCCCGTTCGATTCGTATGTTCTAATCGTGATTTATTTAGAGCTCATTGAAAACGATCCCAAAAATTAATATATTTAGGTAAATCATTAGAACACGTTGGTTGGACGTGTTGAACGAATGGACAGTGAAATAACGACAAAAAATCTTTACTATGCGAATGTTGATGGATGAAGAAAACGAGAAAGACCGAGAAAGACAGCATTAGCCAATCCAACAAGCACTTAAAGATGGACATGTTAAAAGTCGGAATAATCGGCGTGCGTGCATGATAAGATGTATGAATGTAGAGAAAACGAGGTCTGTATGTGTGGCGTGATGGTTTGTTTGTTTAAATTAAATTGTACAAAAATAATATAAATAATACATATTATGTTAAAAGAGCAAGAGAACCCTGCTAAAAAATACATATGTTCAAGTCACCGACGTATTATAAATAGATACGTTATTTCTATACTAGTATATATCAGTGGAAATATGGCAAAGTGTGATTTGTAATTTTTTATAGATTTTGAAAGAGAGCAATTTGAAAGTTTGATGGGCTCTGAAAAATCAGAATTTTAGTTTACAAGCCTAATTCTACTGTCAAAATGTATTTAACATTTTCTCTTTAAGGTTTTTTCCATCATAGCGTGTAGCGTAACAAAATGCTGATTTTTTTTCCAGACTTCTCTAACATATCATTTATTACTATCTAAACAGACGCCAAAATAATATTTTTTGAAAATTTTCATTTTCATTTATTTAGGAAACATACAGTACAGTTACATTGTTTTATATTTAACACAGTTAGACTTAACTCTAATGGACCAGTGAAATTTCCATATCATATAATAATTATATGTAAGGTCATTAATTAAAGTACAAAAAAGAGAAAGATAAAGAAAGATAAATAGAAGTTGTTTTTTAAATTAAAATTAAAGTAAAACAATGAAGAAAATTTGTAAAAGTAATTAAAAGTTAAGAACTAAAATAAAGAATGAAAAACATGCTTTGAAAATAAAATAATAACATTTTTTTAAAAAGGAAAAACATAAATATACACATGCATATTTTAAGGGATTCAAAGAAACGACGAGAAGAATCTTTAAGGAATCTTTGAATAAGAATCTTAAATCTTATCTTAATTTAAATCTTTTGTGTTTGATATGTCATATTTAGCCATCTAGAACAAATAAGGCAAAACAATATATGTTTGAAATACCACATTTAGCCATCTTTTACAGACATAATATAACATCTTTAGAAATAAAGTAATGGTTGACAAAACGAGAAATGTTTGACATCATATTTTGCCATCTAAAACAAAAACGGCAAAATAAGACATATTATGAATTGTCAACCATTACTCCATTGTCAAGGTAGTATGTCACGTCTGTTGTCAAGTCACGTTTTTTTGTTGTGACATATCTCGATTTGTTATCATTGGAAATAGAATAATAAACGCACTATGAAGTGACACGGCTAATATCATAATAATATCTATCTAACATATCTAACCCTATTCAACGAAGACATCCTCATCTAGACGAATCCGGTTATATATATACAACTCAATATTCACAAATTCCAACAAGGATAGATAAGGGAATATGGAAGTCTAGGCATTTACAGGGCTTATGACTTGTCATTGGCTGGTTTAAGTGGCCACTTTACACACTGTGTAATATTCACCATTTTGTTGTTTGTCCATATTGCTTCATTTTTTTCCGACAGTTAATTTTAGTGAAGTTAAAGAGCTGAAACCTTTATTATTGTGAAGAGATTCATCTGAAATTTTTATTTAACATACTAGGCAACGCCTGAATTTTTTTTCCAATTTTTCAACTTCTTCTTGAACCAGTTTGTTTTATTACAATAGTTTGTGTTCGTCTAAATGTTTGTAGACAAAATACCAGATTTCACCCCCTAGAGAGTCATTAGGATTAAAAAATTACAAAAAAAATGGAGAACATTTTAGTCCTGCACTAACTTGACCACGTAAGATACTACCTCTCGTTTGAATTCTTCATGCACCGATCCGATGTTGCACAGATCCTTGCTTAGACTTCTGCATCCCTCTTCCAGCTGTTATTTCTGCAAAGCTGAAAAAGGGGCAATGCATCAGCGGGCGAGGGACATCTTGCGGTGTTTCGTCATCACATGGGCAGCTGTCGATCTTGGAGATCATGAAGCCATGCAGGTAGCTCGTGAACCCACTTTGATCCGTAAGGATTTAGGTTAACTCAAAGCCGGCTTTCTGGATTCTCCTTAAATCAGAGGCATTGTAAATTTTAGGTAATTTGTCCGAAATAACGGCTATTCCAGAGCAATTATAAGGATCCCGCTTATTTTTTTCTTCATTGAAAAACTGAGCGGGAAATTGGCAAAATGCTGGCTGTCTTTTTTTTAAAAAGAAATATTTGCGTTCTTATGATTTACCCAAATTTTTAATTTTGAGGGCCATTTTATACGAGTTGTAAATAACTCACTATTAGAAAATGGAATCATGTTGGGGTAAAGTGGGATTCGAACCACAGACCTTTGGTCCGTGAGTCTGAGACACTAGCCACAGGACCACAACCCAACCAGTGTACTTCTTGAGTGTATTCTCTCGAGCCGAACAAACGAAAAGATATTGGTATAATGCTATTCATCACAGATCCATATATATTATCCGTGGTTGTACCCGTCTGACTTCATATTGGGAATGCTTGGCTACAATAGTTTGGAGAAAAGAAAAAATGCATGTTTGCTTATGTATTTTTTTCCGATTGATCCGATGTATTACGATCAACATAGATGTAATGGGGAGTATTTTTCTTTATGTTCCAAATGACTACCTAAGACATAGACAGCTTAAGTTGTTTTATTTTCCTGCTTGGAGAACCAACCTGCCGATGGTAATGCCAGTAGGAAGAGCAATGTATTTACTCAACCGTATCTATTCGGATATTGAAATCTTTCATATAAGGGATAAAAAGTTTAAAGAGGAAAGCATTATTTTTCATAATTGCTGGGTATTTTTATCTAACCATTTTTCTATATTTAAATTTTAGTATAAATTTTTTCGTGTTATGTATGCATTGAAAATTTTTGAAATGTACATAAACGTTTAAAAAATAAATAAATTGAAATTAAAATATTAGAAAACGGGAATAATGTATGGATCAAAAGTTGCTAAGTATATTTCTAATTGAATACAATTTTTATGAACGCAACGTTCTTTTATGTGACTCCGCCATATTTGTCATTATTTTGGCTTTGTGAAAAAGAAAAGTTGTTGTTCGTTATATTGAACTACAAGATGTAAACTGTGGCAGACACCTTAAATAATATCACGTTTACTATAGTCACGACTTCCAGTGAAATGCGGTAGCGAAATATTAATCCAAAAACCATTCGACGATTAAGACAGGTGATTGATTTTATGATCGATTTTAGCAGAAACAGTTATTCCTTTTCGTGTACGATTCGAAAACGGGCTAGTGCGGTGAATAGGCCCACTTAGGGACATGATGCGTTGGTAACTCGTCAATCACAGAAGATTTGATGCGATAGCATTTTGATGAAACATGATAGATATATCAAAATCAGATACATTATTGTGTTACTCTATTAAAATACAAACCATACATGCGTATTTCGTTTATATCAATAATGTTTAAACTACTACTACTACTACCATCACGCCATTTCCCCGTATATATCCTGGAATATATTCCTAGCTTCTTCCACATGCATACATCTTTCATACATGCCTTTCGGTTCTGTCTATTTTTGACATTACCAGACTTAAGATTTTGGTTTATCTGATCATGCCACGTCTTTCTTGGTCGTTTTCGTCTCACGTTACCGTTCATTTTTGCAATATATACTTGTTTTACCATTCTTTCGTCGTCCATTTGTTCTACGTGACCAAACCATCTCAGAGACCCTTTCTTAATCTTATCAATTAAACTTGACTCAGATTTACACTCTCGCCTGATTTCATCATTCTTTTAAACAATAATAATAAAAGGCAAAGTTGTATAAAGAGAAGGAGATTTTGTAATGTGAGAATACTCGTCCTTGACACAGCAGCCAGAATCTTTAAGGGCTTAGAGAACTAATTTACAGGAACCCATCACGATAGATCTACTCAGGTTGCAGTGATGCTGACGCCAGGGGGTATTTAGCACTGACCCTCAGCTACAAGAATAATAATAAAGGTTTTATTTTATGTTGTGGTGCAAAAAAAATAATGTATGTGTATGTATGTGTGAATGTGTGTATGTGTGTATGTGTGTATGTGTGTACGTGTGTATGTGTGTACGTGTGTATGTGTGTATGTGTGTATGTGTGTATTTATATGTATGTTTATGTAAGTATATTTGTATGTATGTGTGTGTGTATATGTATATATAAGTGTATGTATCAACATGTGTATACTAGTAAGTTTATATTTTATTTGACTGATCCTTCTTTTAACTTGTAAATTATTATTATGTATTAAAATGTAATTGCCTAGCTTAGAACCGGGTATGTACCCTTGTTAGCTGGGCAAAGTGTACAAAATAATGTATATTATATGATAAAATGTAGTAATACATAAATAGACATCTGGACAACACGCTTAATCTTCATATATCTAACTTCTCTGTACGTTTAATGTCACTGAACTTCTCCTAAACGGCTTAACCGATTTACGTGCGGTTTTTAGCGAAATGTACATATTTGCGCTATGCGTGTTTGTAGATTAAATCGTAGTTAAAGTATTTAATTGATTCTGAGAAAAAAAGTTAGAAGCAAAATTTTTTTTTTAATTGACCTACCAGGGTTTCATTCGACGAGAATGCATTTACAAAAAAAATGGAAGGATGTTAATTTTTGTGTTTGTTTTTTAATGTTTACAAACAATATTCGCTTCTTATGGATTCTTTCCTTACATTCCTTGTAATTTCTTCCCATTTATTTCTTTTTACTAGATTTATACTAGAAAAAATAGTTTCTCACAGGCTCGTTAACTATATCGAGCGGAATTCTTTATTTTCGGTAAGGCAATCGGCATACCGACGTTTTCATTCCACGGAGACGGGAGTGATAAGAGTACTGTCTGACATTATAACGTCGGTGGACTCTGGTAATCTGGTGTTGATGGCTCTTCTGGACATGAGTGCTGCATTTGATACTGTAGACCATAATATTTTGCTTGAACGTCTGGAGAAAACTTATGGTATCCGTGATCAGGCACATATGTGGTTCAGTTCATATCTTAATAAAAGAGAATATGCAGTCGTGTTCCAGGGTAAAAGCTCAACCAACTTTCAGGTGTCTACAGGAGTGCCTCAAGGGTCAGTACTCGGACCACTTCTCTATCTCCTTTACACTAAAGATATAGAGAACATTATCAAAGAATGTGGATTGTGGTCGCACTGCTATGCAGATGATACGCAGATTTATTTTTATTGCAAACCAGGCGAGAGAAGTGTGCTTGTCAATTTAATTGATGGATGCATCAAGAAAATAGGAAACTGGATGGCTGAAAACAGACTAACATTAAACCCATCAAAAACTGAACAACTGTGGGTGGCTTCAGCCAGACGACAGAATTTGATCCAGGATACGGCTCTACCCAATGTAGGGAGTGCCGTTCTACCCACCGTTAAACTACTGGGAGTTTTACTCAATTCTGACCTATCTCTTGACGCTCAAATTAGTAGAACGATAAGTTCATGCTTCTACCAGCTGAGACAAATTAAATGCATACGCAAAAATTTGCCGGTTGATGCCGCCCGTCAATTAATAAATGCGTTTGTAGTGTCTAGAGTCGATTATTGTAATGGTATCTATGCAGGTCTACCAATGAACAAAATGACTCGCCTACAATCTGTATTGAATGCCGCAGCGAGACTTATTTTCGGAATCTCTAAGTTCAGTCATATCACTCCACTACTTCGGGAACTACACTGGATACGTTTTCCACAGAGGGTCGAATACAAACTCTGTTGGCTTATGTATAAGTCACTGCACAACTCGGCTCCGGAATATCTAAGGGAACTATGCATTCCAGATGAACTAGCTGACAGGCGTCTCACGCTTAGATCAGCTACGTCTACGGCGAGAGGAAAAGTTATTATACCTCTACGCAAACAGCGCACTAAATTTGGTGAGCGCGCATTTGCGGTCGCAGGCCCTATGGCATGGAATGCTCTCCCAGCAGAGGTGCGAGGCTGTGAAAGTGAAGTGATGTTTCGGAAAAAACTTAAAACCCACTTGTTCTCTAAATCATTTGAATAAATCCGTAGCACGTGACAACAAAATAAATTATTTTAATCAAATTACAAATTTAAAGCTTCAATTAAATTAACTTAACAGTAGAATCACCATGTAAAGCGCCCTTGAGGTATTTTATTACGAAAATGGCGCTATATAAGTTATCCACAATATAATATATATAATATATTTTGGTAAAAGTAAAATAATATTAACTGACATTAAATACATTTTTGAAAATCGCATTCATGAATAAAGTGCACCTCTGTTGATAAGAAGAGCCGAGTTGGACATTTGTAAAAATAATTCCATATTTGAAAATGAATTATTTTATGTTTTGGAATTCAACATAAACAAGAACCTTATCAATACAAAGCCTTTTTGGATATTTTTTTTGCACCACAACAGACCAGGAGACCTAATAACAGTAGTGAATTATGTAAGAATTACAGCACATAAAACCCAGGCTTGAGAAAATCACATTTATTTTTTGTGTTCTCACCGGGAATCGAACCCGTATCCTTCTGTTTGTAAGTCAAGCGTCTTGACTGTCAGGTCCGCTAGTAGTATAGAAATCTTTGCAATATTTTGCAGCAGTTTCCTGCAATGGTCTCTTCCCTTAGACAAAATCCAAACTTGTACATTTTTCCTGAAAAAAGTTTTCCTTTTGAGAGAACTTAATATTTTCATCCAGGAAATTTAACACTCTTGAGGCTACAAAGAAGAAATATCCTTATTATTATTTATGAAAAAAAAAAAAAAAATACGACGGTAACCATAGAGCAATAATACGCCATGGGCTAATGAGTCATATGGATATAAACTATTCTATGAATATCAATTACGAATTTTCTATTGAATTCATTCCATTACATTCTGCGAAACACGATATCAACATCCTGCAGTACATTAACATCGTCCCTACCATGACGAAATGTCATCCCTACCATGATGAAAATATGAAGAACAAAGGAACGTGGCCCATAAAGAGATCACAGAGCGCAGTCAACGCTCAGTTCAGTTCAGTTCAGTCACCGTCAGTCAGCCAGTCAGTATGTCAGTGAGTCCCAGTGCAGCCAGTTCAACACCTCATCGCCGTAACACTCGCGCGACACAATTCCCTATTTATTTGCCATGCCATAAATACGAATTAAACAGCTACCTTGTGTATTCTGCTAATCTCTAACTGGAGTAGGAGCTCCACCACCCTTCAACCACTTAGTCCTACAAGATTATTTTGAATTGCGCTCAGTAGTGCATATTCTAACACAGACAATTTAATTCGAAGAATAATAATCATCCTAAGTACGCGGAACATTGAATAAAAAATACAAAGGTAGAGTGTACGATGTCATCAGCGATTAATTTATATAAATTGTTAAAATATATTTTTTTTAAAAAGCAGTATTAAAAAAGGGTATAATATATTTAGAAATAATTGTTTCTCAGCTTGTAAAGTGAACACTAAAAAAATTTAGGCATTTACATGGCATGTGGTAAGTCAGCCATCAGCAGGTTGTATGCCTCGTAAATTAGTAAAGTTTTAAAATGTATTCCTCTTCCTCTTTCTGTAAGAATTCAATTATACAGAAAGAGGGAGAGGAACTACGAGGGTCATCCACAAAATAACTTTATAAAATTTATGTAGGATCGAAAAATGATTGTATTTAATTGAAACTCACAGGATAATTCACATATATAACTATTTTTATTAACGAATTTGCCGTCGAGATTGAGACATTTCTGTAGTCGGAGCACCAGTTTTTGTAAGCCGTTTTCATAGAAACCCGCTGCTAGCTGTTTCAAGTGCTTTTTTAACCTTTTGATCGTTGTAAAAATAAAAGTGAACAGGTGCGCCAAGTCAGGGGAGGGAGGTAACAATATCCCATCTAAACGATGTCAACAGCTCCTGTGTAACTAGCGCGGTGTGGGGCCTGGCGTTGTCATGCAGAATACTTACTCCCTGGGCCAGCATTCCTCTTATGGTAGTTATCCTTGGCTCTATTCCGCTGGGTTCCTCTTGGGTATGCTTGGGACTAATAGTTTACAACTTAGAAGAGATGACCCATTTTTAAGACTGTTAAGGGGTTTCATCGATAACTCGGCCATTTTAGAGAGTTTTAATTTTCATGTTCCTGATGGCTATCTCCAACAGCGTCAGCACAGACTGTTTTACCTCCCGGTTTCCAGAACCAACCTGTTTCTGGTCATGCCGATTGGAAGAACAGTCAAGCAGCTGAACATTATCACTTTGGAGATCGACATCTTTCACATAAGTGAAAGTATGTTTAAGAGGCAAATACTCTTGCTATTAGAGAGTATTATACCTTAATAATGTCGAACCATTGCTCAAAAGTTCTTGGTTTGATATAAAGTTCCAATTTAACGTCTTAAATCCTTTGTTATTTGTCATGTTACTTTGTGAATAAATAATTTGAATTTGAATTTGAATTCTGTGGTTCTGTATAGCTCTTTTGAGTTTTTAAGGGTATTGCAGTAAGCTTCTGCATTAACAATAGTCTCTTTAGGCATAAAATCAACCAAAAGAACCCTCTTACCGTCCCAAAAAACTGATGCCATAACTTTTCCGGCTGAATGGGTCGAACTTCTTGGTGGATGAGGAAGATTAAGGGCGCCACTGGAGTGATGGTAATTTTGATTGTGGGGTGTAGTTACACACTCATGTCTTATATCCTGTCACGATAAAGTCCAGAAAATTCTGTCTTTCCTACGCAAAATAATTGACGGACGGGAAGTGGCGGGAGCGCATGACGTGCTTTCCGTCTGAAATTTACTGAGACCAAACAAAATGGTCGACAAACACGCGCGATCAAATGAACCGACTGTTAGGTCCCCCCTACACGATAGTTGCGCCAACTTTGGAACGAAAAAATTGCCGGGGTCTCAGGAGCCTTTGTTACCATATTTTGTGGATGACCCCCGTAGAAAAAAAGAGCAATAATTTATTTATTAAAAAAAAAATAATGAAGAGAGGTTAGGTATATGGATATATAGTGATGTTTCAAGCGTTTCTTGTAGGTGGTCAGAGTAGGTGCATTTTTTATTTGAAGAGATAGCTTATTGCAAAGTCTAGCAACTTGAAAAGAAAAGGAATTGCTGAACAATTATGTGTTATCCCAAAGAATGGAAAGTGTTCTCCCCAGAGAAAAGCGAAGTAAAATACCATGGTCAGAAAGATAAATTAACTTTAAAAAAATATATTTTGGAGCGCATGGGTTGTGAAGAATATTATAAAGAAGTGAGAGATATTGAAAGTTTTTGCGATGACAAAAACGAAGGCACCTGAATTCGGAGCGAAGGGGTGATTCATGGTCATATATTTTAAGATTGAAATTAAAGCAGATGTATTGGTTGTGCAAACGCTCCCGATAATTGATGAGAATAGTATTGGCGTCAAAATTGCAAATATTAGTATAGCACCGAGAAGACAATATAATAAATTGGGACCTATTTTATTTTTCTGTGGTTGGCAGAAAGTTCTTAGTATAGTAAATAAATTCCGAAACAAAGTGTTTTTAGTAAATGCAGCGTGTGGTAAAACTTCTTCCCGACCTTAGTAATCTGTTCTTGTCACGTTAAGTGTTGGTCCATAATAATACCGATATTTTTTACTGTTTTTGTGAAAGGTGTACCATATGACAATGAGCATCGATTTTCTAATGAATCCTACATTAGTATTACGTTGGTGTAGTCTGCGTGTGTCCTGATTATTATGACCAGCTCTTGAGAAAACAGATTTTTTTATTCAATGACACGACAGTTGTTATTTAGGAAAGCAGATCCACTCAGGTAGAGGGTACCTAGTTTTATCAGTGATTGTGGCTCGCTACATCTCAACAGGTAGTCCATCCATCATGACTGACAAATCATCATTACACTGTTCCCTAATTGATTGGATGATAACATTTTAACATTTTACGATTCTACGTTTCTTCATCACGAACCAAAGCACCAGCAGCCGTAATAATTTGAATCATTTGGCGGGGAAAAAATGAGAACGGGAATTTCCCGCGAAAAAAACAATAAAACCGAACGAACGAATTTGACGATATGAAAAAACAAAATTAGTTTCATAGAAAAAAAACTGTGGAATAAAACTTACATAGTATAATTGTTATGAATTCATAGAACATATATTTAATACTACAATATACTATTTTAAGTATCAACAATATTTTGAATTTCTCCAAACTTTTGTAGATAAGAGCTGATTTTACCCCTTTTTACCCCAACAATATTTTTAGTTTGTTCAAGTTTTTGTAGACAAGGATTGGATTCAACCCCCTGGAGAGTTATCAAGATCAATATATTTCAACAGAGACAGAGAACATTGAGGAGATGGGAATATAGAAGTTTACACATTTTCAGGGCTTATGATCTGTCTTTGGCTGGTTTGCGTGGTCAAAGTGGACACTTATCCAGCCAAGTTACACAAAGTGTAAAGTACACACTGTGCAACATTTACCATTCTGCCTATGTTTTAACATTTATGTCCCTTAAATTCTTCCATCTGTTGATTTTGGTAAAGTTGTAGAGCTGAAAATATTTTTCACTGCTGAAACAGTTGGATTTATCAACAATATTTTGCGTTTATCCAAAATTTTTAAACAAGGACCAGATTCGACTCGCCAGCGCTGGGGAGTTATTAAGATCAATATATATAGGCGGCCTCCGTGGTGTAGTGGTCAAGACGCTTTTCTCGCACACGGAAGGTTCCGGGTTCGATTCCCGGTGAGAACACAAAAATTAAAAAATGTGATTTTTCTCAAGCCTGGGTGTTCTGTGATGTAATTCACCACTGTAATTGGGCTTCCTGGCCTGTTGTGGTGCAAAAAAATACAAAAATACAAAATACAAATATATATCAACAGAGATGAAGAATATTTCAGAGAAGGGGATAAAGAAGTTTAGACATTTACAGGACTTTTGCCACGTGACTGGCTGGTTTAAGGAAACAGAATGGTGAATGTTACAAGACTTCAATATTCCCTTCTCTAAAATGCTCTTCATCTCTGTTGTAATATATTATTATAATTTATCCAAATATTTGTTCACCAGTTCTCTCGGGAGTTGACAAAGTATGATGCTGATGATGATTAATGCAAATTTTTTTCCACATAGAAATCTTCAAATGCAAAATTTATAATGATAGTAATTAGTACATGCGTTGAATTGCAATGAAAAAATGTATGCTCATGCTCGTGTGAATTTATAAAATATGTTAAGGAGGTCAATTCGCTCACTAAGAATTAAATACAAGTACATATATTATATTTATAACCGGGTTGTGGTCCCGTGATAGTGTTATGGACTCACGGATCAAAGGTCCAAAGTTCACATTATAAGCTCTAGCGCACGTCGATTCCGAATTTCCCAACACAACTATTGTTTAGTGTAAAAGAGCATTTATCGATGTTATTCCTGGCCGATTACCTTTCTTTCCCACCCTTTCCTTGATCCATACTTATGATCTACCTTACATCAAGATATAAAAAAGAAGAAATACAAAATTAGAAGAATTGGATTTGGAACAAAACAAATAACTTAACATATTACAAAAGAGATAAAGAACATTTAAGAGAAGGTAATATAGAAGTCTAGGCATCTACAGGGCTTATGATCTGTCAATGGCTGGTTTAAGTGGCCACTTTACACACTGTGTAACATTCACCATTCTGCACATATTTGAACATCTTTATTTCTTCAATTCTTTCATCTATTGATGTTTGTGAAGTTAAAGAGCTGAAACTTTTATTTATTGTCCATCCAATGAATCCAGTCCTTGTCTACAGAAATTTGGACAAACTCAAAATATTGTGAAAAACAAATAACGTTAAAAAGAATTATAATAATTAGTTTAATATCACAAAACTTTTATCATACAGTGCCCAAAATAAAAGAACATCCTCATAGCATCATAGGTAGGTCCATTTCCGTGCTCCCGTTCTTTCTTAAAATATTCCAACCTCTTACAAAACTGCATGAAATTCGTTTTTTTTGTTACACTCCGCTTTTCGTTAACAAGTATATATTAACAAATATTATCTTAGAGTAATAACGCCTATGGCTTATACAGTCGCCCATACGGAGAAAAACAGTTATATAATTATTAACAACCAATTTATTTATTTGTGCTTTATTAAGTTAGTTAAAAAAAACTTTCCAACTCATGCATGTGGGTATAAAATAGTTAAATATAAGAGTATTTTCAGTGACATCGACCCTCTAAAAAATGGTCAGAAAAATATGAAATCTGGCATTGGCTCTTCTAGATCCAATCCACAGAATTATTGATACAATGAGGAACTTCGGGGAACTACGGGAAATTGGATACAAAAATGTTTTCTAACGCGCGGTAAAAATAAGAGCATTAAATACTACGGCAAAATTTCTTGTAAATTAATGAAAAATATTTTAATAAAAACGAACTACTTTGAATGACGTCGCTAGCTCATATGAATCAACCAACGAAAAGAGAGTTGTGGAAGATTACCGTCAACAAACCAATTCGCAGACCTTACCGAGAAGAAGCAAAAGAGAGCTTGAGACATCACACGCGGAGTTATTTCAGAAATACAAAACTTTAAAAAATCATAGCGCAGATAATACGACACATAAATAATTTTTGAAATTTGGCTTATTTTATTTATCTACAAACATTTTTAGTATTTATTTAAAAACTACTGAACTTCCTTATTACGTGTTACGTAGTGTATTGTAAAGTTTTATCTTTATGTTTTAATAATTTTTTTTATCCTCAAAAGTGCATATGATACATGTGTGCATTAGGTTTTTACGCGTAAAAAAAACAGAAAATCTTATTTTAATATTGACTCCCAACTTGAAATTTAGTATGATAATTGTGTGGTCTCAAGCAGTTGTTATGCACGTGTTACACGAGAGTTACTTATGTAATTTCATGTTCATTTATAATCTCTTTGGGGTGCATACAAATATAATATTCTATGTACATGGATTTATTCTTGTCGTCAAAGTAGATTCCTGTGACGTTGCGTTGGTCCTTATTCTAGAATAAATAATAGAAAGATAAGACTTCTACTAAACGTTGTGTTATTTATTTGTATTGATGGATAATCTTAATAAAAAGTATACCTGCTTTTCAAATATTACACACGTTTTTAGTTTTTTTTATATATTTGTAATATTGAGTTTTTCTTCTGATCTTGGTGGAACTGTATTTTAATGATTTTATTTTATTTTATTTGGGAAATCAACAGTTCTATATACATATTTATAGTAAACAAACAGATATAGTGTATAAACTCTAACTAATAACAGGTTTCCATAGAGTATACAAAGTTAGTAAAGAAAATATATTACATATTAAATAAATACATATAAGTTTATACATATAAAAATGTTATTTTCATGTACTCGTAAATATTTTTAAATAATCAAATATATTTTTAAAAACAGTAAATTAATGTAAATTGGGCGGGATTAGGACAAGAATGCTTGAAGAGAGGATAAGGAGGGGAAGGGAGATGTACATATTAATAATTATAATGTCTACTAAGTTACATAATGCATTTTTATTGTAAACTTTAAATCTAACAGAGTGATGTTTGTGTAATTAATATCTTTAAATTTTGTAGTGTACACTGAAAAAGTCCTACGAAAAAAAGAATTTTTAACATACTATGTTTTACTTATTGGTACATGAAACAGGTGGTACCGTCTACAAATCCTGGCTGGTACATGTATTGTTATTAAACTAAGTAGTTCTGTACAGTCAACTATTCCTGTCATAATTTTGTGAAGCAGTAGTTGGTCCGCACACACTCTTCGGTACTGTAGAAAAGTGATTCCATGGTAGATGGGGGCAGTGAGAGTTGAAACATAAGAACTTCCGGTTTTGTATTATAATAATAAAAATACGTTTATAGTTTTATTCCACTTTTATTCATAATTTTCTACCAGTGACCAGGCTTTGTCGTGACTGACATCGTCAGACTGGTGGGAGACTATACAAATTTCTCTTATTTACAAGTGCAAGCAGGGGTTGTAAATCATGATTTTATGTAATTTTGGAAATAAAAGAGTTTAAATTAAAATAATTCAAGAATAAAGTAATAACGATTGTATGAATTTAAATTTAACTCTTTTATTTCCAAAATTATATAAAATCATAATTTACAACCTCTGTTTGCACTCGTACACAACATAGAAATTTGTTTAGTCTCCCACCAGTCTGACGATGTCGGTCACGACGAAACCCGGTCACTGGTAAAAATTAATAAATAAAAGTAAAATTTATTTGTATTTTTTATTTATTATCATTATATTACATAGACAAAATTATAATTTATGTAAAGTTGCTTTGACTGTCTAACTAGGGTTATTTACCCCGTTCTAAGACAGTCAAAAAATATTAAAAAACAGTAATCAATTTATAGAAACAGTTATAAAGATACAGGACAAAGTGAAAAATAAAGTAAAAAATGGAATAAAAGCATGGTAAAAAATGTAGTAAAAACATAGTAAAACGTAATAAAAACACAGTAAAACTGTAGTAAAAACATAGTAAAAATGTAGTAAAAACATAATAAAAATGTATTAAAAACATAGTAAAAATGTAGTAAAAAAACGTAGCAAAAAAAAATTTATAAAAACATAGCAATAAATGCAGTGAAAACATAGTAAAAAACCATGAAAATATATAAATATGTCTATAAAAATATTTTGAAACTCAGTAAAATGCGAAATAAAAACAGAATACATAGTAAGAAACATATTTAAAGTCATAATAAAAAAATGAATGTATGTTGTATAGCAAAAAGCATATTTAAAGAAAGAAAAAAAGAAACATGGCAAAATACCGAGTAGAAAGTGAATACAACTATATACGTATTTTTATTGTTATAATATTTGTAATATTTTCAAAATCCAGTTCACTAATGACCCTGCAAAGCAAACGGCAAAGAAAGTTTTTAAAAACAGGTTGTGTTTTTATTAATAAATAAAATTATCAGTATTATCCAATAACACAGTGCGTCGTAAAATGAGTATTTAATTTAAAATAAATTTAAAAGTAAGGAAGCTTTTATTTTTATAATAATTCATCATGAAGACTAACGAAGTGAATGCCGATCAAATGAATAATAAAAAAAATAACGGTTTATTTTTGGCCTTGACAAAGGAATAGTCGAGTTCTAAAACCGGTCGTCATATTAACTTTATTTTACTACTTTTACACACATCAAATACATAGGTACTCATATTATTTTTAATGATGACGGAGGATATTTAATATTTTAGTAAACAAATTATAAAATATTACTGTAGGAAGTCATTTCCAAAAGGATTTAGACCAAAACTATCATGTATATTAAACAGTTATTATTCTATACATTATGCCGTAAAATACTAAGTACCTAATAATGTATGATGTGTGTCAAAAGAACTTGCTGCGATTGCAGTACGGCATAAAAACCCAGAAAAATTCTACCAGTAACCAACCGTGAAAATCTACCTAGTTTATTTATAAATAAAAAATATTATTCAAAACATTCTGCGTCATTTTTCATATTGATGTATTCTTACGAATGTAGAAAATAAGTATCGGAAGTTATCATTTATTAGATAAATCCTTATTGAATTACTTTAAATAACTTGAACATAAATTGGTACTGGCTTTTATCCCACTTTATTATAGGGCAAAGATTCTATGGACTTAAAACATAATTAATTTTGCCATTGTGACTGAAAAAATATTAGTGAATAAATAAATTTATTAAGTAGAGTATTATTAATGCAGATTAATCAATATTAATTAACATTTTGGATATGCCTGTGCCATAGAAAGGCATTTATGTTATTCTTGATTGTAATTTAAATAAACTCGAGCGGAAATCGAACCCGGTATCTCCGTACGTCAATCAACCTCACAACTACTGGACTACGAAAACTAATATCCAGAATCTTCTTAATGCTTAAAAAGACATTTCTAAAAAAATTAATAGACTTCGCTTCAACTTTTTAATCTGACCTCATCTGCTTTTGAGAAAGAGAAGGGAATCGCTTTTACGTGGAGTGAAATACGCCATAATATGATGTACTTGTGTGTTTATATAAATATAATGCTATGAGCTACAACTTGTTTGGGAATGCAAAGCCATAGAAGTTATTTATAACAAGTGAGATTCGATTCATCTTTACAAAGAAAAAATCTTATTTAACCCTTTGCTCCCTGACGGTACAAATTTGTACTGGTGCCAAATACGAGGGTAGGCTGAAAACTAATGCACACATGTTTGTAGAATGCGAACAAAATGACTTTCAAAAACGCGACAGGTGGCATGTGGAGGTAACATTCCCCTTCTATACGCATGTGCAGGTTTAAAGGCGTTGCGTTCGTCCAGTGTATTTCAAGAAGCGCAAGTATAGAGACGTGTTTTAGTGCTATGCCAACGCGAATTAAACAGCGTGCTATTATCGAATTTTTAACTGCTAAGTGACTCCTACTAAGATTCATAGTCGTTTATAGTAACGATGCTGTTGATAAATCTACTGTGAATCGATGGGTAGTAAAATTTTGTAGTTCCAAGCCTGAAAAAGCCTTAATTGATGATGAAATATGCATCGGACGTTCGATTACTGCCACAGGCGATAAACATCACAAACTCGTCGACAATTTGATTCAAAATAACCAGTGAATCACTCAAAAGGGAATCGCAAACCATATTGGAATATCTAAGGGGTGTTAGAGGCAGCCTGGCGTCAATAATCTTGCAACATGACAACGTTTGTCCGCACACCTTGCGCGCAATTTAAGAGGGTCTGCGAAACCTGAAGTTTGAACCAATTCTACACCCTCTTTACTCCCCCGATCTTGCACCTTGCAATTATCATTATTTTTCTCCTCATGTAAGATCTCAAGGGTAATCATTACACCTCGGACGATAAGGTGAAAGTAGCTATCAACTCCTGGATTTGAGAAAAGTCTGAAAAAAATTCAGCGACGGAATGAAAAAAATTGTTACACGTTTGGAGAAATGTGTTAGGCATAACGGTGGCAATGTTAAAAAATAAAACATGACTTTGAAGCTTAAGAATTGTACTTTTTGCTCGATCTTGCTATTTGTTTTTGTTGGTGTTCCACTAGCATGTGTGCATTAGTTTTCAGCCTACCATCGTAACTTATATATCTCTTATATGATAATAAATTTGATGTTACTTATTAATGCCGGTACATATTTGGCCATCTTTTAGTAGTTTCGGCTATTTTAAAGTAATTAGTTACAAAAAATGTCTCCTGCAGATCAGTTTCGCATAGTGTCACCCATTTGGTTGTTTGAAATTAATTTGTCTTTTTTAAGTTTTTATAAAAAATATTTTTTTTTTAACTTCAATTTTATAATTACAATATTAAATATTTTTTTTTTTTTGTAAATATATCGTATTGAAAAAATAACATCTTTTTATATAGCAATTCCCCGACGGTACAAATTTTAAACACTCGTTTTTTTTACATAGAGTTTAAAAAAAAAAACAAAAAAATTACGGAACGTTTTTCACGCAATAAATAACACAAATAATTAATAAATAAAACAAAATCAAAAACTCTCCTAAATCCATGATTAATGATCAAAGGGTTAAACCATTCGGAGTGAACGTGTACAATTTATGAGGCACACCTATTCGCATATATTTAGTTAAATTGTTAAGATATTTATTATTTTAATATCATATGCCAAATGAAGATCAAAATATAAAATTACAAAGATCTGGGTCCGGACAGATGAAGAATAAAGTCGAAATATTACAGGCTTATCCTCACACTGATTATCATGTCTGTGGAGCTTAAGGATAGGCGAGTGCATGTGATAGTTGGTTCTAGAACTTGCAGGGCTAAAATATCTACTCTTAAGGCATTTAAATGAATAAAAATGTATGTTTTCGTCAGTGCTGTAAATTTGCTGAGTGTCCTAAATAAAAAAAAAACGATAAGTTTTAAATACGCCACATAATACCTACATACGAGTAGGTACGGATTTTAAAAAGTCAAACTCTGAAAACATTATTTTGAAAAAACACAGTTCTAGGTTATGATTTGAATGAGGTCTAAAAACCTCTCAATATAAGTAATAGGTTATGGCTGAGTAACGAATTAATTAGAAAAAATATGACAAACAGTAATGATGATGCTACTGGTTTGGACAGCACGATAAAAGGAAATTGGTAAAAATGGAAAAAAATCGGTAAACAATTTTTTTTTATGAAGTATGATTTTACGATTTTTATAATTTAAATCCCACAAAATGTATTAATACATTTTAAAACAGTATGAGTTTAAGCTAATAATTGCTAATTAGGCATAAACGTGGAAACAAATATACCTATGTATAAACAAACAAACAAAACAAACAAACCATCACGCAGAGAGAATAGAACGCCACAACACTCTATCTTTGCATACAGATCTCGCTTCCTCTACATTCATACATCTTCTCATGCACGCGCGCCGATTATTCCGACTTTTGACATGTCCATCTTTAAGTATTTGTTGGATTAGGTCATGCCATGTCTTTCTCGGTCTTCCTCCATCAACATTCGCATTGTAAATATTCTTAGCCGTTCTCTCGCTGTCCATTCGTTCTACATGTCCAAACATGAGCTCCTTTCTCGATTTTGTCGATAATGCTTGTCTCCGCCTTACATATTGTACGGATCTCAACATCTGTACATCTATCGTACATAGTTTTACCACACATTCGCCTGAGAGATTGCATCGACAGCATTCAGCCTACTTCCATCCCTGTTTTTCCAAGTCCATACTTCGCTCCCATACATCAGGGATGGGACCAGGACTCCGTTGTGAACTGGCAATTTTGCCTCTTATGACAAGCATTTATTTGCCAAGGTCGATTTAAGTGCACCGTTCACTCTGTTCCCGGCACTCACCCTCCTTTCAATATCTTTCTCAGTCATTCCATCCCTAGTGAACATACACAAATTCCTCTACTTGTTTTAGTATAACTCCATTCACAGTGATTTCACATTTAGTCATACTTTCATTTCTTTCAAAAACCATCACATTTGATTTATTGACATTACCCATGTATAGTTATCGTAAAACCTCAAAATATATTTCTGTCCAAGAAAGTGTTATTTGCAATAATGTTCAATGAATGTTATAATTTTAGTTGATAACTTCGTCATTACAGTTTTAGTGGTAAAAATCTATTATTTTATTAATACATCCGTATTTACAGCTGATATTTATTTAATAAGGTTCCTAAAATTTGAGTAGATTTAATACTTTGGGATTTTACTAATCAAGTGAATATAAACATCTTGACCGAGATATTGTTGGGATTTATTTTTGAATATTTTTAAGTTAGATTAATATTATTTTTTATATTTGTAGCACTAACTTTGTGGTACATCGTTATATTTTAAAGGTAAACCACTGTGCACATATTTTTTTCATGTCGAGTCTGCCAGAAATTTAACCCGGGACCAAACTACTACACTACACTACGAACCTGACTTATCTTCCAATCGAATTCCTTTTAAGATTTTTACCAGAGAGTAGCCATCGAGTCACAAACTCTCGTCCTGGTCTGTTTCATACATTTCCATTCTGATTCTATTTCACACACATTATTATTTACCGCCTGGACTTAGTATTAACATAGTCTAATTTAAAATTTACTGTATAATATTTACACTTTTATACTTATTCTAAGACTATTTAACACTACAGACTACTCAAACCTTTTCGTTTTTATTTCTTATATTCGGTGTTAATATATGTTACGTCCGTTTTTTCCAAATTAAGAGAACGAGAGGATACAAAATAAAAAAACCTTTAAAATTATTGTTTTACAACAAATTAGTCAGAATTTTCACCGTACACCGGATTATATAAAAAAATGTAAAAATAAATCTTTGCGTTCTTATGATTTACCTAAATATTTCAATTTTGGTGGCTATTTTCAACGAGTTGTAAATAACTAACTATAAGAAAATAGAAATCAAGTAGTGGAATAGTGGGGTGCGATCTTTGGATCTTTGATCCATGAGTCTACGACACTAGCCACGGAAACACAACACGATGTGCTATAATATCGCTGAAATATCGCTAGTAGTTTTGTCAACTTTATTCCCTCGATTGCACACAAACAGAAAGAGGTGTCGAAAGTCCTCACTTTCGTCTACTGGATATTTCATTTTGAAGGCTTGTAATCAAATGAAATAATAAAAGTTACTTAAAAGCAAACACAATATCTTATAAAGTAGAAAATTTAATTTCTTATGACGTATTACCTAAGGATTTTTTAAATTTATTTTGGTGCTCATTTTTATATTTGGAAAAAAGGACACAACTTATGCTTGCACATGATTTCACCGAATATTTCAATTATAATACCATTTTTATCGATACCTGTTTTCGGGATTCGAACCTCGGACCTCTTGATCCGGAGTTCATGACTTTACCAATGAGGCCAACCCATCTTTAATAAACCTTTTTTTATGCGTACACGGCTGAACGTTTTCAAATAAAAGTATTCTAGTGTGCTTACCAACACAACGAAATTTGTATATTAACTTGGTTGGTTCACCGACAGGCAATAATACATTAACATAGACTTATAAAATATTCCAAAGCACCGTACTTTATATTTAAAGGTTTAAAAAATTGCGTTCGACGCGAAAATAAAATTATCGAAGTATGATTTCAATCAACAACTGGATACTTGAATGCCAATTAGTTTAGTTTATAGGTACTCAGTATCAAGAAGTCTGTGGGCAAATATGTGCATGTATAGATACATGTGAAATGTATAAGTAGTTAGAAATAATACAAAATAAATGGAGAAAGGAATCGCTTGATTTGTGGTTATAACAAAGTTGCATGTTGTATGATTAATTTTAAAATTAAAATTAATCTTTTAAATAAAATAAATTGATATCTGTTTCGGAGAAATACAATGTTTCGTTCGTGTTTTTGTGAAATGTGAAAAGCCTCGAGTTATTTTTGTACGGAGCTTGAAATGAAATAAATCTTAATAGTAATAATTCATGGTACAGTTTTTAAATTAAGCAAATAATATTAATTTATTCGAACTCAATTATATTCCAATCGTTTTTCAAAGAAATTATATATTTTTTGCATTTGAGAATTTCACAAAAAAAAATCTATTTCAACAAATTAATATAATATAATACAAAATTATTTAAAAAAAAAATCTTAATCAAAGTTCTTAATGTTTTAAAATATTTATACACAATCTCTTACCGACTTCTCTATGTCTACCGGTTTCGAGACGTACTCGTCTCTTCGTCAGATCACCAATTAAACCAACATGCAAAGTCAATTACGTAGGTAATAATTTAAAACTTGCCTTTTAAATAACAAATAACAATATTGGTAAACTATTGCTTAGTTATAAAGAAAAAAAAAGTTGATTGAATAATTCCGGTGTTTACTAATCAAAATGCAATTGTTGTCCTTCAGTGAACGTACGAAAAAATAAAGAAATTTTTATATTCGTGTTAAAGAACACATGAGGTGTCTTCATAATAATATTAAAAGTCTGTAAGTGGTAATATACAAAGTTTTAATAACTCCAATTTAGTCAAACGTTTGACCACAAAAATTCTTTATATTTTAAATCAAAGTACATTACTGAAAAAAATCAAAGTGATTTGATTGTTTTTCAGATGTTAATTATTCTTACATGATTATTTAATCACGCCCAACTTGTAATGAAGATAAACGTGATCAACTAGCATAAATGAAGTCCCAGATTCAAATTTCTGATTGGGTCAACACGAAGTGATTTATTCGGGGCTATATATATATAAAACGCTTCTGTCTGTAAAAAAAACTTTTAAAAAAATCATTATAGAATCTAATCGCCTGATCTGGTAGGTCGGCCTCGTGGTGTAATGGTCAGAGCGTTTGCTTACCAAGCGAAAGGTCTCGGGTTTGATTCCCGCCATGGTTAATATGAAATATTTATTTAAAATTGTGTTTAATGCTGTCGAAATGCGATACCTCAGGCGAATGTGTGGTAAAACGATGTATGATGCACAAATGTCGAGATCCGTAAACTCTGTAAGGCTGAGACATGCATTATCGACAGAATCAAGAAAGGGGTGCTGCGTTGGTTTGAACATGCAGAGCAAATGGACAGCGAAAGAACGGCAAAAAGGATCTACGATGCGAATGTTAATGGATGCAGAAAACGAGGAAGACTGAGAAAGGCATGGCACGTTCAAGTTCATCAAATACTTGAAGATGGACGTGTCAAGAGTAGGAATAATTGGCGTGCGTGCATAAGAAGATGTATAATTGTAGAGGAAGCGAGGTCTGTATGCAAAGACAGAGTGATATAGCGTTCTACCATCTCTGCTTACCCCTACAGCGAAGCGGCATGACGGTTTGTTTCTTTTTTGTAAAAGGGTGTTTTTAAACCAGAATATCTAATAGTCCCTGGACTTGTACCTAAACCGTTAGACTGATCATCTTATCTTCATGTAACAAAAAAAATATCTAGATACGCTGCGATTGGTGTACCAATGCAGTACCCTATTCACCATTAGGTGCGAAAAGGGAATGATGATGATGATGATACTAATATTGATAATAAGTGAACAATTTGACGGTCTCTTACAATATTGACCAACGAAATAACGGTGTCCTCATAAAACGCTGTCTTCAAACTTCACCCACGACCAAGAGAAATGGCTGACATCACAAGGACAGTTGATGTACAAAATCTTTTACAAAATGGCGGGGTCCTCATTGACTGTTGCCTTCAACTTTGCCCGGGACATTGAGAAATAGAAGCGTATCAGGCACCTACATATTGCCTGGCACCCCAAGGACGATAGAGGGTAAGCAAGCAAGAAGAGGAGGGTCTCCAAATGGACTAAAAAAACTGACATTGACACCAGAGTACTCGTGAGGACTACCTACTATAGTAATCCAGGTTGACATTTTTACCGATATTTTTTTATCTATAGGCATTTGCGAATTAAGCGTTCGTGTATTCTTCAAGGACAAATGTACCTTTAGAATCGGTGCCACGCAGAAACTGAGTGTAAGAGTACGACTATAAAACTTGGAGTTAAATCGTAGGTACTAGTATAGTAGTCTACGCGAGCATTGAAATGTGGGGAACATGCGGAAAATGGGTATACTCGGATTATCAGGCTGTAATATGTACTCAATGCGTAGAATTAAGAATAGTTCAGAAACCGCATACGAGCATCAAACAGAAGGGGACTAAACTACTCATAAATTAGTAGTTTTACGTTTTGACCCATTAGTTTCTTTTTAGATGTTGCTCAGTACGCAACTCCTGATTTGAATTCAACTATGCCGTGTTTTGTCCTTTTAAAGTGTAGAAATACTGCTAGGATCTTAAAGAAACAGGATAGGATCACATTTCATGTGTATTTAGCGAACGAATGTTTAAGTAGCAAATGCATTACTTAAAAATTGAATTATTTTATTTTATCTGTCAGATTGTCGATGAAATTAAAATGGACATTTCGTTATTGTTGCCAGGGTAGTAAATTTTTTTACCCTTCTTTACTCATCTGATGAGAGAATTTATGAAAATTGGATTTCGGATTAAACAACTCTGGGGTGAAAATTTGACCGACATTATCTTAAAAATATCAAATATTATTTAACATGATATTAAAATATCCGTTTTATGTAAAATAAAATTTGTTTTAAATTTTAAGTTAGAATTTCATTAATTCAAATACTTTTATTAAATGACCCTTTACTTATTTACTCTGTGCGCAATTAAATTTTAGAGAAATTAAACGACTGCTTTTTTTACCTTACATTTGCGCAATGATTATATTTTTTCCCATTGCGTAACATTATGCGGCGACATCGCAGCGAAAGTGGGGCATAGTGGGAGAATTTTTGGACACAGTCGGATGTATTTAAATATGATTCTACGCTCCTTCCGGACTATTCTTTATTCTATGACAAAATGTTATGAAACACATGATTTCTCCGTTTACTTTTTTGTAATTTTATTTATTTGGTTGATCTCTCTTAAATCGAAAAAACTGTTTATTAACCATGTCCCTAGATCAGAGGGTTTATTTAATTTTTCTGTAAATTTAAATTTAAATTTTATTTTTGATTTTTTAATCAAGATAGGTATGTGTGTGTTTAAACCTTTTTCATTTACAAAAATACCTAGAACAATAAAAAAAATCTCGTACTATAGTAGGCCAAGCAAGCAATGATGTTAAAATATAAGCGCGGGTACTCTAGAATTAAGAGAATGCATGACTTTTCTTCATACAAACGTATTTCCTTTTTTTCTCCCTGGATTAGAGTAATGATTTATTAGAGTAATGCTTTAGAGTAATGATTTGTTATATTTTATAGATATCTGCCATAGGAGTATCTTAACCGATTGTTTTTATTTTTATAAATTGTAAAACACAGATAAAACACTTTTTTTTCTGAAACTCTATTTTAAAACAAAATAAAATAGGTTCAGTTTTGAGGTGCGGAAAATCAGAATACGAGACCTTGATTTTCGTAATTTTAACAAGGCATAATCAGTCTGGTTGAACCGATGTTTTGTTTTCGATGTATTTTAGGTAGAAAAGTCACATGGAAGTACGAGCAGATACTGGCTAATTTTGGTTTTGTGAGGTTTCCACGTCTGACAAGACATTTTGGGTTTGGCAACACTGTTTGACTCGCGTGCGCTGCTTCTCTTTTTTGAAGGCTTATGTACGCACATTTTTTGAATTGATAAAAGTATGTTCCGCTATTTGCCGTGTAAATTTTTATAGCTTCGTTTTAACTCGCACAGCGCCATAAACATATCATCATCCATCGCCTTTCATCATTATCCTTCGCCTCCAGACGAAATTGTGCCTGCAGTGTTTCTGAAGACCAATTTCCGACAAGGAAAAACACACAGGTCAGTCAGTGTTATTACATGTTGATTTTCTCTGGTCCGAGTACCAGAGAAAAGTATCTCTAGTAAATTGCTCTAACACTAGCTCACATTGCCAGTTTGGAAAATTAATTTATTGTCCGTTATCGCTATATCATTTCAAACGCAAAAGGTGAATTCTATTTACACGAATCACCACAGTCCGGCGTGCAGTTAGTTTTCTTTTTTGCACAGTATTCTGGGAGGTATCTACGAGAGTGAGACAGAAAAACTATTTTCAAATTCCTATTCATCAAACCGTTTTTCCATCGCATGTCATTTTAACTCCGCTTTCAATTTGGCCCGAGACTGGGAAAAATAAAACGTTTCATACACCAAGTTCTTGGCATCTCGGTAGACCGCGGTGCTCAGTATTGAAAACGACAATTAAAATGAATAAGGGCTATGCTCAGATGTAATTAGCTTGCATACGTTTTGTTCCAGCCACAAAATGTTCCTACATACATTAAGCGTCCGGTTAGCAACTACCGTGTAATAGTTATCAATAAAATTTGTAGACACAATTATTGTAGTACATTAAGTTACATGCGCATGCGTGAGGTTGTCATTACTGTAAACTGTACCTGTCTTCCATCTTCGTGCACGGTGAGAAGTGACTCAGCTTTATATGGAAACGTCCGATATTAAATTTACAAGAAATGTTTTTACAGCTATGATTATTATTAATGTTATTATGTAAGCATGAGCTTGGCGGTCAAAAATAGTAGCTCGTTCTTGGTTATTTCTAATCAGAGTGTATTAATGCATTTTAAACCAACATAGAGCACTGTATGCCAGGGGCGAACCGTATATAGAAGCGATTATGCACAGCTTACAATTATATTTTACTAATCATAATAATGATTTAGTGTAACTTTATTTACAGAAAAACAAATAAATAATTACCATTTATTTTTATTCATTTCCACCGTTTGTATTTTTATCCTAATATAAATATAAACTTTAATAAAGCGCGCCTAGCGCCTGCGGTGAGCCAAGAAACTAGCCGATTATTCCAGCTTATTTTTTCATACAAATAACTATACTGTATTTTGAATGTATTAACCCTAGTGCGGCTTTTTCACCTAGATTAAACTTTTAGATTACCCAAATTATTTGAAGATTCTTGATTTGGAAAATAGTAATTCAAACATTATTTCTTAAGGACTATTTTTCTTTAGATGGTACTTTTGACATTAGACCATAGTTACTTTCATGCGTCATATTGCAGGACATATAGCACTCCATGCGGCCATTTTTAGCACTAGTAATTACTAGAACAATGCGGCCAGTTGACATTTCAATTGAATACCTAATATCAACTGAATTCATAGTGGTATTTTTTATTTATTTTTTAATGAATTATACATTAAAATAATGGATATTATATCTATATAATATAATATATCACAAAGTTACATCGTTTGAGTTGATTTCATGGATGAGATTGTTGTATCACACAGAACCACAGGAAAATATCAATTTATAGTATATATTACTTACATTATATTATGTACCTCCTATGTAGGTACATATATATGATATTTTTTATAGCTTACCTGTTAATAAAATCACCATTCGCGACTGCTGTATGCACAACAATAACTGTAAACAAATTAAATGTGACAAATGACAAATCGCGGTCCCAATAGTTATATGTATATGTATATTTAAAAAAAAAACAATCAGACTTTGAAATGAGCTACCTCTCCATGTAAAAAATGCAGCTTCTCTGGTCACTTTTAAGATACGACTGAAACATTACTGCGTATCTATCTCCCTTAATAGATTTTTTTTAAATAAAAAATATGCATCCCTTCTTTTTCTTGGTGTTTCTTCCTAAATCTGTTCATTAAGTTTATATGTGGAAGCTTTATCTTCCCATAAAAAAAAGCTTTTATGTTTAATTTATTAGGTTTATCCGTACATGTATCTTTTGATAAATATTTTAATATAAAATTTTGATCAGTTCTTTTTGGCTGGCTGGAAGATATTGCTTTTAGCAATAAGTCCGCCAAAGTACTTATTCTTTGTACTTGAAGATTTAAATAAAAGTAAATAAATATTTGCGTTCTTATAATTTAGACTGTTTTCAACGAGTCGTAAATAACTCACTATGGAAAAATGGGAAACAAGTTAGGGTATTCTGGGGTTCGATCCTCGGCCCTCTGATCAGTTAGACCACAACACTAGCAACGGGGTCACAACCTGGTCCCGGTTCGGACATTACTTAAAACCAGCTATAAGCATTGAACAAGTTTGTATGGTCGCTATTCCAGCTCTATTCCGGAATAACCTTAGAATAAGGAAGTTCAGTAGCTTTTTAAATATACTTTTATTGTTAATGGAATATCAAACTCAGCAATTATTTTTATTTTTTACTATCGTTATGGTTTGAAGTTTTGTTAGTATTTTGAAGTTTTGTAATTTCGAAATTACTCCGTCCGTAACGTCACTAGTTGTCGACGGTGACTTGTCGTGATTGGTGAGTTGGCTTCCAGGAAACTGGAAATTTATCCAACACTGTAGTTGATTGGTTGATTACCACTATTTTTTGGGCCAATTTTACACCAGGTTAATGAGTAAGGTCCTGAAACGTAAATATACTTATTTATAGTCCGTCCGAATGTTTAATAACCCTATGTTAATGTGTGAGTGCCTGCCGGTGAACCAAGTACACATACACATTTCGTTTGTGTTAGTAGGCAAACTAGAATGAATAATATATTGAGTTTTTTTACTGACATTTCTTGGTGGAACTGCATTTTTAATTATAAAAATGAAAATACTTTTTCCTTATTTATTTACAATTTTTAAAAACCCGTTAGGGTTACATTAGAAATTTTATATTGTCTAGTCATTTTATGTCTCGTCTAGTCTAGTTAGTTCAGTCATCATGTGCTTTTTCAGGTTGATTTTAAATTTGTCTCCAGTAAAAGTTTTCAAGTAGTAAGGTAAGTCGTTGTAGTGTTTAAGTCCATTATGTAGTATTTTTGACTGTCCTGTGTTTGTTTTTGCTTTTTCAATATGATGGTGTTGTTGTTGTCTGGTGTTATATTTGTGTATGTCAGCATTTTTGGCTAATATTATGTCGTCGTCTTGTATGTTTCCCAGTGTTATTTTGTGCACAATTTTTAAGGTCTCAATTTTAGTCAAGTAGTTTATGTCAAACTGGTGTGTTTTTTTGTACAGTTCAGTCATAGAGGTCAGGTAGGGTAGGTTGTATGTTAGTTTAAGAATTTTATTTTGTTGTCTTTGTATTCTTGTTATGTCTGTTTTGTTACCAGTTCCCCAGAAGGCGATCATGTAACTCAATTTACTTTTGACATGTATTATTCAATTTAAAACAATATTTTATTGATTTTTTATGACCTTTAGACCAGGATTACCAAAAACTATTAAGGCTTTTATTGATTTTTAACAGAACCATAGAAAAAATAGCAATTTGAAATTTATTAATTGAATATTATGTACTTATATGTAGGTAAAAATTTATGATTATTTTTTGTAGATTTACCTATAAAATAAATCACGGCTCGCCACTGATAGACACCCATGTTTCCCTTCTAAAAGTGTTCTCCATCTCTGTTGTTATATCTACCGATAGTAACCGACGTATTATGACGATTACGATATTTTATGATATTTTATGATGAGATATAAAACGGAACAGCTTCAGTGCAGTAGTGAGCTCAATCTTTGTTTCTAATAGCTTCTGAATTAAACTTAATGACTTGAATTTTAAATACTAAATAGACAATTTAATAATTACAGGTAGGAGCATCCAAACAAAAGTAGAACAATCGTCTACCAATCAAATGCTTGGATGTTATGAATACATGAGTTTATTTAAAATATTGATAACTATGCGAAACATTCACAACAGGTTTAAAAAATTTGAATAAATATTTACATTTGCTTACTAAACATATTTAAATCAATGCAAAAACTATTAATAAATTATTAAAACATTATTTAATTGTTTTCGTGGCAAAAAAATAAAACAGATCAACAGTATTTTAAGTTGATTCAAATTTTTGTAGACAAGGACTGGATTCAATTACCTAGAGAGCTGTTAATATAAACATATTACAACAGAGATGAAGAACATTATAGAGAAGGTAATATACTCGTAGAGGTTTAGGCATCCACGGGGCTTATTATATGTCATTGGCTGGTTTAAGTGGCCACTTTACCCACTGTGTAACATTCACCATAATGCTCATATTTTGCCCATATACAGGGAGTTGAATCCAGTCCTTGTCTACAAAAATTTAGACTAACTCAAAATATTGTTTATAAATCCACCTGGTCCATTAAGAAGTACGGAAATCGAAAATAATATAATTGGTATGTAGGTGAAATAATTCAATTAGAAAAATCTCACCCGCATGAATAAAGGTTTCAGCTCATTAAACTTCACAAAAATCAGATGAAAGTAGTCAACAGGCCTTCCATTCCACTAGAAGAGAGTTCGGAATTTCGTTCCCTACTTTGGTTTATTTTACCAACTGCCAGCACTATTTTGACCACGTATGATACTCCCTCTCGTGTGAGTTCTTTATTTCCCATCACCGATGGAATGTCGCGTAGATCTTCACCCAGGCTTCTGCTGAAAAAGGGGCAATGCATCAACAGGTGAGGGACATCTTGAAGAGTTTCATCGTCGCATGGGCAGATGTCGATCTTGGAGAGCTTGAAGCGATGCAGGTAGCTTACGAACCCACCTGAAGTGTCTCATGATTTTGAACCATTGCTCAAAGGTGGCTGGCCTGATGTGTTGTCCCAATTTGACACCTCAATGGTCAATAAAATTTCATTTGAATGTGAAAACAGAAATTCTGAGGAGCTTTTCTAATTCATATAAAGACAACATAAATAGTAATGTTTCTCCGTCACAAAACGTAAGTACGAGACATAGAACAACTGGTAATATCTTAATTCCTCAATTAAAAACAACTGCAGCACGACATCATGATTTTCCTTCCAAATATTTAATATCAACATTGCCAGGAATCGAACTTCCGTTATCGTTTAAACACCCAACTACTGGATATCCTGTTTTAGCTATTTTTTTGTTTCTAGTTTTTTTAATGACATTTCTTGTTGGAATTATATTTTACTAAAAAAAATACTTATTTTGAGAAAACTACGTCGATTACAAACAAAAACAAATTTCAGCTGTTCTTCCCTCTCCTTGGTGGTCTTCCGGACAGACGGCAAACGGCCGGGATTTCGTAGGCAATGGTATAGGGGATTTTGAAGCTATTCTATAATGGAATTATTAACGTAATCTCTCCATAATCTATTTACCATGCAATTGGTATCGCAAATCCGTCTTACTTCTTGACTCTAGATTCTGCCTCTTTTGGGTTTCTCTGCGATTGCCTTTAATACTTCCAACTCTGACGTTCTATGCAATTATTTGGTTTTTCTATTTGGTTTTTCTATTTAGTTTTTCTACTTGGTTTTTCTTATTTTATATTTTTTCTCTATCTATCCTCGCCTCTGTTGTATTCACCATGATTTGGTCTGACACACGTTTTGTATATCCGAATTATGTTTCCAATATTCATGTGTTCATTGTACTTGTATTTCTTAGGCATCCCGATGTTTACTAACTGAGATGGATATGTTCTCATCATCACTATGGCAGCATCATCTGCATGGGATGTGATGTTAATGACCTTATCTCCCTTAGTAAATTCACTACTTTTTTTTATTCTTAAAAGCGTTTTTTATATATATTTTTTCTGCTTATGTAAGAAAAGGTTTTAGGCGTATGTATTGTTGTTTATATTTAGTTATAAAGGTGCTAAACTTGCTTTGTTTCTTTGTTGTTCTCAATATGTGTTATATTCTAAATGTTAATATTATTTATGTCCCGAATTGAGTTGTTGTAACTCCTGGGAATGTAATTATACTTGTAAAATACTTTTTGTTATATGATTTATAACTAAAAAAATAAAAAAAATAATATAGACAAAAAAGACAATTACAATTTATTTATTTATTTAATTCAATGTACTCGTACAATACACCACAATTGCCCATTACACTGTATACACGTGTATGATAAGTATTAACAAATGTAATTTTTGTAATTCTTAACTAATTTATTTGAAATAAGGACAGAAATGAACAAAGGAAATAAAAAGTGCAGTCAGGAATACAACATATTTAAGAAAGAAGTAAAAAGTTATATATATTTTTTGTGTTGTACCGATTGAATTGATTGTTTGTATTTTTTTGTCTCCGGCGGCCTCCGTGGTGTAGTGGTCAAAACTTTTGACTCACGCACGGAAGGTTCCGGGTTCGATTCCCGGTAGAAACACTAAAATTACAATGTTATTTTTCTCAAGCCTGGGTGGTTTGTGATGTAATTCACAACTGTAATTGGGCCTTCTGGCCTGTTGTGGTGCAAAAAGAAAAAAAAACAGAAAACAGAAAACATCGTTTTTTTGTAATTTTTATGTTATACTAACAATATTTACTAGTTAAAATAAAATAAACAAATCATTGTAAGACATCACTCCCAATTATGTACGTAATAATTGTTTTTTTCTTTTACGTAATGGTAAACGTTAATGTAAATAAATGTATTAAATAAAAATAAATAAGAATCCAAAACCTTTGTAAAACTGCAATTCTTTAATCATTGATATCATGTCATGTGTTGGATAATGAAATTAAAATGCCTGTTTAGAGGGCTACCGCTATGCTGTACAACATCGCTCTGTATCTCAATCATAAATAACTATCGACGTGCTTAAAAACATCCTAAGCATCTGAGTGATCACAATGAACAATAATGAACATGTTTAAGTTATCGCAGTCATAAGTCAACGCGTGTGTAATCTCTCGTGAACGCAACGACAACGCTCGTGTTGGCTTGTTTTTGTTTTCCTCGTAAATAAATACAGTTCACTGGCAAAAAATCTGCGTACATACGTAGTATCTAATACAAAAAAGTAAAAAATTAATTACGATTACTCTGGCGACTACTTTTCTTGACATTTGGCTTGCCAACAGCCGGCTAAATGCAATAAATAACATGATAAATAATAAATAAATAAATAAAAATAGCATTTATGGAATATTTTCCATACTTATACGGGTGAAATTCAAATATATGATTGCGTAGCAGGATTACAAGTCGCGAAACGTAAATATTTTGACATTTAATATTAGGTGTTCACGGATGTTCCATTGTGATCGCGAATACTATGAACAACCATGGTGAGAAATTGTTATCACGTCGCTTATTAGCTCGTCGAGCTACTGGATGCTAATCTGTTCCATGTGTCCGAAGGGGTTTTCTGGAGCAGGATTCTCCCACTACGTTGACAAGAGTCTATTTATGTATTTTTCGTCTTTTTATTATATTTACATCTTGAATTTTAGTTTGTTATTTCAATTTTTTTTTAATTTAAATCTTTTGTAAAATAAAATGATACTCCTACTTCCATCACGTCGTTTCCCCGTAGGGTTAGGCAGAGAGAATGGACCACCACACACGTCTATCCTGGCATACATTTCTAGCTTCTTCCACATTCATACATATTGTCATACATGCCCTTCGGTTCTGTCTGCTTTTGACATGACCAGTGAGATTTTGATTTATCTGATCATGCCACGTATTTCTTGGTCGTCTTTGTCTCCGTTTTTTGCCATATATACTTGTTTTACCATTTTTCCATCGTCCATTTGTTCTACACGACCAAACCATTTCAGAGTCTTGATCTTTTCCTTTATACCTGACTAAGATTTACACTCTCGCCTGATTTCATCATTTGTAACCCTGTCATACATTGATTTACACATTCGTCTAAGAGATCGCATTTCAACCGCGTTCACTCGGCTTTCATCCTTCCTCTGCCATTTCCATGGTACATTAATGAAATTATAGTAAAAAATACTAAAACGCGTGACTGGTAGTTTAAAATAACTACCATTGTATTATTCGCTACCGCTGTTCTACATATTATTTACCGTCAAGCATATTTTACAGTCTAATTACAAAAATGTTCATTAGGTAGCCTTTCACGGTCCGACATTGTGCATTCAATCAGCGTCATCCCAAATGCGTCTCATTTGGCACTTGACCCGTGCTGCAAATGACCGCGTCCGTCGGCGCCGTTAGGCGGCGGCGGCGCACGGCACGGCTCTCCTAAATCCGCGCGGTCTAGCGATGGCATGGTTGGCAATAGCATTAGCATTAGCACTGATAAGAATGTTGATTAATTAGGAATTTACAGAAGCAATCATCATCATCATCATTCCCTTCTCGCATCTAATGGTGCATAGGGCACTGCATTGGTACACCAATTGAAGCGTATCTTGATCTTTTTTTTACTGTAAGGTAAGATGATCAGTCGCACGCCCCAATTACCAGTCCAGGGATCATATCCTAATGTAAAAACACTCTTTTAAATAAATATTTCATGTTACCATGTCAGGAATCGAACCCTTACACGGTATGCAAACGCGCTGACCATTACACCACGAGGCTGACAAAATTAAAGGCGATACTAATTCCTAAAACCAAATGCTAATTTTGACTACATTTTTTATACCATATTTTAGGTTTTAGCACGAGCAGAATCATAATTTTTTGCACAGTGTGTTCATCTACCATAGATTTAAGCATAGCTAACTTATAAAACCACCTCAGTTTTATAAATATTATTATTGTTAAGGTTAATTAATTAATGCTACGATTTTCAAATATTTTTTTTTAACTAACAATATTTCGAGTTTGTCCAAATGTTTGCAGACAATTACTGTTTTTCACTCCCCAAGAGAGTATTAGGATTAACATAAAACAAATGAAATATGGAAGTATAGGCATTTACAGGATTTATGACCTGTCGTTGGCTGGTTTAAGTTGTCCCTTTACATACTGAGTAAAATTTAGCATTCTTCTTATGTGTATTCAGAACTTTTAGCCCTGTAAATGCCCATAAGACTTCCACATTTCTTTTCTAAAATATTCTCCATCTCTATCGTACTATTTTAAAAATATTTTTTTATTATTTTCTTCTATATTTACATGAATATCGTAATAAACAATCAAATTCGTGTCACATTAAAAAATCTTTAGACTACACTCTAATCCCATATTTTATAGCCATTGTGAGGTATAGTAAAAATTGGCGAATGAAAATAAAATAGTATTTTATATCTTAAAAAAAACATATGGAAATAATGTAAAAATTACTTTGAAATAAAAAAAAACAAAATTCAATGTGTGAAAGACAATTTTGTTTTTTTTTATTTTTCATAGTGTTATTTATTTGTGTATTAAGTTTACTAAAAAGGACTACTTATGTTTTATTTTTTCACCTTTTTAAATTTTTTTTTTGATATTATTTGTGTTGTTAGATTTAAAGACAGAAATCCCTTTTTAATTTTTTTTTCGCAGTTTGGGGAGAATATAAATGCGCATCAAATTTTAAAATAAAAAAAATCGTGCAGTAATTAAATTTATAGAAATATTAATAATGTTTAAAAATATCATTCAAATTACGACCAACTTCTAACTCTTTTTCATTTTAATTCTCTGATAAAACGCCGCGTTGTTTTCGATATAAAATTTCTGTATAAAATATTAAACTACAAAGTAGATACTAATTTCCTAAATAAAATACAAAGAAATGCGGGATTGAGAACACTCAGACACCGGGAAATATTTAAACTGCCTTTATTTTTAAATAATGCTTCATACCACACACCTATGGCCCGCATGTGTCGGGAATATAATATATACTGCCGAAACAATAAAATTGACATTTTTCATGATACTCTCTCAGCTTTTGCGAATAATCTCTCAGGAATAAATATTTTTCAATAAGTACACACGTACAATTTATTTTTTACTGCATTGTATCCTGTATAAAAAAAAATATTTTAAAAAATGTAATGGTAAATTTTGGAGTACCCCAAGGATCCATTTTGGGTCCAATATTATATATTTTATACATTAATGATTTGTCACTGTACAATTTCAAGGGAAAAATTATTATGTATGCCGACGACATTGGACTATTCTATAAAAATCAAACAGACGTATTAACAAACAATGACATAAACAAAGACCTAACTATGTTGACTAAATGGACAAACACAAACTTACTTACACTTAATGAAAAAAAATGCAATATTATCCATTTTGAAACTAGAAAAAAATGTCATAAAGTAGATGCTTACATAAATAATGAACGACTTACTGAAATTGAACATGTTAAATACTTAGGACTAACAATAGACAGACAACTAACATGGACAATTCATATCAACAATTTAATTAGCAAAGTGGCGACATTATCGAGTCTTTTTTTAAAAATCAAAAATTTTATTCCAAAAACGGAACAAATTCTAATGTATGAAGCCTATGTAAAAACTAAAATATGTTATACGCAACTATTATGGGGAGCAGGATATCAAAATGACATAAACAGACTACAAAGACAACAAAATAAAATATTAAAGTTAGTGTATGACCTTCCCTATTTAACTGCAACTAGAGAACTTTTTAAACAAACTAAGCAATTAAATATAACTGAACTCTTTCAACTAGAATCATTAAAATTTATCCATAAATTAGCCACTAATGTAATTGTAGACGAAGAACTAAAACTAGTGAAAAAATGTAGTCAACATGGACATAATACGAGAATATCAGACAAATACCATATACAACTTTCTAAAACAAGACAAGGACAATCAAGACTAATGAACCAGGGACTGAAATTATATAATAAACTACCAGACAAAACTAAACAAAAGACTCAGACAACCTTTTCAAAAGATGTAAAAAATATTATCTTGAACAACAGAGTATAAATGAAAAATGTATATATTATTTTATGTAATATGAATGTAATAATCCGTAAGGGTTTATAAATAAATTTTCAAAAAAAAAAAAAAAAGTATTAGAACTTAATGTATAAATCTATTTTGTGCAATTCTATAATTGAAGATATATATGCATGTAAAATTTTATCGACTAATGCTTTCAAATCGTATGTTTTCTAGTATGTATCTATGTTGAATTACCTAATAAAATAAAAATAAAAAAGAATCATATTTAGCGTGAAGCATGTGAGTCGAGGCTCCTCCCTGTGTCACTCGATTTTCATTAAAATGCTACCGCGACAAAAAAGCTGCAATTACCGTCGATCCATCCCATTCATTCGGAGGTAGCCAACGGTATAGAAATAATTTGAAATTCGGCAAGTCGGGGCGTGACGCTGGCACGAAGTAACGCCACGCACCATGCTGAATGAGGAAGCGTGGATAATGGGCGGCCGAGTCTTCAAAATCACTTCAATTGTGGCTCACCAGCGTGACGGATCGGGCCCGTTACCCTGGGCCGCCCAGTGCCGGATGACCGGAGACAGAGCCCTTAGCTTGACCATAAACGTTTACCTATTTGGGCTTATCTGCTATAGTTTTTCTTTGCACGCGTCATTAAGAAGGTGCCCGATCTGACTTTTCTTTAAATGACGTATTCCTGTATTTTCCCTCTGAATTGTGGCACTAACATCCAAAAACCTTTGAAAGCGCCAAGTTTTATCTGCCGTCTTCGGACGTACGTAGTATTTTTTTTAAAAAAAAGAAAAGTGTCTACAGCGAAAACTTTTTCCGAATACCTTTTCTTTCGAAAAAAATCGAAATCGGTTCAGTTTTAGGGTGCGAAAAATGAGAAAATGAGACCTCGGTTGTGTCAGTTTTAGTTCGGCATAATTAGTCCTACGTGCAGTTGTCTTTTTCGCACAGTATGCAGGCAGAAATCTGCGAGAGAATGACAGAAAAACTATCGGGTGTTAACATTAGTTGAAATAATAAATGAGCACCAAATGTAAAACTACTGCTCTACAAGAAATTGTGATTGTTTTTACGTTAGATATATTATTTTATTTGATTACAATCCTTTAGAATGGATTATCAAGTAGATCAAAGTGAGAATTTTCGACACCTCCTTCTATTCGTGTTCAATCAAGGAAATAAAGCTGCCAAAGCCGCTATGAATTATCGACTAATTTTTTGTAAAATAGTGAAGGAGAATACATGTTTATCTAATTTGCTGTATTGTTTTATCGTGTACTCTTGTTCTCTTCACTTGGAAAAAAAACAAACGTAAAACACCAATATTCAAATACCTAGTCAGCAAACCGCTCTGCTTACGCATATCCTCTTAATGTAATACATCCGTCTTAGTACGTGTTTACCTACAACATGGGGCTGTCGAGCTTTCGTCGAGGTTGTTAGCTTCGTACATTCCCTATTAATTTTTTATCACTAATATATGAATGTTTCTTTCCAATCAAACCGAGAAAAATAATAAAACAATGAAAGTTTAAAAGCTTTCTTTGTATCCCTCTGCAGTATAATATTTGTGTGATCAATCAAATACCCGTGGTCAGTACATTCACCTTATTCTAGTTTCCCTGTATGACAGTGTTAGTTCAAGATTGAGACAAAACAAATAACTGAACGAAATTGCCGTACACCTTAAACATGAACGGAATTTACTCAACAACACGCACTCAAATTATAGATGAAAAACAATTCGCATTCCAACTATTAAGTAGGTACCTACATTAAATTATTAAGACAGTACCTTCAAAGTTCTGATTTTAAAACGTGACACTATCAAACAATCGCGGAATCTTTCAATCCTATTTAAACAACCATAATAATACTAACACAAATAATCCCTGACAAAGCCCCGATCGTTCTTATACCAACAGCGCAATCCTGTGCAAATATTAGTGTTAAAGTTGGAGGTTCTATCTTCTGCGCTGATAGGCTGCAGCCGCCATTACCAGACAATAGGGAAATATTTATTTATCATATATACGGCCTAAGCCAATTACAACAGTTACATGAAGAAACATAAATGCAAGAAACTGAACAAAAAGAACACAAAACTATTAAGCAAAGACAAACAAGGGCAAAACAATAATTGTATACAATATATTCATAAAAACGAAAGATCTAAGACTTCGAGCTAACCCATGCAAATCCAACTTTATCCCACACTGTTTAGTCGTGAAGAGATCTACGAAAAGCCGGAAGATCTATCCCAAAGAATTCCAAGTCGTGTGATGAATTTACTAATCTACACATTCTGGACATTGGGGCATAAAAACCAAAGTTGCTCTTAGAAGATTTTATAAATAGTAGATTTTGACTTCTGGTGACATGGTTGGGAACATGAAAAGAAATTGGTTGCAACAGAGATGGGACATCACTTAAAGCAATAAGTATTTTGAAAATACATATAAGGTCCATCTCAGTTCTACGTCTCTACAATGAAGACAGATTAAGAGATTGCTCTATTTAAAAATAGAATTAATTACCCCTTTGTAATCCAAGCAACCATGCCACTTTTCTTAGAAAACGGTGTTGGACAGACTCCATATGGTCAATATGAGTCCTGTAGAATGGAGACCAAATAGGAGAAGCGCATTCTAGATGGGGTTGAACTAGTGAGCAATAAAGAGTTTTGATGGTATTAAATATGTCATTTTTTACTTTTTTAAAGTAACAAAGGTCAATACGAAAAAAATGTTACTTATTAGTCGAATAAAAAATATTTTTAATTCGTAATTTTGGATTCCCACAAAAACGGTCATTCCATTGGCCACGCCCTTAATACGTCACGATTCATGTTTATTTGTTCCTGACCATTCAGATTTGTTCAGAATATTGTCACAAATCTTGACGTCACAACTATCAAGGCTGGTAGTATCATACATGGTTAATATAGTGCTGGCAATTCGTAAAATAAATCAAAGTATTGAACGAAATGCCGAACACTCTTCTAGTGGAACGGAATGCCTGTTGACTACTGTCAGCACGTCAACTTCTCCTTAAGAGTTTTAAGTGGTTTCCTCTCCACATGAGAAAATGCTGAGAAGTTCCTGATTGGCCCACTCTAGAATATCCTTCCCGATCTCAAAAACTAAGCTAAAACTTAAAGTAATTTAACTTCAAAAAAATCTTTAAAAAAATATATAAACCTTGTTTATTATAAGCAAGGAAAACATGATGCATTTCCCGTATAAAAATAAAACTTTCAAGGCTAAACGTGTCGCGTTTTTCATGTGACGTATTTTTTTAGGATTTTTTTGATAAATTTAGGTATTTCTCCACAATATCCATATTGATTTTGAAAATACAATTAATTGTTCTAAATCTATTTCTTATATTTTTATTGGTATTCGTAATATGTGATATTTCCCCATTGAACGTAGTTATTAAAAAAGCAGCTAGCCGCAGAAAAGTGAAACTGAGATAATAGCACTTTTGTGAAAAGTGTGAATAATCAAATCTACAGTTGGAATGTTTTTTTTTACTTTGACAAACGATAAATTATGAATTCATTGTTTTTTTTATAATTCAAAAATAATTTAATTACGTATCTGACCAGTTCAAATGATTTTTAAAGTCTGGCTGACCACACAACCCAAAATATGCATTTTGCAGAAAACAGCCAGATCTAACATTAAATGATACCTCATTCAAACTTTGAATGTATGAGGTAACATTCGGTATAAAAACATGTTTTTTATAAGGTATTTTTAATGAATCAATTTATAAAATTAAAATACTTGTGTATTTATCCACCTTAATTTATTTAAGAGAACTAGATTTCTGGAGGCATTAATCTTCCTATCAGCATTTTTACTGTTAGATTTTCCCAGTGATGTGGGTGTTTTATGCAATTTGAGAAATTCCGTTTTTGTGATCAAAACTATTTTCAGAAGGTGATTATTACAGTTTTTTGTATGAAAACGGCCTGACTATTTTTAACAGATGCACCAGCAATTTCAAAATGAACGTTTTCAATGATCTAATTTCATATTTCACCCCCGCTACGGTATGGTGAAGGTAAGAGAGTAAGCGATAAGAAAAACTGTATCTGTCAGCCAATAACAGGTCATAAGCCCTGTAAATGCCTAAACTTCCATATTCCCTACTCAAAAATGTTTTCCCTCTCGGTTACAACAAATTTAGATCTAAATAACTCCCTAAGGAGGAAATCCAGCCAGTCTGTCACCTTGAGGTATTTACTAAAGTACAACTGACTTCAAAAATATCAATACCCTTAAAGCTCTCTTCTGTTTCCTGGTTCGCCCGCACCTAGAGTATTTCTGTTATCTGGTCTCCATATTATGATGTTCTCATCAAGAATATTGAATCAGTTCAATATTGATTTTTGAGAAAGATAGGCTTTCAATCCAGACACCAATATACGTATAATGAGTTAGAAACTAACTTAAACTTATCGTCTCTTTAAGACCGTCGAAATAAATTCGACCTTCTAGTCCTATTTAAAATTCTCAGCTCACTCTTTGATGAGCCTGAACTACTGAGCTCAATAAAATATCACAAGTAGAAACCCCAGACAAAACTTTTTCTTTCATACCGATAACCATAGAACTAACTATGGTTTTCATTCCCCTATGCCCAGGATTCTTAGGTCTGCCAACAAACATACCAGTCTTGATTTCTTTGATAACAAGTTGTCTTCTTTTAAACGATCACCGAATCAAATTCAATTATAAACACCTCTCTCCCGCTTCCACTACCACAAAGTCTACTATATACCATTGTGTATTTCTACTATTCTTTAAAATAATGTTCTATGCATAAATATGTCATTAAAAATGCCCATTGGGCGTAAATATAAATAAATTAATTAAAGTTTGGTACAAATAAATTCAGTATAGTTTGTACAAATAATTCAGCAAGTCTGATAATGTTGCCTAGACTTCCAAATTTCTTCTCGAAAACTTTTTCCCTCTCTGTTGAAATAAATCTAAATGTTTTTTCTTGTTTATTGTGAAGAATGTCAACAGTTTTAGCGGAATGTAGTATTGTATCCCAGCTTCTTATGTAGCCAAATCAAGTGTGAATATAATTTTAACATTATCAGAGATAAATAAATTATGAGATACAAACGACCTTTAGAATGTCACGAAACGAAGAGATGTGTCATGCACTTTATCTTAACATCGGCACACAAAATAATAATCCAAAAACTGATTTTAGTTTTAAGGCTGAAAATCTACAAGGTTTATTTAATTGTACTATGACTGCTCCTAATAAGAGCTTAAATTTAAATAGGGGCGTAGATTTTCACGGTTACTTTTATCAAAATGTATTTTTTTTTGGGTGATTCCGTGTTTGTGCCTAGGTACGAATCTAGCTTACATGAGATCACCCAAAAATATACATATTGAGTGTTCGAATTTGTCTGGAAATACTTTTTTACAACAGTTTGTAAATATGATTGTAATAATACAGATCCACCATCTTGTTAGATATTGATTTAGAAACATTGAAAAAAGTCGTGCACGCCTGCATTAACATGCAATCAACGATCTACAAATAACACATTTATTATTTATGTATCAGGTTTTAGATAGCAGTTACTTCTTTGTTTTTTTTAGCTATAAGTGATTACTATCTGAGAGATTTTCTAAATGATACCATCATTTTTATTCTTACTAAGTGTTGGATTCTTTGTGTCGATTTATTTGTGATATTTACCGACGTGTTAAGCATCTTTATTAAGTTTAACGTATCTAACTATACGAGACCAGTTTCGAATGTAGCGATCTGCTCACACTTGCTAATTCGGCATTGATTGACGTACTGATTTGATTTGTATCGAGATTGTGCGAATATCAAGATATTCTTTCACTGAGGTACTGAATTGAAAATAATCCGAACAATCACCCATACTGAACCGGCTCTGTTCAGTAACAGCCTCTTTAACTAGATGCCAAGCGACATCAGTACAGTAGACGTCTTGGAACAGATAGCCAAAAAAGAGATAAAAATACGTTTACGAACGTAATTTCGATTGAGACGAATCAGATCGTTTTTATAGCCCCCTTCTACGACCACCACTTCATTTATATCGACTGCAAAATAAACTGCTTAGCGGCGATAAAAAAAACTTACCTTATTTCAACCATTCACACAAAGTTTAAGCAATTAATTCAAAACTAATTAACTGGTTTTTATGAATCATAAAATGATTGATGTATTATAGTCCTTAAAATAAAGCATGATTAGAATGACAGTTGTCAGAAAAACTGACGACATAACTTTGTTGTAACGTTTAAGGAGTGATTTATGTTGACACACGAAAAATCATTCATATTTAATATGTTAGTTTACTTTTTTAATCCAATGCTTGACATATAAATCAACATAAATATATAAAATCAGCTTTAAAGCTAACAAAAAAACTAAAATAAACCTAATTTATAACGATGTTCTTACAAGGTTACATCATTTTGCAAAAACGTTAGAGATCGGACAAATTGATCAATGTAATTTGATCGAATCAAAAAATAGTTCGTTTGGTAATGTTCACGAAAAAAGTATAAATGTCTTATTTTTTGGTGAATAATTGTATTCAACACACTATAATAAGCTTGTTTTTGCGTTTTTATATCTATTTTACTTTGAAGATAGGACAATGGGGAGTGTAGTACCAAAACTGTAAAATTTAATACCAGCTGAAAATCGTGAGAAAAAAATCCTAAATTAATTTTAAAAATAGTCCAAAAATTATTAAAAACAGCAAGTGAAACTTAAGTGTGCATATAAATATATTTTATTTTTCATTTATGATCAAACTATGTACTTACTTATGAATTTAAAAAAAAAAGTAATGTAACCCGCAGACAAACTTCGGCTTTGCGGGAACAAAAATACAATTATGTGTGTTACTGATTTGTTAAAATGAGTAAAATTAAAAAAAAAAAAAAGTTAAAGCTAAATTTTAAGGACTATAGATATTTTTTGAGTAATTGGTACGTTTTATTTACACTTCAAAAATTCAAAGAAAAGAATATGGTTCAAAATTAAACTAATATACATATCTCCTCGGCGGTGTAGAATACTTATCCAATATACACTGTGATAGAATCAGCTAATTCGTCTGGATTACAAATTAATGTGCATATTGGAAGCAGAGCTTGGAGCAAATAGTGCTTTATTAAAATTACGATAATCATAGATAGGTGAAGTCTTTCTATTAATCATTCTTTTGAATACCTCCAATGTTTGATATTCAAATTGTAAATTCAATTCAACAGTACCGAAATACGAATTTCAATTAATGTTTTTATTTTTGTAGTTAAATAGAGAACGAAAACACAAAGCCATAAAGCGTTGTAGGTTATTAAATAAAGAACATTTCATTTTTCATTTCAACATCGTCTGCTAATAAAAGTTCCATGGATGATTGGCCTCGAGAGGAGAGACAACACTTGTCCAGAAATGGAGTCATTAAAAATCTCAAGTCTACAAAAAAGTAGACATAACATTGACTATATATTTATGTTTAATTAACTGAATGGCTTAATTGATGTACCGTCGTTACTGGAACAACTGGCATTCAATGTTTTGATCCACCGGTTGCGAAATAATAATGTGCTGTTCCTTGATCAGCACAGCACAAACTAATGCTTGTATGCACCAATGTCCCGATTGTATCACATTGTAAACTCGAGACAAAATCTAGACTTTTTTGGTCTTTCTAGATTTAAACAATCATTAAGATACATAGATCAGTTCTTGTCTTGAGATAGTTATTTTTATTGAATATTTTGTCTTTGCTTTGATTTTCTTAAGTTGTATTTTATTTCAATTGTATCTGTATACTTTATTTTTTTATTTGTCAGCCTCGTGGTGTAATGTTCAGTGCATTTTCCTACCACGCAAGAGGTCTCGGTGTTTTTACACTATAATATTTCATAGTCTCTAGACTGGTACCTGAAGCTTAAAACTGATCACCTTACCTTCATGTAACAAAAATGATCAAGATACGCTGCGATTGGTGTACCAATGCAGTGCCCTATGCACCATTAGGTGCGGAAAGGGAATGATGATGATGCATTGTAAAAATGTATTTACCATTGTTAAATGGACCAAATAATATGTCCGTAAATGAATAAATAAATAAGGAAATAAATATCTATACGTATTTTATTTAAGAACAGCCATGGTCCTCAGTTAAGGATATTTCAGTTTCCATTCAGATATGCATAAAAACCATAAATAAATCTAAATTTATTGCAACTGAAGGAAAATGGAAAATATGAAAGTCCTTGCACTTAGCACAGGGCTTACAACCTCTCATTGGCTGATTTAAGTTGCCACTTTATATAACATTCACCATTCTGCGTATGTTTAAACATCAACATTTCCTCTACTTTTTTTTCCTTTTTTAAAATACTTATTTATATTAACATTAACATACATAGTTGTCTTTTTGTTCCTGCAATGCCGAGGCTTGTCTGCGGACTTTGACCTGTTGACTTTTGTGACAAGCTTCATAAACCTGAATTTGCCTCCGTCTCGGGATGTGCTTGCGGAGATGGCCATCAATCGGCCGAACAGATCCTGTGGCACTGTGTGCTATTGGATGGTGCCAGAGATGAGATGCTGAATGGTATGACGGGGTCATGGGACCAGCGTGTAATGTAGATCTGATGGCTAACAGTACGAATTTTGCACCTTCCGTCGCGTTTTATCCTGACTTGGGTGTCACTTTGGGTGTTCCTCAGATGTGCGGATGCCTAAGCGGGTTAAATATGGTGGGACAAGCAACTGTCCCTGTGGGATGCTGAAACTAACAGTTGGGACTGTGCTTCCTTCCGAGCCAAACGCACACGTTCTCTCGTTTTGTCTACGCAGTGGTCCGCGGATCATCTGCCTCTATTCAGCCGGGAAGTTTTTCTTTATTCAGGGCTGTTGTCTCACTGTAAATAATCGTGTTTTTAATTTTGTTTGTTGTAATTTGTGTATCCCCGTACCTGCATCTTGTTTCTTTGCAAATATAAAATGTGTTTTATTTTCGTTTACGTACAAATGTTTTTGTTATTTTTTTAACGGTGCAGTATTAGGCTCATTTGTTTTTTTATTTATTTATTTTTGAATTTCATTTTTTTAAGCTGCGTTTTGTATTACTAGGGTATTTAGCCATTATTCTTGTATACTATTATTTTTGTAAATTGTTTGTATGTTTTGATATCGTGAGGGGTGGAGACGACCTGCTGGCCTCTGTCCATACATCATCCTCCTTCATCATTAATCTGCAAAGAGTTTGTATTTCTAGGGAATATGTTTGCTAACTTTCCTCTAAACGTAGCTGACTGAGGGTCCCCCAGAACTATGACAGCTGCGGGTAAATGGTGGGCTTTAGGATCCCCTCAATGTCGACTTTTGTGAAATAAAAGAGCTGAAACCATTATTAATGTGGTTGAGATTCATCTGGTTGAATAATTTCACCTACCAGGCAGCGCTTGAAAACACCTTTTCAATTTTTAAACATCTTATACCGGTTAGTTTAAACACAAATGTTTTCAGTATGTTCAAATGTTTGTGGACAAACTGCATTTCACTCTCTGAAAAGATATTTTTTTTTTTACAAATGAGATTGAAAATATTGTTGAGATGTGAATACAAGCACTTAAACCAGCCAATGTCAGAAGCCATGTAAATGCGTAGAATTCCATATTCGCTTCTTAAAAATGATTTCCCTCTCAGTTGCAATAAGTTTAGATACTAATAATTTCATAGGTAGTAAAATCCATCCAAAATATTCCTGTTTAACCAAGTATTTTATAAAACATTCAAGTTTGCAAGTGAAAATTCTTGATGGGAGTTCATTGTAATTTATTAAAGAAATAAAAGACGAGTGATACATTAATCCACATATTTGTGGTAATTTACAAGTAACTCATGTTTTTATAGTTTTGATTTAAAATTTGTATTGTTTATCTTTTAGCTCACGGATCAGATTCGAATTCAAACCCCACTCTATCCCAACGTAATTCGTATTTTCTAATAGTGAGTTATTTACGACTCAACAATGTTTTGAGTATGCCCAAATGTTTGTAGGCAGGCAGGTTTATCTCCAGTGAAAGAGAGGGAAAAATATTGAGACGGAAATATGGAAGTCAAGGCATTTACAGGGGTTATGACCTGTCATTAGCTGGTTTAAGTGGTCACTTTATACATTGTTAAATTCACCATTCTGCCTATATTTAAACATCTACATTTCCTCAATTCTTCCTTCTGTTGACTTTTTATTGTTACGAAACGTTTATCATGTGGGTGAGATTCATCCGGCTAAACCATTTCACCTACTAGGCAACGCCTGAAAACAGTTTTTATACTTACACCGTCAGTTTAATCAACAATGTTTTGAGTATGTTCAATTGTTTGTAGACCGGCTGAATTTCCTCTGACGAGTGTGTAAAGTGGTGACTCAAACCAGCCAATGAACGTTCATCTCTGTAAATGCCTTTACTTCCACATTCCCTTCTCCAAAATGTTATCCCTCTCTGTTGCAACAAATTTTAATCTATTTACAACTCGGTTAAAAATCTCCTCAAAATTGGATTATTTCTGTAAATGATAAGAACTCAAATGTTTCTAAATAAAAAAAAATAACATTTAATTGCCAAACAATCAATTATCATGATCATTTCACTATCCACAATCACTAGGCACAGGGCACTCCATTGGTACTCCGATTGCAAAATATTTAGATTATTTTTATTACATGAAAAGTAAGGTGATCAGTCTTAAGCTTCAAATACCAGTCCAGAGACAATGAAATATTGCACTTTAGAACTACTTTTGAAATAAATGCTTTACGTCTACTTTGCCAGGAATCAAACCCTGGACCTCAAGCATGGTACGCGAACTCGCCAACCACTTCACTACGAGGTGGACATGTCTCAAATCGATTTCCTTTTATAGGGTTTTACCTGAGAGTAGCCATCGATTCGAAAACACTCGTTCTGGGTCTGGTTCTATTTTACAAATAGGGTTGTATTATTTATCCACCCGGACACCAGGGGCGAACCGTGTATAGAAGCGATTATGGGCAGCTTACCATTATATTTGACTAACCATAATAATGTTTTACTATAACTTTATTTACAGAAAAACAAATAAATAATTACCATTTATTTTAAATCATTTCCACCGTTCGTATTTGTATCCTAATATAAATATTAATATTAATAAAGTGCGCCCAGCGCCTGCGATGAGCCAAGAAACTAGCCGATTATTCAAGCTTATTTCTTCATACAAATAAGTCAACTATATTTTAAATGTCTTAACCCCAGTGCGGGTTTTTTCTCCTAGATTAAACTTGCAGATTACACAAATTTTTAGAAGATTCTTGATTGGGAAAACAGTATTTCAATCATTTTTTCTTTAAGGCTATTTTTCTTTAAGATGGTACTTTTAACATAAGATCATAATTACTTTAATGCGTCATATTGCAGGACATATGGCGCTCAATGCGGCCCTTTTTAGCACTATTGATTTCTAGAACAATTCGATGAGTTGACATTTCAATTGAATACCCAATATCGACTGAATTCATAGTGCTTTTTTTAATTTATTTTATAATGAGTTATGTATATATTAAAGTAATGGATAATATATCTACACTATGTAATTTATCCCAAAGTTACGTCGTTTGAGTTGATTTCATGGATGAGAGTTGTTGTATCACACAAAATCACAGAAAAATATCAATTTATGGTACCTTTTACGTAGGTACAAATGTATGATATTTTTTTATAGCTTACCTGTAAATAAGATCACTATTCGCCACTGCCGGACACATACAGTATTTATATGCATGCAATATGTTAGTAAAAAAAAGAAAACTTTTGATTATTGAGTGAGTCGAATTGACCATTCATATTATTATTTAACACGTTGAATCAAACTATGCAACAGGTTAGTGACCTTGGTCCTTCATTTTAACATAATATTAAGGGTTAGGATCGGGTTAAAAGGGGTTTTTCTATACCTGGAATCTCCAGCCGGCCAATACATCGAATCGAGGGTGGTATCGATTGGTCCCTCATTCTTTATAGAGATACACCCCTTTAATTACATATTTATTCAATGCATCCTAGGGTGTCTGATTTAAGATAAAGATTTTTTTAGAGCTTTTACTTTCGTTATATTTCAACCCATGTATTATTTTTTACTAAATTTCGAAACGGCTTTCAAAAATGTTTACGTTATAAAATATAAAGTAAAATATTGTCATGTTTAGAAGAAAAAAAGTAATAAACTTTTAAGAGGAATAATCACTTATTTATCATTAAAAAAATACAAAAGTTGGCAGGGAAAAATATGTTTTTAAAATAAACTTTGTCAAATGAATGCTTAATTAATTATCAAACCCTGATTATCTATAATACGAAAAAAAAGTTGATCAGTCTTACGCTTCAGGTGCTAGTTCAAGAACATGAAGTATTGCAATGATAAAATACTTTTATAATCAATTTTAGTTATTATGAATGTATTCTCATGTACTCGTATTTAAAGTTATATAAACTCTTATAATAAACAATAAACAACTACAACAGTGTAAGTCACTCTCCAAGCACAAGAGTTAGTCTCTTTTTTGGAGAGTTACAGTGATAATATTTATTAGATGTGTAAAGTAAATTTGTATGGAATTTTTTTTAAACATGTACCTTTTACAAAATTTATTATTATTATTTTTTTTTTAATTTTCATGTTGACCTTCCCAAGAATTAGACCTGGGGCCTCAAGTACAGTAGGAAAATGTGCCTACCAGTACACTAGCAGGCGAGCATAAACCGATTCTGTATTCTTTATACGCCCAAACACGTCAATGTTAATACCTAGTAACCATAAGAAGAAAAAAGCAAAGTCACAAAATTAAATTTTATAAATATATGTTTATTTTTGGGTGATACTGTGTGTGTTGGATTTGTTCCGACGTTTCGGCTACAATTGCAGGAGCCATCTTCAGGATAAACTGAGTGAATAGTCAGTTAATATTATTCTAGTATTTCTAAAAATCCAGTAAAAATAAATAAATAGGTAGAAATTATAAGGAATATAAGGAAAGAATCTGATTGGGATCCATAAAAAGCGAATGTTGTTTGTAAACATTCAAAAACAAACTTTTTAAAATACAAAAAAGAACATCCTTCAATTTTTTTTGTATATGCATTCTCGTCGAGTGTAATTCTAGTAGGTTGATGAAAAAAAGATTTATGCTTTTAACTTTTTTTTACCGATTCGATTGAAAATTTTAATATCTACGAACACGCGCCGCGCAAAGATCTACATTTCGCTGAAAACCACACGTAAATCGGTTAAGCCGTTTAAGAGGAGCTCAGTGACATCACACGTACAGAAGAATCACGTATATAAAGATAACATATTAATTTAATATATGTACATTGTTATTTTTTAAGCACACATAAGTATATGTGTATGATAAGTATATGTGTTCAAGATTCAAAATAAAGAAATAAAATATTTGAAAAAAAAACTTTCTACCATAATAATCATAATATTGAGGTTTGTAAAGGGGTAGTAATTTTACATAACCAAACGGGTGATATCGCTCTATGGAAAACTGATCCCTGGGAGTAATTTTTTGGAACTAATTACTTATACCCCTATGCAGAGACAAAACTTAAGGTGAGGAAAGTACATTCTAATTTCAAATGCAAAGAATAACCCGAAGGTGAAGACAATAGAATTTACTTTCCTCATCTTAAGGTTTGTCTCTGCATACGGGTATTAATGGCCGAAACTACTAAAAAATGACCAAATATGTACCGACAGTGATAAGTTACATCAAATGCATTCTGAAATATATATTTTTTTATAAATACATATTTTCATGTAATCAAATCATGTATAGGTCGATTATTGGCGCTTTCGCAAAACTTACACAAAAAACCTTTTTTTTTTCATAGCCTTTATTCAAAATATATACATTATTACATTATTAAAACATTATAAAGAAAACAAAGTATTAAAATATATTTTGTCCCTATAAACTGTTCAATTATATTTAAATTATTTATTGACAATTCTTGATGGAATTCTATTGTGATGATGTAATAACTTATATTTACATATGAGTTATTATTTAAAAAATACTTGGTACACTTCCACTTATTTATTTTGACGCTTTCACCCTCTAATGGGCATCTTCAGACTAGTGAATATTATACAGTGTAAGGACAATTTATATAAAACTAAATATTATCTTAGGTGTAGGTACATTTCAAAAATAAATAAATAAGTCGAAGTGTACCAAGTATTTTTAAAATTATAAGTTATATGTAAATATAAGTTATTACATCATTATTCAATAATAGTTTGTCATCGGATGCTTAGACAATAGTTTTAATTAATAATCAAATAAAAAGAGTACAGACATAATATACTGTATACGTATAAAATAATAACCATAAAAAATAGTTTAACGAATTTTTTTTTTTTAAAGTAAGAAAATAGAGTAAATTAATCCAATTAAAATTAAAGAATAGCAATTTACTTGAATGTAATTTAAATATAAGAGATATATTAGTTTTTTTACAAATTTGTACCGTTAGGAAGCAAAGGGTCAATGCCAATACTTCGACTATCATATTTATATTATGAGCCCATTGGAGGTAAAATAAATCAACTGATAAAATAGTAAAACTTTTGCATTTCAGTTTTAATTCCAAGAGCATTTTGCCTTTTTTTTAACTGAAACCAAACTGCTGTTTATGAAGTAGAGTGTTTATATTTAAATGAGCCAACAATTGATTAAGCAAATTTTTCTAAAAAACCTTGCTGAGCGTGGGTAATACCGAAACTGGTCTAAAATTACTGGGGTCTTTTTTACCTCCCCCGATTTAAAAAGGGGTACTGCTTTACTATGTTTCATAAAATTAGGAAAGACACCTTCGTCAACACAATTATTAAAACCTAAATCTAAGTATGAGGCTAATATTTCAATCACGGAACCTATCAATTTAACTGATATGCCCCATATATCTTTAGTATTTTTGGATTTATGCCTTTATAAACTTTTATAACCTAAATTAATACCTCTAGTGGGGAATATAGAGGGTGATCAGTTGTCAGTGTCCTTGGCGATAAGCCATGATCAGAGATTTTATTACAAACTCCTTACGGTCCTTTTGGTCTTTAAAAACTTGCAGGTTCATTGACTGCCGACCGTGAGGAAAGAGGCTGTGTACTTTATATGTCATAAACATTATGATTGATCGCTTTGAAACACTTGATACCTTAACATTAGTGATGCAAATGGTGGCATGAACTTAAAGATCACTTTTCCAAACGAGTTTTAAAAAGTTTTAGCAAGTCTTATCTTCTAGGCTTCAAATACAATGTCCAACTATCCGATAATTTCCACCATATTTTAATTATTACTTAAGGTGCCCAAGAATAAGTGATTCTATAAATTCTATTTAAAACTCACCTGCCCTCTAAATCGTCTGAATAAATACGAAGTATGTGATGATAAAATAAATTGTTTTACTAAAAAGATTTATTTAAAATTATTAACTTGTAAAAAAACACTACTCGTGTAATCACTTTGTAAAGCGCACTTTGTAAATTACGAAAATGGCAATGTATAAGTGATCCATTATAATAATAATAATAATGACAGATAGTCATGTTATTTTATCTGTGGTAGGATATCTATTATTATTAACAAGTTTATTGAGTAATAAATTAAGTTTATAATTAGAAATCAAACACTGATTTGAGTCTACTGAACACTTTATTTTATTTTTACAAATATAAATATATAAAAATAAAAACTTCGTGACAATTGTTCTTCTTCGCGACATTTGTTTGAAAATGTCCTAATAAGGCGAAACAATTGTCACGAAGTTTTTATTTTTATATGTTTATATTTGTAAAAATAAAATAAAGTGTTCAGTAGACTCAAATCAGTGTTTGATTTCTAATTATAAGTTTAAATATGGAGTTCTACAAAATAAACACCTAATCAATCAATAAATTAAGTTTTAACGCTTTTTTATTTATTTTTTTGCCCAACAGACCAAAACACAAATCTGCCAAAATAGAGCTTAAAAGTTTTTTTTACGAAATGAGTATAAATAATTACCACAACTCACGACAAAATTCGTCAAAAACCACTTGAAATTTTTTTTAATGTATTTTATATTTTAATTTTATAAATTTATAAATAATAAACTGACTTTTATATATTTTTTGTTTGTTGACATACTGCACACATGTACAGACATATTATTCTAGTTATTTTTATTTTATACCCATGTATTAATATTGTTTTTTAATTTTTGGATATCTAACAAACTCATTATATTGTTATATTTATATTGTAAAAGGCATTTGTGCCGTATAATAAAGAAATAAATATCATATACAACATTCTTAAACGAGATAAGGACAGTCGAGACTAATTAACCAGGAACTAAAATGATAAAATAAACTACCAGACAAAACTAAACAAAAGACTCAGACAACCTTTACATAAGATGTTAAAAATATTATCATTATCAATAGAATGTAAATTTAAAAAAGAAAAATTATTTTCTTAAATTAATGTAATCCGTAAGGGTTGATAAATAAATAAAATTTAAATAAAAAATCCCTAATTTTTACCCCTTTAAGAAAACTTGTTTTAAATCCAATTTCCCGTTGCACTGAACTTCCTCATTAAAATGTGTTTTAGTGTATACTCCTTTTGATGTCATACGTTTAGATTTCATCGCGTTGGGGAAACAAGGTTCTATCTGACAAAATATGTTTTTTTTTTACTTTTAACTTTTATTATATTTAGATTTAAATATTGGTTCTATCTGCATCAAAATTTTAAAGAAAATCGAAATCAATCCTTATTTATTATTTAGTTTAATAAGACAATATTAATAAAAAATATTAGATGAAATAATGTCTTCATTTCAAACTTTCATGTTTCAAAAAAAATATGAATCTACAATCTACAACCTTGTTTCCCCAACGCGACGATTTGTAAGGCATTTCTTCAGTAAATGTCTGTGATGTAATATTGTGATATTTTCATTGCGCAAAAGGGGTCGTGTATGAAAAACGTTATATCCGCATTACATCGTCGTGTCCTGGCAGATACATTATCGAAGCAAGGACTTAGTATGAAAATATTATATATAGGTGTGGATGGAAAACAATATTTTCTGGGAAAACAAACGCCACAAAGCCAGCCTAGAAAAATAAAGGATCCCTCTCTCTGGTTTTTATTTCAGAAGGAGTGTTTTTTTTAAAACTCCACATCTATTTTTACAAGCCTGAAAAAACAGACTAATATTTTGAAAAGGAAAGTGAATGGTATGCGCCATTTCAGAAACGATAAAGTATTTTATTTCTGTGGGAGTGAGTACAATACGTATACATTCTCATACATACACTGGTGAATTATTATATTTTATACCCCGAGGCGTACAGTTCACCGACGCGGGTGTTTTTCTTGATGATTCAAAAATCATTTTAATATTGCGGGATGGCTTACCATTATTCCCTTACCTCGTACCTAATGGTGCATAGAGCAACCCACAGGTACACCAATCGTGGAGTATCTCGAAAATTACTGTCATAATGGTGTATAGGATCCCATATAAATAATCTTTTATAAAAGGCAAGAAAATCGGGTACCAGTTTCGATGACATTTATTATCACTATCGTAATTTTGCTATCCGCCTCTAATAGTGCTTAGGGAACTACATCGTTACACCGACCTTTGCGTATCTCGATCATGTTTTGATAAATGAAGGTTAGATGATCAAAATTACGCTTCAGATGTTAGACTAAGGACGATAAAATATTGTACGTAAAATTACCATTTAAAAAACATTTGTATTTTATGTTGACCATGTCAGAATCACACCCGAGACCTCTTTGAATGGTAGGCAAACGCGCTGACCATTAGACCACGAAGCAGATTTTTTTATTTTTTTATCAAACAGTCGTTTATAACATACTTTTAAATCAATGTCATACAAATTTTAATCAATCGGAAATCAATCCTGAGGCCTCTAGTATAAGAAAATGCTATAATTTTATCACGAAGCCAACAATAAAGTAATTAATTAACTGTCCGATGAACTTATAAACGAAAACTCAACTAAATCTCAAAATGTTAGTCCCTGAATCCTCTCGATAGTGATAGTGTAAAATTTGTTTTTATTTGATCTTTTGAATATGTTCTTTTTAATATAGGTTGTTTATTTATTAAATTAGCTTTTATTTTGTAGAACTCCAAATTATAATTTAGTTATTAAAACCAAACGCTGTTTTAAGTCTATTGATTTTGCTTATTTTATATTTTAAACAAAAAATCGAACAATTATTTTGCCTTTTTAGATAGGGCATTTAAAAAAAAGTCACTTCATAAAACAAACACAAATAAAATAAATGCGTTCAATAATGATTTGTCACAAAAATGATTTTGAGTGTAAACTCCTAGGCTGCGATTATAAACGCTGTCTTCATCGGTACATATCGAGACGGTATAAACTAACATCGGTATTTATGTACGAAAATGTGCACATCTGTATAAAAATTCAAAGTATCTTCATCTTGTACAAAACTTAATTTTACTTTGTAGATAAAATTGGAGATAACTTCCCGTAGAATACGGACCCTGGAGTGCTATTCTGAACCACTCTTGCCACACGAGAAAACTGTTTTTCTCGTGTATTTTGTAAGTAAATACACGAGATAATACGGCCGCGAGAGCGTTTGGAATACCAGCCCTGGGAGTATATGTTATACCATATATCGACGCGACGCCGACGGTTGAAAGGCAAAAAATACTAAGCGACATGTGGCCAACTTGACAGGAGAGCAAATGAAAGTTTTTTTTATCAATTAAAAAAAACAACTCATATTTACCTATATTGACGTAATTCTTACCTTATTTAAATATAAATGAAAAATATGAGATAATTTCGGGGGTTAAGGGTCATAAGGGCGAAACTACAAAAACACAGTTTTGAGATAAATGATTAAACAGTTTTCAAAAAATAATACTGTCTTTTAAGGGTAACAAATAAAGAAAATAAAAAATACAGTTAATAGAGCATAAATGTTTTAGAGACAAAAATATGAAACTACGCTTTCGTCTATATGACCCTAACTTGCGCTTACATTAGTAAATTAACAAAATGATGTAAAAGGTGTTTTATTCTTCTGACTTTAAACAAAACGCTTCATTTGTAGTTTCACACAAATTTATCTAGGTAACCACTTATCGGATGAGTTTCATCTTTTTGTCACTAACAGGATATTTTGTTTGGATATCAGATTAGTACTTAACACAAAACAGCATTTTTTGTAGTTTCGCCCTTATGACCCTAATCCCCCGATTCGTTCACTTACAAAAATAAAATTAATTGGATTTTTTTGTTACAGTTGACAACATATCGCTTATTAATTTTTGCTTTTCCACTGTCAATATGTACAGTGGGTTTTATTAATAAATAATTTTAAATCGCTCGTTAAACTAATAAATTATAAATAATGTTTTGAGAATGTCCTAATATTTTTAGACAGGCTGGATTTCTTCCTTAGGGAGTTATTAATTTATTGCAACCGAGAGGGAAAACATTTTAAAGAAGGAAATATGGAATTCTAGGCATTGGCTGGTTTAAGTGGCCACTTTACACACTGTGAAAAATTCATCATTCTGCCCATGTTTAAAAATCCACATTTCCTCAACGCTTTCATCTGTTGACTTCTGTGAAGTAAGAGAGCTTAAACCTTCATCATGTAGGCGAGATTCATTCGGCTGAACTAATACCTACTGTGCAACGCCTGAAAACAATTTCCCAAAATGTATACTTTGGCCTGTAAATGCCTAGACTTCCATTTTCTCTCCTCAAAATAGTTTTTCCTATCTGTTGCAACACATTTAAATCGAATAAAATATTATTTCATTTTTTCTTTTCTATAACTTTTATTATTACACTTAAGTGTAAATACGTTTGCAGTGTTAAAAATGAGTTTAAGAAGAAAAAAAACATTTCCTTTCCGCACCTTATGGTGCGTTGCATAGGGCACTACATTGGTAAACCAATCGCAGCGTATCTTGATCATCAGACGATCAGGAACTATGAAATATTATTTTGTAATAACGCTTTTTTAAATAAATATTTCATGTCAACCATTTCGGGAATCGAACCCGAGATCTCTTGCATGGTAGACAAATGCGCTGACTACTACACCACGAGGCCGACAATTAGGAAATACATATTAAAAATTTGAATGATAATTTGTTCTTAATTAAATAAATACAACTTCCGTATACTACCACTTGCATTTTGGTTACCGACTTGAACAAAAAAATATTATAATGTCTGTTCCCTTTTTTGAGTGTATAAAAACCTTCGCGGTTCAACTCGTCTTATTTGTGCTGAGTTTGTGAGAGAAAAAGAGAAAAAATCTCAACATGTCTATGCATATGGAAGATGCACCTGTTTCTTGCAACAAGTATTTATACATCGTGATTATTTAGTTATTTGTTTTATTCTAAATAGAAATTTTAATAAAGCATTTAAAGTTTATTACATCACAAGATAGTAAATAAAAGTTTTTAATTTTTTTTTTATTATTTTATTAATTTACATTAATACATAAAATATTTTTACACTTTTAACATTTTTAATACTATTATTATTAATTTTTACAACTAAAACAACTATGTATATAATATTTATATTCGTTTTTAGTTTTTACATTTTTATTTGATTTTTAATCTCTCCTCCTTTCCTTTTTCCTCTTTCCTCTTTTTTCCTTTTTCCCATTGAGTAATAGTTTTGATTTAAGGTAATTTATAAACAAATACGTTTATTTCTATTTTTAATATATTTTTTTCCATTGAAAATGTTCTGTAACTTGAATTATAAAAATAAAACTTTTATTTTATTGGTTGGTTGGAAGAAATTGCCATTTGGCAATAAGCCCGCCAATGTATAAATAACATTATGTACAAAAAGTTAAATAAATAAATGTATATTTTCTTTAATTTTGAGATAGAATAAATAAAATAATTCGTTTGATACCCCTAAAACATTGTATATACATGCAGTCATACTTGCTACCTGGATGGTTTCATGCTCATTCGGTTGTACGTAGGAAGTAAGTACTACTGACTTTGCAACAATAACCGATGAACCGGAGATTCAGTCTGTTTGTATAATATACTCATACAGATGTCTATTTATTATTATTATTATTGCTGAATTTGTGTGCCTATGTAAGATTATCGGGTATCGGGTTGTGGTCCCGTGGCTAGTGTCTCGGACTTACGGATCAAAGGTCCGTGGTTCAAATCCTACTCTACCCCAACTTGATTCCCATTTTATAATAGTGAGTTATTTACAACTCGTTGAAAATGGCCCTAAAAATTAAATTTTTGCGTAAATTATAAGAACGCAAATATTTATTTTTATTAAAAAAAAAAAAAGATTTACAAACCTAAAATACATCTCTTTTTTAGTACTTTTCTTCTATACTTCACGCTTTAACTTTAAATATTTTATTCTTTTTTTACTATGCATTACTTTTATTGAGTTCAACCATAGCAATTCACTATATTTTCTTTCTGTTATATAACTAGTTTTTAACTTTGATTTTGTAAAAATTAGCTACGGCCGGTAGTAATAATAATAAATAATAAATAAATCAATCAATCAAATCCTACCAAGCCACATTCTGTGGCTTGTTGGTGAGATTTATATTAAAACTCATATAATATAATATTACCTAAATTTATAAAAATAATTAATTAACAGATAAAATTAAATTGATTTTTACATTAAAATTTAGTAAATAATTGTTTATATGAAACCACTTACCGACTTTTCTATGTTTACTAGTTTCGAGACGTACTCGTCTCTTCGCCAGGACACTTATTACACTAACGTCCAAATCCTATTATATAGTACACCTTCACCATAGTAGTTGCGCAAAATATTGCTGCATTAAACAATACCCTATGCACCTCCGGTTGCAGGTACGGTTTTGACGACGATATATACATTGTATGTGACACTGTTAAACATTTCGGTTAAACGCGAGTTGTCTCTAAAAAGGCAGGCGAAATGTACACAAGCTTAAAATCTAAAGTAATTAATAAATACGATGAAATAAAAAAATAAAAGTCATTCTAGTGACTAGACTGTTTTGATTTAAACATCGCTATAAAAGTATGATGCTTATGAATGTAGCGATAAATTTTCTGTTTTTTTTCCATCTTTATGAATATTCTTGTTTTTTATTGTTTATAATGTTGATTACAATTAGGTTAAATGGATTAATTACGTTTTATTTATTGTTATTATTATGTTAGTTATGGTAAATAGCTAATCTTAGGCAGAAACATTTTACAAAATGTGAAACACATTTTGTAAAATGTTTCCCTCGGCACGGGATACCCCCCGTGAGGGAACATTATGCTGTATAAAAAAAAGAATACAAACAATGTAAAAGTATAAATAAATAAATAAAAACAGATTTTTCCCGTTTCTCAAGTTATGTACTTAAAATAACTCGAAATAATTTCTGTAATTAAATTTCTCCGATCTGATTGACAAAGCTTACACTTAATTATTTCCCTAATATATTTTATTAATCCAGTTTATTTCTTAGACTAGAAATCTTTTTTAATTTCCCATTTTCAATATCCACTTATCTTATGTTCCGTTCCATCACTAAAAATTTCCCTTTTCTTAATCGGCTAGTGCCGCACCAGAGCTTTTTCATTAAAAATCTAATGACATCTATTTCTAGACTTTTTCTGCTCTTTCGGTATACTATTGAGATATGACGATTTTCCGGATTTGAAATTCGATTCAATTTATCGAAAAACGTGGCGTTTGATGTTTTATTTGCCCAAGAATCATTATTATTGTATCACTTTTTACTTCAAAACGTTTAAATTGTTTTAAACGATTGCAAAGAGCGAATTCGGGAAGTACTATAAAACTCAGGTGTAGAAGAAATTAAGTGATTTTGTCCAATAAATTAATTCAAATATCTTTATTTTCTTCCAGTACACAAGACATTGTCATAAATTTGTAACATTGAAACTTTAATGAGATAAAAAAAACATTTTTATGTACGTGTACACATATATTTTAAAATTTATTTATACATATTATAATAAAACATACATTTTTTGTACACTTTACCCAGCTTACAAGGGTACATACCTCGTTCCAAGCTAGGCATATTGGCACATTGAAATAAATTTTTAGAAGGACTTAAATCTTAAAAAATATAAAAATAAAAAAAAACAATTGGTTTCTTACTTCTGCAGGGGAGAAACGAGGAGAAGAGAGTCTGATACACCGTCAACCGCGCTTCTGCGGCCCCCTCGCTTCTCCCCTGAAGAAGTAAGCAACCATTTGTTTTTTTTTAAATATTTAATTTTTTAATCTTTTCTTCGGACAGAAGTAAATATATGTGCAAACATACACACTTACATACATATACACACATACATATACCCATGCGCATACACATACATACATACATAAAATATTTTAAAAAAATATTAATATATGTAAAATTTTATGATTGCCTTCTTTATTTTTTTTATTATTTTTTTTTAACATCTATTATGAATCACCAATCCGCGGCATATTGCTTCAAACAATTTTTTCTTGCATTCAATAATGAGGTAAAATAGTTCCGAATTTCATTAAACGTGCATAAGTAAATCAATAAAACTTTGTCTTGCAGCAAGGCGCATGGACGAGTGGAAATCTAGCAACTTAAAATTATATTAATAAATTTACAAGAAAATAAGCATTGAGCAGAGTAGATAATTTGTCAAGTATACACGCAAAAAAGTCAACAGTAAAATACACTGTATATAAAGCACTGTTTCATAAACATTATGGTTAACAAAATAAAGAAAGATCCGAAGGGTAGCTTTTGTAGATTGTTAGTATCATAGTTACTGCCGGACATGTTGCTAACAGGCTGCTCGCTAATTCCTGGAAGATGGTAGAATATGTGCAGTTACCTAGGGATGGTGCGTAGGATCAATGTTCATTATTTACTTTATTTTATTATTTTAGAGTACGTATAGCAAAACATATTTATTTTATTAGTTTGATTTATTGTACAACCACCCTGTGTTAATATGCAAGTCACCGTGCACCTAACTCTTTCAGTCTCACTTTTTGGGTTCATTAGTTTTTTGTTTCATTTCACTCTTTTTTTTCCTTCTTTGATCCTTTTTTATTGATTACGGAGAGGGATGTCTACGAAAGGTTTATGAAGTTAATTTAAATTTATGTGTGGGAAAGGAATTAATTTATTCCGTTGACTTTTTTATTCATGACTAAGGTTTTATCGCGACCATTTGTTTTGGGTGGGAGGTTTGAACGGGACACACATGTGTCAGTAAGCTGCAAGAACTTAATACAAGTTGTGCTTTTATTCATTAGGGATGCGTTTAAATATTATGAGTTAAGAATGCAGCCATCTTAAATTAAGTGCAACATAAAAATGATGAAACACGTGTTCCGTCTTGAATTATTGGAATTCTTTTAGACATCGTTTGTTATAAAATACATATTGAAAAAATGAACAATGATGAATTAAGATTGTTGTGACTCCTAAACACAGTGACTTCGCTCGGAGACTCCAGGTTCAATTTCGGGTTAGATCACTTTATTTAAGTGCAGAGGTTTGATAGTCTATTAAATTGTTTTTTTTTAGTACACTATCAAACAGAGGCATTTTTTTATGTATCGTATTACCATCTCTATTATTATTGTCAGCCTCGTGGTGTAATGGTCAGTACGTTTGCCTACTATGCAAGAGGTCACGGGTTCGATCCCCGACATGGTTGAAACGAAATATTTATTTAAAAGGGTGTTTTACACTAGAATATTTCATAGTCCCTGGACTGGTACCTGAAGCGTAAGACAGATCATATTACCTTCACGTAACAAAAAACTGATCAAGATACGCTGCGATTGGTGTACCAATGCAATACCCCACGCACCATTAGGTGTGGAAGGGAAATGATGATGATGAACATCATCGCTATGATTTTTGTAAGTTTTGTATTTTTTTTATTGCTCCGCGCGTGATTTCACTAGTTCTCTTCGGTGAATTGTCCTGATCGGTGGATTGGTTGGAAACCGAAAATCTATCACAACACTCCAACATTAGTTGATTTAGGAGAACTTGTGACGTTATTATTACGTTATTATAAAACTTTACTGTAAAATTTAATGAACTATTTTTTACCGCGTGTGAGAAAAAATAAATTATATCCAATTTCCCGTAGCGCTGAACTTTCGCATTACATTCGACTTTTATCATTGAGTGTTCATGTAGTTAAAACAATACTTTAATTTTAGTATTAAAAAATAAATAAAAATACTGAAACCTCTGAAAATGGTTACGAGACAATACGGTCTGAAAATTAAAATACGGTCAAAAAATCCAAGAAAAAAATACCTTAATTTGACAATGCGTAAAAGTAACATAAGAATTATATTTTTCGTTATAGAAATGCCCTACATCGCCTTTTTACTTACTTGACGTATAATATATGAGATTATTTTTCTCTTAGTGTCCTGTCAGGTATCTTGACGTTGGCAATCAATCTGGCGAAGGTCTCTCTGTCCTGAGCTGCCCTGAAAATCTGCTCCTCAGTCCTGAAGCCAGGACATATGTCTTCTTCCGGCCCCTCGGTGACCCTAATCTTGCCCTCCAAAATTAAATGAAGTAAGTGATACTTTTTTCAAGTCATTTGTATGAACGCGCTTAACAGGCTTATGCAAGCCGAAATTCAAGTACATCAGATATGCTAGGTAGACGAGGTCTACGTTCAAGGCGCACGAAAGGAATGCGGTAATGTGTTTTGACGCCACCCGGTTGATTTTCGATAAAAAATTGCATCTCTATTTTTAAGAATATACGGTACAGTCACTGAGTTATCAGAATCATCACTGACAAATGCCTATAGAAGAGCACAAGACCGTTCCAGATGGAGGGAGACTGTTCACAGACGAGCCATGCCTGGAGTCAGGCGTAATCACCATCCTCAGACATGAGGCACGGATTGAGGAGATTTAAGAATATAATATGTTCTTGAATGTCGACCAGCTAATTTTTATTTTAACTCAACCGGACAGCGTCACAACACACGACCGCATTCCTTCCGTGCGCCTTGAACGTAGACCCCGACTATACGTACATTAAAAAAAATAAAAAATTAAGTGATCTAACTAATATTATTATACTAGAAAACATACAATTTAAAGGTATTCATCGATACAATTTCACGTGCATATATATATCTTCAATTAAATAATTTCACAAAATAGGTTAATTAATTTATTTATTTTGTGTTGTATATTTTTTTTTCTTACTAATGACATAATAAATTGGAATAGGTATGATTGATAAGATTGAGAAAGTGTATCTAAGATGGTTTGGTTATGTGGAACGAATGGATGACAAAAAATTATAAAAAGATATACTTTTTCTTCCTGAAATGAACCTAAGGTCAAACCTGCTTTCCTTCCGAATCCTTTATATTATATTATACAGACGGACATAGTAAACCACTATCTTACTTGAACCTTTAGCATGTCATGCCTTCGTTTCATAAGTTCGTTCGTATCCCGTGAATCTAGCTCGCTCTAACGCAGATAAATACGTAGTATTTCGCTTTCGTTTTAGCTACATTCGAACGAACACTATGTGACTCTTAACTAACTACTCTGATCAGAGTTCGTATACCTTTTTTAGATTTGTTTTTTTTTAAAACAAATAAATAAATGTACCCACACACGCTTTCTTCCAAATAAGATTCTTCACCATTATCATTCTCTTATTCATGCTATCTAATGCTGTATTCGGCTAAGCATTGATACACCTGTCTCATCGTATCGCAATAGTTTTTTGTTACATGAAAAATAAATGGTTTAAAAAATTTCTTTAACTGTGCGTTCTACGGAATAAATTGATAAATACAATATAAACAATAGTGTAGTGAATATGAGGATGTTTATTAGGATTTTCATGTTCATGTAGTGAGTGCTCTGACGAAAAAACCGTTAAATCTTGAAACAGGTCATTGGGATGTCGTTAAGTAGAGAATATGTACCGAATATGGAATAGCTTAGGAAAAAAAATCCTATTGATTATAATCAAGTTTCTCATAAAGTATAACACACTGACAACTTTGGGAATATAAAAAAATAAAACATCTTGTTATTAAAAAAAAAAATAAAAAATAAGTATTTCCAAAAATTTGGTCTGACCCTCGACATGGTTGATATGAAATATTAATTTAGAAAGGTGTTTTTACACCAGATTATTTCATAGTCCCTGAACTGGTACATGAAGCGTAAGACTGATCATTTTACCTACACGTAAAAAAAATACTCAAGATACGCTGCTATTGGTGTACCAATGCAGTGTTTTATGCACTATTAGGTGCGGGAAATGAAATGATGACGATTTTCAAAAAAGTACTCCCAATGTGGGATATTCAGTTTTTTTTAATTATGAGACCTCCCTAGTCCTCTCCTTTCCACTACGCTACCGACCACAACAAGTAATCTTCCTTTCTCTTTGCGAGGTGACCAAATGGTCTATAGTCTGTCCGTCAGATCCAGTTTTTAAAGAATATAGGCGTTGATGCGTCTGTCTGTTCAGGGTATTTTTGGCATACGCCTCCAGAATCACATCTCAAAGGCACCTTAAATTCTGATAAGCTCAGAAAAATATCCAAATTCATTGTGTATTCGTAAATAAAGGTATAAGGGAGCGCGGGGTAATGAGAGCAGGCGGGTAATCGGAGCGATGGCGATTGTACGGAACCTATGCACAATCGAGTGACCTTAAGTACTCGGCAGTTTCTGTCAATAATCGAGAAAGTTCTTCTGATGCACATGAGCCGTTAGTGCCCTACGTTGAGTCACGAGAGACACTTGTGAGTTTTTTGGTCCGCGTTTATAAAAAAACAGCCAATTGCCAGCGTTCAAGTAAGGATGAAGATATATTCATATTGTATTATGTTTACGCTTATTACATACCGAAATTCGTTTACTTTCATGTGCCATTCGTCAAATTGTGATTGAAAGTCGAATAAGATATTTGTGTTATTACTTTTAAAAATGGTAGTCAGTGAGTAATAAGAGCCTATTGAGTCCATTGTTAGCCCAATGCCATAACCGTACCTCAATAAAAACAAGGTATTGATTATCGAACTTCATTTTGAAATCTTAACAAACACACAACTAAGATTTGCTTTTCAAATAAGTTGAGCTTTATTTTTGGAGGAGTAAAAATTATGGCTCCCATTTTCCATACGAGCGTTAAATGGGCTTTCATTACCCGCATGTATGGGGTAATGGAAGCGATTGACTTGTTTTAATTAAATCTTTATTGTACCTTAATGCAACGCTGTAGTTGATTCAAACTGTGATGAAAAGATAGTAAAATAAACGAGGTTTAAGTAACGAATAAAAAATGATAACAAATTAAACAAATTTGATTTTTATCAACACTTTCCCTTAGTAGGCTACAATTCCCCCGTTCTCCCCTACTAAGTAAAAATGTTACTTACCCCTGTAAATGTTTGTATGTATGTGTGCAATCTTAAGTACTGGCCGCCACACCTATATTGGCTTGCGGTTGTGGAGTTGGCGGGTAGGGCCAGACTCGCCAGACCTCAGGGTAGATAGCAGATACCAGATCTCGAGTATGTGCGGCTCGGGGTACCCAGTGCTGGGCCCGGGTACCCGTTCCCGCCTGCCAGGTAGTGTAGTGGGCTGAACTTTGAATGGGGTTCAAGGACGGCGCGATATTCAACGAAAGTGATTTTAAGCTCCGGAGAGCTTTATCGAGTGCAGTCGGTGCCGTGAGGAGCGTGTGTTATAAATAAGTTGATTTGACCAAAAAAGCTACATTTTAATATTACATAAATGCATTATCAGTTATGTTAAAATTATATAATTATGTAGAAAGTAATGCTGATATTGATATCTTTAACGATACATGAAATAATTATTACAGAACTGTAATGCAATGTATTAAATCAAATAGTCCCTTATGTTAGTTAAGTAAAATAATTGTATTAAACTGTTAGTATAATTTTGTTTCATAATATTAATAGAATTTAACTAAGCCAGTCAATTTTTAGAAGAGCTTATATATTTAAACTTTTTTTAATTATTTGCGCATATTGTGAACAACTGATAAACAAGATCTAAACATAACATACTGTGAGTTTAATACCAATTTCGTATGTATTGCGTATTGTTTGTGAACCACAATAAATAAAATAAAATCACTTGTAAAGAGGTTCCAATGGGTAATATTAGCAAATACTTATAAATATTAGTAAGCAAATAATTGTACATTGTTATGTTGTTACGTACCAACTTTTCTATGACTACATGTTTTAAGACGTACCCGCCTCTTCGTCAGGACACTAATAACATTAACATGCAAATCCCACAATACTCATTCACCGTAGCAGTAGTTACACAAAAAAATAAAACAAATGTGATCATAGGATACATGTTGTTATAAGCGAACACTAACTTAAGTTAGTGGCCAACTTCTCCTCACCCTGTTTTCAACTATTTCTCCCACAAGATCAACCATTTGTTAAAAAATATAATAAGTGCACGTTGGTGTTATCTACGAAAAGTATCTGTCCTATCAGCAAGTCGTATTTTTAATATTTTTGCGCAACTACAGCTCTGATTCTCCCCCACTCGATTTGTTTTGTCAGGATTTTTCCTGAGAGTAGCCATCGAGGCTAAAATACTCGTCCAGGGTTCTGATAACACACAAAATTGTGTTCTTCATCCGACTGCACACGGATAAAATTAAAACACGAACAAGTATAAAATTTCAGTGAGTTTAAAAATCTATTTTGGGGCGGTACAAATGAAGGGAACAGGATATAAAGGATGAATGTCGAAAAATGGTGTTTTGAGAAAGAAAGTTTTCAAACTTCTTAGAAATTTGAATCAATTCATAAATATAAAAGAACCTGCTGAATGTAAATAGCCTACACTGTTTTATATATTTCCAGTATTTAACTGACATCCATCCTCTATACCCCATATGCATTAGTTTTTTCTACTTAAATGAGGAAGTTCAGTGTTTTTTTAAATTATTGAACCATGCCAAAATATATATATATATATTTTTATATCGTATTATTTATTTATTTATTTATTTATTGATTTACACGCCCAATGGGCTTTTACATATTTTAGAAATTACATTTAAGTGCAGCAGTGAAACATAAGTATGTAAATTTGGTAAAAATAAAAGATAACATAAGAAAAGCTAAAAGATACAATAATAAGTAAAAATCAGGAAATGTACCAACATAGGTATATGGTACATAGAAAAATATTTTAAAAATTTACATATGAAAACATACACGCATACATATACATACATATAAGTTTATACATTATTAAAGAGATACATGAGAAAAAGAAATAGTAAAAAAAGAAAAATATTAAGAAATTTTACATAAATTAATTTATAACCTTTTGAATACTTAACCTATATTTATATAAAGACAGACAAAATATATCAACTTCACCATACTCGTTACCTAGCCGGTGTAGTCTAGGTATTGGTGAATTGTAATAATAATTGTGACTGCCAGGAGATTCAAAAAATAACGTTAGCTGCCGAGTATTTCGAAGAGGTACTTTCAAGCTGATAACACTAGTTAATTCCGGGACGTCCAATACGCCATTCGCTATTTTATATAAATTTAATAAGTCATTTATAATTCTTCTTTTACATAGAGTTGACATATTTAGTGTACATAATAAATTATCATAATCAATATTTTCAGCGGGTATATTAAGTTTGTAATTGATGAATCTAAGGAATTTACGTTGTACTCTTTCTAACTTTAAAATATGAACATTGTAATAAGGTGACCAAATTGTTGAATTGAATTCTAAATTACTTCTAACCAAGGCAGTAAATAGCACTTTGAGGGTAGTGATGGAATTAAAATCCTTTACGGTTCGCTGCAAATATCCAAGACATTTCATTGCCTTATTAGTGATGGTATCAATGTGAGGAATAAATGTCAATTTTTCGTCAAAAACTATCCCCAAATCCTTTATTTGTGTAACTCTTCCCAGATTGATATTATTAATGTTGTAATCGAATATTATGGGTTTTTTACTTCTTGTAAATGATATTACACAACACTTGTCGACATTTAAATAAAGTTCATTTTTCTGGCACCAGTTGTACAGCCTTACCAAATTAGACTGAAGAACTCCACAATCGGTATCAGAGGTAACAGTTTTTGAAATTTTAAGATCGTCGGCAAAGAGAAGAATGTCTACTTTCTCAAATATCGACACAATGTCATTAACAAACAAAGAAAACAGTACTGGTCCCAGGTGGGAGCCTTGGGGTACCCCACTAGATGCCTCAAACTGATACGAGTTATAACCGAATACTTTTACTAAGATTTTCCTTGATGACAGGTAGCTTTTAAACCATTCCAAGATATTACCAGTAATTCCCAATGAACTGAGTTTGTGTATTAAAATTGTATGAGAAACCTTGTCGAACGCTTTACTAAAGTCAGTATAAATTGTATCAGTCTGATGACGTCTCTCCATTGATGTGATCAACCGATTCTGATGCAACATAAGGTTTGTAAGAGTTGATCTACCAGTTATGAAACCATGTTGTAACGGAGTGATAACTTTACTAATTTCATTGGTGAACTTAGTTAGCAAAACAGATTCCAGTAACTTTGGAATGGCTGACTGAATACAAATGGGTCGGTAATTGGAGACGTCAGTTTTATCTCCTTTTTTATAAATGGGGGTTAAGTATGAGATCTTCCATTTCTTGGGAAAGTTTCCAGTTTTCAAGGACAAGTTAAAAATTTTTGTAAGTGGACCAGTTAAAGAGGGACAACATTGTATAAGAAGAAGTGTAGGGATATTGTCTGGCCCAGCGCTTTTTTTTGGATCTAAGGCACAAATCCCCTTTTTTACATCAGAATCAGTAAATACACAGTCGTTAAAATCAATTAAATCTGTATTATCAATACTGTGTAACCTAGAATTAGAAGTAGAACTATAAACACTGCTAAAGTAATCAGCAAATAAATTGGCAACTTCCTGTGGTGTGTCTGCCATTTTGCGTTTGTAATACACTGTGGACGGAATTCCAGATTCCCTACTGTTAAGAATCTTGGAAAATTTAAAAATATGTTGCGGCTTAGATGCAGCATCGACTTCAAATTTACTTACACAGTCTTGATAACAGGTTTTAGAAAGCTGCTTAGACAAAATTCTCAATTTCGAAAATTCTTCATAATCTTTAATGTCTCGAGACCTTTTAAAATTACTATGAGCAATCTTTTTATGTAGTATAACTTCAATAAGTTTTTTACTAAACCATTTAGGAAAATGACTTGCTATGAATTTAGTTTTAGGCACAGATGACTCAATGGCAGTATCAAGGATATGATAAAATTGTGCAATTATATCGTCTACATTTAAATTTTGATTTAAAAAGTTCCAATCACTGCTAAGGATAAATGAGTTAATGGCAGGAAAATCTGCTTTATCAACGCTATGATTTTTTTAGTTTGTAATTTAGAAATAATTCCGCGTGTGACGTCACAAGTTCTCTTCGGTGAGTTTTGCTGATTGGTCAATTTACTTTCCATAAACCGGAAATGTATTCTCATTTTTTAATTATTTTTTTTTTTAAATAAATATTTGCGTTCTTATGATTTACCCAAATATTTAATTTTGTGGACCATTGTCAACGAGTTGTAAATAACTGATAATAATATTTTTTGCTAAAACAAAAAGAAAACAACAGAAAGATGTTATATAAATTATAAAATATAAAAAAATTGTACATACATCCGGATATAGTTTTTTTACAAATGTTATGATACAACATGTTACACAATAGAGAGAAAATATAAAATATCGTTATGTTAGAAAAAAAGTATTTAATATAAAACCATTCCCTTGACCCATTCTTATGGCACCTACCTATCTTACATCAAGATAGAAGAAATACAAAAATATATTTGACATTATATTCGATTTCAATTACAAATTAAATAGTACGTTTATTAATCTGTCAAAACAGTGCGTGATTTAGGTATCCTCTTAGATGAAAAATTAACTTTTAATCGTCACATCGATAGTATCACTGAAAAATCTTTTAGGATACTGGGATTTGTATTACGCACAGGCAAACCATTTCAAAATACCGATACTCTTTAAAAAAAAAATTTTCTTACGTTCGTAGTTTACTTGAATTTTCTTCACCTGTCTGGTCTCCTTTTTATAAAATTCATTCCTGCAAAATTTAAAGAATTCAAAAAATATGTATAAAAAACTTAAAGCGTAGACTACATCTCAATTTCCCAAATTATCACCAAGCGTGCATTTTTCATAATATTTAAACTCTCGCTGATAGACGAACCACGGTTGATATAGTGTTACTCACCAACATAATATCTGATAAAATAGATTCATATTAAGGTACCACAGAGACAAACGCGTTATACACAACTAGTCCACATACCTAAATGCATAACAAATTCGTCAAAAAACGCTACGATTAACCGTATTATGGATACGTATAACAGGAAATTTAACGACATAGATATATTTACCAAAAATATTAAATTTATCAAAACTGCCATAGGTAATAAATTGTCTTTGTCCGCATCCTCCTCTCCGTTGCTCTCTATCCCTGAACAAATATAAGTTTTATAGTGAGAAGATCTTTTAATATAATTATGTATCCCCGTACTGCGGGCCAACTGTTTGTGACACCTGATTTTTATAATCCGAATCATTTCTATCAAACTTATATGGTATTCTTATTTTTATATTATGTAGGTGCATATAATATGCATTTGTGTGTTCGTTTTGAATCAACGTTTGCGTATTGTCAAACCTTATTTTATTGTAGTCATTATTTCGTATTTACTACATTTTGTGGTTACCTACCGTATTGTATACAATTTATATCATTTCTTGACTTGAATTTTAACAAAAAGGTTCCTAATTTTTTACTAAACTCTTTATTGTACCATTTTTAATACAATTACAAGTTTTAAATAATTATTTTTTTATACTTACGCACCCACACACACGCACCCTCTCCCTCATTCATTCCCACACGCAAATGTGTCCTCTCCCTCATTCATTCACGCATACACACATTCACATACACATGAATACAAACGTCACACAAATACAATTACTAAACTTCTTTTCTTATATATTATGTGTCATTATATTTACAGTGGATTTTTTTAATTGGCTTTAGCATTGATAAGATTTTTCTACTTATTTTGTTTATGTAATAGCTGTAAAAATCCCAAATAAAATAAAATAAATAAATAAATTACATAACATTGCATAAAAAATCTTGGAATTATCGCGCGTCGTTGTCAAAGTTATGGTATGGTATAAAGTCTTTATTCAATAAAATACACATTATTAAAATAGTAATATATTATAAAAAGAAAACAAAGTATTAATCATATTTTGTCCCATTAAATATTAAATAATAGTTTGTCATCGGTTGCTCAGATATTAATTATGATTAAGAATCAAATGAGGGAGTACTTACATAATATTGAAGACATAAAATAATTAACGTTTATTATTTTAACATATTACAACAGAGATGAAGAACATTTTTAACATATTACAACAGAGATGAAGATATATTAACATATTCAGCTCTGTTGTAATATGTTCATACAAACAGCTCCCTAGGGAGCTGAATCCAGTCCTTGTCTACAAAAATTTGGATAAACTCAAACTATTGTTGTATATTATTTTGATTTTTGATGCTTTAAAAAACAAAACATATTTTTGAGCAGATAAAAAAGAAAAAACTCAACAAATCTAGATAGATTTTTTTTAATTAGGAAAATACAGAAAAATAATATAATTAAAATTAAAGAATAGCCATTTCCTTGAATAAAGTTTAAACTTAAGAAAAAAAATATATACATACATAAATAGTGTTCATAAATGTAACCAAAGTAAATCAAAAATTAATTCGTACAGAAAAAAAATAATTTTAAAAAAATTAATTAAAACACATATTTAAATTAAGGTCTGAAATATGTAAATAAAATAAGAAAGAAAAAAAAGAAAATAATCAAGATGTATTTAATGGGAGATAAAAATACTAAGTTTAAGAGTATTTTATGTAAATATTAAATCAATATAGAAACGTTCTGTCTACTAACCACTTTCGTAATAAAAACATAATTTTATTTTTATTGTGACAAGTTTTCAAGTCAAGTGGCAACATATTAAATACTTTTGGAACAATATGATCCAACGTTCGCTGTCCATATTTAAATTTTAGTACAAGTAGGCCATCAACAGATGTAAATCTTGTTGGATAGTTGTATTCTAATTTATTTTTTATATATCGAGCTGAACATCGGTTGGATAATAATTTTGATCCATAAAATACCCTTACAGGCAAAACATTTATTTTTTTATGCACGAATGGAGTATTATGTCTGATTGTATAAGAATGTCCCCAAGCGGTGATCCCGTATCTTATTATGGATTCACTCAGAGACAAACATACCATCTTGATGTGGAGAGAGGAACTAAAAACATTCATTTGTGCAGTTGGCTAACTACGAATCTTAACCGTTTGCATGTTTTTATATTTAATAGTTTAGTGTCACAATTCTCAGTGAGCTTTCATCATCCAGTGCCCAAAATAGAAGAACATCCTCATAGCATCAAAGGCATTTCGATTCCGTGCTTCTTTCCATTCTTAAAATATTTCCAACAACGCATTTTTTTTCTAATTTCCTGTAGTTTTGAACTTCATCATTATCTTGGAAAGTACAGCCTTGATATCAAATTTTATTCAACAGAAATGTAGATCACATGAACTGCCGTCAGATGCCATTATTAGTTTGAAACACATAAAAGTTGACGTTCATCTTTAAGCAGTGAAAGTACTTCCTACTCATACACGAAACTGTTCTAAAGACCGTGGGTTTTCCTATCGGTTTCACTCATACAATAAAGGTTTTTTTTTTATGTTCAATTTTATAAATCGTAATTTTAATTAAATTTATCTCTACTGCTTTCATTGCTCCTTTCACGGTGAATTTGGCAAATTATATGAAGGGTCGCAGTTATCTATTCTCATGACCATATTGCAAACACGAATGGTAGCAAAAATGTATTACTTGTATCACAATAGCTTATGTCCTTTAGTGTTATTTTAGACGTTTAATTACATCAGATTGGATTATTGTTATCGACATTTTTAATTTTTTAACTGCGACGCCCTTCAAATAAATCAACAAAGGATAAATACCATAATCATGCATGTAGTACTGCTTATTAAAAGGTTATTTACTACATCAATTTAATCAAGTTACAGTGAAAGGATTGTTAGTAGATAGGTACTACGTTTGACAATTTCAACCAACTGTTATGGAAAAGGATGACATAAAATATTAGTACACGACTGTACTTAAAGAATCATTTCTGCAGTACTTCCTCCCTCCTATTGCAATGTAGATCCGACTTTTAAATAAATATTTAAAAATAAAAGAAAATTGAACCCGATACCATAGAAAGCGAACCCGCCAACCACTACACTACGATGCAAACTTATCTCCCCTAGATTTCCCTTTCCAGGATTTAACCTGATAGTAGCTTTCTTGTCGAAAACTCTCGTCCGGGGTTCTAGTTCTATTTCACTTCAAAAGTGTACTCTTTATCCGCCCGGACACAAAATAAATAAATTAAACAAAGTAACATTTTATTTTATTAGTCTGTGCTCTCTATTAATTTGTTAACTATAATCATATATTATAATGTAATTGCCTAGCTTGGAACGGGGTATGTACCCTTGTTAGCTGGGCAAAGTGAACGTAAAATTGTATTTTTGATAAAGGGTGTAAATAATAAAAAAAATAAAAAAAGCATATCTGCAAACGAAAACAAGGTAAAGAACATAATAAAGTATCTAGATTTCTAACAATCAACAAAACGAAAAAGTTATAGAAATAATAAAATGTATTGTGAACTTTACTATGGTATCTGTTGGCGGAGAATAAGATTATTGTTTTTTTAATAAAAGAGATACTTGGTTTTTATTATTTACTAAAATATTAAAATTTTTAGACCATTTCCTAAAAGTCGTAAATAACTTGTGCTGGAAAAAATGGAAATCTTTGTGAGTTGTGGTATTGTTAGATTTGAACCTTGAACCTTTGGCCCGTGAGTCTGACCTGTCATTGGCTGGTTTAAGTAGCCACTTTACACACTGTGTAACATTCACCATTCTGCCTATGTTTGAACATCCACATTTCCTCAACTCTTCCATCTGTTGACTTTTGTAAAGTAAAAGAGCTGAAACCTTTATCATTTGGGTGAGATTCATCCGGCTTAACCAATCCTCCTACAAGGCAACGCCTGAAAACAATTGTCATAAGCCCTGTAAATGCCTAGATTTCCATATTCTCTTCTCAAAAACGTTTTTTCTCTCTGTCGCAACAAATTGAAATATTAACAACTCCCTAGGGAGAAAATCAAGCCAGTCTGCAAGCATTTGGACATACTCAAAATATTATTGCTAGTTTTATTATTTAAAATCCGAATAACATAATAAAAATAAAATAAATAAATAACTAAAATACTCAGGCCAATGCATCTTAATTCATACCTACGATGATTCACAGACCTAGGTAGCTCATAAAAGCTCCTCTTTTTCCCGTATTGTTACGTCAGTCTGCATTATTCTCTCTGGTTCTTGTCCGACCTACATACCCTTGTATGGCCGAAATAAAAGGAAGAAGACGAGAAAATAACGCGCCGAGCCGTTGTGGCGGGAAAAACAAAATAATATGATAGCGTTTACGATGCAATGCACTTTTTGTTTTTCTTTGGTGCTTTTTTTTGTTTACCGTTTAGCTGGGATTCTCCTTTTGCTGTGAGGCGTACGAGGAAATACGGGGACTATTAACAACTTTGTTTATTGTGTTTTTTATTCACAGCTGATTGAAGAATATAAAATGTTTGTTTGTGAATGGTCCCACGCGGTTAGAGGCGTATATGAGAGCGATGTAAATCTGCATGGAAAGCTAAAGGCTGCAACGGTTTTTTTTTTAATAGTAGGAAATATGGATATTAGTGACTGACAGAAGTTATGGTTTCGGTTTTGGCCAGTTTCGGCTACGGTTTCATTATTTCAGCTTTGAAACCGGTCGGTAGAAAAACAAAATAAGTGGACGAATACAAAGTTGTTTTATTATTATTATGCATGTTATTTCTTTAGTTCAACCATATCTGTTAATTTTCTTGAAGTAAAACAGCCAAAACCTTTTTTTATTTTAAAATTTCATTGATAAACCCTTACGGGTTACATGCATTTACCAAAATATTTCACTTTTGAAATTCACATTCTACTGTTAATGATAAGATTTTTGACATCTTTTGTAAAGGTTGTCTAAATCTTTTGTTAAATTTTGTCTGGTAGTTTATTGTATAATTTCAGTCCATGGTTTATTAGTCTCGGTTGTCCTTTTCTCGTTTTAAAAGGTTGTATATGATATTTTTCTGATATTTTCGTATCGTGTCCATGTTTACTCAATTTTTTTCAAGTTTTAGTTATTCGTCTACAATTACATCAGTGGCTAACTTACGAATAAATTTTAAGGATTCTAGTTTAAAGAGTTCAGTTACATTTAATTGTTTAGTTTGTTTGAAAAGTTCTTTAGTTGCTGTTAGATAGGGTAGGTCATATAGTAACTTTAATATTTTATTTTGCTGTCTTTGTAGCCTGTTTATATCATTTTGATTTCCTGTTCCCCATAGTAGTTGCATATAACATATTTTAGTTTTCACATAGGCTTCGTACATTTACATAGGCTTCGTTTTTCTGTTTTTGAAAGTTTTTGATTTTTAAAAAAAGGCTCGATAATGTCGCCACTTTGCTAAATAAATTGTTGATACGAATTGTCCATGTATTTATAATGTTCAATTTCAGTAAGTCGTTCATTATTTATGTGAGCATCTACTTTATGACATTTTTTTCTAAATTCAAAATAGATAATATTGCATTTTTTTGTGTAAGTAAGTTTGTGTTTGTTCATTTAGTCAACATAGTTAGGTCTTCGTTTATTTTTTATAGGTTGTATTTGAAACTGTTTAGGGGTTAGGACGTTGAATGATAATATTGCAGTACATTTATTCTTCTTCTTGCGGTGCCTTATCAGGTTCCCCGACGCTGACGTTGGCAATCACTGCAGCTAAAGCACCTCGGTCCTACGCTACTCTGAGGCCAGGACTACTGCTTGTTGGATGTACTCGCCATAGTGATTCCAGGGAAAAAAATACCAGAGTGGTTTCCCGTTGCCTTCTCTGGTGGATTTTTCTGTCGCAGTTACCTTCCCTTAGCTGGCTGGTTCTGATTTGGAGGCGCCAGAAACTCGCATCTCATCGTCTCGTTATCTGCTGTGATCACACCGTTATGAGTGTGATCCCATCGCCCAGGGTTGGCGACGTGGACGCCTGAGTTGGACTAGTCAGTAATGTTACCGGTGGAATACGACTGGGCGTTCGCAGCATTTAATAGAATCACACCCTCCAGCGGGATTCAAGTAATTTATTTTAAATAATACATGCATTACGAACTAAACTTTAAAACGTTTATATTATAAAAATACAAAAAATACATAAAGAGACTCTTGTCAAAATAGTAGGAGAATCCTGCTCCGGAAAACCCCTTTGGATACATTGAACAGATCAACATCCAGAGCGATGTTGTTCAGCATAGCGGTGGCCCTTCTAAAAGGCATAACCATCGACAAGTTGGTCTTGTATATCAGAATATGAAACAATCTATACTGACGCTGTCTTGCGTAACTATTCGGAACATACAAACCAATGCTCATTATAATCTCAGAATTATCGATCATACCGCGCAACAATTGATAAAAATGTGAAGTCAAATGCACATTCATTTTAGTCTAAACTGTTGCAGCCATGCATACCCTGGAGAAACTCGGTCAGGTAGAGCTAAGGATAATACCCGTACTCTCTCATTTAGAGATATCTAAGAAACTTTTTTTGGATTTTCTCTATCATAAGAGAGTACTTCAGTGTATGTAGCCCCCAAATCATCGAGCTACTCTCGAGTCTACATCGCACCAAGGAGTTTTAAAGAAGTCTCAGTACGCGGGTATTTTCAAAAACCCTGGCAGTACGCATAACAAATCCTAACACCTTCAATGCATTACCACTGATTGTCTCTATGTGTTCATTAAATGTCAGGGTGCTCACAAATATAACGCCCAGATTTTTAACATTCGATGTTCGTATCAGATTCTGTTCATTCATTTTGTAGCGAAAAAATAGAGTTTTTGGGTCCTAGAGAAGGACGTGACCGAACACTTGGAAACATAAAACCTAAGTTTGTTTCGCCTTCCCCATTCAGAATTCAGATATATTAGATAGATGTGACTCACTGCGATCATACTGAGGCATGATGGTTCGAACCCCTATATACTTATTTATTTATTCTTTCTTTCACAATTTTTGCATAAATTTGTTTACATCAAAAATAATTTCCCGTCACTGCTATGCCCCGTGCTGAGGGAAATATTTTACTTAAATTTGAGACATGCCTTAAATACATATTAAATATAGTAAAATCATATAAAACTCATAAATAAAAACACTTTTTTACCTTTTTGGCCTGATCCACTCATCGATCCGTGCGCAACCCACTTACATTGGCATCTTTATAATTATAATTGTCTTTATGGACAATGGAAGTAGGTTGTACACTTTAATTGAGAAGTAGACCAATTCTCTTTGACCGAATACATCCCGAATCAAGATGTTTTTTATCAAACAAGTCCAGATATGGAAATTAAAGTATTGTATTGCATTGTATCTTTATTTATCTGTAAAATATTCATTCATATTTACAAACAAGTATTAAATCTTCGCAAATTCATATTTATTCGTGATCCAATATACGGATATTTTAATATTTTCTAAATTCTAGCTTCCCCGAGGCGAAGCATTTATTATACTGGTTGTCCTGAGTTACAATCAGTTTCAAATACTATAAATAAATAAATGAATGTTAACTATTATAAATATTGTATGAATTAAAAATAATTTGAGTTGAATTATCTGATAAGTATAAAAAAGGAGTATAAAATTGTATTTAGACGTTGCTTAGTAGGTGAAACAATTCAGCAAGAACTCACCTTGATCTCACAGATAAAGGTTTTGATCTTTTACTTCACAGAAGTAAACAGATAGAAGAGTTACGGAAATATAGATGTTCAGACATAGGTAGAATGGTGAATGTTATACAGTGCGTGAAGTGGTTAAAACTAACAAAAGACAGGTCATCCATAATCTCCTCCCTGAAATGTTTTGTTAGATTCTGGTTTCATCTCTTTACACAAAATACTGTTTCAAATACTATATTTTCATAAAAATGTACACTTATATCAATACTTAATCATTTAACAGAAATTACTTTCGACATGGAAAGACTGGAAAATCTCGGTCTCACAACGCTGCAGGAACGGCGAGAAAGGGGTGACGTAGGCTGCTGTTCGGAACGCTTTTATAACGTGGTATAGCGTACTAAATACGCGCCATACCGCGCTATAAAAGGGTTGAGAATATCAAACTTGGGGTGGTGTTCTGAATGGTGAGTCTTCTCTACCCCCTAGAGAGTGATTAATTTGGGGATTTTTTTTTTAATGCGTTTCCAATTTGCTTCATACCTAGCCACACTGATGAAAACATGTTAAATAAATACAAACACGTGAAATCAAACATAATGATTTACCATTAGAACATTATTGCGACCTTAAGCATTACCCAAAACACTTAATAAGGTTTAGTTGACCAAACCGTAAGCGTTTTTTTCTGTTTTTAAACAGTTTTATGCATCATTTGACGTTTAATCATAAGTGTGGTCATATATAAAGGAAATTATATTTGCACGCAAAAAATAAAAATCTAGAAATTTATTTCTTCTCTACCCACGCGATTTTTATTAATTTTTTTTCTCGTAAAACTATTTATTTTTACTTTTTCAAATGAACACAAGATAAGATAAGATCCATAATAGTACCCCTGATAGAAACATACGAGATACTCAACAGTCACTATAGCTGCCCTAATTTGGATCCCATGTTCAAGCTTATTACGGGAGTAAAAAAATATTCTCACATCTCACAACATCTTCGAGATTTGCACTGGTTAAAAAGCCCAGAGAGAATAAAATACAAGCTGTGCTGGACATTATTCAAATCCCTTCATGAAATGGCTCCAAAATACCTATCGGACCTTTGTATTAGGGAAAATACATCCCAAAGAAAATCTACTCTTAGGTCAGCATTTGATTCAGGAAGAGGAAAACTCGTCGAAATCCGGCGCTCCCCAAACACTAGATTTGGAGATCGTGCTTTTGCCGCCGCTGGCCCCTTTGCCTGGAACCAATTGCTTTCAAACTTACGAATCATCGACAGTCCCAGTCAGTTCAGATCCCAACTAAAATCTCACTTCTTTAGACTATCATACCCTCAATTTTAAATCTGGAAATATAATATATCACTTAAGTTTAGTTAGAATGTAAGTTTAGATATACAATTGTTAAGCGCCCTTGAGGTGATTTTTTACAAAAATGGCGCTATGTAAATCAGCCGATTATTATTATTATTATTGATTGAACAAAATGCTTGTCTTCGTCACAGTCTTCGACACCGCAATATGGTTGTTGATGGTTGGAATAAGCTGGTCTCAACGTGCAGTCACAATAAGTTTAAAAATTGACTAGATTTGTTTTTTGAAAGCTTAAAGTGCGCCAACAACTAACTTTCGTTAAATAGATTTGAGCATATCAGCTTTAAGCTGCTCGCTCAAAATTAAATACTGGCAGTCATCTTCAAAACTTGTTTAAAACATTAAGTTCCTCTAATACCCCGTATAGTGAACATTTAATATTGGTTTTCAATAATATGCAGATATATATATTACGTGTTTTCCAGTGTGGCCAAAAAGTCGGACAAAATGTGAGTGGTTAATTATGGCTGTAATTGTCTCATCAACAGTCCGTGTGATGGAATGTTGTATGGTAAAAAAACTGCAATTTTAAACCACCTTCCATTCCTCTCTGCTTCCCACATTAAATAAAAAACGCTCACATGAAGAAGTAATTCAAAATTAATCTAGATAACTTATTTCATAAACCGTAAAAAAAAATAAACTTAAATCTGTTAAGGAAAGATATATAAAAACATGAGCATTGCATGAACATTTGTCTGCGACAAACGACTGTTGGGATTTGATATTTATTTATTTAATTATTTAACTTTTTGTACATAATGTTATTTGTACATTAGCGGGCTTATTGCCAAATGGCAATTTCTTCCAACCAACCAATAAAATAAAAGTTTTATTTTTATAATTCAAGTTACAGAACATATTCAATAGAAAAAGAAAAAAAAAAGATTAAAAAGTGAAAAATATATAAAAATAGAAATAAACGTATTTGTTTATAAATTACCTTAAATCAAAACTATTACTCAATGGGAAAAAGGAAAAAAGCGGAAAGAGGAAAAAGGAAAGGAGGAGAGATTAAGGAAGAGAAAGGAGATGTTTCTTCAGACGTGATTTAAACAGAGATAATGTAGTAACATCTTTGATGGTGGATGGGAGATGACGCGATATGATATGTCGCGATCAAGAACCTTGCTAGAAAAATCATTTAAATCTTATTCGAAATATGTGGTCTTTTATAAAAATAAATGTTAATTGTTTATAAAAAAGACTTCTGAATACGCCTTTTTTCCTTATTATATAAAATAATTCTTGTTTCTGATTTTACTCCACAATTTTATGTGCTTGAATTTTTTTTAATAAATAGTAACTTTGCCAGTAGTTTAAAAATACATTCAAAGAAATTAATTGGTTGACTTCGACCTAGCATAAATAACCGCACATAAATTATACAACATTATAAGTGCTTTCTTTATCATATATATTTTTTTAATATGGTGTTCTCAGTTTTTTCTAAAAAAGTCTCATTATGTGGCCATTTTCAAATTTTCTGAAGTAACAATGCTTAAAAAATGGCAATCAAGTTGTGGTAGAGCGAAATTTGAACATTGAACGTCTGATCCGCGAGTCTGCGATACTACGACGTTATTCGGTTTGTGGTCCCGTGGCTAGTGTAGCGGACTCACGGGTCAGAGGTCCGAGGCTTAAAACCCACTCTACCCCAACCTGATTCCCATTTTTTAATTTAAAGGTTATTTATGACTATGATTAAAATTGGAATATTTAAATATTTAGGTAAATCATAAGAAGGTAATTTTAAATAATAAATATTTTTTAATGTTTTATTGCGGCTTAACTCTTAGGAACTAGGATTTGTGAGCTTCACTCTAATGAAGTTGTGTCATTTCTTTAGGTAAACAAATACATTTATTCAATGTCTTCACACTCCACCTTCTTCTCCTAATTTCGACTCCTCTCTAGTAACCAGTAACTAGTCGAACTAACGGTTGTGGGTTTTTTTGGACCAAGTCCGAAAGTAACACTTATCCAATTAACCTTACCGGGACTAGTAGACTGATTTCATTTATATAGCATTACTCACGATGGAAAAATAGAGATGTTATCGTCGTAAATAATTTACTCTGACGTTAAGTACGACGCTTTAATAGAATATCTGTGTATTTCATATTAAAATGATGATCCGCTTATCGACGTGTTAAAATGTTTTACAAATGGGTTTTGCCTGTGATTATATTTTTTAAAGAATATTAAATCGTTAAACGAAAGGTTTATTACCTAATTAGTACATAGCAGCATTTAAATCGTAAAATACTTTGTAGGAGTACTGATTTACAATATGTTTATATAAACATATGTTTGTTGGTAATTTCTACTAAAAATAGTGTAGATAATCAAAAAAACTGATAATTCGATTCAGATACGTTTTACTGATAAAACTTAAACTTCATCATCATCAAACCCTAATCTGCACCGGGTGATGCATAGGGCACTGCATTTGAAAAGTGCATCCAGTGTACTGGTCTCCATTAAGTGTTACGGGAAGGTTTTAAAAAAAAATATTCACTATATATATTTTTTTGCATATTACCATATATATGTTACAAATACAAAATATATTTTGTATTTGTAAACACAAAGAAATCACACAAAAGTTTAGTCTGTGTGTGCGTATACATTTTATTTTAAATTTCACTAAAGGAAACTTTAAGAATTCGATAGATATAATATTTTTTTAATAAGTGGTAATATTAAAACCATTGGCGATTAGTTAAGAGACAGCAAAATATTGCAGTGTAAAACCACCCCTATAAACAAATATTTCAAATAAATTGAATCCAGGACCTCAAGCATGGCAGGCAAATGCGCCAACCATTATACTAACGGTTTTTTCTTCACTCGATTTCCGTTTTCAAGATTTTTACCCGAGGGCAGTCGTCGAGTCGGAAACACTCGTCCAAGATTATGGTTCGATATCACATACGGAATTGCATTCGTCATCCGCTCGGACACAGAAAAGAATGACTGAGTCGCTTTTCATTATTTTTCTCTGTAAAAGTAGAACTTTTCTAGTTTTTTTTTCCTAACGACAGTCAGTGCTGCAGGCCTATTCTGTCACAATTTCGTTTCGTAAGTTTGTTCGTTCGTCATATTTACATCCATCTCATTCTAACGCAATCAATGCCATATTTTGCTCTCGTTTCCTCTCATACGATATGAATGAATTTATGAAACGAATAAGTCACAGCATAAGGCCATCGAATCATTGTGAAGTGACTCGCACGTGGAGCAGGTCAATTTTCCTTAATACACCCCATATTAAGACCTTTTTAAAATGTTGCATGGGCTGAAAATTAATCTTTTTCTCACGGAGGGTGCCAGAATATTTAAATATTGGCGGCCTCCGTGGTGTAGTGGTCAAGACGCTTGACTCACGCACGGAAGGTTCCGGGTTCGATTCCTGGTGAGAACACAAAAATTAAAATGTGATTTTTCTCAATTCACCACTGTAATTGGGCCTCCTGGCCTGTTGTGGTGCAAAAAAAAAATAAAAATAAAGAAAAAAAAAAAAAATATGTATTTGTAATCTTTTTTTTAATGTGTATTTTTTAATTAACAGTCACGATTTTCCTGTCGGACTTAATTAATTTGTTTCCAAATATGCACACAGTGCACTTAAGCATACTTACACTCTCATTTATGTTTAAAACTATTAATTATTTTGGCTCAGTTGTGGGTTAATCGTTGACTGATTAAAATACGCATATGAACAACTGATTAAAATACGCATACTTAAAAGGAGTGTGCAAAAAGTCATTTTAATGGAAATTTTAGTAAAAACGTTTGCATAAATAATGAAATTGCAAGCCATAAAGAAAATATATTTAGTCAATAAATATTTATAACCGATATAATAACCATTTTTAATAAATGACTTATGTATAAATGTACTTCTGGAGTTCTGGACAAAGATAGCGTTGACGACTGCACGTTAAATTGCAAAGATTTTAATTAATTTATTAGTAAAATAAATCGATCATTCTAGGGTTGAATTTGTTATAAATCTGTGGTAAAGCAAACGTAGTCAAAGGCCAGCGATGGCCAAGGAATTACTGCCTTTGGATGTAATGAAATTGTCTCGCTGCTTACTTTTAAATGGAACTCTTTACATTCCGTACAGCTAATCGGGGTTCAGTTCCTAGCCGGGCCACATAATAAAACAGGCGTGATACTACACACCGAGAAACCATTATAAATCAGCTACTTCGCTATGTAAATACATCATATTATTATAGTGCATGTACATTCATTCAATGAAAGATAATTACCAGTCCATCTTTCGTTCGGTCGGAAATTATACACACAAAAATATTTTTTGTGTGTATTTGATTTGTATCGTTGAAATAATTCAACGTGTATTTTGGCCCACCTGTATTTGCCTCGTGGTGTAGTGGTTTGTGTGTTTGGCTACCACCACCCGTGAAGCGTGGTTCGATTCCCGATATAACGGTATTAATTTAAAAAAGCGTTTTTGCTCTCATTTTACTTTCATACTCAAATGTCCGAGAGATGCTACACTTAGTGTATAATTTAGGGCTTTATTACGAGTAGTTAATTAGTGGCAAATCAAAGTAAAAATAAATATTTTCAGAACAGGAAAAAAAATATTTTTAGTCAGTTTCGTAGTTATTTTCTAGCGTAATTAAATAAATAATAAATTATAAGTAAAAATACTTACTGAAATTATTCAGAGATAAAAATATAGTTCTGAAAAAAAAAATATCAATAGCTGTTTTTAGGTAAAAATCCTGACAAAGAAAATCAAATGGATATAATTGAAGTAGTTGGCGGGTTCGCCTACCGTGCTTGAGGTAAAAGGTTTTATTTCTGGCAAGCTCGACATTTATTATTTGTTTTATACTGCAATATTTCACTGTCCCTAGACCCTTCGTGCTGCTGCGGATATCCTAACCAATCTTCTGAACGCATCCTGTGGTCTTGTCCCTTTCCCCTTCTCTATGATTACCGAGTGGAGCTTCTCGCTACTATCCGTGGCCATGTTATAGGTCCTGTCGGATATACAGATCTGGTGGCTTCCAAAAAGAATTTCAAGGCTTTTAAAAAGTTTAGTAATCATTTCGGCGAATTTATCATGTCCAATCAATTTAATCCGTCAGTAAAAATTCACTTCCCTCTTTTCTCAATACAATGAAGTACATATTATGTACTTCTGGATTAATTTCTTTCACCACAAAGATGCTAAGGCTACCAGATTTCAGAGAACTCCTTCGGGCAGTTTTTCTCGTTTGAGAACGAGCAAATTTTCCGTGTATGTGGGCATCGCCAAGGAGACTTATGTCCTCAGATGCGGTGTGCGGTATGTGGTGGGCAAGCTGTCCTTAGACTGGCAACCTGAGCGTAAGACTGATACGTTACCTTTCGGTAAACAACTATCAATGTACGATGCATTTGATTTACCAACGCACAGCCCTAAGAACCATGCGAATTAAGTAATAAGTAGTGTTGATAAATAGTATGAAAAATCATTATGAACAAATCTTGATAACAGTAGCTAGTTGTATAAAAAAAAGTTAAGTTACCAAAATTAATCATGTTATTCAACCCTTTTATCTCTGAATATAGATTTAGTTGAGTTTTTGAACATTTACATTTTGAATAATGTTATTTTATCAATATGTTTATTTTTCGGGTGATACCTTATGTTGGATTTGTTCCTACGTTTTGGCTACCATTCCAGGAGCCATCTTCAGAGAAACTGACTGTTTTGTAGAAAAAAATATGTGTTTTAGTACTAGTAATTTGTACCGTGTCGCAGTCAGCAGTAGACCTATTTCTATTCGACGATCACAAAAGAGCGTGTAAACATGGGCACCCGGACAAATCTTCAATAGTGGAACACTATAAACACCGGACATTTCTTCGCCTTTGGACCAAAAATTTTACATAAACTCAGTAGTTATAGTGCACGAATAATAAAAGAGGCAATTGAAATACACAGACACCCAAATAACATAAACAAAGACGACGGGCTTAAATTCAACTCAACATGGTTCCCACCACTGCATACTACAAAAACGAATAGAAATGAGCCTACTGCCGACTGCGACACGGTACAAATTACTAGTGCTTAAACTCATACTTTTTTCTAAAAAACACTCAGTTTCCCTGAAGATGGCTCCTGAAATGGTAACCGTAACATCGGAACAAATCCTATACACACGGTATCACCCAAAAAAGGAACACATTGATAACAGTAACCGTGAAAACCTTCGCACCTATGTTATTTTATAGCTTAAAAAAATAATTTTTTTCTTGTTTCTTCTTTTAAAACTTCATATTTATAAAAAAAAGGTGTTACAAATTTGTACTCACAGGGAATTGTAATATTAAAAAGTTGTTATTTTTTAATACGATACATTTACAAAAATAAACTAAAAACCAACAAAAATATTTTTTTGAAAAGAGAACTTACTTGCAATAATAATTATAGTATTGAAGTTTAAAAATAAGTAGTAATTTTACACAACTAAACGGGTGACAGCTCTATGCAAATGCAAAACTCATACCCATAATTGTAAAATTTTGGGCAGTTATTACTTCAAAATGCCCGAAAGTACTCAAAATATGCACAGACAGAGACTACTTTTATCAAATTCATTCTCATATATGAGTTATTTTGCACATTTGAATTATTTAACTTTGAACATTTATTACTATATTTTTTTAGTGCAACTTGCCTTTAGATAAAAACATATTTGTACAAATATAATAGATTGATGTTTACATTTTATGTAGCTACGTGCTTGTAAATTATTTACTCTTGAATCCGATGACTTTGCATAAATTAAATCATGACTTATATTGTAAGCGCCTCCTTCCCGAACGATACACTTTACAGCGCGCACCGATATCGTGTCCATAACAAAGTGGAAGTAATTATTTCGGTTCTCGGAAATCAATTTACTTCGCGCCTTTGTCAGGGTATAACTGATATTGAAATTTAATTTACGATATCCCGTATCGGCCACTGTGACGAGACTCCATTTTGAGATTGAAAAGAGATGAAACGAACTGTCATCGACTTGCGCAGTGACGTTATCACCACAAAAGATTCAATCAAATTAATTTTATTCGAAACGTCATCGTGGCGGCAAAAAGGCGACGCGTAATGAGGCGTAATGCAGCGCAATAAAAAGTGTTCCACATTCGCGTTGTCAAGAAATAACTCTAAATATTAATATTTATAACAACTTAAAAGTTGCTTTGACTGTAAATATATAATTAGTCATGCTTTAGTTTACAACATTGAAAACAGAAATAACCCAGGGTAATAACGTATTTATTTGTTGACAAACTACAGCAGGGATGGAGAATATTCTAGAGAAGGAAATATGGAAGTCTAGGCATTTACAGGACTCTAAGTGGCCACTTTCCACACTGTGCAACATTCACCCTTTTGCTTTGTTTGAAAATCCATATTTCTTCAATTCGTCCATCGTCTTTGGGTAAGTCTGCTGCTTTTGGGTGACCAGTGACCGGCCTTGAGTATTACCTGGGGGCGGTCTGGTGCTCCAGGGAGTAGACACTAACATTTCCTATCACTGTCGACATAAAGAGGTTTGCACTGGGTGATGGATTTATTTGTTTATTTTATTTATACTTCCCCTTGTCGCTACCTTGTAGACGATTGGGGGGGGGGGGGTTTCAGCGACAGTGTAAAGGACATTGAAAGTTGGAAATATAAATATTTGTTCGCGCTTTTCCTTGCTGAATATGGTTACTGGAGGAAGAAATATAATCAATTCAATTTTCAAGAGAGGAGTTAAGGACTGGATTTTTCTTAATAGGAGGGATTTGAGTGGGACACTCCTTGATGATTTTCTGAATGTTTCAGTTTACTATTTACCATATTGATGTGCCGTATATTTGTTTTTTAAATATGTTTATTAGTTTCGTTGTGTTTTTGATCCTATATTATATTTACACATTTAGACAGTACACCCGTTTAGTTTTATGATGTCAGTAATTATGTATATATTCGTATGTTCATTATTATATTATTATATTTTTGTACCTTTTACATTATTTTTACATAACTTTTTTCTTTTCTTATTCTTTAAATTTAAATTTTAAATTTTATCTTGTTTCTATTAACTTTATTTTTATAACTGTAAATAAGTATATGTATTTTTATTTTATTTGCAAGTTTCTAAGTGCCTAACAATTGTTAATTGCTTTTATTTTGATACTGATAATGTACTTAATCGATATCTTACACAACTGTGGAAAATTTTTATTGACTGTTTTCACAATTTTCGTTCATGTGTATTCTTATTTTTTTAAACAATATATGTAAAAACTGTTGTTTTTTTCCCAAATAAAAATAAGTAAATATTTGTGATGATATATTATGTGTCTCTGTCAACTAAATGCTCGTCCCAACTCAACACAGGACTTTTAGTCCCACAGAGTTGGGACTTATGCCTAATAATGTAATAAATAATAAACTATTGAGGTATATAACTAGAGTAAACATAAGCGTTCGAACTATGTTCCCTCAACCTGCGGCCAATTGGTCTATGTTTGATAGAGCGGACTTTAGTCTGTTGAGAGCGTTAGCCAGCTACTTTTCTCCTCGAAATTACTAAAATGCCTATATGTACGCTAAGGCACAAACAGCACAAATCGATCTAGAAAGGCGATGGTATAACCTTTCACCGGCAAGTAATGTTCTAATTTTAATCAATATTTGCTTATAATAGCTATTTCAATGTCAAAAAACGTCTTATTAATATGTTTCAATTGGCGAATTATCTCCTGTCTCCGTCCTGCTCAGTTAGTCGGACGTAAAGCAGAACGAAAAACAAAGGTGACACGTATGCGGAAAAGAGCGACATACTGAATATAACTTACAGTAGACCGATGTAAAAAGTCCGTGCTTTTTACAGTACTACTTGTTTTGCTTGTCAAAGTCGACGTGACGATATTTGCTATCTCCGCTGGTCAATCCCTGTCCTTTGGGACGACTTTTTAGTTAGGATTTGTATGGAGTGTTATCTCTATACATTATATCTCAATGTAATAAACAGTATTTTAGTAAATAAATTCGTAATGAAAAAAATATATAGCTTGTATGAGTATCCGAAGAAAGACATTTAGTCTTTAAAACGGACTCGGGTATGTGGTGGATGCTTTTAATATTGATTTTAGTGAAGTAAGGGATCTGAAACCTTTATTGTTGTGACGAAAATGTAAACAAAAAGCAATATATAAAAACAATGAAATTATTTAACCATTCAATGCTCATTTTTTCTAATTCTAACTAAAAACATTTTTTTATGCATATACTAAAAATAAAAAAATGAGGAAAAAAAAGTTTAAAAAAAAATTTAGTTTTAATTTCATATTTTAGTTTATGTGGACAATATTCTACATCGGTCATTAAAAGGTTGAAAAATACAATAATGTAAGGAAAACAAGAAATAACGATTTTTACGAATATCTTTTTAACAATATTTTGAGTTTGTCCAAATTTTTGTATACGATGAATTTCACCCGCGTAAATAAAGGTTACAGCTCTTTAACTTCACAAAAATCAACAGATGAACAAATTGAAGGAATATAGCTGTTGAAATATGGACAGAATGGTGAATTTTACACAGCGTGTAAAGTGGCTAGTTAAACCAGCCAATGACAGGTCATAAGCCCTGTAGATGCCTATACTTCTGTATTAAAATGTTATTTATCTCTGTTGTAATATGTAAATATAATAACGAAAGTTGCGGAAACAATTATAACTTCAAATCTAAAAAAAAAACACAGAAATCACCCTTTGAACTTTAGCAAAATTATAACTTTTGACAGAATACGTGCAACTGACTTTTTGTTTCAAATGTTATCAAAAAATTTTACTCTGGGGTGCTATTCTGAACCACTCTTGTGGCACAAGAAAACAGTGTTTCTCGTTTTTTTTTTGTATGAATAGGATGAGAACGATAAGACGATAATAAATATTTTAGGGGAAGAGAGATTTAGAATATCCATAGAATTAACTACTTTGACGTTTGAATACCTGATGTTTTTTTATCTGTGGGTGAAATAGAATCAGAACGAGTGACTTGATGGCTGATTAAGAGATTCCTGGCAGGGAGGACGAGGAATCTTGGTTTTAAAGATGGCTCCACACTGCAATATCTTATTGTTCCTGGGTGGTATTCTGAATCTTCTCTCCCCCTAGAGAGTGTTGAATATGACGACACTTTGCTTCATGTTATCGCCCCATGATGATGAAACGTCAAATGATGTATAAAATTGTTTAAAAAACAAATACAGTTTGGTCAATTGAACCTAATTAAGTGTTTTTGGTCATACATACATATACATAAGTCGCAATAATGTTCTAATGGAAAATCATCATGCTTGATTCCACGCGTTTGTATTTATTTGACGTGTAATCATCAGTGTGGCCAGATATGAAGCAAAGTGTAAACGCATGCAAAAAATAAAAATCTCCAAGTTAATCACTCTCAAGGGGGTAGTGAAGATTAAAAATACTAGCCATGGACTGGCGCCTGAATGAGGAATTTCGGAGTTTCAATTTTTTAAAGGACTTTTAAACAAAGCTAAAAAAAGATTTTTTTAATTTTTATGTATCGTATCGTCGGTGTTATGATTTTCATGTTTTGTATTTTTGATATTACTCCGCGTGTGACGTCACAAGTTCTCTCCCCTTTTCCGTGAGTTCTGCTGGTTGGTCAGTTAACCTACTGTAAGCCGGAAATCTATCGTAACTCTCTTGTCATTGGTTGATTTGGAAGAATTAGTGACATCGTTCAAAGTAGCTTGTTTTTTTAAAAATCATTTTTATTTTTGTTTAATACATTTTTAAGAAACTTTCCGTTTCAATTTAACGCTGTATTTTTTATCGCGCGTAAGAATACTTTTTTTATTTCCAATTTCCTGTAGGGCTTAACTTCTTCATTGAAGACTGATCACCTTATATCCAAAGTTTGAAAAATGATCCATGTACAAGTATTTTATAAGTACACGTGTACAACTTATTTTGTACAATAAATTAATTGTTACAATAAATTATTTTTTAAAACTAGACTTGACTCACGCATGGAAGGTTCCGGGTTCGATTCCCGGTGAAAACACAAAAAAGGATGATGCAAATGTTCTTAAACCTGGACGGTCTGTGCCGTAATTCAATGATCTGTTGTGATGAAAAACAAATCTGTTTAAACTTATAATATTAGAAATCAAACACTGATTTAAGTCTCCTGAACACTTTATTTTATTTTTACAAATATAAAAATAAAAACTTCGTGACAATTGTTTCGCCTTATTAGGGCATTTCATTCGTTTGAATATGCCCTAATAAGGCGAAACAATTGTCACGAAGTTTTTATTTTTATATGTTTATATTTGTAAAAATAAAATAAAGTGTTCAGTAGACTCAAATCAGTGTTTGATTTCTAATTATAAGTTTAAATATGGAGTTCTACAAAATTACCACCAAATCAATCAACAAATCTGTTTGTTAAAGTATGTATCTTTGTTGATTTAGTTACCTTTTAAAATTAAATAAAACACAAAACCGTTGCACATCGAGTTTTTGTTGAAAAATCGTGTACATATCAGTTTTTCTAGTCTGTTTATATTCTTAGTAACATATTTTCTGTATTAAACGATATTGTATCGACAATATTCAATGCATAATTTCAATTGATACATTCAATCGAACGGAAGCTATCAACATCAAAATCAATGCAATATTTCGGCAGTTGAATTATACAAGCAAAAGATAAATTATGATTAGCTTAATTACTGCATAACTCCGCCAGTATTTTTCAGTTAGTTAAATTAGCGGAGTTTATAAAAGTGAGGGAAAATCTTAACTTGCATATCGGATGTTGCAATCTCCGGTGCGGGACCGGAAATGGGCGGTATTTTATGTCCGTTGCAAGATGCATTTGTGTAGAGCTTAACAAATTAAATTGTACTTGTATGCAAAAAATAAAATAATTCATTACTTTTAAATTCATTCGTTTTTTTCTTTCTCATGTATCTCTATAATAATGTATAAACTCATATGTATGTATATATATGTGAGTATGTTTTCATATCTAAATTTATTAAATGTTTTTCTATGTACCCTATACCTATGTTGGTACATTTCCTTATTTTTACTTATTATTGTATCTTTTAGTTTTAACTAAATTTACATACTTGTGTTTCACTGCTGCACTTGAATGTAATTTCTAATATATGTAAAAGCCCGTAGGGCGTGTAAATTAATAAAATAAAATAAAAATAAAAGTTCTTCGAAGCTTATTGAATCTTTATATATATACATAATTCCTCTGTACGTGTGATGTCACCGTACTCATCCTAAACGGCTTAACCGATTTACGTGCGGTTTTCAGAGAAATATAGATCTTTGCGCTGTGCGTGTTCGTAGATATTAAAATCTTCAATCGAATAGGTAAAAAATAAGTTAGGAGCATAAATGTTTTATTCATCGATCTACGAGGGTTGTATTCGAGGAGAATGCATTTGCTAAAAACGGAAAGATGTTGTTTTTTGGTGTATGAAAAAAGTTCGTTTTTGAATGTTTACAAACAGCATTTTTTTTTTGTGGATCTTAAACAGATACTTTCCTTAAATTCCTAATAATTTCTCTCCATTTATTTCTTTGGATTTTTGGTAATACTAAAATAATATTAACCAATACATTTTTAAAAATTGTTTTCCTACATAAGTACACCCCTCTGTTGGTGAGAAGATCGCAGTTTGACGTTTGCAAAAAAAAAGGCATTTTTCAAAAAAAAAAAAATTATGTTTCGGAATTCAACCATAAAAAAGTTCCTAGGTTTCTATGTACCTACTTAAATCCAATATTTGAATATTAACAATTTTTAGTTTTGGAATTTAATCACAAACAAGTACCTAGGTACCTACTTATCAATGAAAAGTCTTTTTCCAAGCTTATAGCAAGCAAGCCAACGTTCGGGCAGGACAACGTCTGTCGGGTACGCTAGTAACCTATATAAAAGTATTATGAATTTTAGATAATTAGGGACTTCAAAATAACGTTGGTTAAGCCCACTGAATAGATAATACACATACATCTGTGGTTAAGCCGATAACTCATTCGATAAAGACTACAGATCTGTCTATGAAATAGAACCAGAACCTTGATGAGTGACCTTGACTAAGGCAAAAATCCCGAAAAAGAAAGTCGAGTAAGGGTAAGTCTTAAGAGCCCGGGATCGATTCTTGGCGGTTCGACGTAAAGTATTTGTTTTGAAGTTGGCTAACATTGAAATATTACACTGTTCCTTGACTGGTATCTGAAGCGTACGTCTGATCGCCTTACCTTGATGTAGCAGATGATTGAGATACGCTTCATTTGGAGTTCCAATGTGGTGATTTATACACCATTGTGTGCGGATAGAGGGATGATGATTTTTCATAATCATCAATAATTGACTTTAGTCAATCTACCTCACAAAACATGAGGTGTCTACAATGCGAAAGTTCATTGTTTTAAAAAAATAAAATATTTAGACTATTAAACTTAACCAAAATTATCGTATTATCAGCGCTATGATTTTTCAAGGTTTTGTATTTCTGTCAGTTCTTCTTTCAGTTCTCTTTTATTTCTTTCGATTGGTTCGTTTACGGTAAGCAATCTGGATATTCTGTACAGCTCTCATATCATTGGTCGGTTCATATGAACCAGTGACGTCGTTCAAAGTAGTGCGTTTTTATAAAAACATTTTTTATTATGTTTTTCGTACATTTTCAAGAAAATTTAATTCTCTAAATTTTACCGCGTGCAAGAAAACATTTTTTGTATCCAATTTTCCGTAGGGCTGAAGTTCCTCATTGCATGTCACAGTGAAACCGCATAGAAGCTTCACTCATTTATATGAAAAAAGGTTTACATATCATCGCAAAGATTCAAAATCTAAGGCAAGAAGAATCGGGATGGGCTTTAGTGTCAGCTTTTCCCTACAAAATGGCGAACCGCAGACCGCTCTGGCCTTGAACAGCAATTTATTATTACTTGTACAGCGGAGGCTTGCATGGAATTATTATTATTAATCGTGTGTGATTTAATTGGCTTTATTCCATAGTGCGTATGCAGCTGCCGTGTAATTAGGCGTAAATCATGATCGATATCAAACGTTTTGCGTCATATCGCCATTTCAAACCTCCAACAAAGAGATATCTAAGAAAGTTGTGATAGATTTTGAATTAATTTTCCTAGTACCTAATAGTGGTGTCTACATCAGTATTTATGTAGAATGTAGACATCAGTATTTATAATATGCCTGAATAATACATTGAGAAATAATATATTGAGATGATACTGGTAAAAAGCACTGACTGTTTACATCGGTCTACTGTAAGTTCTATTTAGTATGTCGCTCCCTTCCGCATACGTGTCACCTTTCTTTTGGATTGTTATTCTAATAATATATATATTTTTTACTATCTCTTTTTAATTCTTCTTAATGGTTATGTCTTAACACGAGCACAGCCTAAAAAGTCTAAATAATTTTATGAATCTGCAAACGAAAGTAATTTTGGATAAATAAATAAATATCAACATTATATTTGGATGGGGTATTATTGTTCACAGAATGTTGCGGTAAATTATCTTGTGGGGTAGAATACACATATTGTATTACAATCCGTCATTTAATACGATATTTTATATAAGTATTTTAAGCCACGATCAAAAATCATCAACAGCAACAAAAAAATAAATCCGTTAATCAGCGCAATTTTTTTTGAAATTCAAAACTTAACGCGTAAAATATTAACGCAAAACTTAATTATTCAAATATTTAATAATCGGCATGAACTTTAATTAAGTAGTTCATATTTTATTACGTTTATAAACGTTACCCAAAAACTGGTTTCTCCTCTTTCGCAACATAGTCATACTTAATAATAAAAAAAAACATTGACATCGCACAAATTAATATAATATTCAATGTATACATTAGAAAAAATATTTGTCCATTAATATGGTTTTAAATAGAATTATTACAAACGCCTTTACACTAGAATTTTCTTTCAAATTATAATGTTTGTATTTACATGATTTAATTTTATATTGAAAAAACATATTTCACTATTATTCATTTATACAACTTTTCGTATTTCTATTTAATAATATATTCTTATATATTTAATAGCAAAATAATTCATTATGTGTATTGTTTACTAGGAATACATGTCGGCCTCTTGGTGTAGTAGTGAGCACGTCTGCTTACCATACAAGAGGTCTCGGGTTTGATTCCCAACGTGCTTGACATACAATATATAAATATATAAAAAGGTGTTCTTCTTCTAGAATATTTCATAGTCCCTGGACTAGCATTCAGTTAAGACATCTTGCCTTCATGAAACTAAAATGAATCGGTGTACCAATGCAGTGCTCTATGCACCATTATAAATGATGATACATAATCATACTGTATAAAGCAAAGGCAAATGTAAATTACTGAATAAGTTTTTTTCTTTTCATTTCTTAGAGTAATATTATCATCTCTTTTTATTTTTGCCGTTTCTATTCTTTTTTACTCCATTATTCCTTGTCTTTCACCTTTCTTTTCTTTATTCTTTTCATTTATTTAAGTGTCCCGTTTTTTCACTTTTTATTTTGTTTTACCTTAGTCAACTCTTTTACGTAATTATAATTACACTTATTTTACACGAATTCCTAATCATTTCCATATAATAGGGTCGTGTACCCTTTTTCCAAAGCCCACCATGTCATACTAGAATGAATATGCCGTTGTTATGACGAATAAATACTTTTTATATATTTAAGGGGGTTCTCTGGTTTGATGGGTTCGAAAAATCGTTTTTTTTTTGATAAATTGTTTCCTTAATATATCTAGAATGTGTTAGTCAAGTAAATTTTTAAAATTCAAAGCCATTATAAAAAGATACAGCAGTTAGAAGAGACAGGCATTCGGAGCGCTGCGCTGGTATGAGTTGTAACTGAACTTAAAACGTGTCTTCCTCAATATTATGTTTTTTTTAACTTTCCTCCGTCATATCTTGAGAACGGCTTGGCTGCTTCACTTCAAATTTATAGGGTCGATATATAGACGCACGAAATGATCTATTATCATCCCAAAATTTTAAATTTTTCCATTTTTTTTTTGTTCCGAAGTCTGTAAAAAATCAGATTTTCAAAATATTCTTTTCGTAATAGTCCGTTCTGTGGATATAAGCTTACAAGTTAAAACCCCGCCAATTTTTTTAGTTTCAAATAAGCCAATCGCTGATTTTGCGGAGGGGGTGAACGTCCATTTGTTCAAGGGAGGTTTCTTTAGACCGCTATAACTTTGGTTTTAATGAATATTTTTAGCTAAAAATTTATGTGTATACTCTTGAAACACTTATAAACAAATTGTTAAAACTCCAAAGTTCAATCTTTTCATTGGTTCTCACGAAAAAAATCAAAAAAATGTTTAAAAATCCGACCGTCAAACCAGAGAACCCCTTAAGTTCCGCTTCAAGACGTTTACAAGTGTAATGATTTGTCGCGTGCATGTATTTTTTTGTCTACATCTCAACGAGTTGGTCACTTGGCCGGCTGCCTGCCGTCGTGAATGCATTTACAGTCAATCATTTGTGTAGTGAATTTGTTTTGTTTAATCTCGCGTTGTTTAGTCGCTGCGGCTAAATGCTCGTCCAGCGTCCAGCTGCGATTTTATACATTCAGGAGTAACAAACACAACATACATTATTTCTTTGAATAAATCCGTGTTCATTAATTAGGGACAGGGTTCCATGGATACATATCATTATTGTTGAATATACAGGGTGTTTTTCAAACCCTGTCACACCCGAAACCACGATGATCAGTATGGGCAAGAAGACATATAATCATATTTTTAAAAATATTTAGAACAAAGAAAATTGGTAAAAATATAATATTTAAAAAGGGGAGAAGCGAGGGGAGCGTTTTTCGCGTATCAGTCTCCCCCTCCAACCCCCTCGTTTTACTCCTGCAGAAGTAAGCAACCGTTTGTTTTTTTTTATATTTCATTTTTTGAAATTTAATTCGTTCTAAAAAAATATTTTAACGTGCCAATATGTCTTCTTGCTCATACTGATCATCGTGGTTTCGGAAACTTAAACACATACTATTTTCCTTAAAATACACAGTTTACCCTAAAGATGGCTTCTGCAATGGTAGTCGAAACGTCGGATTGCGATATTGTAAGTAAGAGTGGTTCCTTTGCTAACAGTACTTGTAACTATTTTTTTTTAAATGTTTTTTTTTGTATTTGTATTTTTTGTTTAGTTTTTTTACGTTTTGTAAATACATTAATCTGTGTGTATGCAATCAAATTAGTAATTTTGTTATTTTGAAACATTTTTGTTTATTATTATATTCATATTTATTAATAAATTATGAATATAAGAAAATAAATTATGGAAAAATGAGAAGTTATGAAAAGAGTTTGTCGATGAAAAATAGGTGGTGCCCACCACCCGCCACCCTACCGATATTTTAGAATGTGCTCTAGAGTACAAAAAGGTTGGGAACCCCTGCCCTAGAGAGTGATTAACTTGGGGATTTTTATTTTTTGCATGCGTTTACACTTTGCTTCATATCCACATGTTTGCCACACTGATGATTATTTCAAATAAATATAACACGTAAAATCAAACATGATGATTTTAATTAAGAACATTATTGCGAGCTTAAGAATTATCCACAACACTTAATTAGTTGACGTTTAATAACCAGTGTGTGATTATATGAAGTAAAATATAGTCCTGATCATATTTTACAGGAATGTTAGGTGATCAGTCTAAAGCTAGGGTTTCCTAGGACAGCGGTGCCCGTATTTTAACGGCCGTAGTGAACGGTGATGCAGTGGACAGCCGTCGTAACGGTGACTAGAGTGTGGTTTCCTAGGAAAACGGTGTTATCAACGCCATTTAACACCGTTTCCCTAGGAAACCACTCTCTAGTCGACGTTAAGATGGCCGTTAAAATACGGGCACCGCTCTCCTAGAAAACCCTAGCTTAAGGCCTTAGGTGTCAAGGAAAATAAAATACTGCAGTGTTTTCAGCATGAACAAATGTTTGTAGATAGGCTAGTTTTCCTCCCTAGGGAGTTATTTCGATCTAAATTTGTTGCAACATAGAGGGAAGGTTCAGCGGGATGAATCTCATTCACATGATAAAGTTTTCAGCTCTTTTACTTCACAAAAGTCAATAAATGGAAGACTTAAGGAAATGTGGATGTTTAAACATGGGCGGAATGGTGAATGTTACACAGTGTCTAAAGTGGTCACTTGAACCAGCCAAAAACAGGCCATAAGCCATGTAAATGCCTAGACTTCCATATTCCCTTCTCGAAAATGTTTTCAATTGTGTGTTTAATTTTTCAGATTTAAAATCTCATTTTTCGCATGTGTATTGGACTACACAGAATCGTATTGCGCGGATGTTTCTGGAACAGTAAGGAAAGGGTCGGCCTTATGGTGAATGGTCAGCGCGTTTGCCTACCATGCAAGAGGTCTCGGGAGGATACGAAATATTTGTTTAAAAGGGTTTTTTCACACTAGAATATTTCATAGCCCCTTGACCGGTACCTGAAGCGTAAGACTGATCACCTTACCTTCAAGTAACAACATTGATCGAAATATGCTGCGAAATATGCTGCTGTGTACCATTACTGATCGCGCCACTTGCCCGCTAGCAGATGCACGCTCGAAAATTGTGAATTTGAAAAGGTGCGAAGAGTTGAAAAAATGTGGATGATTAAACATAGGCAGAATAGTGAACGTTAGTGTGTAAAGTGGTCACATAAACCAGCCAATGACTAGTCGTAGGGTCTGTAAATGCCTAGACTTCCATATCCCCTTCTCAAAAATGTTTTCGCTCTCTGTTGCAAAAATGTAGATCTAAATGACTCTATCCAGCCTGTCAACAAATATTTGGACATACCCAAAATTTTTCTGCTTATTTTGATAGTCTTTTAACAAACTTAATGCCCCGACAAGTTGCAAGCAGTCGTGATAAATCCGGACTATACATGTACATGACCATTTAAATTATTATTATTTTATTTTATTTTATTTATTTGAATAACCAGCAGCCATAATAATCTTATATATAACAAAACAAATAAGCCAATTACAGGTTTTCACAAGTAGTATCACAGTTAGTTAAAAAAGATTCTCGAACATAAAATCAATAGTAATTTAATGTAAATTCAAAAGCAAAGAAAAATAACTACGAATTATTTCGAAAGCAAACGCCGTACGTCATTAAGATTATTTGCGAATAAATCAATGTTAAATTATTTATTTATTACATTAAAATTATTAAAAGTTCGCCATAAATATGAATTTTGCCTATAATTAGATGAAACAAGAGGTATGTGAAGAAGAAAGTTATTTCTTTAAACTTTGGAAGGAACATTCATAGAAAGTTTGCACAGTAGTTCAGGACAGTCGATTGAACCAGAGGCAATTTTTAGTAAATAAATTATATCCGCTATTTCACGACGTTTTTGCACAGGCAAAAGGTGATGTTTTTTACATATATGAATATACTGATCGGATTTAAACTCAAGTTTCAACCGGAAACACATGAACTTTACGTATTTTTTTTACAGTATATTATAATAGATACATTTAAATTTTATTATAAAAATATAATACACATTAAATAAAATAAATAAATTAACATATAAGTCATTTAAAATAAAACTACAGACAACCAACACAAATTGTTAAACAATTTTTAGATTTATAACTTGATAAACTGACAGACAAGACAAGACAGTTTGTATTATACCTAGAGGATTTAATATCAATATATTGTAACACCATCATCATTCCCTTTCCACTTTCCTTATGATGCATAGGGCACTGCATTGGTACACCGATCGCAGCGTATCTTGACTATTTTTGTCACATGGAGGTAAGATGATCAGTCTATCGCTTCATGAGCCAGTCCAAGGACTTCGAAAATATTCTACTGTAAAAACACCTTTTTAAATAATGTTTCATGTCAACCATTTCGGAAATCGAACCCGAGACCTCTTGCATGGTAGGTAAACGCGTTTACCACTGCACCACGAGGTCGACAAAGACATTGCAACAATACCAAGAATTTATAAATTTTGCCATTCCTTATTTACTTCGTTATCTTTATTTTTATTTACCTAAATATGTTAAGTATAATGTATCGCATAGTATTTCATTTTTTTGTTTTACTTTTTTATTTCGTATCTTGAAATAGGGCCCACATAAACATGTGTGCTCTAATAATATCAATGTACATCTTAAATTAAATTTATAAGTTATTTAACACACATTTCTTACTGAACCATCTATTTGAATTTTGATTTTAACAAATTACGACAGAGACGTAGAACTTTTTAGAGAAGTGAATGTCAGCCTCGTGGCGTAATGGTCAGCGCGTTTGCCTACCATTCAAGAGGTCTCGGGTTCGATTCCTGACATGGTTGCCATGAAACATTTATTTAAAAGGGTGTTTTCACATTAGAATATTGTATAGTCCCTAGACTGGTACCTAAAGCGTAAGACTGATCATCGTACCTTCATGTAACAAAAATGATCAAGATACGCTGCAATTGGTGTACCATTACTGATCGCGCTACTTGCCCGCTAGCAGATGCACGCTCGAAAATTGCTGGTTCGCGGGATGCGTTATCCTTTATTCACTTTGCTACAGAACCCTGAATACTCATCCTAGCAAATGTGCTATGTGCAACTGTGTGACCAATATTAATTTACATTTCTAGTAATATTATAAGTTTTGTATGATTAGTTATTTATGTTATGTATAATTTTTATGTGACAACATTTACAATAACAATATTATGTAGAAGCCTCTAATTGGACTTTATGATATGTGTTTATGGTATAATTGATTCTTATATATAGATGTGTGCACATAGATTAAATGTGGCGTAACAAATTACAGTGCCCTATGCACCATTAGATGCGGAATGATAATGATGATGATGAATATAGATATCCAAGCATCTACAGGGCTTATGACCTGTCATTGGTTTGTTTAAGTGGCCACTTTACACACTGTGTAACATTCTTTATTACACTTTTATTAGATGTAACATTGTTTATTACTTTATTAAAAATATTTTTAGGCGTTTCCTAGTATTTAGGTGAAGTAATTCAATTATATGAATCTCACCCGCCACAATAAAGGCTTTAGCTCAATAACTCAAAGACGACAACAGATGGAAGAATCGGAGGAATATAGATGTTCAAATATATTAGGCAGAATGGTGAATGTTACACAGTGTGTAAAGTGGCCATTTAAAACAGCCAATGATAGGTCATGAGCACTGTGGATGCGTAGACTTATATATTCCCTTCTATAAAATGTTCTTCATCTCTGTTGTAATATTTTAATATAATCAGCTCCCTGGTTGGACAATTTTTTTACTGCCATAAGGCACAATAATATAGTGCAATATATTGACATAATTTTAATAACTGTTTTTTAATTAAAAAAATTGTATTATATTTTTATAATTGAACACTTTTGTCATTTTTGCCTTGTACACTTATAAAATAATTAAATTTGTAATACTTCATAACTTTATGATTTGAAAATTGCGTTTTATTTTAATATAATGCATAATTTAATAACGCAATGCTTTTTTAAAATAATTATTAATTAAAGGATTCAATTCACAAATACATATTATATTATGTTGACAGAACCGTAGCTCTGGGCACCATTGTCCTCGTTTCTTCATATCCCTCCCAGTTGGTGACTCCTGCCTCCTGGTGCAGGTAGGTCCAGGTCCTGTGTCCTGCGGCCATTTCAAGGTCGGCCATGGCTGAGCCATCGTCTGGGATATAAGTGGAACTTCACATGGGTGGTTCGTTAGGTATACTCACTATCAGTTTAAAATAAAAATAAATTAAATACGCTTTCAATCTCAAACTAGCTGCCAAAAACTCAATCGAAAAAATGACATCTTTTGGATACTGTGAACATTCTAAAGTTTTAGTAGTTTACAAATGGGCAGAATGGTAAACGTTACAGTTCGTAATGCGATCACTTTAACCAATCGCATTTTCACACAGGGGCTTATGCCAGACTCATTCGTCTTTAGAATCGTATGTGACTTCCGTAATTTGACGAGTGACAGCATTCTTGAATCACATATACGAAAGTCGATTGAAAACCAGTTGACTTTACCTCGACTGCCCCAAAGCACTCGATATTGACAATTGAATGCGACATCGTTACTTCAGCTGTCGAACTTTCTTCGTGTAAAACTTCATTCGTGTTTGAATGACGAGTATTTTAACTTATCTTAAAATTTACAACACTGATAAATGTTACAATGTTGGTGTATCGACAATTGTGCAAGAAATATTACTGTACTTATTTTCAATCGATTATCAAATGAAATATTACTTGAAAAAATATTTTATCGCTCGTCAATGTCAATGTTTATTCGTATTGTTTATCTCGTAATTATATGACGGCGGGACAATTTCCCACGTTCATATAATTTTAGCGAGGATCTTCTAGAATGAGGGTATGTTTCATCTCTTTCTTTCCCATGCAAAACTATTGAGACAAGACGTCACGTTCTTTTGTTTTGTCCTCCCCTTACGGGGGTGGTATTCGGATCCTCTGCCTCTGACCACCCAGGGAGTCCTTCTTTATTCAAACTCGTTCTCTTATTGTAAATATCCGTGTTTTTACTTATGTTTTGTGTAATTTATGTTTATTATGTTACAATATTTTCAAGAAAATGTTTTTGTATATTTGGATACGTTTATTTATTTAAATTGTTTGTTAACATATTTTTTTGGCATTGAGGGGATCCTGAGGGGTGGGGACGACGTGTTGGCCTCTGTCCATACGTCCTACTCCCCCCTCCTTAATCTGCATAGAGTTTGTATTCCTTAGGAATATTTATAATAACTTTCCTCTATGCGCAGCTGACAGAGAGTCCCCCAGGACTCTATAACAGCTGCGGGTGGATGGTGGGTTTAAGGGTCTCCCCTCAATATAGAGACAAGACATTCGTTTTGGGACATTTTAGAAATTGGCCCGCACAGAGAAATATGTAGCGCGGATTTACGTAGGGCAATTTTTCTGTATGGCATTCGATATAATAATATATCAATAAAAATATGCGTATTAATAGGTACTTATATGTTTTAAAACTTTTTAAAATATTATTTACGTTCTTTACAATAGGTTAAAGGAACTTTTTTTTGAAAATTGGTAGCGAATTTTGGGGAGTCTTTGACCCAATGGACATAAGGCAAAGCCGCCACTGCACAGTGAATAAAAATCTTTCAGGAGAGGACAAACATTAAAACCGTACGGGCATATTTAAATCGGAGAGAACTATTTCTGTATTTCGAGACGCCTATGGTCAGAATATATTAACCCTTTAGGTGGCTTGTGCCTAGTGGGAAATGCACATACTCGGTCCACGGACGGCACATTCCGTGTGGCCGAATGCATCCGACATGCCTTGAGCTGCGGGGACGAGTCCCTGACAGCCTCACGTGTGCAGTGTGCAGTGTGCAGCGTGTAGTGTGCATTGTAGATATTATGCATAGACATCACCGATCATTAGACTCAACTAAACCTTACAAGCTGCACGAGAATGGATTGCCGAACAAATAGTATATTTAATTTCTTTGTAATGTCATTATTTTTCTCAAGATTTCGTTGCCCGTACAAAATCATTTAGTCAATAAAGCCCTTTTTGATTTTTTATTTCTAGAATTAATTACCATATTAAAAAATGAAGGAATGATCGCAATAAGCTATTTTATACGCGAATAAAACATCGAAGTCGACATTCGTCTTAAAAATGCTTTTTAAAGTTTAAATAAAAATCTGAAGTCCACTTTGTTTTAGTGCAAAAACATCAGTCGTCCCAGATATTAATTTATTTAAAAAATCAATATTTTTCATTAAAAGTTCTTTATAGGTTGAAATTATCTCATTTGGTCAAAAAGTTGTGATGTTTTGGAAGTCGCACAATCACAAAACCTTTTTTCTTGAACATTTTGTTTAATGTGACACCCGTAGTTTATCCTTTAAAATACAGATTATTATCCGTTTCGAACAAATACTTTTAATTTCTTAACTTATCAAAGCACAACAGAGGGAAATAAGAAAAAATTGCATTCAAATAATAGGTTTTAAATGTTGTTATTACTTTTTATTTACTCAATCCAATTACTATTTTTTTAGTGATGCTCATAATTTAGTATATTTGATTGAATAATCATTGATCAATAAATGAATGCATAACATCGTAACTGTATTTGATGAGGAACATCTTACTTTACCGTAAGTTTAAAGTTTTTGTTATGATTTTATTTTTAAAAGCCTATAATGTTTAAATGTTTCTAGATATCTACTCGTATATATTCAACATCAGTAGTATACTACATACAAACAGATACTACTGTACAAAGTACAAAATTATTTACATACTGTAAATAGTGGAAGGTTCACGAATAATAAATGTTAGAGACAGGTCTACCTGTCTGAAATAATTCAATAAATAGGACAATGGAGAGCAAATATAATTTATTGCACGAATCTTTCACCGTTCGGATACCCAATACAAAAGGTAGTAATGGTTTTAATACAATCGGACATAACGCAAACATTTTATCGCAAATAAGTTTCACAGTTTCATTGTCTTCCTAGGCATAGAAACCTCCATCTTATATCCTCAGTATAAGATCGCAGGTGGACAAGAAACTAGAACACAAAGAAAGTAGCGAGGAGACATAACCGAGCCAAGACAAGATTCTAGATATGTTTATATTTTATCGAAGTCTTAAAATCACCAAAGAATCATAATAGGGTTAATAAAAGTTTGTGGACAAAGCGACATTTTTAATTGGAAATGACACTCAAATATTTCTGGGCTCGGACGCGAATTGGTTTCCTACCTTCTGGTAGGAAACGAATTCGTAGGATCACCAACGACTTCATTTTTATAAAAATAATAAACTCACTTCAGCGGAAGAATTTCTTTTGATGATTTTTTTATCGTTGCTTTTGGATGGTAATCGAAATGAATGAGTATTTTGTGATTATGGACACCTGTACAAGTTTCATTTCTCTTGTTTTTGGAAGGGGGAGATCGCTTTAGTACACGGAATTATTTATATTTAGTTGCGATTCTCTGGCCGAGCAATTACCGTTTCCGAATTTCGTGATAAATTTCTCAGTTGTAAAAAAGCATTCACAGCGTTCTGTGCAGTAATATGCTGACACAATTATCAAAATAATTAATGTAAATGTACAATTATGTTACCGGGATAGAAAAAACATTCTACCCTGAGTATCGAATGTACTAAAAACAAAGATCGGAACTTTGGATGCAACTGGAACGCTATTCTGAATTTTCTTTACACTCTAGAGAGTGATTATTTTATGGATTTTTATTTTTTGAATGCGTTTACACTTTGCTTCATATCTGGCCACACTGATAAATAAATATGAACACGTGAAATCAAGCGTGATGATTATAATTTAGAACATTATTGAGACCTTAAGCATTACTTAAAACACTTCATCGGGTTGCATTGACCAAACTGGATTCGTTTTTTCCGTTTTTATATCATTTGACGTTTAATCACCAGTGTGGCCATTGTTTAAACCAAAGTGTCATCGCATTCAAAATATAAAACTCCTCAAATTAACGACTATACCCTAGGGTAGAGAAGATCGAAGGATAGCTGGTCATTAATTTCCCAGGAGTGAGGAACCAAAAAACAGACCCTGAATCTAAGACAAATGGATGAAGAAGAAGGAGATTTTGATTTAAACGTATTTTTATTGTTTTTTTCACACGTTTTCGTACAATTAAATGCTTTTTTTTACCGCGTATAAGAAAACATTTTTATATCCAATTTCCCGTGGAACTGAATTTCCTCATTGACTTTTAGAAAATCTAGTTTTCAGGTTTTTTAGGTTTTTTAATTTATTATGATAATTTCATATTGATTCGTAACCTAGTACCTTTGCACTGTGTATAAAATGCAGAGGCTGTGAAGTCACCGGTTACATTCCCAGCAAGACGAATAAAAAACTCAGATTCGATTATTGTTATTATGTTATTTTATGAGCAACGAATTTATTGACCGTTATTCCATCCTACTGTACCGGTGTGTAATGTAGGTTCGGAGCTGTTCAGATGTTCAAAGAACTTACTGAAAAAAGGAACAATCTTAAATTATATCTCCATACTCACAGTACACAATGTAAACTGGAAAGCAGTCGTGAGCTTCTCTGTGTGAGATAAAACAAACCATAATATTAAACGGATAAAAAATGTAAACCACGATTGTACAACAGTGTACACAATAATATTACAGTATGTGTTCACGTATTTTCTTTACTACAGATAGGTATTTCAACATGATATGCATTATAATTATGTTGATTTATTGTCAAATTACAACAGGGATGGAGAATACCTTAAATAAGGGAATATGGAGGTCTGGGCATTTAGAGGGCTTATGACCTGTCATTGACTGGTTTAAGTGGCCACTTTACACACTGTGTAACATTCACCCTTTTGCCTATGTTCGAACATCCATATTTCTTCAACTCTTCCATTTGCTGATTTTAGTGAAGTTAAAGAGCTTAAACCTTTATTGTAGTGAAGAGATTCATCTGGCGGAATTATTTCACATACTAGGCAACGCCTGAAAACAATTTTACAATTTTTAAACTTCTTCTTGGACCAGTTGGTTTCATTACAATATTTAAGTTTGTTCAAATGTTTGTAGACAAAAGACTGGATTTGACAGCCAATGACAGGTCATAAGCCCTGTAAATGCCTAGACCTCCATATTCCCTTATTAAAGGTATTCACCATCCCTATTGTAATTTGTTAATCTTATGACTCCCGAGGGGGTGATATCCAGTATTTTGTCTACAAACATTTGGACAAACTCAAATATTGTAATATTGATTTATGATATAAATAAATTTTAAAAACACCGAAACATATTATAAGACTTAATAATTACAAAATAACTAGGTTTACTTAGGAAAAAAATATTTTTATAACCTTTCACTAGAACTTTAAAAAATTCAAGACATGTTATAAAAAAACTTTTTTTTTAAAACCCGTAAAGATTATATAAGAAATATTAAAAGGTCTTGTCATGTTATGTCTCGTCCGGTTAATGTGGTCATCATGTGCTTTTTCAGGTTGATTTTAAATTTGTCTCCAGTGTAATTTTTCTAGTGGTAAAGTAAGTCATTGTAGTTTCAAGTCCATAGTATAGTGTTTTTGACTATCCTACATTTGTCGTTTATTTTTGAATGTAGTGTACATAAACCGAGGTACCCTGAAAAACTAAATCACTATTTGTCCTCAAATTAGTTAACAACTATAAACATGAATATAAATGTAAACATTACAATTAAACGTTCTAATTTTTATCGCGTGTATGAAAACATTATTTATTTCCAATGTATTCTAAAATTCAACATTAAGCACATGAAAAAAAATATGTTTTTTGCTTGCCGCACGTATTTTCTGAAAGAGAGACTAAATTAATAAATTAAAGATGTCGTGTGTATTTCCTGTGCTTTGCAATAAACTGTATTTTGGACAAGGGAATAGGGTTGTTTTTACGTTGATATATTTTTATAGTAAAGCATTTTATTTAATGCGCCGTATTATGAAAATGTGGGTATGGTTTTTTTAGTGAGGTGGAGCCTCACTTTCCTCATCTGAAAAATCGCCACTGTTTGAGCTTATCCGAATGTTTATAGACAGGCTGAATTTCACTCACTGGGAAGTTATTAGGATCTAAATTTATTGCAGCACATTTTTTAAAAGGGAATATGTAAGTCTCAGGCATTTAAAGAAGGAATTGGTAGAATAGTTAGTGTTACACGGTGTGTAAAGTGGCCATTTAATGGTTAACCGGTCATTGGCTGATGCCAAGGGCGAGGAAAATTTGTTACCCAAAAACATAAGATAAAAAAACACATTTTGACAAAAACGCCACAATTTTTTTTGTTTCCCATTTTGACAAAAACGTAACATTTTTTAAAACTTTTTCGGTGCAAGTGGTCCTAAATAATGCAAATGATATTATACAAAAAAAGTGAATTGTGTATAGGTAATGTTTAAGTGGGTGTGTGGGGTGATGAATTGTTGTATCAATTTTTAGAAATACTTATTGGATTTTCGTTAAAAGTAAAATTAAACAACCATTTTGATGATAACGAACAATTAAATTTTGTAGTGAAACTAGCGTTTAGATGTTCTTAACCATCAATATCTCGGTGTCCGGGTGGATGAAGAACACATTTATGTGTGTGAAATACAACCAGAATCCTGGACGAGCGTTTTTGGCATGATGTAAAATAAAAAGTGATAGGTTATAATAATAACACTCAGGTAAAAATCATGAAAACGGAAATCGAATGGCGATAAGTCCGCCTCTTAATGCAGTGGTTAGCGTATTCATCTACCATTTTGAGGTTCCGAGTTCAATTCCTGGGATGGTGGAAAAGAAATATTGATTTTAAAGGTAGTTTTACACTGCAGCATTAATATCATTGTTTCTGGAAGGTTCCTTAAGACTTATCACCTTACCATCATGTAACAGGTGCGTTTGGTGTTTCAATTCAGTGCCCTATGCACCACAGGATGGGCATAAGGGCATAATGATAATGATAACCCTCGACGTAATTAATTATATTCGTATTATTTAAAAGACAAATCCTCTCTCAGCAGGCGGAGAAAGATACGTATACTAGCGCCATCTATGTTATTTCATTAACAGCAAATTAATAATGAGGAAATTATAGCAACAAAAAAACGAAAAGAAGCCACGTAAAGTAATTACGGAGATTCTTTTTGCTTCGTAATTTTATTTTTCATTTTTTTTAATTTCTGTTATATATTTTTTTTGTAATACATCCAATGAGAATGATTTCTACCATCCATGTTTTAATAAAAAAATGCTACTTTGATTATTGAGCGAAGAGGTGAGGTTTCTAGAAGTTCATATCATTCTCACTCAAAAACTTTGCTTTATTTCTAAGTAATAATGTATATTTATTTATGACAACAGAGAAATTAAGTAGTAAATTTAGTTTTGGTAAACGTATAGTATATATTATAGTATTGTTGATTAAACCAACCGGTCCAAGAAGTATGAAAACTGAAAAATATTATCAGGCATTGCCTAGTATGTAAATTACCGCGAAACCGACCAATTTTTCCGTGGATGGATATTTTGCCCAAACAGTCTAATCTATGATCAACCTTTAAAAAAACATATTTCCATTTGATTTTGGTAAATTTTGTACCAAATCGGTAAATCGGTAAATTTGGTACCAATTTGGTACCAAATTTACCAAAATCAAATGGAAATATGTTTATTTAAAGGTTGATCATAGATTAGACTGTTTGGGCAAAATATCCATCCAGGGCAAAATTGGACGGTTTCGCGGTACCTAATTCAGTCAGATGAATCTCACTCACATCAATAAAGGTTTCACACAAGTCAACGGGTGGAAGAATTGAAAAATTTAGTTTAAACTTGGGCAGAATGGTGAATATTACAAAATCTGGCCAAAGTGGCCACTTAAAACAGCCAATGACAGGTATAAGCCTTGTTAATAATACCCAGATTACCAACAAGGGCAATAGCCTTTACAAAAATGTTATCCTTGCTTGTTGTAATTTGTATTGTATATCAAAATAATATCTGTTGTAATCTGAAGAGCAAATATTTATATTTAAAAAATATTAACATATTTTTGCAGGATTCGGCGGAACACCCTTCCTTCCATCCACCTTTACAACAATCAGGTATAAGTATGTATTAAAGTAATAAAAAGACCACACCTGAAAAATATGGTCCCATATATCATGGTATGTTATGTCTTATTGTCCTATGTTACGTATTATATTATATTTTTCAGAGACCATCAAACTTCAAGGGGGTTTCTCTGGTTTGATGGGTTAAAAAATCGATTTTTTATGAATAAATTGTTTCCTTAATATATCTATTCATTTTACCAACATATTCTAGATTAAAATTTAAAATATTTTTTTTAAAACAAAAAGTTGACTAAAAATACATGAAATTCGAAATTTTTTGTTCCGAAGTCTGTCAAAAATCCAATTTTCTTTCTATAATAGTCCATTCCGTGGATTATAAGCTTACAAATTAAAACACCGCCAATTTTTTTAGTTTTTAATAAGCAAATCAGCTGATTTTGTGGAGGAAGTGAGCGTCTATGTTTTCGAGGGAGGTGTCTTCAGAGCGCTATAACTTTGGTTCTAATGAATATTTTTAGCAAAAAAATTATATGTATACTCTTGAAACACTTATAAATAAATAATAAAAACTCTCAAGTTCTATCCCTTCATTGGTTCTCATAAAAAAATCCCAAAAAATGCTTAAAAATCCGACCATCAAACCAGAGAACTTAAGATTGGTTTTCTTCAAAATTTATAAAAAGTGACATATCATACTTAGCCATCTCTCCACTGATACATTATGTGAGAGGAAGGTAAATGGCAGAAAAGTGTTTAAATAAAAAAACAAATGGAATGCAACAACAAACGATTATATATTTTTTAACATATAAATTCATCTAATAAAATCACATTGTATCAACAGCATTATCTGGGTACACGGTTGTTTATAATTATATTATAATATATTTAGACTATGATACTTGTAAAAAATATGTAGCGAAATGTAAAACATTGTTATAAATATTTAAAACAAATTAAGGAACCTGACATAAATCTCAATTTTTTTTTTATTTAAAGTTAATTTTCAATTTCACATATGGTTAAATTGTAAGGGCTTGAGTGGCAAAGCCGTTAAAACAAAAATATTAAAATATAAATAGAAACCTCAAATAATATGTCCCTGTAAGTTTATGTATTTTTTAAGTTTTATTTTATATCAATAGTCTTCTTAAAAAGCTTTTAACTTATCGAACGCATATCTTTTAAAACAGCTGGAAGCGTCTTTTAATAACATATCATTTAGAATAGTTATAAAATATGATTGGATCATCGGGCGCATTACACGGGGACATTTGCAACAGTGAATCGACTGCCAATAAACCGATAAGCTGTACATCTTCATTGTTCCTTACTTTGTTTTAAAAATGAATGGTAACATTAATTACATATATGGTTTGCATTTACATACATATCGCGGGGTAATCACTACATCAGCACTTGTGAGTTACCCACTAAAAACACATCTTTTTATCCTCCTCTAAGAATACTACAAATAGATTAGTCATGGATTCAAATCATGATAATATGATTGAAATGAATCACAAATTTTCTATTAGCATTCGTGGAGGAAGATACAAATTGTATGTGTTATTAGTAGGTATTTAAAAAATGCTGATTTTGAAGTTAAGGTAAATTTAAGGGTAATTACCCCACGATATCAATAAATAAATATTAGTAAATAGTAAAAAAATATATGTATGTATTTTTATACATATGTAATTACAACAGCACACTAATCTTTGGATATTTTAATACTTAATCAGATCTGGTTATTGATAGCCACTGATTGTAGCCTATAAAGATATAATTTATAAAAATACCACTGTATAAATAAGCCAGTTATAATACTGGCACAATTCAATGGTACACTGTTTTATTATACATAGTACGTAGTTTCTTAGAGGTAAAACACAGTAGAATTATCTAGAATTATTAGCAGCAAAAACCTTTAAATAGACATCGATGTTAATATTAGAAAACAAAGAAAACAACCCTTTGTCACAGTAAAATTTAAGAGTAAAAATGGACCGCAGAGAAACCCCGTTGAAATTCAATTGGTCCGTAGGAGTAGTTGAAGTTAGTTTAGATAAATTGAAGATAAATTAAGAACATACAATTTTGTTTACATAATATGTTGTTGGTGTATGGTTCTAATTTGCTAGGAGTTTCCTGTTTATGTCAGGACATTTTTATTAATACACTTTTTGAAATAGACTATTTTGGTTAAAATAAAATATAGTATTATTATATATTAGGTGTATAATTTTGCTTCCGCCGTTTTCCTGTGGCTTTAGCAGAAAATAGTGGTTGAAATAAAAAGATCATACATGTTATGCAATAAACTTGGGCAACTGTAACATAGCCTCATAGAAACATTAATCGATTTGTGTCTTCATCATAAAATTATTCTTGATTGAAAATGCCAGTTTACGAGCCTAATTCTTGTCATTTGTGGGAGGTTTTAATTTTCTGCTTCAATATGAAGAAATATGCGGCTGAGGTTCATCAAATGTTCTCAAATACTTACGGTGAGGCCGCTATAAGTGAAAGAACATTTCGTGAGTGGTTTCAACGCTTCAAGAATGATGATTGTCACAATGAAAACCACCATAGCGGTGGAAGAGAGAAAATTTTCGAAGATGCCGAATTGGAAGCATTACTAGATGAAGACTCGTGTCAAAGTCAAGAAGAATTGGCACGATCATTGGGAGTGGCTTAGCAAGCAATTTCAAAACGCCTCAAACACAATTAATGCGTTTGAGCTGAACATTGAAACACAAATGACCACAATACAATGAGAGATACGATAGTGATTTTGCAGTATGACAATGACATACTAGGAAATGCTGAAATGGGAAGTCCTGCCCCACCCATTCGATTCCCCAGACGTTGCTCCCTCTAACTATTACTAAACGCCCTGGCTGACCAGTACTTCTGGTCTTACAAAGAACTAAAAAATTGGATCAATTAGTGGATCGCTTCAAAAGATGACCAGTTTTTTTTTATTTAACGCGGGATTCCTACTCTGCCCGAAAGATGGGAAAAAGTAGTGGCCAGCGACGGACAATTCTTTGAATCATAAATGTATAACCAGTTTTTTATAATAGGGCCTCAAATTTCAGAAAAAAAATAGCAGAAGCAAAGTTGTACGCCTAAAATATATTATTATTTTTTTATTTAAATCCTTTTTCGACACTTTTTCTCAAAGGATCCACTCATATAGACACATATGATTATCTTATTTTTGGGAATATTTCGCTGCCGACTGGTGCGTAGTTGACGGTTTGAAGTAAATCTTATTTGACTGGGACGCTTTATTGAAGACTGTTTTGTATAGGGGATACAATATCTCTTCCTACCATATAATTACTTCACGTAGGCTAAAGCCGTCTTTTTACTACTAATGACTATAGCCGTTATTTTCTAAATGAGAGAGATTTTGACGGCTATAGCCGGCATAGCATGACATAATATACATACATATTTTTAAAACTTTATTACAGTTTGAATATATTGTTACAATATATTAAAACTTTATATAAATTAGAAGCGCCTTTCCAAAAAAAATAGTGTTCTATAAAATTGTAAAGCAGGCTCTCTAAATCGGCCTATGTGAGAGCCTGCTATATGACCTCGTATTATTGTTGTGGAATGATACTAAAAATTCAAATACATATTGAATAATGTTTCAATAAAAGATTCCTATAGATTTTTAAAAGGAATAATTTCATCCACATCAATAAAGGTTTCAGCCCTTTTACTTAATACAAATCAATAGATAGAAAAAATAAACAAATGTTCAAACATGGGCAGAATTACAAATATTACAATGTGTAAAGTGGTCATGTAAATACACTAAGGACGAGTCATAAGTCCTGTAAAAGCCTAAACTCCCTTATTTAAATTTCAAACAAGATTCTACATCTCTGTTAATAAAATATATATTCACATTACAGCAAAACCAAGATCTGCACATCTAGAATTGTTTTAAAGCCCAAGGGTATTTCTAATGATCAACAAATAAGCATGCCTAATTTATATTTTCACCCACAAATTGCTTAGATTTAGACATTCTTGAAATAAAACAATTAATTCAAATATATATGATTGCAAAGATATATCTTTTATATATATTTTTTTTTGAAACACTACTTCTATAACTTTCAGATAAGATTACATAATATTTAAGTATTAAATACATTTTATAAAAAGCCCTGGGGTTTTATTAAAGTTTCTCCTAAAATATGTTATTATACTCGTATTATGGATTATATTATTTTAGCGCATTTTATTAAGGCCATTAACTAACAATTTTCATTGTTTTGATAATATTACCAAAAGCCATCACTTTATAATAATTTTAAGCCGTTTTAATAATACGTATTTCAGGGTTACAATTTCATAAAATTTTTAATTTATATTTTTAAAGGAAGAAATACTGTAGAGTAAAAAAAATATTTTTAAATCTATAATTTCAAATCCCGAGAAAACAATTCATGGCATTGGCCACGCCCCTAATATGTCACAATTCGGTAAAAATTTTAACTTTGTGACCACTTAAATTTAAATAGAACATTGTCATGAATCTTGATGTCACAATTGTCAAGGCCAAACATGTCGCATTTTTGAGGGAACATTTTTTTCAACAATTTTATTATAAAAGTTATATATGAAAACATTTCTCCATAATTCCATATTGATTTTGAAAATACAGTTAATTATTCTAAATCCATTTCATATATTTTTATCGGTATTCGTAGTATGTGATATTTCCCTATGGTTTTTTCCAACCACTAAAGAGGTAGCATGAAAATAATACCCCCCTTTAATGATTTTAGAATGTTTTACTATCTGCGATGATAGGAAAGAGGAATTACATTTAATTTATTTATGCATATAAAATTTCAACTCCTGTGTAAAATTTTGAGCATATTGTTGAAACTACATATATGTTGAGAGAAAAAAAGTTGTCGTTGTTATGTTTGATTGATATGAGACATAACATATCTACTAAAAACATTTAAGAGAAAATACATTCGATTTTTTTAAAAATGAAAAGTCTCTTTTCATGTTTCAATCACTCTTTGCAGCTTATTATTACAAAATATCTTAGACAAAATTTTGACAATGTTGTGGTGTTGCATGACAAACATTACAACATTATAATATTGAGAATATATTTTAGAGTACATTTAGCACAAGTATTGCAAAAAAATATTATATAAATTTGGCAAAATATTTCTTAGCTCTATGAAAATACATGAGCGTAACAAGGATATATATTATGCAGATAAAAGCACTTATTAATACTTTTTCTTTAATTACTACAATTGTTATTTGTTTATGATTTATATGCAATTGTCGCAACAAAAACTTTACAAATTAAACTACCAGTTTTGTAAATTCATCAAATAAAGATTTAAATATCACAAAACTATATTTTGAATACAATTTTTTTATTTATAGCCATTTTTTTAGTTGTCGAGTAAAGCTACTTTAAAAGATATAAAATTAAAATAAAACCAAAATAGTTAATCCTTTCTTAACTATGCAGAAACCTCTTTCATTAAAATCAAGTAAAATTAGATTAAATAATATATAATCTGTGAATATTTCGAGAAAAAAAAACTCATAATTGATAATGTAGAACACTGTAAATACCTTAAACTATATGAGTACCATATTAACCTAGGTGAGAAACGCTTAATTAGATCCAAAATGTCGGAAAACAGTGCAAACAACAAACTGCATAACAATCCAGAAAAATTACAAGATTTATACTATCCACCTTCAAACAAAAGATTAAAAAATCGATTATGAAAAAAAGCATAGCTGTATTAACAGCTATCCTTTTTTCAGGCTATAAACTCAACCCAAATACAGTAAAACTCCGTTTATCCGAACTCCATACCGGATTGCCAAATATCTAGACCGTTATCAGGAAATAAAAAATAAAAGAGAAGTTTTTCATTAAACTTCAATTGAGCAATTAATTTTTCTGGACATGTTAAAGTATGTTTTTTATGTGATTCCAATTCATTGTACTATTTCAAAAGGAAATAAACGCAATAAAATCATTAATGCGGATAGTTGGAGTAATACTGTATTTAAAAAATATCTTTTTGAAAATCTACACATTGAATGATATGTTAATTTTAAAAATTCTTTATCTTACTTTATGTTGCAAGAATGACATAATTTACTGATAATGTTTTGTATGAAGGTAAGACGAGAAACTTGATTTTCAAATCCAGCCCAGACTATGAAATATTGCTGAGAAAAAATACATTACAACAAAAACATGTTTATAAAATGTGCTAATAAAATAAAATCGGTAAAAACTTGACACATTTTAAATACACGCATACCTCATCATTCATAGATTAATTTGCCAACCATTAATTAACACAGAATAAATTTAACTTCTTTTTTAGAAAAACTAAGAGTTTTTTTATTTTTATTCTGATGTTTTTGTAGATATTTTTTGATCAAACTCCATAGTAAATCATTTCAACTTTTACCATCAGGTACAATTTTAAATTAAAATTTATCTTTAAGATATTTATATAAAAATTTTAGAGGTCTATTAAAAAATGGTGTATATAGTAATATTATTGTCTCAAAAGTGAGAGATATACAATAGACTTTGTGACTTCCAATAATAAAGATAATAACATTATGTAACAATAAAAACAGAACATTAACAAATATGTTCCATAACATTAAAGTAATACTGTTATTTCATTTAAAACATATATTTACCACAGCAAGGCAAATTGAAAGAAAAGTTTACTTGTACATAGTAGACATATCGAGCAATGATTGTCAAAACATCGTAACCGACAAAAATAATATTTTACGGGAGAGTATTTTTTCTTCTTATTTATTAGGGAATATTTGTAATTTGAGAATCAAGTTTTGTTCCAAATATTTATTTTATTGAAATCAAAAGTATAATTCATAATTAATTAAGAAAAAAATATTCTCCGATAAAACACTGTTTTTGTCAGTTACGATGTTTGGGCGATCATGACTCAAAATCAAATTTAGAACAAATGAAATTAATTTAAATTTTTTGAAACACATACAACCATATCAACTCACTACATTTATTTGAGCTTTAAAAGTAAAAATATAATATTAGATACTAGACTTCATTTTCGTAGTTTTCAATTTCAGAAAAATGTTTTAAAAATAGAATATTTAACCACTTTGCCCTTGCCCAACCTTAATGGTGTTTAAACTACAGATTAAAGGGTGTATGAAGGATAAATGACAAACCCATTAATGGGAAAAGACATTACATATTAAGTTCAACTAACTGATTATAAAACACTTAGGCTATGGTTTCCTAAGAGAGCAATGTCATCATCAAGTGACCGTCATGTAGCAGTGGAGGATGTCATTAACACGTCTGTACAAACCAGATACCGCTGATTTGTTAGATAGCGTTGATTGTAAGCAGAACGTCAAATAGCAATGGCGCCATTTGCAGAACGAAGCTGCAAATATTTTTTCCCTGAAAATGCGCGCAAACATATTTTGGACTATCAAAAATGACAATTTTTTTATTGATTAGTTGATTTTTAAACATATCACTCTACCCTAAATGATAGTTTTCGACTTCCGATGAATCCTTATCTTCCAAATATACCTACTCATAATGCTACTAGATTGCCCATTTTCTGTGGCAGAACATGTTTTATAAAAAATATATAGTTTATCAGTTAATAAAATTAGTTGATCACGGCCACTAGATAACGGGCACTGCTACCTATAAGTTGACATCTGTGGTCACCCGTTTTGTTATGCCCGCTGCATCACGGCATATCATGTCTACTAGATATCGGCATCGCTTTCTTAGGAAACCCATAGCTTTACGGTCTACTTACTGCTAATTGATATAAGAACTGTGACATAAGAAATTGACAAAGTGATGTGATGGAACTCTTTGAATTAAAGGATATATCATGATTAACACTATCTGTCAGATAACAGTGAAAATTAATTCTAGAACTTAATACCTATCATCTTATTTGTCAGATTTCTCACTGCGATAGTTTAAACATATCGAGAAAAATAATTTTAAAGCGATAGTAAAATCTACTTCACATAAATCTGACATCAGTTCAACAGCCAAGAAAAAATACATAAATATTTATTTACCTAACTAAGAAATATAATAAATCACAATTGCTTTAACAACTAAGTTGAAGTTACACAAAACATATGTAAAACTATCACAATCATATATAGGACCTTTTGGTTATGGAATAATCTATCATCAGTAGGAGTTTGTGCATTATTTTAAACTTAAAATATATTTAAAAAGCTATAATTCAAACATCTTTGGATAAATAAGTTTGTATCTGTAAATAGTATACGTTAGAATAAATTAAGGTATCAAATTTGTATGTGCCAGTGTTTGTATGTAAGAGGGTATTACTACCACGAAAACAAGAGGCTAACTAGTAAAACAGCAAATTGTCAAATATATTAATAATGCAGGCATTTTCTCTAAAAACTTAGGTGTAAATTATGTTGTTGGCACATATAAATTTGGTTCCAGTTATTATTTCATGGTAATATTTCAACAATTATTTAAAATACATCTCTGACATGTTTATAAAAACTATGGGATTTAAAATTCTGTCCGAGTAACTCGACAGATTTAAATAAACCTCTTTCAAATATTTAAAAGAGACTTGCGATTTTGTAACTCATTTTGTTCAGTTAAATGGTTTTATTTACGGAAGTTAAATCCGTACCAGAGGTGAGTCAGAAATATAATTTATAATTTGTAAAACTAGCGTCCAAGTCTAAACAAAATTGTAAAGAAGTGGAGAATCGTGGAAATGATGGGCGGAATTAATATGCGCAATAAGTCGCCCTTCGAGCAGGTGACGTCCGTACGTGACAGCTTCCGCCGAATCCTTAGCCAATCCTATACTGCATATCCAGTGCACCAAACACGAGCCACGAAATACGCCATGGTAGGTCTTCATGCGCCATCTTAACATATCAAAGAAATTACTTTAATATCAAAGATACAAGAAACATTAAAAAAATTAGTCATTCAATAGATGGAATACAAGAAATTAGGAAGCCCCTGTAGTGTGAAGGCTGAGACGCTTGTCTCACGCATGGAAGTACTGAGTTCCATTCCCAGTGAGATAACAATAATTAATTGCGAGTTTTCAACGGTCTGGATGTGTCACCACTATGATTAGGCATCCTTTAGCCTGTTGTGGGAAAAAAAAACTCTATGATAAGTTCCAATGAAAATAATATACAAACATAGTTTGATAAAATACTTACAAAATGCAACAAAACACATTTATTAGCAAAAGTTGTAAGCTTAAATATGAATGACTCATTTCTCAAAGGTTTATAAGTTTTCGCAATAATATAATCATATTGAAAAATGTGAATATATATTATAAAGATTCAATTTAAGGGGCTCTGAGCACACATTTATACTGTTTCACAAGTTTAAATAAATTTAAATGACAAGACACTTACAAATAATGTTAATAAAATACATAAGACACGACAGAAATAAAAATTTAAGGCTTTTTGTAGATATTGTATGCTCCAACTAGGGAGCGGGCATGGAATGACGATGAAAGTAATTTGGTCAATGAAACACCTCTATAAGTTGTTTTAGTATCAAATATCTGTTATATACATTATTTTCTTGCTTCCTGATTAAAATCTCTGTGCGACCGTCTAAGTTAAACATTACGTAAACACATCATTACGTATTTAAAAATGTTATTACTTCGTAGAAATGTCAAGATGGTACATATGTATATTGATTTTATAAACATTCAATGTAATGATACCTTGTGTCTTTGGCAATGGCGGCTTTGCATTTTTCTAAATGATGGGTGATGAATTGTTCGCAAACATGCTTTGTTTCAAATGACAACTGATCCACAGGAGTCAATGTCAAAATATCAGCTCCATACCTAAACAAAAAGTGAAGTGTGAGAATTACCATAGAATCAAAATACATGCCTCTAATATAATAAAATATTATATATTATTATTTACCAAACACGTCTCCAGAACTTAGTCAGAGGTACAATAAGTTCTTGTGGATCTATGCCAAATGCTGCCCAAAGGATTAAACTTTGTCCATAATTTAAAATGATGTCCAAAAATCGGAGTTCTACGTAGATTCCAGACATTTCATCCAGAAGTAAACTCCATGTAGTGTAACCCAGACCCTGAAATATTCCAAAGCGTTTAACTTCATGTTGCTGTATAAAGTTTTATGGTTTTGTTCATTTTTATACGATTGGTCACAATAAATTAAATTGAGTGAATGATATACAATATTTTAAAATAAGCGCAGAATATTTTATGATTGCTTGATTTAAAAATGTAAGGATGAGATTATGATAATGCAGATGCATTTTTGCTAGTAAAAGGAGTCCCAAACTTTGAAGAAAAAGAAGAAATGGGCCCGGTGTCAGTGCAAGAAGGTCGGCATTTATTGATCATTTATTTACTTGCTATCCTTTGTTCTTTAACATATTTCACCTTATCAAATTTAAAAGTAAAAAAATCCAATTTTGATTCTTCAAAATAATTTATAAAAAAAACTCATCTGCTAAAAATTTACATGATTCTGGCTTACGATCTAACTGCTCGTTGGCTTTATGACACAGTTACACTGACACCTTTGTGAATGCGAATATTCACAAACTAATATTTCAACTATTTTCTTATAGACGATCGAGATTTTAACTGAAAAATGTAATAGCATTTTTTTAAACAAATCTAAATATGTACATATATTGTTGGCGATACTGTAATATGGCAAAACTATAAATTGGAGAACCTAAAAACTGTTCTGTTAATATAAATATTACGTAGGGGTTTCTTTTTATTTTTTTTATGATTTCAACCATCCATATAAATAGTTTTATGAAGGCTGGGATTTTTAGAAGATCCAAATAGGAATAGCAGCCCCCGAAAAGTTCACACCATTCTCACACTTATGGTTTTACTCAATCAAAAACACCGCTGGAGTATTAGAGTAACTATGATAGTTCGGAGTTCAAATAGCAATAATTTAAGACTAACAGCTCTTAGTCCCTAAGACAAATTTATGCAGTAAAAACATTTTTGTAAAACATGAGGTTATGCGAAATTGCAACATCACAGACGATATGAAACATTGGCATCGCTTTAAAGAGTAAAAATAAAAATGAAAAAACTAAAAGACAGAAAACATGGTTTTATGACATGTTTTTAAACTACATACTAGGCTTTCCTGGAAATTCTGTTTTTCGGGTTGTGACTTTATCGGATGTGCGATATTATAGTTTTTTTTTTTTTCTGAATAGGTATTTGATATTTGCAAATGAATGAGTGAAGCACATTAAAATTTCACCATTATCATCGTTTCCCATCTGCACCCAATGGTGCATAGGGTGCTGTATTGGTACTCCAACCGCAGTGTATCAGAGATCATTTATAATTTACAAGGAAAAATAGTTGCTCTTACGCTTTAGGAACTGGGTCCAAGGGCTATAAAATGCAATTAAAAACTGTGCATTACATCAATATTTCACATAGTTTTTTTAGGCAGCATGGCAGCATTTAATGGCAGCAAAATGTACTCACCAGTACACCATGAGGTGAATTAATTTCCATGTTTATTTTTATTTTTAGATTGTATTTTAGACTGAGAGTAGCCATCGAGTCAAAAATACACCTCCGGTTCTAGGTTTATTTCACACTACAAAAATGTATTCTTTATTCTATCCAGAAACAGGATTCTTTTAGTATAAAGTTATTTTAATCCTCTATCTCACAGTATAAATTACACAAAGATACAGTGAGAAACAATGGAGACTAGTTAAGCATTTCCATGAGGGTTTTACCATTGTGGATTTGTATATACACCCGAACCTCTTTTCAAACAGTTTTAAAATACCACACAACAATAAAATTAAACATTAATTTAATAATGTTATATAATGATATTATTTGTTTTTGGCAATCCCTATATTGTTCTTTTACTTACTGAAGGGTGATAGAGTGTAATATTTGTTACAATTTTTTTAAAGTATTTTTTTGCCGTGTTCTATTTTTTAATAAAATAAAAATAAAGTGTAAAGAGGTTCTGGTGTACCTGCTTTTTGCCTTTATTTTGTTCATGTTCTTAAGTTTCTTTCTTAATATTTGCGTTTTTTGAAAATATTTAGCTTTTCTTCTTATTTAATTATTATTTTATATTCTTTATGATTCTTGTAACTCGCATACTGTGGACAGTTGTATAAATGTACGAAACTCCGGTTTCCGGGCAGTATTAGACATCAAGGGCGGAGTAATTACAAAACTTTAAAAAATCACAGAAATGATAATATGTTTTTAAAAATTTGATTTAGTTTTGATAGTATATTAATAAATAAAATAAAAAGCACCGAACTTCCTCATTACTGGTCCAGTTATATTATGTTCTGTATGTGTCTGTGAGTGTCGCTAGTAATTTGTTAGGGTCCCAAAAATAAATAGATAGTTGTTACCAAGAACATAGAGGCTGTGTAAGCGACGATTACGACGGTGTGTCTCATAAGCTGGCCTCCTCGACCTTCCGACTGTTCTGGGGGGGTGAGGCCTAGGGCCCCCGCGTCCCTCTCCCGACTCTCGAGGTAGGGGCAGGGCTGGGCCGACCCAGGGGCACAAGAGAGGCTACTATTGCCAGGAGGACACTGGCAGTCACTGAGAAAAGAAAGATTATAAACCTTCAAATTAGGAATCTCACATAAAACCTATTTTTATTATTCAAAAAGCAGATCAAATATGTATATATATATTTAAAGTATAAATTATTTGAAGAGTCAACAATATTTTGAGTTTCTCCAAATGATTGCAGCGAAAGACTGGATTTCACTTGGTAAGGAGTTAAAAAGAGTTACATATCACAACAGAGATAGAGAACATTTTCTTTCGCCTTTTGCCACATCAGCTCCTAGGTGGAGCATGTGAAGGCCACCAAACGACTAAAGGAGACCCTATAGCTAGCTAGCTTTCTTGCCTCCTCTCACGTCAATCCTACGTTCCTTAATTCTGCTGAATAAAGCCGAAGATCATCATCAACGGCCTTTCAGGGTGGCCGTCAAAAGCTGTTAATGCACTTTTGATGGCCTTTTAAAACAACCAACCACGGTTTCTATAAATTTCAAAATTAGTTAATGAAGCAATTTTAACGGCTTTTAAAATCAACGAGCCTGGCTTCTATTAATTTCAAGATTAGTCCATGAAGCACTTTTAACACCTTTTTATTTGAAAGGTGAAATTGTTTTGCGCAAGAACGATGGAGGTTTGCGACATAGATAGTAACGGGATCTGGTCGCGGCCATGGAATCACTTGACAGTACTTAAGTAAACTCTTGTGTGCAACATAGGTCTGAAACGCAATGAAAGGCAATGTTACAATGCGACCGGTAAATTTCGTTTAGTCAAACATAGGTCTGGCCCAGTTCAGGGACTTCAAGGACTGTTCGGGCTTGCGAGATGAGCTTCAACACGTCCGAGTTGCGAAGGGCGTGCGTGCACAGTTAGATCTTTATTGGCTACAATTTAACGCTGGTGCAGGGCTGTCACAAAGTTAATCCAACATTTCAGAGATGTCCACATTTTATCAAAGGAATGGCGAGAATTATTTCTAGACAAAGAGTTGAATAACTGACATTTCATTTTAACCGAAGACTAGAGTTCCAGAAAATACTGATTATTAATAACTTTAAGTTCCTACAGCGTAAATTGAAGAACTGTTACATATAAGTTATATGTGTAACATAACAATGAAGCAATAAGTGCTAAAATAAACTAATTTACTCTTTAAATTCATGTCTTTTATTTCTTTGTGTATTTTATTTAACATTTATTTTAGCAAACTCGTCAAGTTTAGCAATGAAAATGCCTAATTTTGGGCGTTTTGAAGTGACTTCTAAATTAGTACAATAAGCTTCGGTTTCGGCCGAAACTAGAACAGAACCGAAATTTGGTTTCGGATGAAAATCTTGTTTCGTCGGTCTCTAGTTAAAATAGAACATTTTAGAGAAGAAAATATGTATGTCTAGACGTTTACAGGGCATATGACCTGTAAGCAGCCACTTTACGCACTGTGTAAATTCACCATTTTGCCTATGTTTAAACATCTATATTTCTTCAATTCTTGTTATCCAATAAGGATTTCGGCTCTTTAAATTCACAAAAATCAACAGATAGAAGAGTTTAAAAAATATAGATGCTCAAACATAGACAAGATGGTGAATGTTACACAGTGCGTAAAGTGGACACTTTAACCAGCCAAGGACTTCTCTAAAATATTCTCCACCTCTGTTGTCATGTTTATTTAAACACAGAGATACATAAAAAAATTGAATAAGAGTATATTTTTTTTAGAGAGCTACACAATTAAATTTTTTTACTTTACAACAATAATAGTACATACTTTTTTACAGGTGAAGCCAAATCCTCAATATCCACAGTTCTGGAAGTACCGGGAATAGGAAGGCCAGCATTCTCACAGTTAGCACTTCCTCCACAACAGTTACCTTTTGTCGGCGTTCCGCTTATAGTGCCGTATGTAGCTGCTGAAGAATAAAACATGCAATGTAAAAGATAAAAACTACTTTAGGCTAATGTATGCTTAACAAAATAGATTTATATTTCATTCATTCCTTAAATTTTATTTTATTTAGAGAAAATATGTTTAATTTTATTTGATTATAAAGTCAAAGTAGTTATTTCTTTATTAATGTTTTTCTCAAGTAACAATATTTTTTCTAGACCTCATTAGGTAACCTGCATCGAGGCATTTATTTATTTAAAAAAATATTTTATGTAGCTATCTAGTAAAAATAGGTCCAATGTATGATTAAGCAATTCAAAATAATAGTGACAAAAAAAATACAAAAAATGTTTTATTTATCAACCTTAAATATCAAGAACACATTGCATCTAATAACTTTTATATCTCTGTATGTATAATAAATACTTGATTAAGATTTTCGGTATTCTTTTGTTAAACACTTACATATCCATTCAAATATTTTATTATTAAATAATAAATACTTGTTGGGCACAGAAAAAGCATTTCATCAGAAATTGGAGATAAATCACCTATACAATCAAAAGCTTACCGATGTGTCGCATTGCTGCGGCGATGCTGAATACAAAGTAAAAAAATACCGAATAGATGATTGTCTCAAACACTCACTACATCTCACTCTCGATGCTAAAGATATACTCGTGAGTGAGAGACAATTTCACGCGTGAAGCAGGCCAGCTTGTAACACTGCCACAAAAAGCTCTCTTGCTCTCGGAGCTAAGGGTAAACTATTTACGATATTAACAAAATGACTGAGATAGGACAATAATTAATTGAGTAGACAGGCGCCGTGGCGCTGTTGGTTAGACGGTCAACTGTGAAACTGGCGTCGCAGGTTCAATTCTCGCCAGTTGCAAGAAAAAATCCAAGAAAGATTATTTCTCAATTGGTCTGGGTGTTGTGGTGTATAATTCATCAATTATTTTCATATCCTTTTTTTCCTACCTGCTGACAAGCCTCTAAAATAGAGGCTTAGCGGGTTATTCTTTTTTTTTTAAATTTATTAAAGTAGTATATTTCGATAAATAAATTTAATAATGATGGGGACATTTGAAAACAGTTATAAGAAAACATATCAAAAAGCCTTTATTTTAAGGTTTTGAATATTATCATCTAACTGGACATAACCTGTGTTTGAATCTATCCATTTGTGAGATTATTTTAGCAAAAATTTTGGTTATTTTTAATTATAACAGACAATTATTTTCAAAGGATAGAAGCAGATTTTCATTCAGATTTTTTGATCATGATATGCAGCAATCCATCTTATTATATCTAGTTTTGGTTACTGTTTTCTGTCCATTCAAGGGTTTGTGAAATCTATTAGACTCTGCAATACAAATATAACGACAGACAGCTATTTAACTTAATGTAATTTATTTTTGGCGAAAATAATAGAAAGAAGGATACTCCATGGTAAAATAAAATCTATACACACCACTTCCATTGTTTATTGATCCAGTGATGTTGGGTGTCTTAGAAACTTCTTCAATATTTTCAATCAAACTTGTTGTCTCATTTTCACAAGGATTAATTAATTCTTCTTCACGTCCTGATACTTCGGCAGATAGAGACAAGTACCTTGCATTGCGTTTCCAATACCGAACATATAAAACAAGGCTGATAATTGACACTGAAAAATTGACATAATATCTAATTTGCACATTTGTTGAGTATGAATTTATTAATTTTTATTTTACTGCCAAGTTTTTGTAACTACATATATATAAAGTTGATTGGCTCCCACTAATGCTACACTCAGTAGACAAAAATATAAATTAATGAATAAATAATTAAATTGACAGGATGAATTAATTTGTATGATGATTTTCATTCCAAATAACACTTCTACTTCCTGTTGAAGTTTAAAATTGAATACTGGAATTATGTTTTCTTCAAACAAAAACCCTAAATATTAATGGTTAATTCATGGGGTAATTACTACAACTAGGTAACTTCAAAATCAGCAATTTTGAATTACCCATTATAAACACATACATATTTGTATCTTCCTCCATGAATGCTACAATTAGGCAAGTTGTGATTCATAAAAATCATAATATGACGATTTGAATGCATTATGTACTTGTCTTTTTGTAGCATTCATGGAGGATATTAAACTAATGTGTTTTTAATAAGTAATTCATAAAAACAGATTTTAAAGTTACCTAGTTGTAAAAATAATTGATTTCATTTAAGTAAAGTGAGCTTTTTTTTATACAAAAAGAAAAATGACAATTATAATATAGAAATCAATCAAATACCTGATAGACAAACAGCCAACCAAATTACTCCGACAGCATTCATAGCACTACCCTCGTTCAAATCTCCCGATGAATATTTTATAATAATCATAATTGAAATTATTACTAAAGGTATGCCCCATCCAGCAATACAAAGCCACGGGAAAATCTTCACCACAAAACATGGACCGCGGCACTAGAAAAATATTTTGAAAATTATTATAAATTCTTCAAATGTATAAAGGCGGATGCAAAGCCTAATTCATTTAGTACTTACTTGTAGAAAGACTAGAACCATAGCCAAAATAGCAGTCCAAGAGCGGCTGGCCATTATTCCAAAATATTTAACAGCTTCGAAAGATATTTTTGCCAAGGGAAGTGCATTTTTAGGCGTCAAACCACCCCAAATTATTCCAATAGCCATTATTAGCTAGGCAAAAAAATATGTTAGGATTGTTTGTGAAAAAAAAAGATAAGAAAAATACTACAAATGATAAATAACCTTAAGTATTGTATTTTAACCCATAGCTATTTCACCTTTACGAATTTAAATTTACCTTAAGGATTTTAGAAGATACATAATTGTCAGTTTTATTAAAAATACAAGTTTACATTTTAAAATTGATTCAAATACTTTGATTTTAGAGCCATTTTTAAATACAATAACTGTGCTACAAAATAAGAATCAATTTGAGATAGATAGATAAATATTTAAAGACCTTTGCTTATGTGGGTGTAAAATAAAGTTTTCATATAAAACATTTAAGTGTGCACATTTAAACAAGCAAAAGGTTCACCGACAGGCACTAACACATTAACATAGGCCATTGAATATTTAAACGCAGTGTACTAACATACTTCTTCAAACACTTTTTAAAGAGAAAGATAATAATCCATATTTCTATTCTACAGTTTAGTTCATTTGTAAACTAAAATTTTAATTTTAAAATCCAACCTGTGTAACAGCCAAACAAAACGTAATTCTATGAGGCATTCGGTTGTACTTTTTCGTTATTATGAAGAAGATTATCATCCATAGAGATGCAACAGTTGCCACGATTGAAACATCAAAACCAAAGGCTGACAGTTGGGGGGCGTAGTCCTTTGTAATGGTGACCATGTGTGCTGATATAAACATCAGAGGGGCAGATATAAATGTACACGCTACCATACATGAAGCAATCTAAAATGAGAATATATTTAGTTTAAATTTAACAAAAATATTTTGAATACAGTAAAACCTCATTTTTACATTTTCTTGCTTTTTACGCTGAAATAGTCCCATTTTTATTCATACATTCTCATACAAATATTCCCCCCAAAAAATGCATATTTAATTTTTAACTACCCTGGTTTTACATTTTAAAATTGAAATAAATGTGACAAAAAAGGTGAAATTAGATTGGCATAAAAACTGCACGCCGCGCGTTCCTTACAGTAGAAAAAGGCAGGTAAACAACAAATAAAGGGTATGCCAACTGTCTCAAACTGAATTTTGTTAGACATAAAAAATATGCACATAACATTTCATCAGCATTGACAAGATAAAATATCCTTATTGTGATAAAACAATATAATTTTATATTGATAAAATAATATTTTTATTTACCAGATCAACATCCAAGGAATACTGCGTGGCAAAAACGAAAACAGCGGGAGCGGAAGGAAATGTTCCATAAAGAAAACCATACGTAGATAGATCTTGTGTGTCAGTTGTATTGACTCCAGCATGTAAAAGACTTACAGTTTCTCGCATTATTATAGGCAAAACCATTCTGCAAATAATATAAAAATTAGATTCCCTAACTTCATTATAAAATAAATATTACGTTCCATGTGTAAAGTGTAACTTACAATTTTACAATAATGAGGACAACCGGTAGTAATAAAGCTGGTCCTCTTAATCTGTGAACTTTTCCTACCATACGCAAGCCAAGCAAAAATAGTGCAGTCCCAGAAAAAGCAGAACCTAATACCTAAATAATACAAATTAATTACAAAGTAAATATATATTTATAAAACGGTGTGTGCAAAACTACAAAACCAAAGTAAAAACTTCCGTGGCAATTGCAAACAATTTAAAGTAATATATACATAAACAGTGACATAAACAGTTTTATGGATGTTATTACATGAACTGTGTTTTGACTGGGTTTGTGTTACATTCACTCAACTAAACTCGGCTTCCCCGAATATGTATACTCTAATGAATGCTTCATCTTGAAGCATAGCAGATCAGACCTGGAAAATTTGTGTATGCGGTGCGCCTAAAGAAGTTTTCACTTTTAAAAAAAGATGATATTAATTAAAATGACGTGCATCAAAATACCTTTAGTATTCCAGATAGAAACTGGGGTAACGTGTGTTTAAAGATGGCGTTTCCAACTATACCGAGTGTTGTCATAAAAACAATTGGGTTCGTAGCTATTCCTTTAACAACTTTATATGCCATTCTGATGTTAGAATGCGGAGGTTTGGGAGTTAAGTCTGATTGGATTGCAGCAGTGATTTCTCTCTCTTTTCCAATCTCCATCATCACAAAGGCGATTGGATTCAAAATAGCGAGGGATATTGGAGCCATAAGGTAAAGATAAGCGGCATACTCTGGATGAGTTTGCTGATAAACAGCAACAACTGGGGAAAAATAATATTAATTAAGACATGTAATGTTGTTAACTAATCAATAAAGTTCAAAACAAATGGCAGATGTCTTTTAACATAAATAGATATGAAGATTGTAAACATAAAAAATTGTAAATAGATACATACCGATGTTACAATTAGGTAACCAAATGATAATTACATAAACATATTTTATACATCAGAAAGTAAGGAACCGCAGTAAACTCAAATTAATATTATTAACAAAGCAGGCTTGTAAGTGATAACTAGAAGCATTTAAAATAATAAGGATATAAATACATAAATATTTAATCGAGATTTTATTACTTGGCTTGAGTTTTAATATGAAATTCTTTATCGGTTGCTTGATTTGTGTTTCAGGCGCCAGTTCAGGCATTGAATATTGCAGTGAAAAATCACCTTCACGGAACTATATTCTTCATTCAAAAATACCAAAACATTGTTTACCTATAGGATATCCAATCGCAAAATCATTACTCTGTGTGCAGAATATTGCCAGGAGACCAGCTCTTCCCACATTCATGGGTCTGGCTACAATAAGGCACACAATGATGACCATCAGAAACACAACGGCTTTGGCCACCAACATGGCCAGTAGAAACCACCAGTTAACAATTCCAAAGTTTAGCTCGGCCAGGGACAGGAAAATCAGCGACGGTAGCGCAAAGTTACCGACAAATGTTCCCAGGCCTTTGGCTTCGGTTTGCGAAATAATATTGAATCGACCTGCAACATATCTAAAAGAAAAAAATATTACGATGATTATACATATCGATCGTTCAGTAAACAAGTTCGAAAAAATTAGATTTAAGTTGCAGAATTATGTAAAATTTTCTTCTCTATCTGATTCATTACTCGAGTAATTGGAAATTGATGGCAGAAAAATCTGATGCCAAAAAACTTATACAGAATCCAAACGTTTATGTAAGTTTAATACCGCCGAAAAACTAAAAACTGAAGAAGGACAAAAAAACATTGCGATTTTAAATATACAAATAAATGCAGTTTATTTTGGGTTGTTGATTTATACAAGAAAATCTACTTTTGATATCGTATTGTTAAATTGGCAATTACGCATGGCGTATTCGCTGTATTGCTTTTACGGAAATTAAGTACATCTAATCCACTGTATTGGATTTAGGGATATACGCGTGTTTCTTTAGTGGAGATGAATCGATGGATTGAGATGGCATTAATTTTTTTTTAATGCAAGCAGTCTGTTGGTCAATTTCAAAATTTAAATACACCAATCAATGCAGATGGTCCCATTCAACTGAAAATGTAAAAAAAAAATATTTTGAAATGTTCCGCTCATACGCTCATAGAACTTGCATAGACGAAATGGTGATTTGAAATGTTGAAATTCTAAATAGTGATCAGTTCAGTTCAGTTCAGTTCATTGACGAAAATCGGCATTTATTATAGTAAATAATACAATATGTTCTGTTTGCATAACAATGAAAAAGATACAATTAAGTGAATTTAAATGTAATACAATTATGTAAAATTAAATTATAAGCAAACATGTTAGACACTGTCTATCCTCATTAGGTATAGTAAACACCTGGAATTAATGGTTGTCAAACATTATTAAGTTTGATGCATCTTAAAATTTGATAACAATATGTGACCCAGTATGTTTGTTCTGGGTTATGTGGTAATTGTTTGAATAAATACGTACATACATGTCGTGAATAACAACTTAATGAAATAAAAAAACATGAAGATCTAGGGAGAAAACAATGAATCAATAAAAAAATATTACAAAAACATTATTTAAGAACTTATGTAATCATGTATATTGTGAAATAAATATGGTAGGTACTAAATATTTTTTTAGAACTAATACATTTTAAGGGTGCGACCTATTTATTTATTTATACAAACACATATATTATAAAAAAATAACAACGCATCCCTAACTCTATGAGGCCAAGAAGAGCCCTGTGTTGAGTTGGGATACAACATAATGAAAAGTGGAAGCGTACATATTATTAAAAATTACCAAAAATAAAATTATTAAACATACATATATTGAATTTAATAATGAAAAATGAATACTGGTATAGTTTACTGTCCGCCTCAAGGTCAAGTGGTTAGCCCTTTTGCCTATCAAGCAAGAGGTCTCATTAACAGTTCAAGACATGGTTAATATGAAATATCAATTAAAAACGGTGTTTTTATATTAGACTATTTTAAAGTCCCTGGACTGGCACCTGAAGCGTAAAATTGATCATCTAACCTTCATGTAACAAAAATGAGATATTGGTATGTTATGGATGTTTAGTGTGTTAAGTGATCAACAAATTTAGTCAATGATAGGTCATAAATACTGTAAACGCCTAGAGTGTCTTCATCTCAGTTGAAAGATTTGTATATATTTGATATAAGTAAATTATGCTTTTGGTATAAAAAATAAATAAAGCGGAATTGGAATCTTGTAAATAAGATAATTTCCTGTTTTTAAAATTAATTAAGTTCAAATATTTTTTTATAGTGAATTGGAAAGTTTTTATTAATTTCTGTCTAACAAATCTACTCAACTTTAGGGAGAAACATTTATCATAATTTACTTTTGAAACTTGGGGAAAAAGTATGTTAAGTATGGAAAAAAAATACAATGCTTATTAGTATTAAAAACTGTACATCCAAACTTAAATATTTCTAAGAAAATTATTAAACTCGTCACAGTTTATTTATTCATTTATGCTTTATTTAGTTAGTTTATAACATCTTACGAACTAATTAATAACATTCAAAAAAATTATCTAAATTTCTCAAGACCATATTTTTTCAAATGAGTTTTTAATATTTCAATGCTTTCTATTTCTTTAGATAACTCCATTGTACAGCTTCAATCTCTTGTTTGGTTTGTTCAAAAAAGATTAAACTCTCATAATAAAATATTAATTACAGTACTTCAATGTTTGTATTTTTCGAAGTACTTCCTCTTGCTTGATTATACCAATATAGCAACATGTGTATAACACAGCTCTCATATTTTCTTCCATTCCTTGTATGCTCCCGAAACGTTTTTGGTGTAATGGCTCGTAACTGTGTAAGCGATTTTACTTTAATTTCTTCTACACTTTGAAAATGAAAACTTTTCAAGATGATTTTTAGTTTGAGTAATGGGAAAATGTCAGCTGGAGCCACATCTGGAGAGTACAGAGGTCAGGAAAGGAGAAATATGTGACGGAAGCGACTTGATCTTTAGCTGAAGAAGAGCTAAATGTTGACAGCATGACAACACTTAAAATGGCAAATCCCTCGCTTCTGCTCGTATGGCAAGTTTTGGCCAATAACAGACCATGGAAGAAACAATAGGAACGGTGCATAGTAGGCAAGGGGGAGTTCTTCGAAAGTCATAAGGAATTTTTAAGATGGGTAACATCATACATGATAGATGTAATGAAGGCAATAAAGGTATCCATGATAGTAAGACACCAAATGCCGAACATTCTTTAAGTGGATCGGAAAGTCTGTTGACAAATGACAACAATCCGGCTTCTTCTGGCGAGTTTTTAGTGGTTTCCTCATTATTAGAGCTAATGGGAAGAAGTTCCTAAAACCGTTCCAATCCTTACATATTATAAACATAACAAATTTATAAACAAAATAGAACTTTTTTTTGTGTTTTTTTTAATAAAAAATAAATATTAGCATTTTTATAATTTACCGAAATATTTTAATTTTGGTGGCCTTTTTGAACGAGTTGTAAATAACTATTAGGAAATGGAAATCAAGTTGGGGTAGAGTGGGGTTCGAAACTCGGACCTCTGATCCACGAGGCTGAAACACTAGCCACGGGACCACAACCTGATTCTATTTTAATTTGGAAGTACATGTTTTTTGAAGTAATCAAATAAATAACTATCATTTTAAGTAAATTTGTACATTATAAGAAAGGTTAAAAAGAATACAAATACCATACAATTTAATTTTTTAAAAGTACTAAATATGTTGTAACAAAAGTTTGATTTTCATTGTTATGTACAAATACTAATTGATAATTTTAAAACCTTTTAAGCTTACAATAGATATTATTGTTGTTTTATGTATGTGAATTAGCAACCAGCCTGTTAGCCACTTGTCTGGCAGTAACTAACTACCTACAATATACAAAAGCTACCTTTTGGATATCTTTCCTCATTTTGTTAACCATTATGTTGAAACAGTGCATTATATGTCTACTTTTTTATTGTTTGCTTTTCAGCATGAACACTTGACAAATTTACCACTATGCACAATATTTTTTTTTTTTTAATTTCTGATACAATTTCAAGTTGCCAGAATGCCAATTATTCAGACGCTTTGTAGCTGTAAGGTGATTGGTAATTTATCTTCAATGTATAAATGTTATCAACTATCAAATACCTAAATTTTGAAAACGGGGTCTAGAATTCTAACTGCCCATGCGCTCAAATGGACTCCGATTTTTTAAATTAGTTTTTTAAGTACATTTGTTAAAATATATTATATCATTAAAACACTTAACTTCATTGTCAAATTAAAACATAATGTAAATGGGGGCTAGATTACTTACCGTCCATGCGCTCTGTAGCTGCAAGATGTGCTATAATCTAGCTCCTATTTGTTATAATTGAAATATATCATAATTGGAACCTGGGGAACTAGAATCCCAACCGTCCATACGCTCTGTAGCTACAAGAAGTGCTGTGATACGTATTTACTATACAGCGCCCTTAAGGTGATTTTCACAAAAATGGCGCTATGTAAATTATCAAACTACAATAATAATAATATGATATATGTTTTCTAATCTAGGTTAAAACTTACCCGCATATTATGACTGTGAAGCATTCTAATAATGCTGGATACAGATTATCTGTTGAATCATCGGATGTATCTGTAGTTCCCATCATGAAGCTGAAAATTACAGACATAATACTAAATAGCGAAAATGAAAATGGCAAATACTGAATTTCACGCACAATAGGTAACAGCACTTCCGTTTAGTTTACACGATCTTATTTGCTTTCTTTTAGCTTGGATTGGATTATTTTAGCATTAACGTGATAATCAATTTATTGCAAAAATCAATGCAAAAATAGAGTTATCACTGGTCAATCCTTTCATATTAAAATAAAAAAGAATTCTTATCAATAATTGAAACATTTTATTTACCGGAATACAGAAATCACTATTAAGAATACCGTTCACTGAATGTGTTTTGAAATTATGATGACTAACATCTTCATTTTATTATTAATTCGTCAACATATTGACAAGATGCGAATTCAGAATTTATAGCAAATTAGATATGTCACCACAGGCACAGATTACTAATACTAATATAAATGTCACTCATAGTACATTATCTCTTTGTCTATGAATGTCACCACATATAAAACTAAATATTATTATTACAGACGAACAGCTGTTTATTTTTCTTGAGAGCAGACAATATTTTTTAGTCTATGGTTCTATGAAGCAAATGTTCCTAAGATCGTATCACAAAGGAAAGATTGATAATTGGAAACACAGATTAAAGATAATTAGAAATGATCCACCTCTTGTGTAGTTGTTGGCTCGTTCTCCTTCCATACTTGAGGTCCTAGGTTCGATTCCTGTTAAGGTGGATGTGAAATATTTATTTGAATGTGATTCTACGCTGCAACAATTTATAGTTTATGGACTGGAACCTGAAGCGTAAAACTGCCCATTTTGCATTCATATCTTGGATATTCTGCGAAAAAACACTAAGTCAAAATTTTGCTGTTTTGACTTAATGATGAGGATATACTATTGAAAAAATACTCTACGATCTGCAAAAATGCACTAAATCCTATTTACACTACAAGTCGAGATATTTTCTGTAAAAAGTCAATATAACATAAATCCGTTCAGATAAAAAGCACCAAGGGCAAGGGACGCCGTATTGGTGGGCCATCAAAAACAATATTTCGGATATATTTAGAGGAGCTTATGGAGTAGTACTGACTTGAGAAAAGGTAGGATTGTTGGTCGGTGACATAATATCTTGGAGATGTCTAATAAGTGATGTCTACATGCTTTTCTATGGGGCAGCAATTATTATTTTCTTTCTTTTCTCTTTTAACTAATTAATTATTATTTTACCTGATGTAATAGGTACTTTCGTTAGATAAAATGAGTATATAACTTTTTTAATTAAATAAAAAAAACATTTCTCACAAAGTGATTATAGTAGGTACAATGTGAATTCAATTTGAATTCCTTACTGTGGTATTATGTATCAGCGAAAATGCACTAAGTCATGTCAATCTACTATTATTTTGAAACAAATGTTCTGAAAGTTCAGTTATTATTTATAAAACAATTGAATGAAATGAAGTAAATATATCAATTTACAATTTTTTCAAGTTGGCTTTGTAATGTTTAGTATAAAAAAAAGTTATTTCGTTACAAACTTTGAACTCCAATTATATCAGAAGTAGTAATTTTGTCTATTGCTTTTTCGCAGAATACCCTCGATATACATTATAAATAAACACTGGTATGTCATGATTGCAGTACCGATGCAATGTTTTATGAACCACGGAGCGCGGATAAAAAAATGATGGCGTAGTAGGCGGAATAATAATACATAAAAAGATATATATAAATGTTCTTCATCTTCTTAGTTTTTTTTTGTCTTTTTCACCTCTCAATGTATGAATGTTGAGGAAGCGATATTCATATGGATGACAGAGTAACATGGTGTTACATTTTTTCTGCTTATCACTGTGGATAAAAGTTTGTTTTTTTTTTATTTTTATAAATTTGTTAGTTCTTAAAATATGAATATCAATGGCCGTCGTTGGGGATTATTATTTTTACTTGGATTGTATTAAAAAAGCATGTTTTCCCTGCGGAAAAGCTAGGTTAATTATTTTATTGTTAATGTTATTGCATTTTTTAAAGAAAGGTTTTTTAAATACTGTAAGTATTTCATCGCTTAGTTTTTTGAACAACAGGTATATTAAATCCCAATTGACTTTAACAGTAGATGGAAAATATTGTTGTACTTTGCAAAGGTTCAGCTAAATATAATTTGAAAGGACGATTTATTTTTAGAATTTCAAAAATTTAGGTTTTTATGACACCGCGTCCATCAAAATAAGCATTAAATTTCACAGATTTTCACGGACTTTCAGGGCCCGTATAAACATGAAAAGTTAACCTAGTTATCTCTTCAATTGTCTATAAAGTAGAATCGATATGAAAATAAATATTTTCGTGTAAATTCATTTATAAAACACGTTAAATTATAAAAGTTACTGACCAAGATACTTAAATTTTTATACACGTTATATTTTACAAATAATCCAATTTTACTTTATAGATAATAATTGAAGATAATTCTTTGAACTTCTCATTGTAGTCGGAATTCTGATATTGATGGTATGTTTTTGCATTATGCGTAATGCCGTATACATATGATAGCATTTATAGTTACGTTTCTATGATGAAAACATTGAAACCTGCAACGCAATCCAAAACGTTGGCAAGCGGTTATTTTCCGACATAAACCATAATAGCCGAAGATATTTTAACACATGATTGTCAGATTAATTTAAGTGTTTACTATTTAGGCATCTAATATGGTAGTTAAAAATAGATGAAAGTATTTTCACAAATAACAATTTCAGTAGATACACTTTTCGAAAATCTATCGACCTCGAGCTAACTCGTAATGATATTTGTGTATGATTTTTTTGTTTTTAGGGAAAAAATAGTTGGTATTTTGATGGTTAAATTCAGAAGACTAAAAAAACATGAAGCTAGCCAACTTTTTTTTTGAAGGAAGAAAAATCAAATCAAGCTATGTACGATTTATTTTGTCTCTGGCTACCGAATTTCAATTGATAGGTGTTGGCAACTATGTGCGGCTTGACTCTGCCTATTTTGTCAGTGTCCGGCTGTCTATGGATTCTAGAGACTGGCTTTTGACGTTTGTTTTATCGCGTGCTTTTCAATTTTATTGTGAAATATTGATCGAGAAATAGGAAAACAAAAATGAAGCTAATCACCCATAATATGTTGACTTCAAGGTGTGTAAAAGGTGTAATCAATGGCTACCCTCTCACAATAAAGGCTAAAGAATGTAAAGTGACTGAAGTTGACTTCAATATAGATTTTATATGCAGATTAATACCAAAATTAGATTATCCTGTTTTATGGAACGCGGCAGACAGCTTAGGTTATAGCGAAGACCTCCCCAAAGCTGTTGTCGAGAATTTCGAAGAGAATGAAGTATTTCTCAAAAAAGTGCACAGAGTTTTGATGGAAGTTGAGGTTCTCGAAGGATCCCTTATCTGCCCAGAGACTGGAAGAGAGTTCCCAATCGTCAGAGGAATACCTAATATGTTGTTGACTGAGGCTGAAGTTTAATTTTCAATACAATCAAAAGACAATTCCCATAACATGTTTTGAACTTGTTATTTAAGCTTAATATAAATATTCTGTTTTACGTTTAATATATTTATGTAACAAATAAAAAACCCGTAAAAATCCTTTGTTGTATATATCTCAGATTATCCTGTATTGAATAAAATAAAAAACCTTCGGAAATACTACACAACCTAACTAGATGTGCCATTTAGTTGTATTTGTGTTAAGGCAAAGAAGTTGATTTAAAATAATAAAAATTCAGTAATTTACAAATATTTTATTACGCCATGAACAATAAATTATTTAAACAATAAAGAATATGATCACATGTTGTATGGTTTCCATCTTGCTGTGTATAATGCTTTAACAATGAACTTAATAGTATATAATGTATGTATTTTGGAAATACACATCTAATTATGTTACTGTTTGATGGAGAAAGGATTAATAATACAATTAGCTACTATTGTGCTCCTTACTAAGCAGGTATATTTCGAAACAGTTTATTGTAATTCATCTATGTACGGTACATTGATAAGATTGCCCGCAGCACCCATGGACAGCTTTCCTTGACAGATTTTGCTAGCAACCTGTGAACAAATATTTATGAGGTAAGTGTATAATGTTATTGACAATATTTTAAACATGACCGAATGGAATATTCATTGACAAAGGCTGGATTTCCCAAATGTTTTCCCATTGTTGCGATAAATCCAAAGTTTTATTTTTATTCAATAGGATCCATCCTAAGGACGATTAATGATAGATAATGTAATTATAACTCCTAAATAAAAAATAAACCAAAAAAAAACATTTAGATGTTTAGGTAAGGGCTAAATGTTAATTCCATTCTAGTATAGGGTGTTTCCTATACAGTAGAGAATTTCAGGATCAAGGGTAAAGAGGAGTGATGCTAAATTTATAGGACAGGGACACTTTTGAGAAAGATTTTTTTAGTTTTCACGGTTATCGCTGCTGATCTTACAACAGAGATGGAAAAACTTTTTATATAAGGCAATATAGAAGTTTAGGCATTTTCAGGGCTTATGATCTGTCATCTTTGTGAAGACCAACAGATGGAAGAATTGAAGGAATATAGATGTTCAAACATAGGCAGAATGGTGAACATTACAGTGTGTAAAGTGGCCACTTATACCAGCTAATGACTGCTCATAAGGACTGTAAATGCCTAGACTATCTATATTCCCTTCCATAAGTTCTTCATCTCCGTTGTTATATATTAATAACTCTCAAGGGGATTGAACCCATTTCTTGTCTACAAAAATTTGAACAAACTCAAAACATTGTTGATCATTTATAATGATTTTTATGTTCAATCACTTATCTTAAAAACAAATTTGTTAAAATTAAATGTGGTTTTAGCATCAAATTAGTAGTTGGTACAAATAATATACTACAATAATATCGCAGGGTAGTTACAACTAGGAAGCGTTAAAATCAGCATTTGTGAATTATCCACTGAAAACACATTTTTATCTTCCTCCATGAATTCTACAAATAGACAAGTCATGCATTCAAATCATCATAATCTGTTTTTAAACCACAACTTGCCTATGGGTAGCATTCATGATGGAAGAAAAAAAAAGATTTTTAGTGGGTGATGCTTTGAGTTGATGATTTTGAAGTTACCAAGTTGTAGTGATCAGACACATATCACATCAATATAGAAAGAACAAACAAAGACGATTTACATGAAACAACCAACTCAAATAATTGAAAAATCACCAAAGAGTTTTCTTCTTTTGAGTTTGTCTTAATATTTGTAAATATGTAATGGATTCAACCTTATAAGGATTTGATCTGTTATTGGAAAAATGTGTTCAATTTTCGTATACATAATATTATTTCCCTATATTGTGAAGAATACATGTTATGAAATTAAATAATTATCATATGTACTTATTCTTTAAAAAAAAATTTAGTTTTGATCATTTTTGACTCCAAGTTGCAAGTTGCTACACCACAAGTGACCGTGTTTCATCATGACAACATTAAGAAAATACCATTTCTGGTAGCACTACATCTATTTATTGAATCGGCATTTACTTTGTCACACTTCATGATAGATGAAATATTATTTATGTTTTTATGAATAATCTAGCACTAAACTTCTTTATTAAAATTAATAATAATATTGTTATAACACATAAAATTATACCGTCCTGATGGTATTTCCTCATACTCCGTTAACAGGTTATAAGATAAATGGCAGTGTTCTTACTTTAGTTATGTCATTGTTGCTTATCTTGGTAATCAGGTCTGCGAGTTCATTTGTCTTGACCAGATTTCCAGTGAGAAGGCCCTGAAGTGCGAGGTCTTCAGCCTGTTTGTACTGAGTGTCTCCGTGGCACAGGACTTCGGCCAAGAACTGGGCACGACCGCGATTCAGATCGTCACCTCCCAAAGATGCAGCTTTTTTACAAACTTTAGTAGCAGCTTGGACGGCCTAAAAAAAAAAAAAAAATAATATAAAGGTCTGTGTTATGATGCGTGGTTAGTGTGGACTAAAAAAGATAAAAATTATAAAAGTGAATTAATAATTATATTTATAAATTTGATTTGTACTTACTTTTCCTGCTACGGACTTGGGAGCTGAAATAAGAATGCCAAACAAGCCATCGTCAGAGTAGTTAATACTGAAGGCGTTGACAGCAAATGGAGAGTCACCGAGTTGGGAAGACACCGCTTTACCAAGAGGAGATATATCTCCTCCCCATTTTACTTTTGGTCCTGATCCAAGAGCTAAAAATAAAACAATATTTTGCAATGATAAATTCTTCCGATATTTCTACTTTTGGATAGCAAATTAAAATAAAGTTCATTCTTATAATTTTGGTTAGAGGATAATATTGTTTCTCAACAATAAGCCCTCTTCAAAGAATGTGACTAGGAGATGGTGTAAACTCAGTTTTAATTAATGAAATCTTGTTTTAAAAAATCATTGGAAAATAAAAAAAAGGATAAATCTGTCATGCAGACTTGGTTTGTAGGAACATTTTTTGTAGCATAAAACTTTTTATGATATTTTTGATTGGTTTAATTTTATCGACTTGAATCACAATTTTGATTGAAAGTATAAATTATGTATGTACATTATGTACATTGTACGTCTAGTTTTACTTTTTGCAAGCACATTAATTATTACTGTAGATAAAAAATTACAAACCTCTGGATAGAATAGCGAGGGCAACGGAATCATTGATACAACTAAGTGAGGTTCCTTGTGTCCCTATTGCAATATGAGCCAGATCACCACCCATCTCCTTCCTGACAAAGAGATACAAAGTAAATGGTATTGTGGGTAAAGAAAGTTTAAGGCTTTAGGCTGTCATTCAATTTCTATGATTCCCCCCCAAAGGCGTAAAATATACCATTTCAATATGAAGTAAAAAAAAATATATTTAAAAAAAATATATATATACAAAAAATATACATATAAAATATAAATATAAAGTAATATACATATATAAAAATATAGTAAAGTCGGCGCCTACGTTCAAGGAAGGAATGCAGTGTTGTGATTTGTGACTTGTAACACTGTCCCGTTTGAGTTTAGATAAAAATTAAGTGGTCGATATTAAAAAATATATTATATTCTCCAATCAATTTTAATCGAAACTTAACCGAGCAGCGTCAAAACATATTACCGTATTCCTTCTGTGCGCCTTGAACGTAGACCTCGTCATGAAATTTAAAAGATTCGTATCGGATCTGTGTACGACAAAAATTATGTCTCGATTTGTTGGTTCGGTTAATGTAAAATTAGTTTTTAAAATTATTTTACAAATTTGAACACACAAATCACTAGAAAAAACAACACGATCTTGAAGCTGATGTACTTTGCGTTGTAAGAAAAATAAAATATGAGTTTCGATCAAGAAAGAATTTAAAAAACCTTATAAAAATGCAAAGCACAGATACAACGTTCACCACCGGCCGAATAATGGCCGTAATGAACATAAACATTTTATTCAAAGGATACTCAAGAAAATTGAACATTTTCAAGCGAAATTCTCTTTTTATTATTTTTTTTCAATTTATAGTTCCATAAAAATAGTTTTCAACTAAAATATTTTACTAGTTACATTTTTTAAAAATGATTATCAAAGACATAATTTCACATAGAATTAAAGAAAAATACCAAAGTAATTATGTCATTTTAAATGCTTGTATTTCTTTTTAAAACCAAAAATTTAAGATTTAGCCGGAGCTTTTCTAATGTTCAATTTATTATCTTCAAATCATAGAATACATTTTACTTTAATACTTAGTCTTTAAAAAGGAATCGATATACCAAAGTTTGGTCTAAATTTTAAAAGGCGTAATCTGCCAGTTGAAAAGTAATTATATAAACCTTAGAAGTATATTTTTTAACAGAACAAAAATTATTGATTTTATGTAATGCATGTTTCCTAATTTTTTTTTAACCGCGTGTTTTTGATAAAACATCCTTTTAAAATAGCAAAATCGTATGATTTCCTAATTTTTCTCGCATTTACAGCCTTAATGACTACACATATTTAAGTATAAAATAAGGATGAAATAATCAGAGAAACCAAAATAATAAAAAATTAAAAAAATATTTAAATCTGTTGAGAGCATTAAATATGTAAATATGTATATCATGTTGGTTTATGAAATCTGTATGAAGTGCAAATTTGCAATTTGGCATTGGTCTGATGATATGTGATTATGCACTTTATGATATACCTGAGATCTCCTCCCTTGAAAGAAGAGGGGGTGTTCTCTGCGCAACTGCTTCTAGTAAAGTTGATGTTCTGAGCCAAAGCAACGGCCCTATCCAGGGGAAGGCCAGCCACTCCGACGGCACATCGTTCGGCTGTAAAATTGGTGGACACAAAGTGCTGGAGAGACTCGGAGCTGAAATTGCCAGCCTGGCGAGGAGAGCAGAATAGGGAGTTCCCGAGTCCGCGGCGGAAGGCAGACTTGTGAAGGAGATCCAGTGCCCTAACCTAGAAATCAAATATAAGGATAAGAGGTTAATTTCATATAGTACAATCAACCTTTCGACTATAGGAATTATTATTGTCAATTAATATAATAAGAAAATAGTACAATATTAAAATAGTATTATTTAAATACGTAATACTTATTTTTAAATCAAATTTTTATTTCTTCTAAAAAACTTGCATAATCAAAAAATATTTAACCTACCAAAAAAGCACTTCTTAATTCATGACATGACATATGTAGCCGTTTTGACAATTAAAATTATGATATTTAATTTTTCATTTGAGTGGTAGAATTTCGATTTGAATTTGTATTTAAGATCATGCTCTGAGGTAATTTTTTGAGATGCTAGTTGTCATAATGTAAAGTGTGCTATTTCATTTTCTTGTAGGTTAGTTAGAAAATATTATGTTTTTACAGCAGTATGTATGATGTACAGTGGAACCTCTATATTCGTCAGCCCCCATCTTTAACAATCTTCGCATTCTGATGTCAATTTTTTCCCTATATATATTTGTTAGTATTTTCCGTATTCATCAGCCCCACTCCCACCGCTGGCACTGGCACATTGGATGACACAAACATAACATTGAACAATTTTTTTGTCAAATCGAATGCTACTGGAATCATCGGAAAACACCCCATGATTGGAGTCAGAATTACTATCGGCTGTTTTGTTTCAATTGAAAAACCCTACTCTTCTTCCACTAGTATAATAAAGTTAATGTTTAAACATTTTTTGTACCATTTTTAAGAGCCGAAAACAGTAAGTTATTTCTTATGGGAAAAATTGTATCTATATTTGTTAAACCCATGAACAGATTAATGACAAATATAGAGGTTCCATTACTTAAACTATTAAAGGCAGATTAAGATGGGTTGGTTAAAAAACATTTGTTCATCAGCCATCTCACATGAAACATACCTGAGGAGTGAGTCCAGCAGTTTCGTACTTGATGCGTTGAATAACTTCATCGAACTCCCACGAATTAAATACTTGCTTGGACGCAACATCATTAAGGAATTTCATGGCATCCTCAATTTTATCTTTGGTAGCCTGAAAGCAAAAAAACATAATTTTAAATTTGTAAAGGATTTTACAAACATAAGATGTCTATTTTCATTTTTCTTCTCTCACAAAGTCGGTTTGACTTTGAATACCAAATATTTTTTTGAGATTATGATTATTATGGATAACTTATATAGCGCTATTTTTGTAATATTATACCTCTATTCTACTTTCTTTTACTAGTTTTATCTACTATATCTAGATCTACTATTAAAACTCTTGGGCCTTTGAGAGAAAGAATACTATATTTTATTTTTGATTTATTTAGAAAAAATAAGAGCTGTTATATAAAAATATAAAATATAAAAATATAGTACATACATCCAGTTTAAGTTTTTCACAAATATAATGAGAAAACATGTTACACAGCAAAGAGAACAAAATATATATCATATATGACCCTTGAGGTGATTTTCACAAAAATTGGTGCTGTATAAATTATCCACTATAATAATAATAAAAAGACAACAATATGAAGGTTAAGGGATGAGGAAATAGAGTGGAGGAGTAGAGGAGAGGGATTTTCATAATATAGTTAACCGATTCAAATTTTTTATATGATAATAGCATGAACATAATTAAAGGTACATAAACTTATTACACACTGACAAATGTTTCATTTTACAGTGTTTCAAAAAGTGTTTTTAGAAGTCACAAAATTTTATTTAAAATATCTAAATATAAAATAAAGGAACAAAGTTCTTCAAAGCATTTTCAATATCGATTCCGAAAAATGAGTGCTCACTTAACATAAGTGTTTATATGATTGAAATAAATTATAAATAAACTCTTGTGTATTTTCTTTTTAAACATATCTGAATAATAAAAATATAAACTATTTTACTAAAGCATCAACGGACATCAGAAGCGATTTCGCAGGAAAAAAACGTCATACCACACCCTTCACCCATCAACCCGTTGTCTGACTAATTAACTGGGTGATCGATATAAAATATTATGTACATACCTCGAGAGTGTAACAGATTGTTTCCCTGTCAACAGTGGCTGTTAAGTTAGCGCCAAACTGTTGAAGGTTTCTTATGATGCCGAATGCGGTGGAGCAGGAGGTTCCATTACCAGCTGCCGCACGCAGAAAGTGAGTCAGTCCCAGTTCATTACCAGGCTCGTACCTTGATCCACCCCTGGTAACATAATATATGTAATAACATTAACCTATTACGCATTAACAATTTAATATAATGAAATTAATTATAGTAACACAGATCTTAGGATCTCTTAAGAGATGAAGAAGAAGGAATTAATTATTGGATAAATATAAGCTTAATAATTGGATGGCCGTGTTCTCTGTTTCAAAATAGTACAGCGCAAAGAAATGATTTTAAACAAGGAAATCATTTTTTCATCATACATTTTTCAATATTTTAGTACACTTTTTTACATAAATTAAGATTTTATGTAAAAAAAATAAAAATTCATATGAGAGCGAATGAAGGTGTTATTTTATCAATAATTGAATTGATGTTTAAAGCTTTAACCCAAGATATATCCGCTTTTTGTTTTTGTCACATAACACCTTTATCCACTCGTGTCTTCAATTGACAAGTGTCCTAATATATTAGTCAAATAAAATTTACTTTAAATCATCAACTATGGTCCGATCGGAAGAGAAATAATAAAAAAATATTCACATTTATATATGGTCTATATCCATATGAGAAAAAAAGCGTTGGCGAATGTTCAAAAGCAATTTTATAGTCGGTAGATTTATAAAATTAATTTTTGTTGCAACATAAGATTTATCTAGAAGATACAAATTTCATCCAAAGACAATATCTTTTACTGACTTCCAAAGCACAAACCGTAATGAAAAATATAATGTTAAATCTTAGTTATTTTTATAGTTGGCGAACAGCAGCATAGTGAAAATACTGTGAACTTACTTGTAAGCAATGGTGACACGAGCTACGGGGGCACCGTTGTCTAGCGCAGCAACAAATAATTTATTTTGCAGAACACTGGAGCTGACACTCGCATTCTTGGGTGGAGATGGAGGAATAGAGGGCTGAGCTGATGCAAAGCCCCTTGACTAAAAACATTGGTTTAAAAACAGTATTTTTGTTTAGATGTTACAGTTAATGTAGGATGAAAACAGTTAAAAAAGAATTGACGTGATCAGATAAATTAAAACCTTGAATATAATCATGTCAAACAATTAATTTTCAAAAAAATTCACATGTCAGAAATTTTAATAACTTTTCACCATCATTCTCTTTCCGCACCTAATGGTGCATAGGGCACTGCATCGGTACACCAATCGCAGCGTACCTTGATCATTTTTTGTTAATGAAGGTAAGATGATCAGTCTTAGGCTTCAGGTACCAGTCCAGGGACTATGAAATATTTTAGTGTGAAATTTTTTTTTTTAATAAATATTTCATATCAACCATGTTGGGAATCGAACCCGATACCTCTTGATTGGTAGGCAAACGCGCTGACAATACACGACAAGGCCGACAAAATAATAACTTTTACCCTTTTTAAAACCAACTATTTAAGTTTACAATTTTCAGGTATGAACATAAATATATTACTAGAAACAACGTTTGATTATTGGAGAAAAAAGAACCCTGCATTCTACTGCTATTAGTTTTAAGCTATTAAAATAGTCTCGCAAAGGGGGTTTAATCAATAAAAACTTCAATTTGCCAAAATTAGTTTGCATATAATTAATTAAGATGGAAATAAAACACATTACTGCAATTTAAAATTTTAAAACGTCTATTGTTATACGAGATATATTTCATATCATATATTTTTTAGGAACATACAAACTGAGACAGATACATAATCTAACCTAAAAAAATATGAATCTACTAGTTTAATTTAATATTACATTTAAATGTAAAATATGAAATAATATATGGTTATTTATTCTTGAGATAGAGTTAAATAACTAAATATATAAACTATCACTCAAGAGAACAGCTTTTAATGTTTATGTAATAGGCCAACAGATTTGTAGGTATCGGTTATGTCAAAATTATTTTTCGTATGAATAATGATTTCGAATCATTAATTATGATTAAAATAAATAAACTTACTGAAATAACTCTAAATAGAGGCAGTTTTGAGGCTTTGCAGGCCATTTTTTCTTTTAATTTATCTTGGTGTCGACGGGTAACAGCTAGAACGTATTTCAATGGCCGACTGAAATGGTGGCGCTGCAATCGTTTTAACGCGATGGCGCCTTTTTCAAATTAATTTTGAAGATAATTAAACATGTTTTCAAGAAAATGAATAAATCTTTTTTTTGTTTCACTGGATTGATTGTTTAAATCATCAGTTATTAATGAGAAAGGGTCACTACGATGGTTTGGTCATTCATTCTTGCTATATATATATGCAAAATATATATATAGCAAGAATGACCGGAAATCTTCCATAGCTCTCAGATCATAGGTTGATTCACATGAACCAGTGACGTCATTTAAAGTAGTGCGTTTTTATCAAAATATTTTTTATTATTTTTTCTGTACATTTTCAAGAAACTTTGCTGTACAATTTAATGCTCTAATTTTTACCCCGCGTAAGAAAACATTTTTTGTATCCAATTTCCCGTAGGGCTGAAGTTCCTCATTTACATAGCGCTATTCTTGCAAAAATCACCTCAAGGGCGCCGTACAATAAATAAATACTGCAGCACGTCCTACAGCTACAGAGCGCATGGACGGTTGGGATTCTTGTTCCTCAATTCCAATAATGATCTATTTAAATTATAACAGATAGGAGTTGGATTACAACACGTCTTGCAGCTATAGAGCACACTGACAGTAAGTAATCTAGCCCCCATTTACATTATGTTTTGATTCGATAATGAAGTTTAGTGTTTGAATGATATTTAAATAAAAAGATAATTAAAAAAAAAAAACAGTAAAAAATAGGAGTTAGATTATAACAAATCTTGCAGCTACTGAGCGCTTGACTTCATGTAACAGATGGTCAAACTGCGCTACATTTACCAATGCAATGCTCTATGCACCACTGGGAACTGATAGGGGATGATCAGGTTTTTTTTTCAAAAAAAAATTTTGAATTCTTGTGATTTATCTAAATATTTCCATTTTGGGGAGCCATTTTCAATAAGTCACTATTAGAAAATGGGAATCAAGTTATGGTAGAGTCGACAACATTAGCCACGGAACAACAACCCGATTCTTTATTACATTAGGTGTTAACATAAGATGTGTCCGTTATTTTTCAAATTTAAAAACGAGCACAAAATGGTAAAAGTTTTACGTCATTCGAATGAAGATTTTGTGCTCTATAAGGCATAGTGTATGCTTTTATGTTACATATATTATTTAATTTGATTACAAGCCTTCAGAATGGAATGTGACGTAATCGAAAGTGAGCATTTCTCGACTATAATACTTTAACTTCTTTAACTATACTGAAAACTTAAAAACCTCAACTTCTCTAACTATACTGAAAGTATGCAGCACCATAGAACTCTCTCCAAAATCGAAGAATAATGTTAGACCAGTTATTTTTGTACAAATTAATAAACAATAAAATTGATTCCCCTAATCCATTCGATAGACTTTCTTTCAATTTGCTATCTATATTGAAAAGACAAAATCTTCTGTTTTACACAGACAACAACGCGTCAACAAACTATTCAAAACAATCTACATTACCTAGAATTTAACTATAGATTTACCGAGGCTAATATTTTTCATGATAATGAATGTAAATTTAAGTCAAATGCCATAGAGACATTGAGAGATGCAGATATTAATTTAATTTTATTATTCTCATACATCTTTTACATTTGTTATAACAATTAAAATTATTGTCTTAAGTACAAACATTTTTTTAGTGTATGCATGCACGGGTGTCCTGTCCTACACTAATATACAAAGAAATTGTAAATAAATTTTGTACATACTGTTTGTTTACCCTATATAATAAATAAAATAAAACGTTTCATATTTGGCCATGATGGGAGTGTTATTCCTGATATAGGTATTAATATTGTTAGCTTCTTATTCTTAAAGGTGGGCGTCAGTGCTATACAAGTTCCTGGCGTCACTGCGACCTGTGAAAATCTATTGTAACAAGTCCCTGTGAATAGTTCTCGCCCCCCAAGCCCAGGGAAGGGCGAGCTCTTCAACATCCTCAGGTTAACCATGGCACATGGACTATGGACCAGTGGTCCCTGAGGATGCGGCATCTTTTATGATGTAAAACATCACATTCACATATAACGTGTATAGGTTTCTTCATCTGCATTGCAGACCTACATTTAGAAGTTTTGGAAAGGCTCATTCCAGCAAGGTGTTTTTTGAATCTGCAGTGCCCTTTAAGTGCTCTAGTGATAACCCTCACTTGATTACGGCTGAGCTTTATTAGGTCAAAGCAAACCTTTGCGAGTACCTTTTTATCAGTTCCTTTGTATGGTGCTGACCAGGTACTTTTTGCCAGATCATTACGCTCTGCTTCCTGACCCATGACCTAAGCTCCTCATTATTGTTAGCTTATTGAAATTTCTGTTATGCTTGCATACATACCTACAAGTCTAAGCCCTGAAGACCGGATCATTAAGCAACATAAAAAGGCTGAAATATGCGTATGTGAAAAATCTTCGAAATATGCTGATAAAGTGTGAAAATATGCATCATAAAATAAATAACAAATTAGGGTTAGGATTAGGGTCAACAACAAAGTATTTCTCAAAATTTTCTTTTCAAAAGCTGCACCTTCAAACAGTCAAAATATTTTTATAAATTGAGAATGAACTTTCAGCGTTCGAGGTTACTAGGTGTCACCACGCCACACTAGAGCAATGTAATTCTGTCCGTACAATATGCATAGAAGAGATATTTATTATTATTTTATTATACATATTATTTTAAAATCTGAGGATACATGTCCCAAATGCAACTTAATTTTTTTTACTTGTTACTTTGGTGTTCATTGGTTGGAGTTAGAACTATGTAAAGTGGGGCTAATAGATTTGGCATTGGTTTGCCTTTTTGAGTCTTCACAGTTATACCCTCAGAGTAATAATTCTCTAGAGAAACCCTTAAGCTCTACAAAACAAAAGCGTTCCAAATTTTTTATTTGGTTTTTAGTTTAACAACAAACGTGTAATGGACGGCTTCAGTTAGAGCTCGCAATTCTGAACTCAAGTACCTACTGCCCATTCTATTGCTGTAATCTGTAGCTAACTTCGTGGTCAATAATCGAAGAATTGTTTTTCACTGTATGGGCGACTCTGTTAGGTTATTACCCTAAGGTTATACCAATGTTCACATTAAAAATATACCATAAAAAAGGAATTGGTAAGAGGAAAAAGAATTAAGTAAAATCCATGTTGTCTCTTAAAACTTTTATTTTATTTTATAATAATATGTAATGTTATACAGATTAATGTACGAATGCTCATGTAATACGACTTTTTGTGTAAATGTTAAGAAGAAAACAACAGAACATACTGACAAGATTAAATGTGGACAAAAAAAAACATATTCTGAGAACAAAATTAGTTGAAATAAACCGGTATTTAATTTTAGTTATAATGGCAGGACAGTATTTAACAAAATGAAGCGCAAGATAATATTATTGGTAAATTTTTTTCAAGCATTTTTTGCAAAAATAAAAAACTAGAAAATAAGTTTTAATTAATAAATTGTGATAGGTAGACATTTGAAATCAAAATATTGTATATATAACACAGAGAAACATATATTGACGAGCTGGATTGAATACATAATAACCAATGATACTATATAGGGTATTTTTGCAAATAATATCCAAAACAAATAATTATGAATTATCAGAAATTTCAATCACACTGCTGTTAGAAAATAAAATAATTTGGTCAGCTAAAAACATTTATGAAATGTAAAAAATCAGTTAAGATGAGTTAACACATTCATCAGATTGGGATTGAGTTTTAAATTTGTTCTAATTTAACGGAGCCATGGGTATTAATTTTCAAAAGTTTTTAAGGCTGAATTAAAAAAAAAAAAAAACACTTTTCTACAATGCAGGACTTAGTAACATGAGTGGTGATTTATAAAAAAATGAACTAATTTCAACATCTAAATGTTGCAACACAGAGGGAAAACATCTTTGAGAAGGAATATGGAAGTCTAGGCATTGACAATTTTTATGATCTGTCATTGGCTGATTTAAGTGGTCCAGCCTATCTTCAAACATTTAAACATACTCAAAATATCGTTGATTACACTGGTAAAAGAAGTATAAACATTTAAAAACTGGTTTAAAGCGTTGCCTAGTAGGTGAAATAATTCTGCCAGGTGAATCTCACCCACATTAATAAAGGTTTCAGCTCTTTTACTTTACAAAAATCCACAGATGGAAGAGTTCAGAAAATGTGGATGTTCAAATATAGGCAGAATGGTGTTAAATTAGTCAATGACAGGTCATGAGCTCTGTAAATGCGTAGACTTCCATATACTCTTCTCAAAAATGTTTTCCTTCTCTGATGCAACTAATTTCTATCTTAACTTCCCAGGGAGGAAATCCAGCCTATCCACAAACATATGGACACACTCAAAACATGGTTGATTTCAACATATTCTGTTCTTTTAAATTTTACTGCAACTGAGCACACTGCAGCCAGTTTTTTGTAAATAATATCATTTTGTTTGACAAACAAACTATTGTTTTGTGTTTAAATACCTAGAAATGAATTATATTTTATTTTTATTCTAGAAATAAAAGACAAGTGATAGTTAAATTCACAAATTTGGAATACCAGTAATCGGTTATTTCAAATTTGTGAATTTAAGTATCACTCATCTTTTATTTCTATCATAAATTACACCACTAAGAATTTTCACTAGCAAACTTGAATTATATTTTCAACTAAGCGTACAGGTAAGCAAGTACTAAACAATAACTTAACATGTTCCTTTTTAATTAACATTCGATCGACTTATCTTACATATTTCAGATATACAAAGGAAATCAGAGTAACCAAAAGTAAGATTCACGTCATCCACAGTGAAAAGAATATCTATTTTAAAAAATTAAATGAATTAAATTTAACAGGGAATTTCTTATTTAATATATTTTTATGTAAAGTCATTAGAAAAGTACAGAAATAAAAAATTATGGATATTGGTATGTTTGGTTAATCCAAGATTGTGGTACTGGAAAAGAACGCCAGAATAATCCTATTTATTTCAGTATTTTATCTTTTAATTCTGTTTGTATTTTTTGTACACAGTTGAATATTACTAATGAATGCATCAGAAAATCAATACTAAGCTTTTAACTGACCAGAACATATGAGAAATTATCAAATTACCCGAGCAGCTAATCTTTTAAAAAATCTTATTCGTAGAAGCTTTAAAGACGCTTGCGTTACAGATTTACATAATATATTAGAGGCATAAGAAAAAAAACTAGACAATTGAGGGGGTTAAAAGCAAAAACGACACTGTCCATGATAACTGTTTTTGGGAAAACCAATAGCGAAAAGACTATTTCTTTTAAGTTCAATGTGCATATTTGTCTTGTCGCTATTTTGTACACTACGCACAAGTTGCACATTAAACTTAAAAGAAATTGTATTTTTGCTACTGGTTTTGTTGATCTTTCCAAAAACAGTGCTCATGGACAGAGGCGTTTTTGCTTTTAACCCCCTTAATTGGGGGGATCCAGCTGTTAAAACCGTACTAAATTGTTTAATTTACCTCTGCCGATACAATTTTGTTTAATGTAACAATTGATCCGAGATGTATCCGATTGACATGGCAAAAATATTAATAGTATGATACCTACATTCATTATAAAACAGAGATTTATTATAAAATCATATCAATGTAATATTTTTCCACTTTGTTCCGACACTCGTCAATTATCCATATACTCCAACAATGATTCCCTCGACAGCACGCATGACATGAGAAATTGTGGATGAGTGGTTAACAGATGACCAGATTATGACAGGTATGCTTCAGTTCAGCGGAGGTATACTGGTACTGGATCCGGGAGCTTCTCCTCCCTGTGGTCCACTTTCACGAATCATATTCTGGAAACATGTTCGGGTTTCTACAAATGCTCATCAGGTATTGACAATTCAATGTTGAAGACTAAACTTATAGATTTTAAGTCGATCGATCAAACAATATCAATTTTTAAATAAAGCAATCTTATGCTCGTTCAAAACATTATAATTTTAAGGCCATTTCCAAATAGTCGTATAGTGCCAGAAAATGGGAATCAAGTTGTGGTAGAGCGGAGATTGAGCCTCGGAATCACCGAGCGGTAAACTTATTCACAGAAAAAATAGTACTTTAATATTTAAAAAAATGTTGGTAACATTAGATAGCCAATAAGTAATATGGTGATAGTACAAGGGTAATAGAGAATATTTACTTGATAAAATTAGACTTTACTCACCTTAACATGTATTTGGCTTTTGAGCATCGCCGCTCTCAGTATTAACATTGATGTTCTTCTTTGATATTCCTTTCCTACGACGAGACTCCTTTCGAATGTGGTGCTCCGTTGATCGACATCTTTCGCGTACAATATTTTGTTATGTGAATCTATCCGAGCTTGAATCTGCCCGTCTAGAATGAGCTGCATCAGCTCATCTTCCAGAGCGCTCACCGTTCTATTGAAGGCTCCGGCCATTTTGCGCATATCTGCCGACAAGTAGGGACTGAAGTACTGTATGAGGGCGCGGTTCCGGATCATGGTGTACAGTGCGGGCAGGTGAGGGGCTAAGTACATATCTAGAAGGAGGTTGTCCCGCACATCGTCTAGCAGTCTGAGGCACGAAGCGTACTTAGATTCGTAGAATTTGAAAATAATGTCTCTCAGTTGTGGCTCCAGCTCCAAAAACAGTTTGAAGGAGCTGCTGAATATTACTTGTTTCTGCAGTTCGGCGCGGTCGAATGTAGCGAGAGCGCACAGCCCTCCATACAGCGCTACATTACTACCGCTCAAGAGCTCGGGAAAGTCGGTGTGGTCTAAGCTCGCCGCCAGGAAGTGCTTGGCAGCGGACTTGTATTTCTTGGTGGCCAACTCCGCTAAGCCAGCCGCGCATTTTAATCTCGTTAGTATAGTTTGATTAGAATCCTTGCCGTGGACTTCGGTGAAGTCAGGAGTGCCCTCTGCTTTGGAAACATAACTTAAAACGTGAGACCAGTTCTGCAAGTAAACCGATACTTTAATTACATTAAGACACATATTGACAACGTGCTTCCCGCTAGTGCAGTAATCTCGAGCCCTAGAGTAACACTTCAGGGCGTTGGAGAGATCGCCACAATCCAAGTAGTGGTCTCCCAAGTCATCGTGCCCTCTTCTAATACTCTCCTTTATTGAATTTGATTTGTAATTTTTTAGATCGGTATCTAGTTTTTCTAACTTCAGGGCGGCTTTCTTGGTTTTAGCTTCTATCCATAAGTTATCTAGAGCGGGGACATCTTGCGAGGTAGATTGGGCAGCTATGTCGGGTAGGCTCGGGCCAACCATCATTTCCGCCAGCTTTTTGTGGAGTTGCTGATATAAATTTACATTGTAGGTTGTCATGACGTACGTAATCGCCATTTTGAGAGCTTCGAGTCTCAATGTTGGGCAATGATCAGCGATGTATATTAACCTGTACAGTTTAGCTAAACCAGTATATGAACTGGCGTAAACTTCTAAATCCAACGAAGGATTTTCTACTATATAACTTTCGGCTTCATTATTCTCGTTGTCTTCTGGTGGACCGTCCACCTGCATAGGCTCTACCGCATTCTAAAACAGAAGAGTGCAAATATGTGTTTAAGTTAAGCGATGGAAAATACGACAATGGCGATTGAAACTATGGTTCTAATTTAATTAAATTCATATTGTATGCTATTAAACACATATAATTCTCGTTCGCGATAGATTTTAATAAAATTATCCTAGTGGATTTGTCAAATAAAAACTGTCATTATAAATACCCAACCTAAAATGACAAGCTATACGCATACGAAAACAGGTTAAAACATATTATAATATGTTACATACAATAATAAACATAAATTACTTGCAATAATTTTCCAAAAATTGAATATATTTCAAGAATTACCTGCAATAACACATTCTGTATTTGCAGCGGCATTTTTGCTATTTTCATTTTCTATGCCAATCCATCTGTCTCTTTCTCATCCGGCAATTTGGTCGAGTCGCGAGCATATTTACAGGTTTCTAGAATACCGACCATTGACAATAGTTATATGGCTATAAAGTTATTTTTTGAAAAGTCACGTTTATAAAAACATAGGTAGATACGCAGTCCGTGCAAAAAACTTTATCAAGGATAAGTACCTACATAAATATTTCATTTTAAAATCTTCGACGTAAATTTTGTAAGGAGCAAAATATAAATTGTCCAAAAAACAGCAAATAAAATTTTCAAAAATAGTATTTTATGTTACAAACATTGTACAGTACGACAAAAATAAATATGAAATTAATCGAATGACAAAATCAAGAAATCATTTAAAATGTTTTTCTTTCTGAACAATATTCGCATTTAGTACTTCACAGCAATTTAAATTTTTATCGGCAATGTGTATGTTGTGTTCTAGGTTTGCTTTTTGAAGGTAATATTTGCAGGTATACAAGATCATTATTTTTTGTTCACTTACCAATCGTTTTTACCTCACAATTTTTAAAGATTTGAGTTGGAAACTGCTTGATGATTTTTTAATGATTTATTATTACAACAAAATATTTGTATTTGTTTTATATTAATATGCTACGTGTATAATAATTTTAATATTTATTTTATTTTTTATAATAGTTTATTGTACTAGTACTCAATAGTTAAGTTTCTGGCATATATTATTTCAAGTGAGAAAAGTAAATGATAAAAAAAAAAAAAAATGAATGAACAGAAAAGACATTTTATAAAATTATGATAATTTTTTTATCTATTCTAGCTCCCGAACATGCACTGTTATCTACTACTATAACTAATTTATTTTCATCATTAGGTGTCATGACTTTTAGTTAGCCGCTTTGGCAGAAGATAGTAGACGTTATCAAGAATACTAGCAATATGAATCTGTTGACGGTATCCGTTTTAGTTATACTTATTTTCAATTTGAATTTTGGTTCATCACGGAAGTTGATTGTTCGAAAGGAAAATGAGCGTCCTATAATTGGAATCCTTAGCCAAGAGCTTTCGGCGAATATTGAGGCTGCCTACCCAGGAACTTATAAAAGTTTTGTCGCAGCTTCTTATGTGAAATTCATCGAAGGGGCTGGAGCCAGAGTAGTGCCAATATGGTATTAAAATTTCAATTATTGTTTTGTTTTCATAAGATTTATGGTCTAATGCAGTGTTTTTCAACTTTTTTTGAATATGCGACCTCCTTGCGGGCAGAAAATTATCTGGCGACCACTCCTCCCACCCAGGTCCAACTTTTGTCTAGCTTGGGGGGTCGCAGTCACGACCAAAGCCAAAGCTATATAAAATGATGGTCCTGGGGGGGAGGGGGTAGTGCCAGATTTCAAAAGATCTGACGCTACTCCCCCCATAAATTAGAAATAAAAAAATGTAAACCCATCATGGTCATGCCTTTGTGGGATTATTTTTCGTTATGTTTTAATGTATTGTGTGTTTGGAATATTTATTGTAAAAAGTAAAAGAATATTTTAAAATATTAAAGTCAGTAAATGCTTATAAAATTATGAGAAAAACCCTTTTCAAATGTTTAATAAACCTATATTTATATTAACATACTACAACAGAGATGAAGAACATTTAAGAGAAGGTAATATAGAAGTCTAGGCATCTACAGGGCTTATGACCTGTCAATGTGTAACATTCACCATTTCACATTCACCAGAAAAAAATAACTTTTTCAGGCGTTGCCTAGTATGTAGGTGAAATAATTCAATTAGATGAATTTCACCCGCATAAATAAAGGTTTCAGATTTTTAACTTCACAAACATCAACAGATGAAAGAATTGAAGGAATATATATGTTCAAATATGGGCAGAATGGTGAATGTTACACAGTGTGTAAAGTGGCCACTTAAACCAGCCATTTACAGGTCATAAGCCCTGTGATGCCAAGACTTATATATTACCTTCTCTTAAACGTTCTTCATCTCTGTTGTAATATGTTAATATCAACAGCTCCCCAGGGAGTTGAATCCAGTCCTTGTCTACAAAAATTTGGACAAACTCAAAATATTGTTTCTATATTTGTATTTTAGTGCCTGTCGGTAAACCAAGTAAACACACAATTTTTGCTTGTGTAAGTACGGATATTTGAATGATTTATATGAAAACTTATTGATGCGCACACACAATACAAGGTTTATTGAATATTTAAATGGACCGTATATGCATTGAAAGACAGACATCGTACTATGAACAGTAATTTTATAAGTGAATATAATATGAAAACAGTAGCAAAAAATATTAATTGTGGGATATTATCAATATATGGAATACGGTTTCTGCAGATAAAAATATATACATGTTTTTCTGTACATATTACATAATTCAGCAGCTATCTACTTTTGATTTATTAACTTATGATTCGTATGTCTACATTACGTAATTGGTTAAACAATTTGTAAAGTAGCGTTGACTACAATTGTTATATAAATAAATAAATATTATTACAAACACGATAATCTAAACAATATTTTTTTATTTTATTTCTAACAGCTAATTTCGGAGTACGAAATATTTTATTTCCTTTAATTTGGAACCTTTTTTTAGATAAATTGTTAAAATACTGATTTTTAATTGTTAAGTATAGGGGTTCTTTACTTTTATTTGTTAGGAAAATTTGGAAAATTTAAGTTCGTCTAGTAATAGTAGTAAATCAAGATTGTCCAGCTTATTTAATACATGCAATTAAACATAAATATACTAGTTCAGTGCGTTCGAATGTTTACAAATCTCATATTTATGGGTTAGTGCCCGTCGGTGAACAAAATAACCATACAATTTTTACTTGTGCAAAGTACGCATATTTGAATGACTTATATGAATATTTATTGTTACGCATGCATAAAACAGAGGTTATCAAATATTTTAATGTACTGTATGTACATGTAACAAAGTTATATTATGCCATAATTTGCCTCTTATGTATACCTACATAGTTTTTTATTAATGTAATAAGTGGGGGATTTGAAATATTTTGGATATTTGTTTTACAAGAATATCCTCAGGTAGTGATTCTAAATTATTGTATTGATGCAAACTTTTAACGTGTAACTTTTTTCACTTTGATTTATTGATTTTATTTTCATCTGACAAAACGAGTTGTTTTTGGTAAAAAAAATCTACAAAATATTAAACTATAAAGTAAATACTAACTTCCTCAATAAAATACGAATAAATCCCGGATTGAGAACTTAACTGCCTTTGTTTTCAAGTAATGAAACACAGCACACACCTATGGCCCGCATGTGTCGGGAATATAACATTGACTCCCGAAATAACTACATCGTAATTTTTCATGATCTCTTTCATTCTCCCAACTTTTGAGAACAATCTCTTGGGAATAAATCTTAGTTATCAAGTACTCACGTACAACTTATTTTTTAATGTGTTGTATATTGTAAAAAAAATTAAAAAAATAATAAACAACAAACGTAATTCTATCTATTTTGTGCAATACTCGTATATAAATGTGAAATAGTATATTGATTGATTGATTATTGATTGATTTGGTGTTTATTTTGTAGAACTCCATATTTAAACTTATAATTAGAAATCAAACACTGATTTGAGTCTACTGAATACTTTATTTTATTTTTACAAATATAAACATATAAAAATAGTATAGACGAATACCAACAAATTACATGTTTTCTAGTATCTATCTTTGTTAAATTACCTTAAAAAATACAATAAAATAAATAAATGTTAAATAAAAAAAAATCACTCATGTGTTGGCAGAGGAAAGAACTATTTTAATGAACAAAATTGACGAATTACGGACCATGTACAAACTCTTATAATAAATATGGACCTCCTTTAAAATAATATTATGTTTAATAAACATATTTTTATTTGTGTTGCTACCATTTTAAGGGAGCAAGATGCCCGTGTTTAGAGAGGATGTTCGTTTTTAAAAAAAATAAATTTCAAAAACAATTCATTAATATTTTGATTGCATGAATCAATGAAGACAGCATGGAATATGGGAGTAAAAATTATACAAAATACACGAAAAATACTAAAGTCTATGATTTCTCTAAAAATGTTGAATTAAGTATGATAAATTCATAAAATATAATAAAACTATTTATTAGTTCTTCATCACTCTTTCTTAATTTAAAAACGAAAACTTGTGGGGTTATTGTTTTGCGTATAACATAATATGTTCATGTATGTAATATGTGCAATATTATTGCTTAAATCATACCACATACACAAAGTTAAATCCAATATTTCTCTTTCCAGGATTGGTCAAGAAAAAAAATACTACGACGATATATTGAGTAAAATTAATGGGTAAGTTAAGTTAATCAGAAAGTATTACTATTTTTAGATTTTAAAAAACAAATTGATCTAAGAGTCCTCCTCACAACCCACAATGATAAGTGCTTCTGAGGGAAACTGTGCACTGGAGTGTTAACTTTTTCATTAGTTAAATTGAAAAAATACAAAAAAAAAATCATGAAATTTATGGTCGAGTCAAAATGTAAGTGTCGTAGATAAACGTCAATGGTTTATTTTTAATTTACCAAAAGGGGCTGTGGTTTATGGTAGTGTTGATGTCACGGTCAGAAGGTCTCATATTCGAACCCCGCTCTACCACAACTTTTTTCTATTTTCTAACACAGTTATTCACGTTTATGGGTTCAAAATTAAAACGTTTGGGTAAATCATAAGAACGAAAATATTCATTAACAACAATGATTTACAATGTTGTGATATCTTCAAATAAGATTGAAATGTTTAGAGCCTCGTTTGGGTTTTTCAAAGTTTTTTTTTACATGAAATCATTAATCTACAAGTGCCTGTATTTACATTAAGATTAATAATAGGCCATTGATTTAATAACAGTATAAACATATTTTTCAATTGCTTTGGAGCGAAAAGTGAGGCGAAATATATAAGATGTCATTACGCACCTGTATGAAAAAAAAAGAAATATACATTTTTAAAACTCTCTCATCTATAAGGGCTAATATCGTAAATCGTAATATTGTAGAGTAATTATTTAGCCATTTTGTGGTGTTATAAAGAATTGTTTGACGTCTTTGATAACAAATATTAATAAAAAACATTACAACACATGTATTACCTCCCGGTTTCCAGAACCAACTTGCCTCTGGTCATGCCGATTGGAAGAGCAGTCAAGCAGCTGAACATTATCACTTTGGAGATCGACATCTTTCACATTAGTGAAACTATGTTTAAGAGGCAAATATTCTTGCTATTAGAGAGTATTATACATGAATAATGTCGAACCATTGCTCAAGGGTTCTTAGTTTGATATAAAGTTCCAATTTAACGTCTTAAATCCTTTGTTATTTGTTATGTTACTTTGTGAATAAATAATTTGTTATGTCACGCCCATAAGCGCGTCTGAGTGCGAGAGAGACTGAGATTATTTTCATAATGCGAATGCCGTGCGATGTCATAGCTCATACCATGAGCTTATTCACAGATACTAAACAATGCCTTTGTGTATGTATTGTGAACGCGCCAGCTTTAAAAAATCCATCAGTATAAGGAACAGACGCAATCAATCAATTCTGTAGCATTAATGTTATAGATTTCAAATATTTCCCGCCGACGCAACGAAGACATGTTTTAACGATATTAAGGCAAGTAATTATGTTTTTCCAGAGTTTTGTTTCCAGGAGGATCTTCCTGGTTTGAAAACAAAAATGGATACGCAGATGCTGGAGAGATTATTTACAAAATCGCACGAGAAATAAACGATGGGGGAGAATATTTTCCTTTGTGGGGAACATGCCTTGGTTTTGAATTACTTACATATCTCTCCGCTGACAGAAGAGAACACAGAGCCTCTTGCAGCTCCCAGAAACAAGCGTTGAACCTACAATTAAAACCTGGTAAATACTATCTATGTTTTAAAGTTATAAAATGTCCGGAAGTCGATAATTAATTTAATTTTCACGGCTTTTCAGATACTTGTCGGGATAGTTTTAAAAAAATGTTATGTCGTATGCCTGTCAATGTCCAAGCGGACGAAGAATGCAGTTATGTGTGTGTAACAGAACTAGAATCTTGGACAAGTGTTTTTGATTCAATGGCTACTCTCAGGTGAAAATTCCGAAAAAGGAAATCGTGAAAGCCCGCCTCGTGTTGTAGTGGTTGGCGTATTCACCTGCCCAAGCTCGAGGTCCTGGATTCGATTCCTAGCAGGGTAAACATGAAATATGTATTAATAAGGTGATTTACCACTGCAACATTTCGCTGTCAAAGATTAATAAGCTTACCTTCCTGTTACACATATGATGGAGATATGCATGTACTTTATCAGGGCAGTGCCACATACACCATCAGGTGCGGATTAGGGTGTGATTGATATCTTCTTCGAACGTTTAGAACATCATCGTAATAAGCCCAGGCCGTGTTTTTATTGTTATCACAAGTCATTTCTTTTGTATTTTATACCCGAAATTAATTTAATTATTTAAAGATTAACAAAATATATTTTTTTAGATTTCGAGACAAGTAAAATGTTAAGCGGAGCTTCGAAGAGAGTGATTTCAATTCTTTCAAACGAATATGTGACCTCAAATTTCCATAGTTTTTGCACCACAGAAAAAGTAAGTGAAATTTAATGAAACGTAATTTTTATATTAGAAGCACTAATTTTGTGGTTATTCATTATAAATAAAACAACTTTGTTTTTAACCACTGATTTATTATTTTTTTTCCACCAAGCAACCAAGCTTCTTTGTCAAAGTTTACGTAACTAATGAATTACTTCCTTTTTTATTTTTGTCATGTCTACTAAATACTATACGTGGAGCCAATAAATCAAGTCTTTTTTTGTTTCTAAAGGGGTGGTTATTTGATATGATTTTTTGGCTAGAAAGGAGTGGACTAAAAGAAATGTTATTTATTTGGTTACTAATGATTTTTTTCTTATTATGAATCGCTTTTTTAATTTCTAAGATTTCTAAGTTGTCTAATTTTAATATTTTATTTGAATATTAATATTAATAACCAAATAAACAATATTTAAATAATAGACGTGTGCGCCGATCAAACAATCGCCGGCGGCATAAAGTTCTAAAAACAGTCTTGCCGTTTTTTCCGTTCTATAATCTAGAATACTTCTTTCATTCTATTATTGAAATCTTTGTGATTTCATAAAGCCTTTGTTTGTTTCTATTTATAAATAATGAATGTCTTATAAAATATTAATAATTCTAATAAAGACACGGGGTTAAGGGTTCTACACGTTGGAAATAAAATATTGAAATTACACAGCTTAGAAATTCAAAGAGCGATAAATAATATTTCAAAAATACACACATGTATTTTCTATAATCCACACTTCTGTCTAGTTTTCTGAAAACAAGCACAAACTATTGAACTTCAACCCCTCTCACAAACACAAAATACTACTTGACACTAAGACTTAATTTTAATAATTTTTTGTAAATATTTTTATATGTGATAAATATTTAATAACTCTAATGCGGATGCAATCATCCGTATTAGATTTATGTTGAAATAAGTTTATATTTATTTCTAAATTATACCTTGATAAGGGTGCACATAAACATCGTAACCCGCCGGGAATAAAAAAATAATATGTGGTTACAAAAAAGTGTTTGGTATGAATTTTTACTAAAATAATAATTAATAACAAGAAAGTTTTTCAAATATATATAAAAAATTCACGGCGGCTTTTAAATAAATTGTTATTGTTTAAACAAAGAAGCACATAATGTTAAATGAATATCAAATTATTTCAAAATGTAATTATGTTTTATGCAACATTATTCTAAAATATTTTCTTTTACAGAATTTGACTCAATTCGACATTGATAACGAATGGAAAGTAATCTCAGAGAATTATGACGTAAACGGGTTGAAATTTATTTCTGCAATTGAATCACGCACGTTAGTATAAATTCTTTTTTATTGATGCAGTATTCCTAATTTCACAATATTCCTAATAACGCAATATTCCTGATTACGCAATATTCATAATTAAGTAATATTCCTGATCACGCAATATTCCTAATTACGAAATATTCACAATTATTCACAAGACTGCACAAAATTGGGATCTCATAAAAAACTTCACTGAAGAGATGAGGATGAAAAAAAAACACGATGAAACAAGACATCAGATTGAATAAGACAAAATGCAGTCAAAGGTAAGACCGTAAGGATGTCGTCATGTAAAACGCACGAAAAATGAATAAATCATACGATTTTGCCATTTTAAAACGAATGTTTATTAAAAATCGCGCAATAATAAAAAAATATAAAACATAAATTTGATAAAAATCATCGTTTTTAATGGTTTTTCTATTAAAAAATAAATTAAAAAATTTATGTAACTAAAATATAATTCTTTTTCGACCATTACGCCATTTAAAATTTAGACTAAACTTTGAGGCGACGATTTTAAAATAAAGACTAAGTATTGAACTAAAATTTGGCGTATTGATTTAAATATAATAAATTGAACACGAAAGTGGCATACGTGAAGCCTGCAACATAGAAGATATCGCGAGATGGGACAGGAAAAGGAGACGATTCTGGCGCAACCACTTGGAGAGCATGGAAGCCAACAGACTTCCACACGTGGTAGCAAACAACATGCCAGAGGGTAGACAGTTGGAGCTCCGTATCCCAGGAGACTTCTTTGTAATAAACAGATCCCTGCATCTACTTCAAGATGAAGAAGAAGATGTATTATTATACAGGTGTTCATTAAACCCTGTCACATCTGAAACCACGATGATCAGTATGAGCAAGAAGACATATTGGCACATTAAAATATTTTTTTAGAACGAATATTTTTTTATTAAATATTAAAAAAAAGAAAATGGTTGCTTACTTCTACAGGGCAGAAACGAGGAGGGAGAGGGGAGAGTTTGATACTGCGCAGCGCTCCCCTCACTTCTCCCCTGCAGAAGTAAGCAACCATTTGTTTTTTTAATATTTTATTTAAAAAAAAATCTTTGTCCTAAATATTTCTTTAAAACATGCGAATATGTCTTCTTGTCCATATTGATCATTGTGGTTTCGGATGTAACAGGGTTTAAAGAACATCCTGTATATTTCCAACTTGCATGCAGAACGAGAACGGCAAGTAACACGTTTTATGATCATGTGAACCCAAATCTCAAATCTGGTCATCTCAAAAGCACAAAATCGAATCAAGTATGACAAGATGTAGAATGTGGAAAAAACTAGAAATGTATATCAGGATTGACGCATGTGGCATTGTATTCAATAAGTAAAACCCTACTACTATTGGCAAACGGTGTGATTTTAATTTTAGTAGTTAGTAAAATGTCTCGAAGATAAGTCTAATCCGTATGTAAATATTAATGTAAAACAAGTAACAACATATTTTAACACAGTAATATTTCATTATGATTTTTGATAAAATTAAAAAGTTGTTATTAGTGTTACTCTTTTATTTTATAAAAATAATACAATTATAGTGTCGGAAGAGTACTCCTTCCATCGACGGGAGATACAAAGCGAATATTACATAATATTGTTAACAGTGTAATCAAAGAACCTTCATTGGTGATGAAACGAATAGTGGTTTGGCCGGATACCGGATATTCGGTGAACCCCTAAGCCGGATACCGGATATCTGATATAGGATATCGAATTTCTCTCATAGTTTTCTCTCACCATTTGTAATGGGCATATAATAAAAAAAGGGTAAATATTTTTACTGTGTTGATTGATCAATTGATCACTTGAGTTTCGTACATTATCAGTACGGTTTATAAGTTTATATAGATAGATAATATCATCCATTGCGCTTGATTTTTTTCACTTACATGTATTTTTAATTAAAAAATAATATTTGATAAAAAAATATTATTTGCGGAATAAGTGTTTTTTCTAGCGTGTACTCGTTTATTGAACACAAAAGTAAATTTTTCTCATAATGAATATTACTTTTTTTCCCAACACAGTCTATATCAATAAATCTATTTAGTGGCGTTGATTTAGTTAACTTTTTGCAGTTTAATAAATAAGTATCCGACGGATATTGAGCTACTATCCGGTATCCGGCCGAATAATAAAATTAGGTGAGATAGGCCGGATATCGGATATCCGTTTCACTTTTCATCTATATAAAAAAACAAACAAATAAATCAGTGGTAGATACTAAAGCAGGGTTCTTTGTTTTTTTTATATGGATTCTATGATTAGTTAAAAATATTCCGTATTTATACTAGTTTTGTATCACCCGTCGAGAGGTAGAGTGCTTTCCAGAAACCATACTTGTATTAATTTAATTGAATAAAAGCGTAACACTCACAACAAGTTTTTCATTTTGTAATTATTCATTATGGTTAAATAATTAATATTATGATTTTTTCATTTATTTTAGATATCCATTTTATGGTGTTCAGTTCCACCCAGAAAAAAACCTATACGAGTGGGTAACCGACAAAAATATTACCCATACTTCAAACGCCGTAAAAGCAAACAGTTATTTTGCTGAATTTTTCGTCAGCGAAGCCAGAAAGAGTAATCATAAATTTGCTGAAATATCAGAAGAGGCATCAAGTTTGATCTATAATTTTCCATCGACTTATACCGCACTTCAAGGAGTCAATATTTATCAGCAATGCTATTTATTTCATTAACTATAAAATTAAATAATTCATCTTCTTTTCTATTGAATACGATTTGGAAACCAAATATCATTAATTTGAATCGGATTAAAAACAGTTATAATCATGAGATGCTATTTTAATACATATTAAAGTTGGTTTCAAAAAATGTTTTCTTACATGAGAAAATTTAGAGCATTAAAATATACCGCAAAGTTTCTCTAAAATGTTTGAAAAAAAAAAAAAATGATTTTAAATGACGTCTTTTAAATCAACTTAGTCAACTTTTTGGCTTAGTTTGATAGTCAAATAAATTTTTTAAAAAACACTGAACTTACTACTCATAATTGTGTAATATCTATTTTTTTTTACAATAAAACTTAAAGAAAAGTAATATTAACTAAGTTTAATTAATTGAATGCATTTAGAAAGTAAACATTATAAAAGTGCATTATTAAAATACGAGTAATTTCTTTCGTTGTTTTATTTATATCAAGTTCCTAAACACCATCACCTTACAAGTGTGACGCTTGTAATAGTATGACGATGCCTCGTAGTGGTCAGCGCCTTTACCTACTATGCAAGAGGTCTCGGATTCGATTCCCGGCATGGTTGACTTCAAAATAGCTTTGTCTTCAAAGGTGTCAAAAATTACAATAATATCCCCAATAAACTAATAACTATTAAAACCAACATATCAATAAATAGATGCAAAGTAAATTTAAAGATTTTTTTTGTTAAGTTTAAAAACTGCATTTAATTTTAATTAGTATCAATGTATTATAATGTTCTGTTTTTCTTTTTATATCCTATAAGTTTTTATTTCTTTTCTCATGTAATCGTATATTCAAAATTATATAAATTCTAATAAAAAATAACTATAACAGTGTAAGTCATGTAAGAGTTAGTCTCTTTTTTTGAGAGTTACAGTTTTAACATTTACTAGATGTGTAAAAGTGGATTTAAATAGGCTAAAAAAAACATGTACCATTTATGAAGTATATTGATTGATAAAAAAAAGGGTGTTTTTACACTAGAATATTTCATAGTCCCCGCACGGGCACCCGAAGCGTAAGACTGATCATATTACCTCCATGTAACAAAAAAATCAAGAAACGCTGCGATTGGTGTACCAATGTAGTGCCCTGTGCACCATTATGAACGGAAAGGCAATGATGTTGATGAAAAGGGTTTTTTGCAAATAATTCTGCTCCTGTAAATTCTAAGATTTTTTATTAAATTTGTTAAGATAATATTACTGTTTACGATAAGCGATGAGTTGCACGCGATCCTAATTATTTAAAGGTCATTGAATTTTTTTAATACAAAGATTGACATCTCATCATGTTTAAAAAAAAAAACCTTTTACGTGACAATTTACAGTGGAACGTAATATAGTAGATTTTATCAATAAAGTATTGATAAATAATCAAACTATCTAATTAAATTATTATATCATTATAGCATCTACCTACTCATAATTTAATAATGGTATGATACTTATTTTTCTCGTTCCCGAGCGAAATTCAGATTGCAGTTCTGTGTGTGAAATAGAACCAGAATTCTGGGCCTTCCAGAATCTTCACCGGTACATATTTTTATTTTCTTTTATTCAGGAAACATACAGTACAGTTTCATAGTTTATAGTATATAAAATTAGACTTGATTCTAATGGACTAGTGAAGTTTCCACATTACATATGACACGCTAAGGTTATCAATGAACTATTTTTTAATAAACAATGTTTTAAGTATACCCAAATGATTACAGACAGGCTGGATTTCGTCCCTAAGGCAGTGGCGTCTTTGATTCAAAATTTCTAGTGAAGCTCAGATTTTAAAGATAAGTATATTATGCGTAAATGTTAAGTAGGTGCCTATAGTAAATAACACAGTACGGACCATGTTTGTAGGCATCTTTGAGCATTTTTATATTGGTTGCTAGTTTTTTACCTTCATAATGTGTTGATATAATGCGAATTAAAATACATATCAGGGGCTGGTAAATATCAATGATTTCTTAGTCAAGCTCAGCCTCTCTTGCTTCACATGCTCCTTCGTCCCTGCCCTAGGGAGTTATTCCGATCTAAATTTGTTGCAACAGTGAAGGAAAACATTTTTGAGAACAATTCAGCTTTTTTGCAAACATTTGAACATCAAAACACTGTTGAATCAACTAATTGGTAAAAGAAGAAGTATCAAAATTGGAAAATTGTTTTCAGGCGTTGCCTAGTAGGTAATTTGGTTCAGCCGGATGAATCTCACCCATATGCTAAAGGTTTCAGCTCCTTTACTTCATAAAAGTTGACAGATGGAAGCGTTGAGAAACTGTGGATGAAACATGGACTGAATGGTAAATGTTACACGGTGTGTAAAATGGCCACTTAAACCTGCCTATGACAGATCATAAAAATGCCCAGAACTCCATATTCCCCTCTCAAAAATGTTTTCCACCTGTGTTGCAACAAATTTAGATATTTTTTATTATTTCTAGTGTAATAATAATATTATAAAAGAAAAAAATCAAAACTGAAAGTAGTTAAAATATTAAATTAGAATCATTAAAAACATGCTTTAATGCAAAAAAACATTTTTAAAAAGGAAAAAATAAAATATTTTAAGCAATTTAAAAAAGAACAGATATGAAGCAACGATAAAGTTAATTAAAATATGAGAAATTAAAATTAATTTGTTAAACAAATTAAAAAATAATAACAAATTACAGTGATAATAGTAATAAATAATTATGAATAACAGTATTTCAAGGACTATTTTTAAATTTCAAAAGTAATATTTAGGGAAGATTTTAAATTAAGGGTAACTTATTAAAATAAGAATATTAAAGAGATATAAACAGTAACAGTAATAAAAATTGAAAGAAATAAATTTAATTAAATAAACCATACATACCTACTTTATCTCAATTTAAAATAAAATGTATACCCACAAACTGGCCATGCCTTTGTGTGATTTTTTAAAACTTATTTATACCTATTGTAAAGTGCCATGAAAAATTTTAATAAATAAAAAAGTAAATTATATAATAACATCAAAATATGTAATGTAATGTAAGAAAAAAAAGGGCGAGTACTTATTTTAATAAGATCAACTTGAGTTTTGTTCAAAGGTTTTCAGTAAACTGTTTTTAAATAATTTCAATCCCGTATGATAAATATCTATATGATAAATGTTATTAAATATTTGTATATAACCACTTACCGACTTTTCTTTGTCTACCGGTTTCGAGACGTACCCGTCTCTTTGTCAGGACACCAATTAAACCAAGATGCAAACCAACATGCAAAACCCACTATACAGCTTCACCATAGTTGTTGTACAAAAATATAAAACCAACAGGACATGCATTTTATAAGCACATGCACTGATTAGGACAAACATGCACTGATTAAATTATGAAAATATTCTAGGTTTGTTTTTTAAGAAATGGTTGAAAAAAGGTAGAGGGGATGGAGGGAGGGGGTGAGCTTAACATGTTTAGGGTGACCATTACAATGGAACATCGTATGAACGACTATATTGAAATTTTGTTTGATTATTGATCAAAGTAACACTATTTTTTAAAGCTTTTCTTTCGAAACCGGTAGATAAAGAAAACTCGGTAAGTGGTTATATACAAATATTTAATAACATTAAGTAAACTGTTTGACCACTAAGTTAGTGCTTTAAAAATAATAAGATTTCAATTACATTTAAACTCGAGTATAATCGAATTACATATTTGCTCAAAATGCTTTATTACAGGAATAAAGTATTAATTTTTTATTTTCAAATCGTAAATACGCATGCGTGGGTCTGTTAGTTCAGTTGTGCCACATCACGCTGAAGTGTGACGACAAGCATAACGTAGGAAAGATTTTCCCTACAAATATTTGCTGCGAGTAATAATGGTAAGTTAATTTCCATTTCGATCTATTTTTAAGACATTTAAAAAGCACCGCTATTTGTATACAAAAGCGATGTTTATAAATGAGGAATTATGTAATAGTTTATATATTATACTCAAAAGCATATATGTTTACCGTGCGTTGTGTTTTTGTAGTTTACTTAAAAACCGAACCTGAAACTTTTATTGAAAACGCATAGATGGCAGTAATACTACGATTAAAAATATTTTTGAAATGTCGGCTTTTCTATTCTTCTGTAAGATTGGAGTGTAGGAGTTGTTGCGTTGTAGAATAGATTATGAACTGTTACAAACGGCTTAGAACTGCTATGAATTGCTGGGTAAGGAAGCCTTCTTTTAGTATATAAATATAGGGGTCCCGCTACTATTGTTGGAAGGGTGAGCGTCAGTTACAACAGTTTGAGCTGGCATGTAATATTTTTATTTAATTCGTTTTTAAAAATTTAATATTTTTTAATGACTTATATAATAACGATTGTAAACGTATTTTTATTGTTTTTCTTTATTTATGTATTTATTAACATCTGCTAATAATTATCGCGGTCAACAAAGGCCCTGGTGTAATAAATGGTGACACGTTTTCGAAAGGTTTATTTCTGTAAGATTTATTCTAGTATTAGTTTTCGTTTTCTAATTCCGGGCTTTTCAATTTCTCCCAGATTTGACGCCGTAAAGCTAGGGTTTCCTAGGACAGCGGTGCCCGTATTTTAACGGCCGTAGTGAACGGTGATGCGGTGGATAACCGTCGTAACGGTGACTAGAGAGTGGTTTCCTAAGAAAACGGTGTTATCAACACCATTTAACACTGTTTCCCAAGAAAACCACTCTCTAGTCGACGTTACGACGGCTATCCACCGCATGACCGTTCACTGCGGCCGTTAAGATACGGGCACCGCTGTCCTAGGAAACCCTAGCTTAAGCTAAACCTGGAAGAAAGGATAGTTAAATAAAACTACAAGTCAAAAAGTATCAAAGTCGATTAAATCTTATTGCAAGATGTGTTGAACCTTTTTACATTTTAGTCATTTTTTTATATTTTATGTACCTTTATATTATTTAATATGCAGGTTTTAACTGTTTAAAATTAGAAAAAAAAAAACAATATAATTTTTGGACATTAAAATAATCATGGACCTTAGTGCAAATGGAGAACTGATGATGATAAATAAAATGTATTATTTTATAAAGCGAACGAAGTGTTACCCGTACGGCAAATAATGTGATATTTTGAGAAACTCAAATCATATAAATAAATAAATAAATAAGATTGAACTTCGGATTCTTTCAAATTGTTTGTCCAACACTATTCTCAGATCCAATATGATAATAACAATATCAAACTTCAATAGAAAGTGATATTACGATTAATATTATCAAAAATAAATAACATTCATAATCTTGTTATTTTACAAAGCAAAACGATATCATCTTTAGAAACTGAAATTTAGTAGTTATTTACTTAATTTGGCGAGATGTTCAACCAAGTGTCAAATTAGGCCGTGAAATTAATAAAAAAATGACAGAGCAGGTGAATTTTTGAAGACTGTGATACATATAAGTTATCATTATCAATAAAAGGAAATCTTTAAATTAACTAGACTTTCCGTATTATTCTTTAGTATATTGTGTTTTCAGGAGAGGAGTAAAATATATTAGCCGAAAAATGAGTTCAGCTAATGATCGTCCAATTGTCGGAGTATTAGCTCAAGAAGTAGCGCACACATTGGAAGTCATTTATGGAAAAGGAACCTACGATAGCTTTATTGCCGCTTCGTATGTGAAAAATCTAGAAGCTTCAGGGGCAAGAGTAATTCCGATAAGGTAAACAATATATTTTTATAAATATGTTCTACTCTGATAAAAAAAGACCGAATTTTCGTTATAAAATATTAAATTGTTTACAGTACAAGTTTGCAAATATTTGTTTCTTTCAAGTAATTTACTTTTTAAGTAAAATATGAATATAAAAAATCACAGTTAAGTCAAAATAATAAAATAATAAAAATAATGTTATAAATAGTTTTATTTAAATTTGTTTCATTTAAACATTTATTTATTAACCCTTGCGGATTATTACATTCATTTTACAAAAAATAGTCTATGTTTTTTTCATACTCTGTTGTTGATAATAATATTTTTTACATCTTTTGAAATGTTTGTCTGAGTCTTTTGTTTAGTTTCGTCTGGTAGTTTATTGTATAATTTCAGTGCCTGATTTATTAGTCTCGATTGTCCTTGTTACATAATAGATTGAGTTTTTTTACTGACATTTCTTGGTGGAACTGCATTCAATTTATAATATTAAAAATATGTCTATAGTTATATACCACTTTCATTTACAATTTTTTCGTCGTGACCGACATCGTTACACCTAGGTCTGACGATTTTGGTCACGATGAAACCCGGTTACTGGTAAAAATTATAAATAAAAGTGGAATAAAACTGTATGCGTATTTTTATTGTTATAAATATCTATATGGTAAAAAAAGAGAACTTTTAATTGAATTATTTATTTGGTATTAACGTAACAAATAATAATATAATAAAATACCTTCCTTTGACATGTCATATAAAATAAAATACTTTGCGCCACACACGAGTGATTAGAACACAACTTGCTTCAGGTATTCCGAATTACCCATCATCAGATCATCAGATGTAAATATCAACAGTTGATGGTAATTTGGAATACCTACTGGAAACTAGTTGCGTTCTAATATTAAACTCGCGTATGGTACATAATATATCGTGGGTATACAAGAAAAACCAGCTAACTGCAAAAAGCCAGTTTTGCGTAAATCGAATTTTAAAGTTTGGTTGTTCATCAAAAATCTAGTTTTTTTATTTTTTTTTTAATACTTATTGTTTATTATTCATGAAACATATTTTCATACATTACAGAATTTATATGAAATAAAAAGCAACAGAATTTTGAGAAAAAAATTATTAAGGTAAGATAAGTAAAATAAATTCCGCATTTTTCTGATTTTCATTGTGAAGAAATTTGTGCTGGTTGAGTTAGCCGGTGACATTGTCTTACTGAATTTGAGTTATATCAAATTCAACACTGTCTTCACCTTCAGATAAAGCATCTATTACATTAGCGGAAGTGGAAAAACTTTTTTACCAATGATGGCGTTCTTCAGGAATGATTCCTGTTTTGCATAACTTTACCAATTTTTTTTTAACAAAGTTTTTCGTTGTAGTAAGGTTTTATTAAGGCAGATATTTTTACTTCAATGAAAACTAGCTAAACTCACATATTAGTTGTTTTTACTTGTAATACAAACTTTGGATGTGATATTGTTTTAGTAACGAAAACCAGATAAAGAAATTTAACCGTTTTTCCCTGTATATTCATAAAAACATAAACTTTAATTGAAAAATAATCACTTAAAATCATTTAAGTGATTTTCTTTGTTAAGATTTGAGAAGAAATACTATATATACGTTTTTACTCGCTCTACAATTGTCTGCAACTCATTTAATGGCAGTAATATCATTTAACCAATTATACCTGTAGATAGGGGATACAATTTTGAAGTTAATGGTACTTATAACTCAAATATGCCAAAAACGTAGTTAATCGGTTTTCCTTTCCTTTCCTGTTTTATTTTATACACGTTTAAAATGTTTTTCCACAAATAAATCATATAAATATAAATAAACAACACATAATACAATCCACCTTCGACTTTTTCATGTTTAAATGGCAAAACACTAAATGGCGATACGCCACTCGCTTAAAAAAATACACTGTATTCCTTAAACTATAAGTGTGAAACCGCTCATGTACATGTACAATAGGGTATTATGACAAATCGATAATAATGTTGAAAGTATTTGTAATATTTAGAGCGAATTTTTACGATTCTAACGATTCTGGATTGCTATATTATAAGACCGAGTGGAATAATGGTACAAATCATCGAGGAAAATACATGTCCTTGTCCCAAATGCAGTAGGAAAAGATTTTTTTCCCTCTGGCATCACCGTTCATAGTGTAATTTTTTAGACACAAATTATTTGTTGAAATATTTCATTTTAAAGACATTTTTGGGACTTAAACAAGATGTTTTTGTTTTAAAGGGTGTGTATACTGTGCATATCTGAATATACAAGTATTTCAATATTTTCGTGAATCATTATTATTGAAGTTAGCGACAATGGTGTATATTTATTAGTTTATTCCATAACTTTACTTTTTATATGAAAAAATAGCTATGGGGAGAATTGCTGATATTTCTCTTAAAAAATAAGGAGAATTCGGTGGGTTATTACAGTGAAAAGAGTAAAGCAAAAATTGTATTTGGGTAAAGGAGTGTGTGGCAGAAAACCGATCACAATACCTAGAACTAATAGAAAAAGTAGAGATATGCGTTTGCAAAATAGAAAACGTCTTATAAATGTATTAACCACACCGCAAAAAACAGGGTATTGAGACGCCGGTGTCGTAAAGAATTTGGGTTAACGTATCATTTCCCTGTTCGCAAACTCAAGTAAACTCCTACAGCGTTCAAGAAACGTCTGAAATGGGCAAAAAAATGAATATTTCTGAAGATGACTGAAAAGAAGCATTGCTACTAATTGATTATAAGTATTTCATTAATATACATTTTTCATATGTTTTATAACGACTTTACGTGTACTCTAAGGTTTGTTTTTTGGATAAATCAGGTTTTCCAATAATTATCATTCAATCAAGCTTTGTTATGAAAGGAGTAGGTGAAGAATCCCATACGGACTGCATTGTTCAAACAGCGAAACATTCAGCATCTGTCATGGCATGCTCCATTATTAACTAACAGATTGTTACCACAGCTGTCACAATGGTTTCCAAATGGCGAAAATTGCATTTTTAGGCATACCAAATCAACAAGTATTTTTTACGATAAAAAAAGGTTTTTTTGATTGGTCTGGGAATTTTCCGAATCTAAATCCGATAGGGAATGTTTGGGAGACTTTCAAAAGAGTAATGTCCTAAAGTGTTATAAATACCAAGCAATAGTTAATAGACAGTTTAACAAATGTTTGGCCACAGGGAAAAACCGGTAAATACTTTAAAAAAAACTGTATTTTGAGCATGGCGTGACGGATATCATACAAAATATTTTATATTTCAATTTTTTATTGATAAACCTTTACGGGTTACATACATTTAACAAAATATTTTTTCTTTTAAAACTCACATTCTACTGTTGATAATAATATTTTAAAAATCTTTTGTAAAGGTTGTCTGAGTCTTTTGTTTAGTTTTATCTGGTAGTTTATTGTATAATTTCAGTCCATGGTTTATTAGTTTCGATTGTCCTTTTCTCGTTTTAGAAGGTTGTGTATGATATTTTTCTGATATTCTCGTATTGTGTTCAGGTTTACTACAGTTTTTTTCAAGTTTTAATTATTCGTCTACAATGACATCAGTACATATTAACATGTTACAACGGAGAAGAAGAACATTTAAGAAAAAGTAATGTTGAAGTCTAGGCATCTACAGGGCTTATGACTTGTCATTGGATGGTTTAAGTGGCCACTTTACTCACTGTGTAACATTCACCATTCTGTCCATATTTGAACATCTATATTCCTTCAATTCTTTCATCTGTTGATGTTTGTGAAGTTAAAGAGCTGAAACCTTTATTTATGCGGGTGAGATTCATATAATTGAATTATTTCACCTACATACTAGACAACGCCTGAAAATTTTATTTTTTCAATTTCTATACTTCTTCATAGACCAGGTGGATTTATCAACAATATTAAACAAAATATATTAAAATTTGGACAAACTCAAAATATTGTTGAATTACATCAGTGGCTAATTTATGAATAATTTTAAGGATTCTAGTTTAAAGAGTTCAGTTACATTTAATTGTTTAGTTTGTTTATAAATTCTTTAGTTGCTGCTAGATAGGATATATTAAAGTCACTAACGAAAAATTAAAATCACTAATTATCCTTTTTTTAGTCAGTTGAAAATCTAATAACTGTTATTTATCGTTATCAAATGCGTTTATTTTATTAAAAAAACTACACATATTGTAAAACAAGGACATAGACATTATTTTTTTTACATTCAGTTTAATAATATGGCAAGCTGCTGTATACGAAACGAGTTTTCATTTATAATTTTTGGGTTTTAAGCACATGCAAAACGGTTTACAGTTGGCGTCATTTTGATGTCACATGTTAAGTCCGCCGAGTGCGCTTCTAACACCAATCGCGTACAAGTATGGTGCGATAACGCAATACGTGTTGTTTGTCATATAAAGTGTCAAACGTCTCGTTTTTAGGTCTTTAAAGGTCGTTTTTAGGTATCGTAGACGTATAATTTAATGTAAAAACTACATTAAATTGTAATTTGTATTAATGTATTATTGTTTTTTCTTTGTATATCCTATGTTTTTTTTTCTCATGTATCCGTATTTAAAGTTACAAAAACTTTTATAACAAACAATAAACAACTACTACAGTGTAAGTCACTCTCCAAGCACAAGAGTTAGTCTCTTTTTTGGAGAGTTACAGTGATGACATTTACTAGATGTGTAAAAGTAGATATGTAGAATTTAAAAAAAAACATGTATCTTTTATGAAATATATTAATAAAATAAAAAAAAAATAAAAAAAACAAAATTTAAAGCTTTATTTTTATTTTAAACTTTTGTTAAAAACATTATCTGACGTCGTATTACACAGCAAAAGTAATAATACTGTTACCATTGCAATTTGTTAGCATTTGTTAAAAAACTACCGGAAAAGGCTTTATTAAAGATTTAATAAATCATAAAATTAATCAAATTAGTCCATTTATGTTCCAGTATCGGACAAAATAGGGAATATTATGAAGACTTACTTGGCAAAATCAATGGGTAAGTGAACATTTTTTAATACAGTTTTATTAAAAAAACCACAATGCCACTTAGGGCTAGTTGCACTACAAAAGGTTAGTTAAAAAGTTAAAATTTAATTTAATAATTGTTGCGTTTTCGTCAAAATGGGCAAAAAGTGTTGTTTTATCGTACTTTCTTCACGCAACTCATTTTGCTCATTTTGAAGAAAGCGCAACTATTATTTTACTTAAAACTTTTTTTGATGCAATTGGCCCTTAATAGGAAGTTAGTTTATCTGCACTTATCCGTTATTTAAAAAAACTTTCTGACTGGGGACTGAGCTGACTGATTCGCTATAAAATGAATTTGAAGGGAGCCAATCAAAGATTTTTGAAATAAAAAATAAGAATATTTTTTCCAAACAATTTCGAAACAATGTAGAGTGCTAAGAATTAATAACTTAAACATATTTTTATTTAAACCTAAACGACAATGAGGAAGTTCAGGGGCACGGGAAGTTGGATAAAAATAATGTTTTCTTACACGCGGTAAAAATTAGAGCATTTAATTTTTGGCGAGGTTACTCGAAAACGAACGAAAAAATTAATAAAAATAAACTGCTTTGAATTACGTCACAAGTTCTTCGGAATCAACAAATGATTGAGTGTTGTGATAGATTTACGTTTTCCGGGAAATAAACTAACCAATCAGCCAAACTGACTGACTAGAACTTATGACATCACATGCGGAGTAATTTCTTATAATAAATTTTAAAACTCAGCGCTGATAATACGATGCAAAAATTTATTCTTTTTTCTTTTTAAAATTTATGTCTATAACAACTAAATAAATGATTAAAAAACAGTGAACTCCTCATTCGTAAAATAATCTCAGATTATTTGAGATATAAATAAATATATAAAGAGAGTTTTATGAACGTAGTACGAGAGAGTTTTTGATGTAAACGCCGAAATTTAAGTCCAATATCCACGGTGTTGGCTCATACGACGCAGCTTAAAATTTTGACAAAAGAGTTATTATACAATTCAATTTCGGCTCTAGTGGCGCGTAAGCCACTTAGCCTTTTTACCGTCGATATGCATGTTTAATGTTTTGATTTCCTGAAAAAATAAATCGAGTAAAAATTAGTCAGCTATTTTGTGTGGTTGTTGGCGTGTTTGTCTACCATTCTCGAGGTCCTGAATTCGATTCCTGGCAGGCGTGAAATATTACGTTAGAAGGTGATTTATATGTCACATTGGAATTGGCAAGTTTAGCGTAAGACTTTACCTAAATGAAACAAAAATAATCGATTACATTTACAAAAACAAAAAAAAAAAATACACGCTAACATGCTTAAAAATAAAGCACAAAATCCACAGAAAAAAAAGTGAAATTAGTTTGAAAAGTTAGAAAGTTAGAAATATTTGAAAAAATGTAATGAAAAAGTGATACAAAGTGAAATAAACTAAAAACGAAGGTAAGCAAGAAAAAACAGTAAGTATATAAACAAAAAATGCAAAGATATAAATTAATGAAGTAAATTATGTAAAGCAAACAAAATAAATAAAGTGTATCTAAATAATCAAGCAAGCATATTTTTGCTGTGGTTCGAAAGGTCTGTAGTTCGAATCCCACTCTACCCCAACTTGATTCCCATTTTCTAATAGTGAGTTATTTACAACTCGTTGAAAATGGCCCTCAAAACTAAATATTTGGGTAAATCATAAGAACGCAAATATTTCTTAAAAAAAAAAAAAAAAAAGAAAAAAAAAAAAGAAATGCGTATTTGGCAATAATTGCAATTGAATATTAAAGCGAAACAAAATAATTTAGGGTAATAAAAATAAACAAGTAAGTAATATAAAATGGAGACACAAAATGATAAAATATGTGACGAAATAATTAAGTAAAAAAAAATAATTAATAAGTAAATAAATTAAATAACATGTTAAAACAGTTACAAAAGAAAAAAAGAAAAGTGGAAGAAACCAAATTAGAAATATTATTATATTTGGATCACATTCAATGTAAAAGTTTTTGAAAAAGGAGTGCCAGAGTTAATAATAAATAATTTAGATGAAAAAACTTGGTCCTATTGACTATTACTTTATTACGTGATTGTCCAGCGGATATCACGCGTTTTGTTTGTTTACTACGAGCATCTAGTAAAAATGTATTAAGTTTAGATACTCAATCGCAATTCGAGCATCTAATAATGCAGTGCCCAAAGCAATACTGGGTGAGGATAGGGAAATTATGAAGATGATGATGAATTCCTGAACTTTCCATTTTAAAGTTTATTGAAGAACTCAAAATATTTTTTTCCAGGGTATTCTTTCCAGGAGGAGCCACATGGTTTGATCAAGCTAATGGATATGCGGATGCCGGTGAGCAGATTTTCAAGTTGGCTATAGATCTCAATGAAAAAGGAGACTATTTTCCACTGTGGGGTACTTGTCTCGGTTTTGAACTGTTGCCATACCTTGGATTACAGAGAAAAGACAACGGCTATAGAATTGGGTGCAACTCTTTTAATGAATCATCGGAATTAATTTTTAAGAAAGGTGAGTAAAATTTCATTTGATAAATAATTACATAAATAATATTGTAATAATATCAGTTTCAGTGCTGCAGAACAGCGTTTATTCGATATTTTTAGGAACATATATTATAATTAACTAGTTGAACCGACAGACGTTGTCCTGCCCGGACGTTGGCTTGACTTGAAAAAATACTTTTTAGTGATAAGTGGGTACCTAGATACTTGTTTGAATTCCAAAATTAAAATTTTTAAATATTAAATTTAAGAAGGTACTTGTTTATGGTTGAATTCCTAAACATAAAATAAATATTTTTTCAAGTATGGCATTATTTTTGCATACGTCAAACTCCGGTCTTCTCACCAACAGAGGGGCGTATTTATGTGGGAATACGATTTTTTTAAATGTATCGAATTTAATATAATTATAGTATTACCAAAAATCCAGTAAAAAGAAATAAATGGGTAGAAATTATAAGGAATTTAAGGAAAGAATCTGTTGATATCCACAAAAAAAAAAATCTGTTTGTAAACATTAAAAAAAAAACTTTTTATACACAAAAAAAAATCTTTCCATTTTTTTGTAAATGCATTCTCCTCGAATGCAACCCAGGTAGATCGATGAATAAAACATGTATGCTCTTTACTTCTTTTTTACTCATTAGATTGAAGATTTTAATATCTACGAACACGCACAGCGCAAAGATCTATATTTCTCTAAAAACCGCACGTAAATCGGTTCAGTCGTTTAGAAGGAGTTAAGTGACATCACGCGTACAGAGGAATTTAGATTGAATCGCAATCATTACAAATCAATTGGTATATTACAGATTTATTATATTTATGGACTTTGTCTTTGTGATTTTTTAACAATGTTCCTATATTATTAGTTGTGTAGAAAGCCGGTTTAATGTTTGATGGTAGGGAATTTGATAATTGTTTTGAAAAAAATACATTTATAATTAAATGTAATAATTAAATGTGTTTGAAAATCAAAAAATTATGAACAAAAAAATCTGTTTATTGTATAAGTACTTGTATATTGGCTTTAAACAGAGTGTAAAGTGATCACTCAAACTAGCCGATGACAGGTAATAAGCCATATTCTATATTATCTTCTCAAAAATGATTTCCATGTTTGTCATGATATAAATCAATAAATACTATGCTTGACATATTTTCCAGGTTACAAGAAAAGCAGATTATTTGGTAATGCCCAAGATGATGTGTTGAAAGTTCTATCCGAACAAAAAATAACATTTAATTATCATCAGTTTTGTATCACTGAAGAGGTATGTATTTGTTACATTTTAAGTAAGTAAAATTATTAGAAGATTAAAAAAACTACCAGATTTCAACAGATATAGGAATAAATACGTAGAGATATGTGTACAAAACTAATCTTGATATGCTTGTTTTGGTAAAATCGCCCGTTGGTCAATAATGAAATAAGTAAAACAAAACCAAGAAGCATAGAATTAAGAATAGTCCAGAGGAAGCGTAGAATCATATTTGAATACATCGGAATGTGTCCAATAATTCCCCCACTATGCTTCACTTTCGCCGCGCGCATTCGTGAAGTCACAGGGTAATGTTGCTAGATGGGAAAAAAAAATCATAACACTAATGTAAGGTAAAAAAAAGCAATTTGTTAATTTCTCTAAAATTTGATTGTGTACGCGGAAATATTGATTGACACAACAGAGTAGATAAGAAAAGGGTAATTTATTAAGAGTAATTGAATTAATGAGCTTCGAACTTATTATTTAAAATAAATTTTATTTGACATAAACCGGCTATTTTTATATCATGTCAAATAATATTTAATGTTTTAAAGGTAATGTCGGTCAAATTCCTTCGATAGAGATTTTAAATCCGAGATCCAATTTTTATTAGTTCTCTCATTAGATACGCAAAGTAGGGTAAAAAAAAATACTACTCTGGCAACACGAACGAAATGTTCTGACAAATTAAGTAATGCATTTGTTACATACACATTCATTTGCTAATTACACATGAAATGTGATTACATCCTGTTTCTTTAAGATCCTAGCAGTATTTCTACACTTTAAAAGGACACAACACGGCATAGTTGAATTCAAATCAGAAGTTGCGTACTGAGCGACGTCTACAAAGAAACTAATGGGTCAAAACGTAAACCTTCTTATTTATGAGTAGTTTAGTCGCCTTCTGTTTGATGTGCGTATGCGGTTTCTGGACTATTCTTAATTCTATGGTCCTTTCCCGTTTTTCATACTGTAGATAAGTTCAATAAAATTGATTTGTATGCACATATTTTTTGTGTAATTGGTTACGCCACATTAACTTTGTTGAATTTATTTGCCGCCTACTGGGCCCTGGTTAAGATGTTGCGATTCTTACTGTGGGTAGGTACCACGTTTTTGTCTCCGGCCTAACATATTCAACATTATTCAACATTATTCAACAAAAGAACAAAAATATAATAACCCAACTGTCAGTGTCCATGTGGTTAGATATTCTCACTTCCCACCGCGATCGCGAATTTTTGCGATTAATAATTACGGTGTCGTATAATATTAAAAATCAAGAAATCACGTCAAGTGCTTCTCCTTCCTGACCACAGGATCTGATCTGATCCTGACTGCTGCGAGACAAGTTCCAAATAATAAGGTACCAGAACCCCAGTGCAAGGTAGAAAATTGCATTCATTGTATTAGGGTTCGGTGGGAAAGCATAAAGATAACACATTCCGCGACATAGACGATTCCGAGAGTTCATCTGCCAACGGGCAAGTGGAGCGATCAGTAATTATACCATTTTGTTTGTCACATGGGTACGCACTCAAATTAAAAAGTAATTATAAATAATAAAATAAAAAAGGTTGATTGAAAGATGTTGCCATCTGGCTATAAACTCGCTAATGTGTAAATGAAATTGTAAAAAAATACAAATAAATATATTTTTTTTTCACTGTGGAGGTTGGCTCCCATCATGGCAATTTGAATTTCAAACAGGCGCTCTGAATAAGGATTTGGAGTTACAGTAAAACTACATTTTTGTCTCTAAAAAAGTTTTCAAAATTACTTTTAAAAACTTTACGAGCACATATTATAAGATGACATCATATCATGTCTGGTGTAGTTAGAGTCATAATGTAATTTTTAATGTTGATTTTAAATTTGTCCGTAGCATAATTTTTTCAAGTATCCAGGTAAGTCATTGTAGTGTTTAAGTCCATCATATAGTATTTTTAACGGTTCTGCATTTGACCTTCCATTTTTAATGTGGGAGTATTATAGTTTTCTGGCATTACATTTGTGTATGCCACCATTTTCGGTTACTGGTATATCAATCGTCTCGTATGTAATCGAAGATTTTAATATTTACGAACACGCACATTGCAAAGATCTATATTTCTCTGAAAACCGCACGTAAATCGGTTAAGCCGTTTAGGAGGAGTTCAGTGACATCACACGTACAGAGGAATTATATGTATAAAGATATACATATTGATTTTCCACAAAAATGGCGCAATTAAAATTATCCAGAAAAATGAACAAGAATATAGTACAGCACCAATAGTATAAAGTAGAATTCCGTTTATCCGAACTCCAGTCATTCAGATTGCCAAATATCCGGATCGTTATCAAGAATTTAAGAACTCGCCCTTCTGAAAACCTCTTTGAAAGAGAAAACATGTTCTTAGCTCTTATTTTTATTTATTTATTTACCACTTTACATACATATAGTACATACTAGCATACCCGACAGACGTCCAGCAAGAACGTTGGCTTGCCTGCTTATTACTTTAGAAAAAGACTTTTCAATGATAAGCAGGTACCAAGGTACTCGTTTATGGTTGAATTCCAAAACATAAAATAAATATTTTTCGGGCACAGGGTAAATTCTATGTGTATTCAGCCGGTGCTCAAAGTGTTAAAAAGTAAGGCAAAGTATCTTAAAAATATTCAAAAAAACAATAAAAAATATTTTAATAAAAACGAACTATTTTGAACGACGTAACTGGTTTATATTAATCAGCCAATGATAAGAAAGCTGTGAAAGATATCAGCTTTCCTAACCGTAAATGAACTAATCGGGATAACTGACCAAGAATAAGCGGAAGATAACCTATGACGTCACACGCGGAGTTATTCCGGAAATACAAAACTTTCAAAAATCGTAGCGCTGATTTTACGATATATGAGATTGAAAAAAAGTTGGCTTAGCTTAAATTAAAAACATAAAAAACCAATGAACTTCAATGTGGAAATATTTTTTTTACCAAAATATGTTAATTTTGATTTCAGTGTACAAGAGTCATGCGAATAACAAAAAAAAGCAAGACAGTACAAAGTACAGTGTGAACAGTTCTCTTTATTCTCTAGAATTCTTAAATATACTTTAAATACATTGTTCTAGATGTACGAGTTTATTACAAAAATAATTCAAATATGTAAATGGTATAAATATATTTGCAATAAACTGTTCTTTTTTTTAGACATTTAATAAACATAAATTGCACCAGGACTGGACGATTTTATCAACAAGTTACGATTCAAATGGCTTGGAGTACATTTCTATTTTGGAATCCAAAAGGTATATTTGTTTAATATATTAATCAACCAATAATTCGAGTCAATTAAATTAGAATTAAACAAAAGAGTTAAAACGAAGGTGGTATTTACACTCTATGAAGATTGTAGGTGTTTATCGTCAATATCAAATATTTGCGTACCACGCACGAAACCCCTGGTTCACCGGTAAAGTTGACGAATATAAAAAATACGCTAAAATATTTCAAGGTTCTCGGACTGGCACCTGAAGCGTAAGACTGATCATCTTACCTACAGTCAACAAGTGATTGAGATCGATAAACGTGATGTACAATTATTGCAGTAGTATACGATGCGCTTTTTAGTGCAGTCTAGGAAAACCGTGAACTACAGTGAACAACACGTTATATATTCGAAGATATTTTTGCATGTTGATCTTATCGTGAATCAAACCCGGAACATTATGCACGGTAGCTAAACATGATACTGCATCACGGAAAGATATTTTTTTTATTCATAACAAAAATCAGTTGTTTTTTATTAATTTCTCTATTCGTTGCTCTTCCTCGCCATTGATTCTATAATGTTTACTCGTTAATGATTTTCAATATAAGATCATTTCTAAAAATATCGTTCTCTTCAAAGGTATCGTTTGTCCGTATTTTGTAGTTAAAAAATGACGATTTGATTTGTGAACATGTTTCTTTGTATATTTAGATCAATGAAAATAAATGTATTTTGAGAATCATTCGCCAATTCTAAGAGAAAATGTTTTTTTTAAACTTATTTATCTTCGATAAGATATAAATATAATCAAAATACCTAGAATTTTTAACATGTGCCCTTTGTAATTCCGAGAAACATTTCAATTTATCACGTATCTGTAATTTTTATTTAGTGCGGAAACAAGTTTTGCAAGTCGTAATTTTTCTTTATCACACAAAAACATCTAAAATATATGAAAGGCGGAAAATTTAAGATCTTAAATATGGTACAACTGTAAACCAGGAGATTAAATTTCATAATTTTATTATCTCTCTAGCTTCAAGACGCAATAAAAATTAAACGATTAGTGCAAGCTATTTACGGTACTTAATAATTATTTCAGGTTTCCATTTTATGGGGTCCAATTTCATCCAGAAAAAATCATTTTCGAGTGGTCGATAAACTCAGCGATTCCTCATACGGAAGATGCAATAAAAGCCAACAGATATTTCGCCGATTTTTTTGTCTCAGAATGCCGGAAAAATAAACATTATTATGCTGATTCAGATGAAGAATCAAATTTGTTAATTTATAACCATCCAGTAACATACTCGGGAGCCAAAGGTAGTAAGTATGAGCAATGCTATTTTTTCAAAAACCCTTAAGATAAATGTTCCTTGCTGGCATACACGAGATAAAGAAATATGGAAAAAAACGAATAAATAAAAAGAGGCAAAAGTATATTTACAATTAAAACAAAATAATTTTCCCATGATATTATGCGAACAGTATTGCAGAAATAATTCTACGTTTTGATTTAACTGGAAACGACACCAATCTTCACATTTTTGCCTAAGTAACGCAGACGCAGATATTAATCCTCACTTTGCTTTTAAAATCTACCCTTTTTTAAATTATAACTTGTCAATTTTGATGACTTTTCATAAAACCGTGAAATGGTTTATAGAACCCTCCAAAGTTTAAAAGTTGAAGGAAATCATCTTCATGGACATATGTTTACAAAATCGTATTATTGAGAAGGCTAATTTTTATGTACTGAGTTTTTATTATTATTGATCGCATTGAAGTAAATAATATTGTGTTACTTATGTAGTTAGAAAATGAAATATTATTATTTTGGGACGAAATGTAATGATTTACCATCAATATCTACTTGAAAAATCTTTAAAAAGAATACTCTTAAGATATAATCTTTCAAAGTGTATTTTAATGTATCGGATAAATTATTATTTATAAGTAAATATTTGAATTTTTGAATTATGTTTAGTTTTTTAAATTTGACTGAATGTGTGTTTTTTAATGTATTTAATTTGTCTATTGAGGTTCCAATTATAAAAGTATTGTCATTATACCTTTGTTAAATAAATACGTATGAAATTAAAATACTGTAATATTAATTTATTCATTAACCTTTCCAAAAAGCCAAAAAAAAAATGTTACTTATATTGTTAATTGATTCTGAGAATAATATTGGAAATATTAATTTAATAAATAAACACTTTAAATTATCACCTAATGATAAAAATGATGGTCCATATTTATTTTTTTATTTACGGACTTATTATGTACCTAGAAAATTATTCTATTCTATTAACTAATGTATTTTTTTTATGTGTTTGGGCCTATAAAAAGTACAATTTTATGTGTGAAATACTACCAGAATCCTGGACAAGTGTTTTCGATTCGATGACTATTTATTTTTTTATTTTTAATTTTTTCTTTCTGTTGACGCCCATGGGGCTTTTACATTATACATACTATATAATAAGAAAAAGTTACACATTAAACATAATTAACATTTTTTCAAATATAAAAATTAAAAAAAATATATTATTGAAATTTAAAAATAAATTTACATAGTTAACATAATACACTATTAAGACATAATACATACATTATATTATGTTTATAATATAAGGCATAACAGGATTCAAATAAAACATAATTATAATTTTTTTTTTAAAATTTTTACACCGGTAAACTAAACTTTAAAGTGAAGTTATTTCAAATGTTGACTACCCACTATCAGGTAAAAATCCTAACTAAAAGGGAAAAGAGTGGAGAAATGTTTGTCTCGTAGTGAAGCAGGTCTACCACAGGGTGAACGGGAGCGGCTGCTCCAGGCGCCGAGTCCGAGGAGGCGCCTCAGTGATTAAGAAAAGTAAATGGAATTTTTTAGTTTTTTGGTAAGCTTAAAATTTAATAAAAATTTTTCTCCAGATGATTAAAATAGTCAATTATTATTGTTAGTATCACGCCTGGAGCCTAAGTAGTTTAAATTTTTTGTAAGCGTTGTTACATTAACAAGTGAACATAAGTACTAGTACCAAAGTTGATTGCATAATAAACTTTCAATCAAGCATTTATTGATCTCTTGAATCAATGTAGACTACTTTTTTTATTAGTAAGTAAAGTAATAAAAACGAATAATCTCTTTATAACAGTATTTTTTTGTGATCAATAAATGTAATTTAGTTCCTACTTAGTTTGTTTGTCATTATACATTAGAATCCAGGCAACTCATAACAATCTGTATCATAAAGGACTTAAGATGTTTAATGAGTTGCTAAAAGAGATTAGGGATGCTGGGTCTGTCGCATCGTTTTGTGGGATGGCGATGATTTTACTTAAACATAAACATCTATACAGGTATATGGCAGGGGCGAATCGTCTAAATAAGCGATTATGTACAACTTACAGACTTGGGTTACTGACAGTATCCCAAGTCAGCTTTTTTATTTAAAGATTCTTAATTTGGAAATTAGTATTTCGAACATGAATTCCGAAGGAATCTTTTTCTTCGATAGGATACCGTTGACATATTATGTATCACATAGGACATGTGGCGTTCGCAGTGCCCGTTTTTATCATAATTAGTTTAAAAATGAATCGGCCAGTGCTCAGTGTTGACGGTTGCTGCTGAACGTCATTGTGGTATTTGTGAAGAAACTTTTGTACAATAATTGGATTAAAACAGTGTAGAATTAAGCTACGTATATTGCGTGGTAAATAATAATTTTTGTTTGAGTTGATTTTCACAGAACCACAGAAAAAAAATGACATTTATAATTTATTTATTTATTCAATTATTTATATTTTTCTCTTACAAACTATAATTAATAATAAAAATAATGTGTCTTCACTGGGGTTACGCGTGCCGAGGACACTTAACAATATATTTTTTTGAAATGTTTTTACATTAGAGAATAAACAAAGAAGACTTACTTAATAAACAGAGATTATTAACAATATATTCTCAGTTTTTAAAACAAGGTATATATTTACATTTATATTATTTATGTTACAAAACGCACAATGAAAATAACAAAAACCTAACATAAGCTATAAACTTGTGGAGCGGTTGATTCAATATTGGTTTATTACGTAGGTACTTATATATAGGTAAAAATTAATAAACATTTTTTTGTAGATTACCTGTAAAATAAATCACGGCTCGTCACTCGTGTATAGTGACAACGAAAAGCGTCTGGATTTTATAACGATGTTTTGTTTTTGAAATTATTTTTGTATATATGTATATTGTTTATTAGTAAAGGTATAACTAGGTGTTCAGATTGTATTTGTACAACTATCTAAAATAAATTCATTACATTACATGAACTTTTTAAAACTTTATGTATTTTTTTTTTTTTTTTTGTTTTTTTTACAATATGCATAAGAGGTAAAACAGAGTATTAAAAAAATATAGGAAAATTACGAAGCAATGATATACATGTTAAAAGTAAAAATAGTAAACAAAAAATCCCACAAAGGCATGGCCTGTTCGTGGATATACAAGAAAATGTTAAAGAATTTTTACTCCTATAAATAATAGACTTTTATAATATTTTTGTGTTACATAAGAAAGAGAAAATAAAATATTCCGTAAAAGATTACATAATAAATTTTTTAATTGCAATTAAAAAAGGAAATAAAAAATATTAAAAAGAAACATAAAAATATTCCTTATTATCAAAGGGCAACAAAATATATCATAGAAAAAAAGAGTTCGAATCTTTATTTTGAATCCAGGATAGTTCGTGTTTTTTAAAAGAAGGAGAATTTAGAAAGTTTGGAATCAATAAAATATTATCAGTAAAAAAAGAATTAAAAAAATTTGGGCCTGTAAAATACGCATGTCTCTGTGCGACCCTCGTTTTACAAGGTGGTATTTCTAACACACGATTCCTTCTTTGACTTGATCTATTTAAATTACTTGTAAATAAATTTTGGTTCTTAAATTATATATTTTAAACATTGAAAACAATATATTTGTCTTATGTCAAAAAGTTTAGCTTCTTGGAACAATTGGGAAGAGGGAAGAGTGCGATTTTTGTGAAGCATTATTTTTTATATACACTGTTTCTATAGCTACTTTGATTAGTACAATTCCAACGAGCATGGCTGTTTTCAATCGACAAATTAGACAGTTACTCCCTGTTCCGTGCTTGCACGCACAACTGGTAGATATTAGCGGCAAGAAGGGGGCGCCATAATTATTGGAACTCGCTCCGTCCTTTTGTCTATAGAGTGATTTTATGCTGCAATATTTTATTACCCTCGGACTTGCGCATGAAGCAAGCAGAAATGACTTACCATAGATAGGTTCAATTGGCACAAAGAACCAGATACTTGCTTACAAGTGTATATTCTCGTCCGTTTTCAGTTAGTGCGGGGCGCTAGATCCCGTTAGATACGGCGCTGAGCGCAAAAGAGATAACCTTACCTTTAATCTGAAATATGACCCAGGCACATTACGGATAGGGAAATGATGATTATGATATTTTTATGTTAAGTAGAAAAAGCTATTTACTTTTATTAGGTAGCATACCATGTCTTAGAATAATTAAAATAAAGACTTATATGGGCGAGTTTTACAAGATCAGCCGTGGTGAATTTCCATTTTGTGTTCATTAAGAGTGATCAGAGAGTTTAATGACCTCAGGGTAAGTCGCATGGGGTGGAAATTTTCTAACTCCACTTAATATATAACGCTTAAATGCGGAAACATAAAACGACTTTCTCCCTACAAAAAACTTTCCATTGATGTTTGAAAGCACTGCTTAATTTTCTAGGTACTATTAATTATCATTTATTTATTTTATTTATTTGGATAACCAACAGCTATAATTATCTTATATATATAACAAAACAAATAACAAATAAGCCAATTGCAGGTTTTCACAAGTAGCATCACAGTAAGTTAAAAAAGATTCTCGAACATAAAATGAATGGTAATTAAATGTAAATTCAAAAGAAAAGAAAAAATACTACGAATTATTTCGAAAGCAAACGCCGTACGTCATTAAGATTATTTGCAAATAAACCTATGTTAAATGATTTATTTATTACATTAAAATTATTAAAAGTTCGCCATAAATATGAATTTTGCCTATAATTACATAGATGAAGAAAAAGGTATGTGAAGAAGAGGGTTATTTCTTAAAACTTTGGAAGGAACATTGATAGAAAGTTTGCATGGTAGTTCAGGACAGTCAATTGAACCAGAAGCAATTTTAAGTAAATAAATTATATCCGCTATTTCCCGACGTTTTTGCAGAGGCAATAAGTAACGTTTTTTACATATATGAATATACTGGTCGGATTTAAACTCAAGTTTCAACCGGAAACACATGAACTTTACGATTTTTTTTTGAATATTTTCAATGCGTGATATCTGCACATTGTACATAGGATTCCATATTTGTGATGCATATTCTATGTTCCTTCTCACGAATGTACAGTAAAGGATTTTAAGTGTCTTTGCCATAGTGAACGAGGTAGAGCTACGCATAACAAAGCCAAGCGCACGCGATGACTTTTTTATGATGCTGTCAACATGGGCGTCGAAAAGTAATTTACTATCATGGAAGACACCTAGATCCTTTACACATAAAGAGCGTTGGAGGTTTTGACCCTTAAGCACAAAGTTAGTACGTAAAAAATTTACTTTGCGACTAAATGTAATAACTGAACACTTAGAAGGATTAAGGTCCAAGCAGTATACTAATTATTATTTAGGTACTTGCTAATTATAATTTGGGTAATGATTATCATTCAGGTACTAATAATTATCATATCATCATCATTATCATTCCCTTACCGCATCTAATGGTCCATAGGGTTCTGCATTGGTACACCAATTTCAGCATATATTGATCATTTTAGTTCCATGAATGATTGCAAACTATGTTTGAATTTCATATTTTACATTTTTATATTTTTTACGTTTTTTACATTTTTCGTATTTTCAAATTGAATATTTTCATAATAAGAACGTCTGATGCAGTTTATTTCTAAGAAATACGTGTTCATATCTCGTTAATTTATGTAAATTTTTCCTATTAATTTGAGTTTGGGCAAGGATTTTTTTATATATTGCCGTTCAATTTAAAACGCGGCGACAAATGAATTATTTACGAATTTTTGGCTATTTATATTTACATTGCTGGGTACTGTTTTTTGTTATTATCAGGTAGATAGAACAAAGCCACAAAAACTGGTGGTCTTCGCGATGGAATCTGATGCAGGACGACCCTATGTCGTGTTTTGGAAAACCTCCGAACCAGGACAAGGGCGCAAAATTTTGAAATGTAGCAGACAACGGAATATTTAGAATTCCGGAAAAATTCCGCCAAACGGAAAACAGGATGGCGGGTCAACCGACGCCGACGCCGACGGTCAGTTCTCATCACGGCTTTCGACTATCAATATGTCTTCGCGGTCTCCTCTTCTTCGGCCTTCTACTTCTTTTTTTAAAAAATAAATATTTCCGTTCATATGATTTACCCAAATATTAAATTTTGAGGGCCATTTTTCAACGAGTGGTAAATAACGCACTATTAGAAAATGAGAATCAAGTTGGGGTAGAGTGGGATTCGAACCACGAACCATTAATCTGTGAGTCCTAGACACTAGCCACAGAACCACAACCCGATTGTGTAGTGCTTCATGCGGAAGAAGTACTAGCTGACCATTGAATTTTGATGATTTTACTTTGAGCAATTCTTCTTGCCCTTTTTGTATCTGTAGAAATTCCTGCAAGTTGTCGTAAGATATTTGTCAACTGAATATTGATAACAGTTCCTGGCAGGAAATGTTTTTTTTTGATATCGACGATTTTTCCTTTCCATTATGGCGTTTGAGCAGGAATTAAAAAAAAAAGTCGCATAATTTAAACAATTGACAAAAATAATTCCACTTGATTTTTCACTCCATCGAAGCAAGTTCAACCTCTAAGATTTTTTAAATGTGCACAATTTATAAAGCACCATTTTTCTGAAATTCCCTCAGAGGCGCTGTACCTACAATAAATGTCCCAACACCTCTTGCAGCTACATAGCGCATGACGTTGGGATTCTAGTTCTTTGTTTCCAATTATGATAGAATTTAATAACAGATAAAATATAGGAATTAGATTAAAACACGTCTTGCAGTTACATAGTGTATGGACGGTATGAAATCTAGCCCCCATTTACATAATTAAAAAATTTGTGTTCTGGTGTTTCTAATCAGTTTTACAAAATCGTAAAAATAAGAGCTGGAAAAAAAAATACTTCATGTCCTTCAGCTACGAAGCGCATGGATGCGGACGGTTGGAATTCTAGACCCTATTAACGAATTTTAAGTATCGAATAATTTGATAACTGATGAGATTTATAAGAGAAAGTTAGATTAACTTGTCTTGCAGTTACAAAGTGAATGTAATAATGGAATTCTAAAAACCTAACAATGATTTTAATAAAAAAAATACATTGAGGGGAGTAGTAAGTTAGTAAAGAGTTCACGATAAAAAATAAAACAGTAAAATAAATGAAGCACTGTTTTCATATGGGCCTTACTTGCAAACTTGGTACAAAGTTACGCCTAGGCATAATGGTAAAATAAGGATGGAAGTACCATCCTTATTCTACCACTGTAACAGTGTGGTATTCACGTCCTTATTCTATCACTGTGCCTGCGCGTAATTTTATACTAAGTTATTAAGTAAGGCCCTATATTATATTATTGTTCACAAAATAAGGAAAGCGACGACCGCCAAAGTTGAGCTATTGCAAGAAGTCTTACGTAGAATTGACGCAATAAAAAAGTACCGCGGCCGCAAATTATAGATCTAAAAGTGACAGATACCGTTTGTCAGTCATGCTGTTTACTAAGGTTGTTTTACGAAAAATAATTGCCAAGAAAGTGCTTTAAATTTTATTTTTAACTGAAAGTGTTGAAAAGTAATGCCTGTGAAATGCTTCTTAAGGTGGAAAAGTCTGATGAGTCAAAATGAAAAATAAGGATGTTTTAATTCCATTACGGAAAGTTCGTTGCCGTGTTGCCGCCATGACAGGTAATCGTTAGTGTTGTCAGTTTAAAAACATTACCCCGCTTAAAAGAAATACTAATTATTATTAGCGTATCAAAAAAAACCATTTCCATTTAAGTTTTTTGTGATGGAAAAATATATTTGAGTCATTCGCGGTATTGTTGGTTGTGCCGCGGACTTCTATGCGGAAATCTTAGGTTCGAATCCCAGTACTGGTTAATTTGAAGCATTTTCCCGTTTATTGCGAGTAAATAAGACGGATACTCAAGTCAACTGAGAGCCTAGATTTATATAAAACATTTAAGTTTGTAAGTGAAAATTCTTGATGGAAGTTCATTGTAATTTATTATATAAATAAAACACAAGTGATACTTTAATCCACAAATTTGGAATATCCAGTGACCTGTTTCATCGCTTTCGCGACATCTTCGAGACTGGTATCTTTATTAAAAAGTTAAATGTATTTATACAGAACAGAGGTAAGGATACACAATTCAAAGTTATATGTAAGTAATTCATAGTAAGTAATTCAGTTTTATAAAGTATTCATTAGTTAACACAAAGAATATTTGTTGATAATGATCCTTAAGATAAAAATAACTTTATTTAATTTACTTACATATAACTTTGAATTATGTATCCTTACCTCTGTTCTGTATAAATACATTTAACTTTTTAATAAGATACCAGTCTCGAAGATGTCGCGAAAGCGATGAAACCGGTCACTGGATATTCCAAATTTGTGGATTAAAGTATCACTCGTGTTTTTTTTTATATAATAAACTAAATTTATATTACATATAATCCTTAGTAAATATTTATTTATTGATAAAGGGGTTTCTAAAAAAACCATTTGCAGAATAATCAAAGAGGGAGAAGAAGCTGCAAACACATCTTTAAAAAAATTGCTTCTGGAAAGAAACCATCATTTACAAAAAAATAAAATTTTACGATTTTGAATTGGGTGTTATCCGTCAGAAAATTTATCACTTTCATATTGTAAATAAAGAATTGTCAGCTGTTAATAAATTACGAATCTAATTAAATGCTGATATTGATTTCTAAGGCCGAACAATTTTGCAAAATATATTGCGAATAAATGTTTGTCTAATTAAAAATTGTAAAACTAAACTAAAAGTGTAATGGTATGCTTCGATATAGCGTGGCGTTCAAAATATATACAAATTTTGAAATTGTTTTGAAAAAAAAATCTTTTATCGTTTATTACCATCAAAATACAGTTCTAATGACGGGGGAAATCAGTTTAATGTGACAAATGTGCACGTTCTTCTTTGCACAAATCTAAAAAATCTGGTTGCTTTTTGGTCAGCTTTAGTCTCAAGTCGTCTTCGAGTTGAAGTCTGTGACGATGTTTAATTTTAAGCTTATCATGGCCAAAAATTCGGTCTCGCAAAGGTACGTCATGCAAAATGGCAGTAAATATTTTATTGCTGCTTCCCTGACACGATAAATGTCTTTTAGACCAGCCCAAAAATTACCTTTGTCAAGAGATTGCCGCGCGTACCCCTTGATGCAATTTCGCGTACGCCCAGGGTACGCGTACCACTAATTAGGAAATACCGGAATAGATTTATAAAATTAAATATTCCTTTCTTACATTAATCTTCACGTTTTTTTCAAAAATTTAAGTTCTTCGTTTCACTCAATAACTTTTTGCAAACTTATGCACTAAACAGCAATCATCGTACAACAATCGATTCCGGGGATTTTAGTTGCGTTCCGGGAGTCGGGAGATTAAAAAAAATAACAACATATTTTCGGGAGAATCCCGGGATCCCTGGAAGGTTTTCAATCCTTGCCATGCGCCGTATACACACGATGCGTTACGAGAAGTACGAGTGGGCGACACCGGACTCGTGCCCGGCCACCTGAATATTACAAAAAGTCTGCCTGTCCTCTTCCTACTACCTTCACTGAGGACGCTATCCTTCTCCCTCGCTCCGACTCAGCTTATCACATAACGTCTGCAGCACATTCACGTGGCCAAGTAAGATGTCGGAGGCATAAATTTAGTTTGGAATAATAATAATATATTGCACTAGAGGGACGGAAAAGTTTTGTATCTTTAAATGAATTGGGTTTAATTTATTAAAAAAGGTTTAAATGATAATAAAATATTTAAAACGGTGTATTCTCATTATAACATATTAAAGTCCCTGGGCTCGTACGTAAAGCGAAGGACTGATCATCTTACCTTCATGTTGCAAAAATGATCAAAGTACCAATGCGGTGCCCTATGCATCATTAAGTGCGGAAAGGGTATTATGATGATGATGATGGTGAAAATAATAGGTTTAAATATGTGGTATTGAATATTGAATATTTATTTTATTTAGTACAAACTGTAATTTGGTTTCATCATTTATAACTTTGATTTAAACCTTATGAACCGTTTGAGTATTTTTAGCGTTTTTCCTTAATTTTATTGTTACTGTTTGTATTACATTTTTTTTTCAAGTTACCACATTTATTTCTTGTTAATTATTATGGTTTAACATGGGCACAGCCCAAAAAGTTATGAGTTCGAGAATTTTTAAACAAATGTAATTATAAATGAGAAAAAAAAAGAAAAAAATGTGACCAATTGGTCTCATCGTCATCATTATTTCTGCATCCATATCCAGTGGCGCACAGACACACATATATTTGAATGTATTTTTGTTTTATGAGGTGATTTTTACAAAAAAGGCGCCATATAATCCCTTAAAATATATATGTGTATATTTATGGTTTTCCTTTTTTTTAAATGTTATTATTTTTTATTTAATTTTTACATCTGAGCATGTTTTTCGTTCTTTATTTTAATTCTTAACTTTTAATTACTTTTACAAATTTTCTTCATTTTTTACTTTAATTTCAATTTTTAAACAACTTCTTTTTACGTTTTTTCCTTCTCTTTTTAGTACTTTAATTAATAACCTTACATATAATTACTTTATAATATGGAAACTTCGCTGGTCTATTAGAGTTAAGTCTAACTGTGTAAAATATAAAATTATGTAACTGTACTGTATGTTTCCTAAATAAAAGAAAATAAAAAAAACATAAAAAAATATGTAAACTGGCCATATTAATAATATTTGTTCGACAAGTTTACGTACCTACACCACAAAATATATGTTTCAAGGCAATACATGAATAACAATCACAATGGATATTAATAATAAAACAAAAATACCCAGTAATTAAATTAAAAAGATCTTAATGATTTTAAATGGAGAGGGATAAAGTTTTTAAAAGAAGGGAACCTAGAGGTGTAGGCATTTATATGTTTTATGACCCGCCATTGGCTTGTTATGGTGGCCACTTTACATTCTGTGTAACTTTCACTATTCGCTTTTGTTAAAACATGCATATTTCCTTAACTATTATATCTGTTTATTTGTGTGTAATTTACTGATGTTGGTGAGATTAATCTAGATGAATTATTTCACCTACTAGGCAACGTCTGAAAACATTTTACGATTGTTATACTTCTTCTTATACCAGTCAGTTTAATAAATAATGTATTGAATACGTCCAAATATTTGTACAAAAAGAAGTCATGCTCTTTCATCTTACTTTCGGTTACACGAAAGTTGTTGATATCGGAAGAGATATTGCTGAAAACAGACATTGATTTTCCCACTGGCATTTTCACTGGCGATGGCGGGCTAGTTCTGCCATCAGGAAGACAAGGGAAGGTAATTAGTCTTAGTTTTTAAATACTTTTCTAAGAATAATGAAACACTGTAGTGCAGAAACATACTTTATACTAATAGTTCTCGTTCACCCTGCCAAGAATCGAACTAAGTAGCTCAATCGTGGAATGCGAATATGCCAACCACTGCAATACAAGGCGGACTTCTCTCCACTAGGTTTTATTTTTAGGATTTTGATTTGAACGTAGCCATTGAGTCAATAACACTATATTTAACACGCAGAATTGTATTATTTTTTATTTCTATCATTTTGAAAGGGAATGAAAGCAGTAGAGTTAAATTCAATTTAAATCGCGGTTAATAAAATTGATATATATCTCAGTTTTAGAAAAATAAAATGTTTTTAGTAAAAGCGAAACCAAAAGGGCCCGTACGTATATAAAACAAACGGTTTTCGGGTATGAGGAGGGAGTGCTTTCACTGTTTCTGGAGCGGCACCTGAAGCGTAAGACTGATTTTCTTACCTTTCTGTGATCGAGACACGCTGTACTGCTGTGGGAAACTGGATTTTTTCACCCGCTAGTTAACACCTGGAAATATAAATTAGCTGAATAATATTTTTAGTATGTCCAAAGTTTGTAGATGAGGCTAGGAGGTGGATCCAGCCTCGTCTGAATAGTCATGGTAAAAAAATATTGATTTTGTATTTCCTTCTCAACAATATTTTCCATCTCTGTTGTAATATATGACATAACTAATTGTTGTATGTTATGATTTATTTTACGTCGTTTTTTTTGTCCTACTTTGGCACCCGACAACAGTCTTATGTAGCTATAGCGTGGTTAATTTTAAATTTGTGATGAGTTGTGGGAAAACGAAATAATTAAATACAATCATAAAAACTTTATGACTTTCATTGTAGGGGTAGGCAGAGAGGATACAAAGACACGCTACTGTTTCTTTAAATACGGACTTTGCTTTCTATACATTCATAGATCTAATGATGCACAAACGCCGATTATTTCGATTTTTTACGTGTCCATTTTCAAAGATTTGTTTGCTTCGGTTATGCCATGTCATTTTCAGCGTTCCTCGTTTTGCACATCTATCAAACTTCGAATCGCAAATTACATTAGTTGTTCATTTGCTGTCTATTCGCTCTATGTTCGAACATACGCACTATACCATTTTCTTAATTTTGTCGCCAGTGCTTGCTTCAAGGCTCGCATGCTACACGGATCTCGAAATTTGTGCACATATCGTAGATAGTTTTACCACGTATTCGCTTGAGAGATTGCATTTCGAAATCATCAAAAGCAATGTCCTAGATCTGCCTCAGGAACAAAATTCTTAAATAAATTCCCGCAAACTTGAAAAAATTAGAAAAGTGCAGGTAAATTATATTTAATATATGTAAAGAGTTTTTATTTAAAAATTACAAGGGGAAATATAAAATAAGTAGTGAGTATACGTAAATAAAAAAATATGTAGGGGCAAGTTGTGCAGCTTTGGATAATCATTATATCTCTGGAAAAACAGTAGATGAAAATTCGCCAAAAATATGTTGGGATTACATTTTTATCAGCCGGCAACAAATTTCTGTCAAACTTGTCAAAACGTTAATTTTCATGCTATATTTACTACTTTTTTTACCACATGTGAAGTCTGGATTTTACTATTTGTATATTACATATGTATAGTTGAAAGTGTTTTTTATTTGTTAAAGCATGTGATTGTTACACTTCTAACCTCAAATTCAAAAGACCGTTTTAGCTTTATATTTTCAGTGTACTAATTACATAGTATAAAATTATATATAATTAGTTTTCAAGGAAAAAAAAAATGTAACCACCTAACTATAAATATGTTTTTTTTTGTTTGTGTTCTCTCATGACAGTGTACGATTCTAAATTTTGTTGAACCTTTATTTTATGAACTATTGTTTCTTTTAAGTTAAGAACTATTTTTATTTTCACATGTCTAAAGGTACACTCACATGTGTATAACAACTGTGGACAAAAAATGCATTTTTTGTAAATCGATATACGATAACATTTCTAGCATTTTAAAAATTACAAAACAGGCAAACAAAATTACAAATCTGAAACAGAAACATGTAAATTTCTATATCTTTTTACATATAATAAAAAAAAACAAACACTATAAAAAATTACCAAAGCTACACCAATTGCCCCTACCTATAAAATAGCAGTGTAAATATGATTTATTAAGACATTAATTGTACAATCGTTTTAAGTGTTAGAAGAATAATAAATGTGTATAATTAATTATAGAAGTAAATAAATAAAATGATTTTAAAAATACATGCGTACTTTGTTTCCGAATATTTTATCTGACAGGTGCCGTGGTAGAGTTGGTGTCCGATGACACATAAATCTGATGAAAAATGTTCATTCATTTTTTCATAATTTCCTTTCCGATCTGAATGGTGCATGGAGCACTGCATTGATATACCAATCGCGGCGTATATTAATCATTTTTGTTTCTTGAAATTAAGATTATCAGTCTAACGTTTCAGGTGCCAGTCCAGGGACTATGAAATATTCTGGTGTAAAAACTCTCTTTTTTACAAATAAAATTAATTTTCACTATGTTGGGAATTTAAACCGAGGTCTATTGGTATACTCGTTGACCATTCAATAAATTAACCCGTAACATTATGTAATTGGTGTATTTTTCGTAATAAATTCATATTAAATAAAATGTGATTGTCTAGATCAAAATGAAGTATGTACTCTCGTAAAAATATTTGTTAAACACGGAAGTTCTCTTTTTCTCTTTTAGAAGTTAAATATGCAGAAATCATCGATATAAGCTATTTTATACGTGAATAAAACAACGAAATATTTTTTCAAGTTGAAACAAAAATCTGTAGTCATTACTTTGTTTTGATGTGAAAAACATCAGTGTTATTGTGTTATTTTAATATTTATTTATTTATTATACGGCACAAGTGCCTTTTACAACATACAACATAAGAATTCAATGAAATCAGTTAGATGTACAAAAAAAAACAATATTATAATATTACATCATATGTACTCTTATTTTTAAAATAATCATTATTTTAAATTGACATTTCTTTTTTGATCGAAATTATCTCATTTGGTTAAAAAAATATGATGTTTTGGACACACGCGGTTAATCCTTCAAGGTACATACATAAAATGTATAAAAAAGAAGTAAATAAATATAAATACAGCCATTTTTGATATACTCTCTGAAACGTCTACGATAGAAAGAATTGAATAAAATTTCATGTACATGTATCTACTAGCATGTTTATCGATGTACGCACAATTTGATATGTTTCCACGTGATAATGAAATAATTTAGCTAACAGCGATAGACACACACGTGCAATAATTTCATATTGTAAATGACATAATAATCACATTGCATCGACCCAGCGTTTGGTGAAATTTTCTTACATGCATGACGTCATGAGGTTGATTTACAAGTTATAAAATTATAAGTGTGACCCCAACCACTACATATTTTAATTGGACGAGATTAAATATACAATATAAAAAATAAAACCTCTTGTATTTTTACGCCACACACGAGTTTAATATTAATAAGAACACAAGTTTCGGGTATTGAGAACTACCCATCATCATATAATCTTAATGAACTAAACAGAAATAATTATTTAAATTTATTTCAACAGAGAGGGAAAGAAATGTGGATGTTCAAACATGGGCAGAATGGTGAATGTTACACAGTGTGTAAAGTGGCCACTTAAACCAGCCAATGACAGGTCATAAGCCCTGTAAATGCCTAGACTTCCAAATTTCTTCTCGAAAACTTTTTCCCTCTCTGTTGAAATAAATTTAAATATGAACAACTCCCTAGGGAGGAAATCAGCCAGTCTGCAAGCATTTGGACATAATCAAATATTGTAGAAATAATTATACTTAATAGTGTTAAGTTACTGATAGGCTCGTGTGGAGGGAGTAAATTAGGGTGGGTTTTTTGGCACCAACAATTTAGGAAAAATTCTTGACAACTTAAAATAAAAAAATCGTTTATAAAAAAGCGGCTAAAAAATTGTAATACGAGTAGTAAACAGTGAGGAATATATAACAAGTTAATTATGTTCATTATATCTATGAAATTCTGAATAAATAAACAAATATACTGGCCAATCCGAGAGATATTTAAAAATTAGAGTAGATACTCTCCGCGGTCTTTCTTGTAATACCTTATCTTAATTCGCAAATTACATTATAGATACAAATAATTATTTTCATTAGCATAAAATTAAACTTTTACATTCTGTTATATACACCTAAAGACATAATCAATATCATATAATATATGTATCAATACAATATCATGTAATATATGTTTTGAGTATGTCCAAAGGCAGACAGAATTTCCTCGAACACTCCTCTAGTGGAACGGAAAGCCTGTTGACTACTGTCAACAGGCCGGCTTCTCCTGAGGAGTTTTGAGTGGTTTCCTCTCCACATGAGCAAATGTTGAGAAGTTCCTGATTGGCCCACGTTAGTATATCCCTCCTGATCCCAACAGTTTAGATAAATTTAAAGAAATTTAATTGCAGAAAAATCCACTTTTGAAATATAAACCTTATATATATTAAGCAAGGTAAATAATAAAGCAACACAAAAAAAAAAAAAAAAAGACAGGATTTCCTCCCTAGGGAATTGTTTAGATCCAAATTTAAATTAAATAAAAAATGGAAAATTGTTTTCTGGCGTTGCCTATTAGGTGAATTGGTTCAGCCGGATAAATCTCACCCGCGTAATAAAGGTTTTTTTTACATCACAAAAGTCAACAGATTGAAGAGTTGAGGAAATGTGGATGTTTAACCCTGGATGTACGTACCCTGGATGTACGTACCCCAATTTTAGAGGTGGATATTTCTAATTTAAAACATATGTCTTTGTTTTGTTTATTAGACACATATATAAAGCAAAGGTTGTTTTAATAAAAAAATACTAATTTATAAAAATTTTGTCAAAAACGTATTTTTAAAAAAATATTTTTATTATGGCACTAATTTTTATATCTTGGAGAATATGATTTCATGTGTACATAATTATTGAAAAAATGAAGATTAAATTGCCTTGTTTTCTTTAGCGAACTATTATCATAAGATTATCTTTACAAAAAAATATATTAAAACTAATTTTTAGAAGCGCAAGTTACGCAAAAATCAACTTTATTTTACAACAAATTGCGGTGTTACATTTTGATAGGTCAGTTTTTGAATACACCTTTTTTTATAGAAACAAAGCCCAGAACTTTGTTATTTTTCTTATTATTGGTACCTCTGAGGTTAAAGATCATTGCTGGACGTTGACTGACCATCGCTTTGACTTTCATATTTCTTTGCAGCTAGTAAATCTTTATTTATGTGCGTTGGTCATAGAATTAAGAATAGTCCAGAAACCGCATACGCGCATCAAACAGAAGGAGACTAAACTACTCTTAAATGAGTAGTTTTACGTTTTGAACCATTAGTTTTGTTGTAAACGTCGCTCAGTACGCAACTCCCGATTTAAATTCAACTATGCCGTGTTGTATCGTTTCAAAGTGTAGAAATGCTGCTGGGATCTTAAAGAAACAGGATGGGATCACATTTCATGTGTAAGTAGCAAATGCACGTGTAAATGGAAAATGCATGTGTAAGTAGCAAATGCATTACTTAAAAATTGAATTATTTTTCCATCTGTCAGATTGTCAAAGAGAACAAAATGAATGTTAGTGTTAATATTAATAAGAACACAAGTTTCGGGTATTGAGAACTACCCATCATCATGTAATCTTAATAAACTTAACAGAAATAATTATACCTAATAGTGTTAAGGTAATGAAAGGCTCGTGTGGAGGGAGTAAATTAGGGTGGGTTTTTTGGCACCAACAATTTACGAAAAATTAATTAAAGTCATATTTTTTAAGCTACTTTTTTTTTTTTTTTCATTCTACAAAATTATTTTTATTTTTTAAATTCATATTCTGTAGTTAATGATAATGTTTTAAAAATCTTTTGTAAATGTTGTCCGAGTATTTTGTTTAGTTTTGTCTGGAAGTTTACTGTATAATTTCAGTCCCCGTTTTATTAGTCTCGACTGTCCTTGTCTCGTTTTAGAATGTCGTATATGATATTCTTCCGATATTCTCATATTGTGATGTTTACTCATTTTTTTATTCATGATTTAGTTCGATATACAGTTCTATATAAATTCTTTGCTCATCTAATGAGATAACTAATGAAAATTGGACCTCTCGGATTGAACAACGCCGCGGTGGACATTTGACTGACATTATATTTAAAACATCAAATATTATTTAACATGACATAAAAATTTCCGTTTTATGTAAAATAAAATTTGTTTTTTTTAAAGTTCAATGTTCATTAATTAAATAACATTTATTTAATGACCCTTTACTTATCTACTCTGGTGTGTCAATCAATATTTCCGCGTTACAATAAAATTTTAGAGATATTAACAAATTGCTTTTAAAAAAAAAAAAATTATCTTACATTTGCGTTATGATTTTATTTTTCGCAATCTGGCAACACTATGCGGCGACTTTGCGCATGCGCGCGGTGAAAGTGGGCCATAGTAGGGGGATTTTTGGACACTGTCCGTTGTATTCAGATATGATTCTACGCTCCTTCTGGACTATTCTTAATTCTATGGCGTTGGCATTGTGTGAATTTCTAATTGGATTTTGATCCATGGTTCTTCTTATTCTTCTTCTTATATCTGATTGGTCACGAATCGGTCAAATAATAGGAATGAATCTATCGTACTATTTACTGCACGAGCTGGTCCTCTGGCAACTCGTACAATATTTACTGCAGCTGCTTTGCCTGAAGTACGCCCTTCACTCGTGACCCAAACATGACGGTTCCGACTGTGGATATTACTTTGTCATAAAGTCAAGATACTTGAATTACCGGAGATGTCTTCCGATAGAATAGGCTGTGATTGTAGTTCTAACACATAATCCAGTGAACCAGATGAGAATCGTCCTTGACTATTTATTAGGTTATTCTTACTGTCGGACGGGTCGCAGTCGTCTTGATTATCACTTTCCACATCATCAATCTCCTCATTGTTGTTTTGTTCACCGTCACATGATCCTCTAATTCACTGATGTTCTAACCTTTTAATAATAAACAAATGATATCACCATCAGGCGCAGCGAAAAACAACAAAAGTATCACGACTTGTCTTCAAAAATATAAGCAAACCATAACCATTCGTCGAAACGACGAGTAAATTTACGATTTCTCGAAAAATGGTGTACTTACCCGTCGAAAATAATTTGCTCCCGAAAGACAATGAAAAGCACAGAGTCGACTAGCAACCACATGATCATCGGCATGCGGGGAAAAAAGAAACAGCGTATTTGCTATGGCGTATTCGTCGATTCGATGAAGGTTAGGTTTCTAGGGTTAAACATATGCAGAATGGAGAATGTGTCACAGTGCGCAAAGTGGCCACTTAAACCAGCCAATGACAGGTCATAAGTTTTCCCTTTCTGTCACAACAAATTTAGAGCATAATGAATAGTTTAGAAATAAATAAAAAAATACAGACGAAACTTTTATTGATACCTGTTATTGTATTCCAAAGTTTTTCATTCCCTCTTTCAATATTCCTAATAAATAAATAAAAACGGAAGAGGTGTTTTTTTATATAAAAAAAACTTATACATTTAAACATTCTCTTAATTAATTCTTAGTGCCCTAAATTTCTATCTTTAAAATATATATTTTCTTATATTAAAAAATTAACTAGATAAAATAAACTTGTTTTTAAATTTTTTATTTTATTTAAAGCTATGTTTCATTGAATATATTTAGTTAGAGTAGTCTCAGATTCGTTATTCATATTTATTCTAAAAATTATCTTCTTTGAAAAAAGCTAACGAAATGGACTTTGCTTTTGATAAATCTGTAGATAAAACAGCTGTTTCCATTGTTTTAAGAAAATACAAGTTATGACACGTATAACAAATTCACTGTTTTTGATAAAAACCAAATTATTTTAGTAATGCGTCTCGATTGTCTTTTTTTTCATATGAATAAAATAACTTTTGAATTTATTAACTGACTATTATTAACTGACTTTTATTTACATCTTCTTTGGACCCCGAAATGTTTGCTAAATAAAAAATGGCCCGCAGCCTAAATGAAATTGGACAGCGTCAAATAAGAACATTGTTACAATACGCGACTTCAACAAAATGAAGGTTTAGTGATCCCGAAGATGTGCAAAAAATATGGAAAAATATTAATAAAGTAATCTATTTATTAAATTTATGTTAAATTTCTTGCCAACCTGTCGCTACCAATAGAAAAAGAGAAAAGTGGCTTTTCAATTAGGAATTTATACATGAATACCATGTATTTCTTTTTGAAATTTTTAATGTTTCCTTTTAATTTACCATTTTATTGAATGATCGGGTGCGTTGTTTAATTATTTTATTTCGGGCCCTATAATTGTAATTATTTTATGATTTTAACAAATAGTGTAATTATTTTATGATTTTGCAAAACATCTCCACTGACAAGCCAAATGAATTGGTAAATGTTTTATTAAATTTATAAGCACGTCAATTTTATAACACATATCATGTTTTTAACATAATATTGTATCTTCATAATCGTACATAATAAACAGCTAGTGTTTGCAAATATGTTGATATGGAAAATTTGGTTCACCTTAACCCACCCCGTAACCTTATGTTTTAACTTAAACAAGCCCGTGTTTGAACTTGCTTTATGTATATTTCCTGTTTATGTTAAGCTCCTAGAATAACATGGGATGTGAAGTCTAGGCTATTTTAGGTGATTAAATGGAAAATTTTTAAGATAAAGGTGAGAAATCTTTGAGGCTTTTTTATTTTAGTGTGCCTAAATTAAACATTTTCTAAAATCTACAACGAATCGACTGTATTCAAGATCATTGGACGTTTTTATCAAAGATATTTTTAATATGTCCAAATGCTGGTAGACAAGTAGATGTTGGAATTAATCCACAAGGGATTTTATCAAGATTGACAAAATTTCAGCCGTTTCTTAATAGGTGAAATAATTCTAGAGAATCTCACTTACCAAGGTTTCAGCTTATTTCATTTCATAAAGATCAACAGGTGAAGTAATCGAAGAAATTGTGAGTAGGTACGAGTATATACCGTATTTCCTTGTTCAAAATCTCTTATGTCATATCTCTTAATCAACCTAAATTTCCATTTTTATTTAAATTACGCAAGCAATGTAAAAAAAAAAACTTTTTTGATTTAATAAAAAAAAACAGGTAAATTGATTGTGATTTCAATGAATCAAAGAATATAAAAAAATAAAAAAATATATGCTTATTTAAGATAAATATTTAGAATTGCATGAGTGATTTTTGACATAAGGGGTTCAAACTGTCAGTAGGGTCGCAGTGAGTCACATCTTGCTGGAGGATGCGATTTTATAAAATGCTGCAAACGCCCAGTTGCATTCCATCGGTAACACTACTGACTAGTCCAACTCGTTAGCGTCCATGTCGCGAACCCTGGGCAATGCGATTACACTCATAGCGGTGTGATCACAGCAGATAACGAGAGGTGAAAGGCGAGTTTTTGGCGCCTCAAAACCAAAACCAACTAGCTAAGGGAAGGTAACCCCGACAGAAAAATCCACCAGAGAAGGCCACGGGAAACCACTCTGGTCATCTTTTCCCAGGAATTACTATGGCGAGTACATCAATAAGCAGTCGTCCTGGCTGCGAAATATAAAAGTAGCGCAGGACAGATACATATGCTTTCGCTGTAGTGATCGCCAACGTCGGGGGGACCCGGCAAGGCACTAGAAGAAGAAGTGATTTTTACACTGTAACATAATATTCACCAATTTTAAGACGTCCGTAAGAGCGTGAAAGGCCTATGGTAAAATAGTTAAGTAAAAGTGTACAAAGTAGACTAAAACCTCTTTTTACACGAATTCAAAACAACACGGTGTAAAAATTTAAAAAAAATTGAATAACGCCATAATTAATTTTGCTACTTGTTTTTAGTTTCCATACACCGCTTTTTTATTTTCTAAGCGCAGAAGTATGCGCAAGGAAAGGATGATGGAGAAAAAAGAATAAAAAAAGGGTTGTCACGATATATTTTTCAATAAAAGTAATGTACAATAAATAGTACACAATAATTTTTTTTTAATTCTGAAATTATTTTTGTTCAAGGGAACCTGGAAAAACGTGTGCTGGTGTTGTAGCCAATTCAATAAATATGGCTTTCGATCTCTACTAAATAATAGATCTTTATAAAAGTGGACTGTATAAAATATTTATTTTAAAGCATAGTGGGCTCCGTGACGACCGAAGACTTCGAGAAAAGGCGAAATAGAGAGGGATGATAGCCTTTGTGCTATCTTTTAACTACGCAATGAGTATGTTTACTAGCAAAACTTCATCCTGATAAGACGCGACGCTGCGCAGAAAACTGCGGTCGCGAGTAAAATATAATTAAATGTAGTTTTCTATTGAATACGCAAAACTCTAGATTATTTGGAAAATAATGATCAAAATAACAAAAAAAATAATTATGTTTTGAAAGGGAATGTGACTTTGAAATTGAAAAAATATTTGCGGCAAAAAATCTAAACATAACTGATCTATTCAACTTGAAAACGAGTAATCTGTCAACAGCCCAATTTGAAAGAATGTTACATTTCATACGTTTTTAGTATTATGATAATTTTGTATGTATTATGTTGACGAAATTAATAAAGTATTTCGACCTTATGTTGACATTAATTAAAGTGTGGATTAACCTTATACTGTACCACGTATGTAGGATATTTCTAGAAAGGAAGCCGAAGAATACATACATTTCTCCTATGTGAGAATTTAATTGCATTTTTTTTTTCAGTTTTCTTATTATTTAAATAATATCTGTATACCACTGACGTAAAATAAATAGACATGTTATTCCAGAAATCTAAATTAAGCAGATATTGCGTTGCCGGCGTTAGAAAAAAGATATGAAAAAAATCACGATCCATTTTCAATAATCCATGAAAAAATGAGATATGTATATTTCCTTAATTTATATTTATTTCTGTGTAACTAGTTACCATACATTTGACACTAGCTGGAAGCTGCAAATATATATATATATATTTTTCAAACAATTGGGTTGCATTTACTGATGGAACGATTTATCTGTTTTGTGATTCTCAAGTGCAGTATAGTTAAAGTATTTTTTAACTATATTTTATGGCTTCTTTTATTACGATGAAAGTCCGTAAGAGACTGAAGACACGAAATAAAATTACTCATGAAATAAAATGTATTTTTTCTCTTGTAAAGCGTCTATTTCATTATATGCCACTGCTATATGTTTATACAAAATAAAGTAATCCACAAAATAGAGAATTAGAATTATGAACACTGGCAACACAAAATGCCAGGCCCTCCAAATTAACCAAACTAACACGTCACTAGCGCGTAGAATGCTGCGGATACCGTGGGAAGCTTATGGGACTAATGTGTCTATAGCCCGAGAACCGGGTATTGAACAACGTCTTTCCTCACTGTACAAATCCGTGTTCTCAGATGCTTTGGCCACGTTACGAGACAATATGGAAAAATCAGTGGTACAAGGACGAGTAGAGGGAACTCGATCTCGCGGAAGAAGTCCTACCAGATGAACAGACTCGGTGACAAAAGTGACTGGCGTCCCTATTCAAGTGGCCTTCAAAAGGGCCAAAGATAGAAGCAGATGGAGGCGGGTCGTATCGGCGTGCTTCCCTCGTGCCAACGTGACCACGACTGCTCTGCCAAAGTGAAACGACTAAGATGAAGAAGTTTTAAAATTGATAATAAAACTCCATGTAATGCGAAAATGAATAATTTATTTTAATACAAGCTACCTATACGACAAAACATTGGGTAAGTTCAAATTTAATATAAATATCTTTACCAGAAAACAGTTCACTACAGAATCTTGACCCCAAACTTTATTTTCTCCTGTTATTGTAAGTTCTTACAATCAATATTAAATAAAGTACAATAAAAATTAAGATGTTTTTAACGAAAATTCACCAAATCTATTCATGGAAATTTTAAAGTAAATTTTTCAAATTTACATTTTAACAGTGAAAACCATTGTAAGTATTAGAACGTTGAATTATTTTAAGAGGCAGGTATTGTAAAAAAAATGTTGATTAGAACCGATGGGGTTGTTCTCACTGAAACGTGGATAAAAAATAAGGAACTTATGGAAAAGTTCTACAAACAATACAAGCTAGTTGAATATTGAACCGAGCTCTGGTCTAGTGGCTAGTGTCGCGGCCTCACGGATCAGAGTTCCAAGATTCGAACCTCACTCTACGAATCTACCGAAACATAATTTAAATTTTTTAATAGTGAGGTATTTAGCACTCATTATAAATGGCCCCAAAACTTTAAATATTCGGTTGATTATAAGATCGCAGATTTTTTTTTTAAGAATGCAATAAATAATTTATTATAAAAAAATGCAGTAAAATCTAGAACCAGAAATTAACTATTACATTTCTAAAAATATTTTTTTTTAAGTTTGTCATCAGATAGGAAAGATAGTACATTGAAGCAAGTTATGAAAAATACTCCAAAACACCCAGAATAATGGAGAAATAATATTTTGTGAACTGTTTTCTTAAAACTGAAGGGAATACAATAGAATCTGCGGTGTCAATTTCATAGTTGTCTGTCAACTTGGCCAGGGCATAATGGAATAATTTAAGAAATATGACTTTAAATATGGGTAGAATGCTTACATCAGCCAAATACATGTATCACGTCTCCGAAGGTTTTCCATCCCCGTTGAAATATTATTTTTAATTGAATGCAGGAATTAACATTTTTATTTTTTCACCCCAGTCCATTGAACCTTTTATAAAATAAACCTTCGTAAAATCAACGCATTGAACCATCTTCTTACAAAGATTTTATCTATTCATAAAATTCAAAAGAGTCATTAACACCTTCCCAAATGTCAAGATTAAGTTCATACGGCTATCGGACTAGTAGTAGTATATTTTTTTTCAAGGGTCAAAAAACGTACGATTAATTAAACAAAGTGTAATACTGACGCAAAAATCTTTATTTTGAATGAAAATTGTATCATTGGGCGTTTACAAATGAAGTTAATGTTTTGTATATATTTTTTTGCATGAAAATTATACAACTAAAGTAATTGAAATATTTTCCCACATTATCTAAAAAGTGTTGCCATTTTAACCGTTGTTTATTTATGCCTTTGCTGTAAAAGTCCTATGGGCGGAAGACGACAAATGCTATGAAGTTTTTGTCCAGAGTTATATTAAAAAATATATATGTCATTTTTATTTATTACACATCATCCTTTTTTTCTATATGAACATCTCACTTGGCGCAATGAGCCTTTAAGCATTTTTTTTTCGTTCTTGACGGGAAAGTCTCAGAAACTAAATTTTACCCGGTAGCGAATACTATCGGCTTTTGAAATAATTAAGCGGCCATTTTAAAAATTAAATTTGCGATAGTACGGAAGCGTGGCATAGCGTCAACCACACTGGTGTCAATAGTTGGTCACAAACTAAAATGGGATAGTCACCAACCTGTTCCTGGCTTCTCCTTTCTTCAGCTTTAGCATTTTCCTTCATACTAGATCCTGACATTTTACATATATTAATGGCGCGGCAATCGCGCGGTATATTGATGAACAGGTTAGCGGTACGCGCAAGGCCTTCGGCGGCGAGCCCCGAGACACTGGTGCGAGTGGATGAACGAGTACATAGCGGCGGTATATGTACCAGCTTCAGCTGGCACGTGCGGATGAACAAAATTATATAGCGGCGTTGGCAATTTCTGCTTCAGCGGTGGTTGACAAAATACTGATTAGTATGAATGGTCAAGTAGGTGGGTTATGAATTTCGCGAGTTTGTGACAATAATCACTCCTATGCATTTGCGCAGCCAATTATTATATCGATTTATTTTAATGATGTTATTATTATTATTATTATTATTTATTTATTAACGGACATTGTCCATGTATACAATTTATAAGGTTTAAATATTACAATAAAAGAGTAGTTTAAAACATTTAAAGAAAAAAGAAAGAAGCATTGACAAACATAAGGGACATCGAGACAAGATCTGGACTATTTATTTAGTGCTCGTTTAAATCGTTGTAAACTTAAACCAAAAAAGTCCAGATCCTGTCTTGAGTTAACAATACGACAAAGGCGGGTCATTGGAGAATTTAGGCCATAGTTTGTTCTATGCTGATCGATGAACAGTACTTCATTGTTTCTCAATCTACGAGTCGGAATATTGAATTTTACTTGTCCCAGTAATGATGGAACATCGATTATACCATTTAGTATGCCGAACATATGTATGGAGTCAATATTAGTTCTACGTTTTTGTAGACTAGAAATATTTAACATTGACTCTATTTCAGCATAAGAATAATTATCTCTCTCTAGTCCAAGCATCCACGCTATTTTTCGAAGCAAGCGATGTTGGACTGATTCAATGTGATTTATGTTATAACTTATATTATATATATAATTTATTAATTTAAAAATACTTGGTACACTTCCACTTATTTATTTGACCAATTATCGCTTTCACCCTCTAATAAGCATTTTAGACTGGTGAATATTATACAGTGTAAAGATAATTTACATAAAACTAAATATTATCTTAAGTGTAGGTACATAAAAAAATAAAATACAATACGCAATATTTTAATGGAACAGAGGGAGACAAATTATGGAAACAGGTGTTAGCGGTGTACTTTAAGAGAAGATTCTATTCTATAAAAAACATTTATTGTTTTATTACAATGTACAGGGTCCAACTAGGGGGGCTAATAAGGGTGAAATATACAGATAAATGAATTATAAAATATTTTTTTTTCATTTAAAGAAACGAGTTAAATAAAATACGCCAAACATAGTTTTATTTCATAAATCGCACATTAATATAAATAATTCATTTGAAATAAAATACTACTGTAAAAATAAATCAGCCAATTAAAGTTCATAAGCCTTGTAAAAGCCAATAATTCAATAAAAGTTAGGGGACAAAGCCTTATGTCAAGTCACGCATCGATAAAGACATAAAAAGTCAGTTTTGACATTTTCATATCATTAGGCACAGACTGACATATCTTGCCCCTCCCCAAAAGAGTGCCACAAGTAGAAAAAAGTGTTTCTAGTTCAATGTAGCGATAGTTAATAAGAAAAACCCAGTGTCACTACTTTTCAATATTTAATTATTAAATTAAATAAATAATGAAGCACAAAATTAGTAATGATTTTGATGAAAAATCGATAAAATTCTTGGGTTAAGTTTTAATTTGTTTTACTTGAATAACGAGCGCTTTCATTTAAAATCAAATATTTAATTAATTAAAATTAGCACAATGGAGATATTGTTTTGTTGTTCATTCAAATAATTGGTAATTGTACTTCCATTGTCTAACGTAAAATATAAAAATAGACTGATTTGTTGACTAGTAAGTAGGTTTAAGATTTTATATTTACGTTTTTTCATTATTTTATAGCTAATAAGTTAAAGTTCCTATTGACCCAGACGCCAGCGGTGCTATTCTGAACCACCGTAGAAAACACTTCGTCGTGTTACATACAGTAAAATGGCACTCTATCTGGAAATAATTCAAGGAGTTTTAACAACTAGTGTATTAGATAAAACTGGGAATTGTAAATAACATATTCTGTTTCCGACCTTGAATTATAAGCGGAAGTTTTCAAACAAAAGCAAAATATGCTCGAAATTTTGGTTTACTGAGCATATCTCAACTTTGGCTTATGCCTATATAGCGTACATTAAGGACTGTTACATATAAATTATATGTATGACATAGCAACAAATCAAAAACACGAAGTAAGACTACCATTTCGTAGAAAAAAAAATACACAGAACTCATTGATGAACCGAGCTGTACAGTTATACTCGTATTATAAGGAAATACCATTAGAAATAAGAGAGCAAAAAAATATTCTTTAATTTAAATGTGAGTTAAAAAAACATGTGTTTAGCAGATAAGTTAGTTTTTTAAAAGTTATCTTATTCGTGTTAGCTTTACAGAAGTTTTAAAATATTAATAATTAGTATATGTTTTAATAATAATTAGATAAAAGTTAATATTAGGACATTCATTTATTATGTTTGTACTATTTTAAGACAAAATAAAAGTTGTGCCTTTTATTTAATTTCGAATTTTATTTAAGACTTATTTTAATGAACTCTCAAGGTTTAACAATAAAACATGATTTAAATATTAGAGTATTCAAAAAAGTATTCTAACTTACTTTAAAACATTATTATCGAATGTCAAATATAATGGTAAGCTGTGCATACTCGTTTATTTTGACGATTCGCCTCTGAAACGTGGTTATATGGTCCAAGATCCTTCAATCTTCTACCTAAAGAATTACAAAATATTCAATCGCTGGTATAGTTTAAAGTAGTTTGAGGTCTTGGATTATCATGAAAGGAACAGATAGACACCCTTTTCATTAAAAAAAATAAATAAATAAAAAATAAAAATAAAATGCACACTGCAAATAAATCCTGTTTTCGATAATAAGCATATGTTAATTTTGTTTTTCTTTTCTTTTGTTTTCTTTTCATGGTCATGTCATACCATGTTTATATGCTTTAAACTTATTGATCACTAAAAAAGGAATGGCCCACGCTAAGACGCTGAAGTCTTTGTGGGCATTTTTTCGAAATTTCTTTCGAAATTTTAAGATGTATTTTTTTTAAGTGTATTTTTGTAATTGAAATTTTATGAATATGTAAATATGTATGAAAAAACAAACAAATAAAAAAACATATGTATATTATTTAACATGGATAACACTAAGTGCTTCAATTTTTCATTTTATTTACCATCATTAGTTTCCAATTATCGAATGTTCGGTGTCCTGCTTTTTTTTCTCAATATATTGGCCAAGATGGTGAAATAATAAATAAAAAAAACTTTTTTCGACATACAATTAATGAGTGGCAGTCTTCAAAAATTTCTGTTCAAATTAGTAATTGTTTATGATATTTGTTGATGTACGAAAAAAAATTGAAATTCAGGTTATTGAGCGAATGTTAAAATCGAATTATTTTTTAACTGAGAGAAAAAACCTATTTGAGTAAGGAATATAGAAGTCTAGGCATTTACAGGGCTTGTGAATTATTTTGACTAGTTAAAATGACTACTTCATACACTGTGTAACATTCACCATTCTGTCAATGTTTCATCGCTATCATCATTCCATGTCAGCTCCCTAGTTGAAGTATATGGTATCCACAAAGAGCCTCCATGCATTTCTGTCGGCTGCCATCTCATTTGCGTCCTCCCAAGTCAGGTTCTCATCTCGAAGTTCTGACATAAACTGCCGACAAACTGTCAGTAGTAGACGGCCAAGACGTTGAGAACCCGATGCCTTGTAAAATTGGCAAGCGTGGTTAAGGCTCTCAGGAAGCATCCGCTGTACATGGCCAAGCCAACCGTATCGCCTCCGCTTGACGACAGTTGTCACCGGTGCTTGCTGCGTCCGTTCTCTTATTACCTCATTCCTCACAAAGTCAAACTACCGCACACCCAAGATTCGTCTGATACACCTATTCTCAAAACTCAGAATTTTTCTATTTTGGGCTCTAGTGAGGTGCCACGATTCGCATCCGTATAGGAGAATAGGTATTATGCAGACGTTATATAGGCGGTATTTGGTTTTCACTGAGTAAATATCCGATCTCCAGACAACCTTTATTCGATTGAAACATTCACATTTCCGTTGATTCAACTTCTGGATGACTTCTGCATCTTCAAAATCGCATTTCCAAGTTTCTCTCATTTAGACTTGTGGCACTGTTGACGCGGTGGAGTGCGAAATACGTATCACGCATTTCATTTTAACTTATTTTTCATACAATTATGCCGTAAATAGAAGACTAGACATATTATCTAAGCGAGATGAAACCGTTAAAATGATAGTCTTATCTTTTATCAGCGTGTGAGTATAAGAATACAATAAGATACATGATACACGTCAAAGCATTGTATTACCTGGGGTTAACGTATTGCATTTTTTCTCCATTATAGTCTGAATAAATAAATAAGACATTAACCCTTCTATAGAAAACTAAACAAAGTATACGAGTTGTTGGATAAATAATCAATATCATTCCCTTAGCCACCCCTAATGGTGCACAGGGCACTGTATTGGTACACCAAATGCGGTGCATGCATCTGTTACACTACGACAAGAAGACAGAGTTTTGAGGTACTTTTTTTATATCTACTTTAGCAGAAATTGAACCTGGGATCTCAAAGGCGAACGCGCTAAACGAATTTTGGATACTTTATAATACGAAAACGAAAATTTATAAATAAAAGTGGAATAAAACCAAATACTTATTTTTTTTATATATAAAATGCAGTTCCACCAAGAAAGGTCAGTAGAAAAACTCAATCTAATAAATACATGTATTGAGTTCATACATATCGTGGTTATACAAGTAAAAGTGACCATTTGCAAAAATTAAAATATGTGACCATTTGATAGAAGCTCAAAGATTTTTAAGAAGTAAAACTGAATATTTCGAATATTTCGATTATTTTAATTCGATTATTCCCACCATTAATCTAGAGTTCTGATTAGTGACGAACGTAGTGTCCTGAGAAACGTGAGAAGAAAGATGATTTAACAGTCGCAAAGAAATTAATCTGTGAAAAACTGAGCCTTTGTTAATCAAATGTAACTGAAACCATAAATTAATTTGACAGAAATATTTTCCTAAAGTAAAAACATTCTTGTGTTGGCGTTGGTGTAATTAATAAAGGTGTTTTGATTGGCACTTTCTAAGAAAAAAAAGAGAAAAAGTAAAAGCTAGTGACGTACGTCGGACCGTCTGTTGATGTAAGCACAGGCCGATGGCGTGACTAAGAAACCCAATGATGAAACTCTAGATTTTCATTCTTTTAATACATTTCGTAACGCCTGTTCAACACGGATCAATAACCGAAAAATGTATTAGTCTGATTTATTTGATTTTATTTTAGTTGCATTTTTAAGGAAAATATTTGATTTCAAAATATTAAATACATAAATTCATTTAAAAGAACACTGTTATGAGATCACTTAATTTTTTTATTTTATTTTCTACCATATAGTCTTGGAAAGCACATATCTTTTCATCTTCAGTTGTAGTTATAGACTATACATTAATATACTGACTAAACATAAAAAATTGGTACTGACAGCTTCAATATAAATTCAAATGGTCTCAAAACAAAGTGTTTTATTTAATAATGGTTAATCATTTTATTCATCAAATTTATATACGAAAATTTTGTTTTTGTAAACATGCATAAAATATTATTTATGTACTCTTTTATTTATATAATAATTAACAATAATGTCAAAATATAAAAAAATAAAATTTATATTTGAAGCACTAACTTTGTGGTTATGAAATAAACATAAAACAACTTTGTTTTTAACCACTTAAAATTTTTTCAACCACAAGTGTTTTTTTTAGGTAGAATTTTCTACAGGCAAAAAAAAATGTTTCATATTTAATTTATTATAAGTTGATAAAGCAGTTAACACGGACAAATATTGCTTGTTATTTTAAATTTTGATATTTAAAATATTGTATTCAATATTTTAAATATCAAAATGTCAATTTATTTCATAAAGACTATGTAAAAAAATGTGTTCAGCAATAAAAAAGAAACCCTTAAAAAATTAAATATCGAATCCCAGGCATTTACATGACCTATGCTGTTGGCTGGTTTCAAAAATATAATACACACTGTGTAACATTTACCATTTCATCTAAGATTATATATCCATATTTATTCCATAATTTCTTCTCATATGGGCTGTTTAAAAAACGTTACAAAAATCATTTTTTATTGGTTTAAATGTCAAAAAAGTTTTGGATTCATCCCGCTAGTAAATTAATGAGTGTTTGAATCTTAATAAATGCTCAATAAATTTCACAATTTTCCAATTCTTCATACGATTGTAATTTTAGTAGGAAACAAAAATCTTTATAATATGTCATCATCTTATTTTTCCCATGCTTGTTTCATGGGTATATATTCAAATTCGTATTTAAACCTTAATGCATTATTTTCTAACGTAAAGTATTTTCTGTGAATTGTATGTAATTCTCGTAACATTGTAAAAGTGATAAAAAAATATGAACTTATGAGCCAATATCATCATAAAATTAAATTTTTGAAGATATGTTGTAAGTCATAAATATTTTGCAAGATGAATTATGTATTCTTTAAAAGAAATAGAAAACAATTTTACTAAGGTTACTAAGCAATTGAAAACATCAAAATGCTCTAAATGTAAGGTGTACAACCAATTTGCTTTTTAAATGGGGTACAAATTGTGGCCTTGTGAAAATTTTCAGAGCTTTACGGCCGGGAATTTAGTACTTTTATTTAACAAAGAAAACATTGTACGGTTTCAGTTTTTTAATATAACTTGTATGAGAAAATCTGGAGTAAAATGGAAATGTGTAAAATATTTCACGAGTGGTAACAAAAACACAAAATGTATTGGGGTGCTTCATATTTGACGAAAAAAACTTTTTAAATAATTTTTGTACGTCATACTTTTGTTTGATTCTAAGAAAAAAAAAGAATTTAAAAAAATTGTATATAGCCGAAACAGGATAAAAGAGACCAGTGATCTTATTCTGAAACTTATTCGTATCGTATGAGAGGGAACGAGAGCGAAATACGATTGCGTTAGAGTGAGATGGATATATGACGAATAGACGAACTTGCGAAACAAAATTAGGACAGAATGCTGAACATAAAAAAACATTTTTTAAAAGAGACCTGGCTAAGGGTCCCGTCATTTTATCCCGAAAACTTCTGTAAAAGAGAGCGGGAAAAACTCTGTATAAGAAAGTCGTTCTATTTAAACTGACCTCTACATAAGAGAGAGCCGAAACCGTGACCTCTATAAAATAACGTTTGGCTTGCAGATGTAGCTGCAGCGTCACTGCTTGTGCACGCGCACTTTACCTAATACATCATGTCATGTGCTTTCGTTTCATTTGTATCTTCTGTACATATGTACATAGTAGTACATACATAATAGGAATAAGAAGCCTGGTTATGTTTGTAGACATCTGTAAAAGAAAACATAAAAGGACAAAAGACGTCATTATAAGAGAAACATTTTCAGGTCCCCTGGGCTCTTTTCTACCCAGGTTCGACTGTGCCTGTACTTTTATATTTTTTCAACATCATCATCATTATCATCCCCTTTCTTTTCATTTTCTTTTTTATAATCTCAAAATAGAGTAAACCTTCGATTTCTCGGACTAGCATCCCTTCCGCAAACTCCGACCCCTCCCCTACAAAAAAAATTGAGATCAAAACGTATTTGACCAACAAAACGATACGCACCAGACGCGGACAAGGTAAGCGGCTGAGTAAGAGAGGAATAGGGGTTTGTGGAGGAAGTGCGTGTCCAAGAAATTAAGGATTTACTACATTTTGAGATTAAAATAGTTTTTTTTTTTTAAATATCTTTTTGCAAAAAATTTACGAGGATTTTTTTAAAAACTTACCATAGGGAATGAACTTCCTCTGAAGTTTTGCGGTCTGGCTTTGAAAAACCGTGTATAAAAGGCAATGTTTGCATGTACATATGTCTTCGATAGACTGAATAACTACCGAACTGATTTGCATGCGGATTTGATCAAAATAATATGGTTTGCCATGGGTATATTTATAACTCTTAAAATATTTAATATGTTCTGTAGAAAAAAAGTTAGGAGCGTAAATAATTTATAGATAATCATGTTTAAACGTATTGTAAAAAATCTCTCGAACTTAACTATCGCATTCTTTACAACCGGCGCTCCAAAGTATCTCGCTGAAAACTTTATTTACCTCTCTGATCGTGGCCGTGGTTCGTTTCTCTCAAGAAAGAACACTTTCTATTCCTTGACATAGCACATCATTCTTCAGCAATTTCTTTTTTGTTCAAGGTGCCAGACTTTTGAATGAGTTACGTCTTACCATACAAAATGCACATTTTTTATTCACCCTTAAGAAACACCTGAAACATTTTTAAATATCGTTAGAACCTTAATCACACATCTTCATTTTTATTTCTTTTCTTTCCTGAATTCTCTTCCTGTATCCTTCTATACTCCTTACCCGATACTTTGCATTTCTTCCCTTATCATGTTATGTGCATTACATAAGTGTTTTTATAAATACATCTATTGTACACGTACAACCTCTATCAGCTCACTAAAAATAGCTGTTTTTAGTAAATATAATATATTTTTATACTTAATTTGGAAAAATTAAAAACATATTATATGACCGTTTTTTTTCAAGTTTTTTTGGATGGCAGGAAGCTATTAATTTTAGGAATAAGCCCTCCCAAGTGGGTTTGTTTTTGTACTTGAGGTTAAAAATTAAAATAATCACCTATCCCAATATGAAATTTTATATTATGCATGTAGACGTAGGTACTAATCGAATCTTACGTAAATGCGTGTTAAATAATTTGTTATGTATTTACAGTAAGCACGTGAACCAATTAGCACGTTCTCCGCCTTAGAAATTACCATGGTGTTGCTATAAACATAGAAGGCCTAACCTGGCCTAGGCACAATTTTACACCAGGTTTATAATAATCACCTGAATAAGTATTTTATTAGTTTGTAAAAAATCGTTGACTTTTTAAACAGTTCATAAAATTTAATCTGAAGTTCATATATCCTTTTTTTAAAAAAATTGATAGCCTTTGTGGTATTGCAGTTAAGATACTTGACTCACACACGAAAGGTTCCGGGTTCGATTTCCAATTAGAACTCAATTTTTTTTTTTTCAAGCCACTGTGTTCTGTGCTGTAACTGAGCTCCCTGGCCTGTTGTCGATAAAAAAATATGTATTCGTATACAAAAAATAAAGTAGTTTAATTTGTACGAAAACAAACTTAATCAATAGGTTTTTTTTAATCGGGGATTTCCAGTAGGTGTACAGGCAAAATTATTCTGAAAAAAAATTCATATACATTACTAAAAGTTTTGAAAACAATATTTATTGAAATTCGCACACCTCGCCAAAAAACTATTTTTTTTTAAAAAAGATAAATTTTGTAATTTTAATCATCGGCGAAATGATAATCACTTGGCCCGTTTTTTGCGTGAAAGAAATTTTAAAAAAGTAATACCTGAAAAATACATACAAAGTTGATTTTTGATAAATAAAAAGAATTCTATTTCAATATTTGGGCTATGTATAGCGTGTGAGCTCGCCAATATATGACAGTAAAAATTTTATTGTCTTTGAATTTCCTAGAGTTTTAACCATCGAAAAAAAGAAGATTGCAAATAAAATCAACAGACAATGGAAATTTGATGTGTATTATTTTAATAGATTGTTTATAACAGAAAAATACATAGAGAAATATGCATTTTTATTTTTTGTAATAAAACAGTCTAGTAAATTCGAATAAATAAAAATACGCTTTATATTAACAATATAATTTAAAATGCAAAAATAACATTGAATACTTGAAAAATAAATATTACTGAGTGTTACAAACATAATTTAAAAAACGGATAGCGATTAAAAGTAAAAACTATCTTTAGTTTAATTCTTATAGCGATAAATACATAAACATTATAAAACAGGAGTTATACAAATACAAAAATAATATTGTAACTAGGTGGCTACCTACACGGTTAAATTTCGATACACCACGCAATTTCTTATCTCGGCTACGCTATGTAAAATGAAAAAAAATATTTAAATTAATAATTTCATCACGTCATGAAGTCGCCCCTGGGTAGCGCCTGCTAACGTCAATCAAGAAAAACATCCTCGTTTTAATTACAATATTTCGGCTACGCCATAAATCTCTTTTTTTAAATAATTTCTCACGTCACAAAGTCTCCCCTGGGTAGCGCCTGCTAACGTCAATCAACAAAAACATCCTCGTTTTAATTACAATATTTTGGCTACGCCATGAATCTCTTTTTTTAAATAATTTTTCACGTCACAAAGTCGCCCCTGGGTAGCGCCTGCTAACGTCAATCAACAAAAACATCCTCGTTTTTATAACAATATTTCGGCTACGCCATGAATTTCTTATAAAAAATGTCAAAACGTCACAAAGCCACTCTCTGAGTGTCGCTACTGACATCATTTACAAAAACATAATTATTTGTGCTTTTTTCAGGTACGCAACATTTTTTTTAAATACACCTACCTAACCGATAAAATACTATTAGTAATTAAACCAAGGTGTGCTTTAAAGTTCCGTATGGCCAAATAATATTATTTATTATTAGAATATTATTGACATGTAGTTCAAGCATTGCTGCATTCACGTTGCTTTACTTCTGAGAGCTCAACTGCTATGTTTTTCTATGGTTATGTTAATGTCATCTGTCATGTATTGGCGAGCTCACAGGCTATACTTACGCCCAATATTTGAGTTTGTCCAAATGTTTGCAGACAAAATATTGGATTTTACTCCCTCAGGAGTCATTGAGATTAAGAAATTACAACAGGGATGGAGGATACCTTAAAGAAGGGAATATGGAAGTCTAGGCATTTACAGGGCTTTAAACCAGCCATTAACAGGTCATAAGCCCTGTAAATGCCTAGACTTCTGTATTCTCCACCCCTGTGTAATTTGGTAATTCTTTTATATTTTGTTGACTCTTTTAGGAGTAACTAAATAGAAGTATCTTTTAACGAAACAATCTTGAAAATGGTACGTATTTTGAATCCCATTTTAAGCTTGTCGATACATTGCAGGCGTGACGTCATACTCGTTCTAGGAAAATAGGGTTCATCCACCCTAGGACGAAAACATATTATCCACAACGAATTCACAACCCTAACATCATCGCATTCATTCTTTCACAATGCTTTTCATCTAGGTAAACGAGATGGAAGATCCTACTGAGCGCTCAGAGATGCAAGTGTCAAAAGTTGGTCAACCGATATTAGCAGAGATCGTCGTTTAGTACCTCATCCCCCTTTCACCCCTTGTGTAAGAGAGAAACAGCATAATAAAGGGAGATCAGGTGAGTTTAAAATGGAAAACGTCAAAGTTGAATGAAATCGGGTCACGGAGCCTTTGCAGTATTTATTATTTTTTGTTTTAATCAAAAACTGCAAAGCGGACTGTACTATTGATAAAATGTGTTTGGGCGACCTTTAAGGTGTTATGGCTTAGCTTGTCTAAGCATCGGGGTTCCGGAGTCGATTCCCGGTTACATCATAATAATTATTGACCCATGCTTTTTTTGCTTTCCTTTTTTATACTATCCTTATTTTTCCACTTTACATATTTTGGTGTTTTCTTCTATTGTTTAATATCGTTTAAACCGTAAGTTTGTTACATTATTAATTTACACGTTACATACCATATTAAAATTATTATAACAATTATGGTTTTGTACAATGATATTATATTCTATTAATTTTAATGATTTCATTATTTTGTATATGGGTTTATATTATGATTGATTTATATTTTATTAGATTTGTTAGTATTTAATGTTTTTTATTATATTTTTTATTATTTTAAAAATATGTTGTATTTAATTTATTTTACTGAAATAAACAACATTTTACTTATTAGTTAAAAATAAAAAACATTTGGTAATATAAAATTTTTGAGTCTATAAAAAAAACCAAGAAAAAAATACATGTTAAAAAAATTTAAAAAATTTGAACACTAAACAGTATTTTTTTTATACATTTATCATTATCTAGAACTACTATAAGGGGGATTCACTTGCTGAATACGGCTTTTGCAGATAACATGGATCTATTTTACTGTACATATCGGCAGTTTAGCAGCTATCTGATTTCTATTCATTAACTTCTAACTTAGATTGACAGTCTGCATTACGTAATGGGTTAAACAGCCCGTAAAGTGATGGTAACTAAAATTTGTCAAATAAATAAATAGTATACAAAAAAAAATACATACTGGTACAAAAATATTGATTGAGAGGTTGGTAAAGAAATTGATACAGATAAATAATTTGTGCATATAAATATAATTAAGAAGAAAAAAAAACCTTAATAAAAAATTAAAAACAATGCCAAATGATAAAACAAAATGTTACCTAGAACTGTTAGATACTAGCCTTTCCTACCTATGAAGTATAGGAGAAAAACCGCACTGTAGGTACTAAACTTCACATGGAATGAATCACTCACGTCTTGGTACTTATTACCCTGAGAATAAAGTATATTGATGACTGCATTTTTACCGTATGAAGTCGAAAAATTGTTGCCACAGTATTGGTAGGTTTGCCAAGTTGTCCTTTTCGGTAATTTTATAAAAAAAAATTACAGTCCTTATTCAATAAAATATACACATTATTACAATTTTAATACATTATAAAGAAAACAAAGTTTTAAGAATTGTCCCGGTAAACTATTCAATAATAGTTTGTCATCAGGTGCTCAGACATTAGTTTTAATCGATAATCAAATAAAAAGAGTACAGACATAATAATGTATACGTTTAAAATAATAAACATAAAATGTAATAAAATACTGAACAGATAAAAATAGTTTAAAGAAATAAAAAAAAAACTAAAGTAAGAAAATAGAGTAAAATAATATAATTAAAATGAAAGAATAGCTATTTACTTGAATATATTTAAAATTTAAGAAAAAAATTAAACACATATATAAATAGTGTGTGCTCATAAATGTAATCGAAACAAGATAAAAAATTAAACAAAGTTAATTAAAAATTTCGATTCATATCTTAAAAATTAGTTAGTTGTAAAATTGTCTCATATGTAATTATTGGTTATTTTAATTTACTTAATATTTTATTGCTGTAAATTATTTTAGCTTAATACAGGCATAGCCTAAAAGTCATAATATGTTGGTGAATACGTAAAAAAATGTAATTTTAAATAAATAAATACTCTTACGGGGCCGATAATCGCCCTGATCTGTGTATTATAAATAAAAAAAACAAGAAACGTTATTTTGAAACCGTTACTCTCTTAAAACAGTGTCACTGGTCTCAGGAAACTAATAATATTAACAGTTACAAAAATTACAGAAAAACCGTATACCATAATTATTTTGATTTCATCATTATAATCATTCCCTTTCCGCACCGAATGGTGCATAGGGAACTGCATTAGTATATCAAACGCAGCGTTTTTTTTATCATTGTGTTACATGATGGCAAGGTGATCAGTCTTACGCTTCAGGTACCAGTCCAGGGACTATGAAATATTTAAGTATAAAAACATTTAAAAAAAAATCATTTCAACCATATCGGGAATCGAACCCGAGACCTTTTGCATAGTAAGCAAACGCGCTGACCACTTCACCATGAGGCTGACAATATGTATATAAACTGTATAAAAAAATATTTTTTTGTGATTTTACCCAAAGTAAACATTTGTCATATTATTTATATTTTAAATACTTTTTTTAGTTATGTTCATAACCTAGATGTTTTTTGTGTGAAATGAGTGTGGGTGATGATTGTACAATTAATAAAGAGAGATTTGTTCAATTTACCTCGTTAGCGAAAATAATATTATGGCGCTTTGTAGAACATAAAAATAACAAAGTCTCAATATTGACTGTCACGGGGATCCGTCGCAATAGATCTTCACAGGTCGCAGTGACGTCAGGAGCTTGCATATCACTGACCCCCACCTCTAAGAATAAGACTGTCTGCTTGGACTATTTTTGTACTTGTTATATCTTATTACGATCAAATCGCCACGAAGACATATTATTATGTGATCCACATCTGAAATGAATAGGCAACGCCATACAAAATAAGGGTTGTACATCGTATATCGTATATTGTGTGACGCAAAGCTACAAACCTTCAAAGAAAGGTCAAGAATAATAATTATTCTGATGCTGGAATATTTGGGCCTTCGAGCTTCATTTAATCAGCTTCGTTTTACTAGCCCTAAAAGCCTCAATTGATCCGTCTTTCGGGCCTCGGTTGATTCGGATCTCGGGCACCTAGAATTACAATAAAGAGAATCTAAAAATATTTACGCACACAGTTCAGTTATTAAGCGATTAAAATTCAATGGTAAAGAATTTGCAATTCAAAATATTAACTTGTTTTGAAATGTTGAAGAATCTTCAATTGATTTTTTTTTCAGGTTACTCATTGTTCAATGGTTTGATATTCTTACACAAATTAACATCTAACTATACAGTTATACAGATGCCCACGATATCCTAACTCAGATAAACTTCAATGTATCTCGTCGTAACTTGCGTACCAATCCTTTCTTTGCTGTGAGAAATTATAAAACATCGGATTCTTTTTATCTCTGCCAAAAATCCTCAGAACAGTGAAATAAATCTCATTAAACGGTACTGCCGATGTTTTCCTGCAGCAAGGGCAAGTATTTAAGAATCAAGTAGTGTTGTCACTCCTGACTCGCAATGACTCACTTGCCATGTCCGCCTAGATTATGCCATATTTTATACATTTGATAAATTACACCTTTTATGAATTTTAATAGATTTTAAGACTGTTTAAATTAAGTGTCAGATATTTTCATTAATGCCAATCTGTTAAGGCTTACATAACTCTGTTGATTGGTTTTATAAAAAAATGCTAGTTTTCAGTGGAAAAAAGAAATTAAGAGAAAAAAAAGAGAAGAGATTGAGGAAGAGAAACCATTGTTCAGTGAGTTTCTGTTTTTCTCCTCATTGGTAATCATATTCACCTTATCTTTTTTATGTCCAGTTTTATGTTGTCAACTATAGTTGTATTAAATATTATAATGTGCAACTTTGTGACCAATATTCAAAAGTAGATATATTTTGAATAATATGTATTACATTTACATTTCTGGTAATATTATAAATTTTGTATGATTAGTTATTTTAAGGTATTTATAATTTTTATGTGACAACATTTACATTAACAATATTACGTGGAAGCCTCTAATTGGACTTTATGATATGTATTTATGGTATAATTGATTCTTATAAATGTATAAATGTCTGTTGGCTTTCCAATGAAATAAAATAAAATAAAATAAAGAGCAAGGCCAATAAGCCTGCAACTCCCATATAAAAAAAATGTGCGGATAAAGGAATGATAATGATTATTATTTGAATGCGCGCGCAGAATTTTTGTTAAAAAATTTCATTTAAACTAGGACATGTTCTAAAATTAAGTATAAACATAAAATAATGCAACTGTTTTTTGTATATTTGTGTTTCCAACCATGTCACCAGAGGTCGAAATCTGCTATTTATCGAAGCTACAAAGAGTAACTTTTGTATATTTGTGTTTCCAACCATGTCACCAGAGGTCGTAATCTGCTACTTATCGAAGCTACAAATGGTAACTTTTGTATATTTGTGTTTCCAACCATGTCACCAGAGGTCGAAATCTGCTACTTATCGAAGCTACAAAGAGTAACTTTTGTTTTTATGCCCGAATGTCCAGAATGTGTACATTAGTCAATTCGTCATACAACTTGGAATGCTTTAGGACAAATCTTCCAGCTATTCGTTAATCTATTCGCTACATAAACTGAATTGGGATGAAGATCGATTGACATGATTTAGCCGGATATCTTATACCGTATACCATTAGTTTATTGCCCTTGTTTGTCTTTGCTACATAGTTTTATGTTATTTATGTTCAATTTCTTGTATATATGTTTCTTGATGTAACTGTTGTAATTGGTTTAGGCCGTATATAAAATGAATAAAAAATTGACATTATTTTTGAGTCAAAATTTGATCAGTTTTCTTACCAGTTTGCAGTTTTTGAATCTGTGTATTACGTGCTTAAAGCTGGGTTCACACGTAAAAAATACAACGGACAGGACAGTATTATCCTATACCAGCTCCGTGAATAGCCTCGACAAAATAGGATAAAACAATGGGTCAGTAAAACAACGAGGAACTTCAGCCCTACGGGAAATTGGATACGAAAAATGTTTTCTTACGCGCTGTAAAAATTAGACCATTAAATTGTTCGGCAAAGTATCTAGAATCGTACGAAAAAAAAATGAAAACAAAGAAATACTTTGAACCATGTCACTGGTTTATATGAATCAACCAATGATAAGAGAGTTGTAGGAGATTTCCGGTTTACGGTAATTCAACGGATCAATTGAAAGAACCTACCGAGAAGAAGCGGAAAAGAACTTGAGACGTCACATGCGCAGTAATTTCATAAAGACAAAATATTAAAAAACCATATTGCTGATAATACACGCTAGCGTGAAACAGTAGCTTTTGTCCTACTGTCTTGTCCGTGTGCATTCAAACGAGGGACATTCGGCCGCTCGTGGTGATGGAAATAATCCATTGTCCTGCGAAGATATCCTGCCCGTCTATCTCTAGCACAATGTATATGTTCTCACAAAGGAAATAAGTCCGACGCTGGGACAGGACAATATAGTTCTGTCCACGTGTGATCCTTACTTTAAAGTCAAGTCACATAAGATTGCGCGGCGTCAGAATTATGTCACTAGACATTCCTGTCACTTCGCTTCTCAACTTGAATTTATAAACGAAAATTTACATGTGTTTATATACTTAATAAGAATTTGATAACGAAACACGATGTGGTTGATAATTTCTAGACAAGATACACGGAACTTAATACCTATTCAAAATCGAAACATACTTAAAATATTGTAGATGTAAAAAACTTATTTAATAAAATAATTTAGCACAATTCAAATCTTTTATTTAACGTTACAAAAATCGAAATATTTAAGAAATATAAAGACACGTCAGAGGCCCTGAAATAATGTATTCGATTAAAACTTTTAAAATGTAAAAATAAATTCACAGAACTACTCTAATTAAATAAGTATCGCTGTCACGTTTTTTGTTTTCTTTCTTTATAGGGATTTTTAAGGGTAAACTTTTCAACAAAATCTCTTCTTCTTCCTATCTCATCTAAATACTAATCTTTCCTTATCCCTTACAACATCCGTTCTAACGTCTTAGGAACGTTATTTTTATTTCAATATTTTTTTTCTTGCTCATATAATTATAATTTTTTCTTTTATTTATAAAAACGTTTACAAAAAATGTTGTAAAGTAGTGAAAAACTTTAATTTGACTTATACATTACTACAAGTTTGTGAATTGTTTATAAATTTTGTTTTGTTTTTCCAAATAACGTCTCATCTCAACACAGGACTTTTAGTCCCATGGAGTTGGAACTTGTGTTTCATATAATGTACAATAAACTAATGCATGTAAATAAATAAAATGAATAAAATAAATAAAATTAATAAAATGAATAAATAAAATAAATAAAATAAATAAAATAAATAAAATAAATAAAATAAATAAAATAAATAAAATAAATAAAATAAATAAAATAAATAAAATAAATAAAATAAATAAAATAAATAAAATAAATAAAATAAATAAAATAAATAAAATAAGTAAAACAAATAAAACAAATAAAACAAATAAAACAAATAACACTTGGAAGAAAAAAAAAGATATGGATGTTCAAAGACGTGCCGAATAGTAAATGTTACAGTGTGTAAAGTGGTTTAGATTAAGTATTGCTCATTAATGCCAATCTGTTATGGCTTACTAAAGCCTTTTGATTGGCTAAAAAAAAAAACAACCTACATACGGTCTTAAAGGGTTAACCAATCAAATCAATATTCTATATGTACCTACTACACTAAATTTATCTCAAGAGTGTTTGCTTTCTAGTAGCAAAAACATCGCTTAAGTTTTTCCCGCAACGTTATTTTTGGAATGTTTTCCAATTTAGTTGAATCACACAATTGAGGTTGTTTCTATATTTAGAGGCGAGCGGATTAAATAAACAGAATTGATATAAGTCAGTGGCTAGCTGGATTTGCTAAAAGAAAACGTATCTTCGTAAATTCCACCCCGAAAAATAATGCTTACGAGGAGGAACACGCATGTTATTTATACTGATTGACAGAATTGAAGAAGATTGACAGAAAAATGATAAATCTGGCATATTAGAATATTTAGAAATACTTAGGTTTTTTTTCAAAAATATTTCAATGTTAAGACTCAGAAATAGTGAAATTCAGTTCCTGGGCCATCGTACGAACATTTATGATTTTTAATCACCCCTACTCAGACAGGTTAGCCGAAATTTGAATTTGCATAATATTTTTTTATTTTAAAACTAAAAGTACAAAGAATAAGCAGACTTTGGCAGACTTATTACTAAAAGCGATTATTATTACGAGATTATTGCTATAATATCAAAAATTTTACAAAAAATATAAAATAAACGAGCTGAAATCTTAATTAATGTGATTATGATTCGTCTGGCAGAATTATTTTATCCATCAAGCAATGCCAGAAATCACTCTTTAATTTTCATGCTTCTACTTACACCAAACGGAACAGAAACGTGGACGTTAAATCATAATATAATTTTAACTTTTAATTTCAACTTTTACTTTTTATTAATTCATATGTACATATACTACCCTGCATCTTATAAGAATTTAATTAATTATTGTTTGTTGTGAATTTTTACTAAGAAATATATATGTTCATGGAAGCAGAGAGAGAAGGAAAGTATAGTTGGAGCTATGCAATGTCTTCTCCTTCTTATGACCGTTATGGGCTGATTAAAGTGATTACTTTAACCACAGTATAATTTTTAAATTCTACTTTTGCTGCTTATTTATTTATTTATTAAGGAAATCAAAGTCTTTGTATAAATACAGGCACAAAAGTTAATTGTTCTTTTGTGCCTGTATTTATACAAAGACTTTGATTTCCTTAATAAATAAATAAATAAGCACAAAAGTAAATATTATACTGTGTGTTAAAGTAATCACTTTAATCAGCCCATAACAGGTCATAAGTCATGTAAATGCCTAGACTTCCATATTCCCTTCTCAAAAATGTTTTCCTTCTCTCTTGCAATGAATTTCAATTTTAATAACTCTCTAGAAGGTGAAATCTAGTCTCGTCTACGAACATTTGGACGCACTCAAAATATTGTTGACTATCTATCTTTCTTAAAACAATATTTTGCAGGTAAATAATTTTATGTTATTTGATTTTTTTTACTATTTATATTTTGTTCAGGCAGACAATTTCAATTTGTTTATTTATTTAAATCTTAAATTACAAAAATACATGCACTTTAGGGGATTAATTTTAAAAGCAATATCTTCCAGCCAACCAAAAAACAGATTGGTCAAAAGAAGAATTGGTCAAACTTAGGATTGAAATATATCCAAATGCAAATAATTCATTTCAAATAACAGCTGTTCTTTTTAGTGGGCAGAGAAATCTTGCACATATAAATATGAATAATGAAAACATTTATTTTATAAACTATGAATGGTGAGGTATGTGGGATCAGGTAATGAGTGTGGAAGAAGACAGGCTGAGGATCCACGAAGGAAAATTATTAAAAAATAATAACTCGTACGATGGATGTTTGAGTACTATTCTGTCGTAAATTATCATGAAAATAAAACTTTGTTATTAGTGTTACACATTTTTTATTATTTTACAAGAACACTACAACAGTTTCGGGAGAGCACTCCTCCCATCGATGGGTGATATAAAGCTAATATAGTAAACACGGTTTGTTTTGTGACTATTGATAACAGTTTTTGTAATTGATTTTACAAAATATTAAAAGTTATGAATTATGTAACACTACTAACGAAGTTTTATTTTTATAATAATTTATTATGAAGTGTTACGAAGAAAATGCCGATTCAATTAACAATACTATTATGTCGATTTACAGTACTTGATTTCTCAATAAAGTCTAAAATAGTTCTTAATTTATGTTTATCGTTATATTTGTGCGCGTTAGATTAATGGTAGAGGCCTTACGTGCTCATCCTTGTGCCGCGCCCCCATCAAAAACTGAACGGAGTGGCGTCATAGTAGACATTTCATTCATATAACTCCAGGACCCCTGCATCTAGAGACCCAGCTAGCATCCGAAGGGGCGAACCACTCAACCCCTTAAAACTCTCGAGCACCAAAATGTCAAAGCAACCCGACCAAAGGGAGGTAAATTTCACTTCAACCTGAAGATAACCTGCCCGCTTTTACGACGTGGCTGGGTTTTAGCAGCACAAGGCCTAGGGAGCTACGTCAGTCGTTTTGCAACATATTGGGTCACTGGGTCAGATCCCGGGAGGAGCAAATCGGCCCGGTATCAACCTTCCCCCACTCTAATAAGCCTTGTGACGTCACACTTATACCTCGATGGTGAATGAATGAATGATGCGATAGTGTTGACGTGTGGATTGAATAAAAATACAAAGCGGGAATTTGCATATGTCATGAAAAACATAATTGAATTGTTAGTTTTATCCGATTTCATAACTGAATTTTAAGTCAATTAGAATTATTTGTGTAGTGCGTTTTATGTCAAAATCATCTCAAGGGCACTTCACACATCCCCAACACGTCAAGCATTAAAAGAACCCATGGGGTTGGGATTGTAGATCCAGCAAACAACTATTTGATTGATTCACACTTGAATTTTTTTTGAATCGTCTAATGAGACTTGTGAATTATTTTATAATCTGTAAAGGATTATTTTTGTCTTAGAATACGTTGTGTAACTTTGGCGAAATAATATGCATTTCTGCATTACATGTTTTTTGTAATATATTGTATAATGTAAAAAAAAATATTTTATTTTTGTACAAAAACTTTTTAAAAACGAATAACATACGAGAATATTTAAATTTTAAAAAAAATATATTTTATCGGCCGAATAAGTGCGTCAGCCATTTAAGAATAAAAATATGTTTTTTCAATGCAATTTCAAATACAATGTAGAAAAAAAAAATACAACTCTTGGTTTTTAATAAATAATTATTTAAATAATTATAGACCAAAATTATAAAACAAGACAACATAAATTTGAATATTATACCTTGATAAAGGAGGTAAGCCGGAAGGTAATTAAACTAAAAATACTTGATTAAAAACAATGTGCTTTTAAATTTTAATGATGTTTTTTATTGAAAACGCTTTCGAACTTCAAAATGATAACATAAAAGAACGTTATGAGATTTTATTAAATCAAATAAAAACAGGACAAGGGTTTTTCCAAAAATATCACTTACAAAAAGCAATATTTTCTAAGGGTTGAATTACGTTTATAAATAATAAAATTATCTCTACTTTGCCGTTGTGATATAATTTGATAACCAAGAAGCCTTATTTTAGAATGTCAAAAATAGCTCAGTGGTTTTCTTCCTTTGAAAAGTAATAAAATAGCCAGATATTAAAAATAACATTATATACCCTAATGCTGATTAATAAATTGAATTGTAATTTAAGTGTTTTGCAATCATCATTCCTCTATCCGCACCTATTGGTGTATAGGGCACAGCATTGAAACTCTAACTGCATTGTATCGTATCAGTGATAATTTGTAGTTACGCTTCAGGCGCCAATCCAGGGACTGTAAAATATTCGGTGAAATACCACTTTTTACTAGTACATATGTGTAGAATTTTGGAGCTCCTACCTAGTTGGATCTTTACAGAAGGAACAATGTTTTGACTTGAGGCGAATTTATTACATCTTCAATAAAAGCTTCCATCGTATTGTGGTTATGACACTTGACTCACTACCGGAAGGTTCTGGGTTCGATTTCCGGTGAGAACACAAAAATCAAATGTGATTTTTCTCAAACTTGAGTGTACTGTGTAATTTACCACTGTGATTGGGCCTCAGGGCCTGTTGTAAAAAAATAAAGAAAAAAACATTAACTGAAATAGTATCTGCGTAGATGTTTTATGCTAAATCACTGAACACTCAACTGGACTACATATTGTAACAGGTTGACTGTGTTATCTTACTGTGTGTTTGTCCGGCTAGACTTTACTTCTGACGAATTGAAATGAGGGTTTTATCATTTATATATTGTCCAGTGTTAATTTTACTTCCTGATGAGATTTTTAAGTCATGTACGAACTCCGCGTTTCACAGAAATTTTTCATCCGCGATATCCACAAGATTACAACTCGATTCTAAAAGTTTTTTTTTTCGTATTTCACGTCGATGTCGCCGGTGATCGAACCCAGGACAACCCGTGGACCAAGTGGCGACTAATCTTCGCTCGGTTTCCTTGTCAAGGATTTTACCTGAGAGTAGACGTCGAGTCAAAAATACTCGTCCAGGGTTCTGTTTCAATTGTACACACATAACTGTATCTTTCATCCCGCCTGGATACGGGAAAATAAATATGTATTTAGGGACAAGCATACAACAATATTTATTTAAAGACGTATTTACTATTTTACTTTTAACGATCATGTTCAAAAACATAACTTTAAAAAGTAAAAGTAATCGATAAAAGTTTAAAAAAACAATCCTTCTATAAAATCAGCACTTAATAAAAAATTTCATGATTAACAAATTACAACTGGGATGAAAAATACCTCAAAGAACGGAATATGGAAGTCTAGGCATTTACAGGGCTTATGACCTGTCATTTGCTGGTTTAAGTGGCTACTTTACACACTGTGAAAAATTCACCTTTTTTTCTATGTTTGAACATCCATATTTCTTCAATTCTTCCATTTGTTGATTTAAGTGAAGTTCATGAGCTGAAACCTTTATTGTTGTGAAGAGATTCATCTGACTGAATTATTTCACATACTGGGCAACGTCTAAAAACAATTTTTCAATTTTAAAGGTTCTTCTTGGACCAGTTGGTTTTATCTTTTGTCTACAAACATTTGGACAAACTGAAATATTGTTATAAAATCTTATAAACATATTTTTTTAATTCTATACGAAAAAAGTATTAAAAAATACATTTTTTTAATTAACACGTCCAGTTTTTAGATTAAAAAAATAGTAGGGTAGGTGCTAAAGTAATTGGACATTTTAAATTTAACGGTAAAAAAAAAATAGTAATAAAATTAAAATATTATTTTTAGAAAAAACACACAAAAATTGTATTTTGCTTTATTTTTAAATGTGGCACCCACCCAACTCTTAAACTCTAGGGGCAAATGATTTAACTGTTGGAAATTTATGTTTTGTAAGGATTTAATAGCAAACTTCGTTGACTTTACAGGTCCTACATGAATTTGGTTTTTCAAATTATTATATTATTAAATAGATATTCATAGTATACAAGGCAATAAATTTTAATTATTTATTTCACCCACACACAGTATCGCCATATCACAAACTTTGTAAATGCCTAACCTTAAAATCCTCTTTTTATTTATTTTCTTCGTTAGTCGGCGCTGTAGCTCTTTTCATGAATGAAAAATATGTCGGCCCGAGTGGGAGGGTTGGAGGGTTGGGGGTGGCTAAACCCTCCAATGTTGCAACTCTCCCCACCCCTGGTGAACTCTACAAGCCCGGCCAAGGAGAGCCGTTGCGTGACGTCACCTTTGGCCGCGTACAACTCTGACCCAAATATGGCCCCGGGGTGCATCACGGTCATTTCAATTTAAATTTAAAGCAAGGTTCCTATTATAGAATTGTGAATCAGAATAATTAATATCATGGCAGATTTTTTAAAAGGGACCGAGAAACTCCTCTTTGAGAAAGGAGTTTGTAAGTTTAGGCATTTATAGAGTTTATGAGAAACCATCATCTTTAGCCAAGTACAACTCTTGACACAAGTATGGCGCCCGGGCCTGTATTACAACGAAAATAACATTTATCCGAAATTTTATTTAGAAAGTAAAATAAAGTTTTCTGTATAAAAAATGGAATATGCACACATTTTTCTTTTCTAAACGTATAATTACAGGTTTGCGACAAAGATATTTTAAATTTTCGTACTATAAAGAATGAAGGTGACAACAAAATATTTACAGTCGCCTGCAAACTCACATATCTTTGCTCGCTCATTCTAGAATTTAGTAAAATCAAGTTTATTCATAATTTGGTTTGAGGTACTACCGAGTTATTATTATATCTTCAATCACCTAAGTACGTCATCATCATTCCCTTTCCGTACCCGATGGCGCATAGGGCACTGCATTGGTACGATGATCAGTCTTAAGCTTCAGGACTATGAAATATTCTAGTGTGTAAACACCCCTTTAAATAAATATTTCACATCAACCATATCGAGAATCAAAACCGAGACCTCCTTGCATGGTAGGTAAACGCGCTGATCTAATACCACGAGGCCACCAAATATACACATTTTCGTACATAAATATCGATTTTACTTTATACCGTCTCGATGTGTACCGATGAAGATAGCGTGTTGTTCTACAAATTACGAGTATTAATCTGCAGTTTCCATATTTTTTACATTTGTCGTGTTCTTTAACGTTTGCCTGTTTTGCATACCAAATCGCTGTACTGAAAACTGCTAAAAACTTGGTTATGATTTTGAAATTACTAATGACTCATACTACAATACCTTGTACCACATCCAAAGAAGCGGATATTTTATATGCAATGATGTTTATTCGGTCAGGACTTTTTGTTCTAAATTAACTATTTAAGTGTTGTGTCTTCATTTTCCTCTCATCCGTTTTTCAAATTCATCCCCATATTTATTTTGTTTATTTTTTCCCATATTTTATTTTTATTTGGGAAATCAACAGTTCTACATACATATTTATAGTAAACAAACAGATATTGTGTATAAAATCAAAACGAATAACAGATATCCACAAAGTATACAAAGTTAGTAAAGAAAATGTATTATATATTAAATAAATACATATAAGTTTATACTTATAAAAATGTTATTTTCATGTACTAGTAAATATTTTTCAATAATTAAAGATTTATTTATTTATTTTTAAGAACAGTAAGTTATTGTAAATTGGGCGGGACTAGGACAAGGATGCTTGAAGAAAGGATAAGGAGGGGAAGGGAGATGTACATATTTATTATTATAATGTCTACATAGTTACATAATGCATTTTTAGTGTAAAGTTTAAATCTGACAGAGTGATGTTTGTGTAATCTGTATCTTTAAATTTTGTATTTTACACTGAAAATAAAAGAGCTTAGACGTTCATTAACGTGCGCGAGATTGCGAGAAATAGGGATGAATCTCATCCACACCAATACAGGTTTCGGCTTTTCTCGCCACAAAAAAAAAGGAATTATACTTGTTCGAGAAATGGGAGAACGATGCATATTTAACATGGTTATTAAAATAAATCATTCAAACTATTTGAGAGGCTTATGGAAGCCTTAACAGATTGACATTAATGAATAAATATAATAACACCTAATTTAAGCAATCTTTTTTTTTTTTTAATTTACGAAAGGTGAAATTATGGCAAAATGTAGGCGGACATGGCAAGTGCTTCATCGCGAGTCAGAAGTTAGAACACCGCTTGCTTCTTGAATGCTTGCCTTTGCTGTAGGAATACATTGACAGTTTAATGAGACTTTGTTCACTGTTCTGATGATCTTTGGCAGAGGGGAAAAAATGTATTACATTATCACTTAAATCAGATAATGACAGGCTACAAGCCCTGTGCAGGACTGGACATTCTTAAAAGTTCTTCCTCTCCGTTGTAATACATAAAAAAATGTATCGGCAAATAACAGTTCATATTATGCCTTTTCTAAACTCAAATATCATCCACGTGTTTCAAATTTAAAATAAAAGGTAAAAATATAGTTTTTCAACTCTTGCATAATGCCACTACTCCTATATAGGTGCGAATCTTGGCACCTTACCTGAACACAAAACTCCAAACTTCTGAGCTTTGAGAGTAAGTGCTTAGAGAGAATATTAGGCCTAAGGATCAGTTTCATAACTAACATTGAAGTCTGCCGTCTTGAAAGGCTATTGATGATAACATTTGGTTGATTAAGATGAATCTTTTATGATTGACGTGGGAGGAGGCGAAAGTGCTTACTGGCGATCGGGTCTCCTAGAAGCGTTTGGTGATGTCCACATACACTTAGGAGCGGAAGTAGAAAAAGAAAATGAAAAACAGAATAACAAAGGAGTTTGTGTAGTAGTACATTTGTCATGAATAATAATAATAACCATTATTACTTTGGATAACTTATTGAACGCCTTTTTTGTGTCTCAATGTAAATATCCTGACACGTCGAGCATCAACATAGTGCATGGGCGGTTAGGATTCTGGTTTCCCGTTCCAATTATTTAAATTTTATTAACAGATAGGAGCTTAACTACAACACGTCTTGGAGCTACAGAGCGTACGGATGGTTGAAATTATAAATTCTGTCTATATTACAAAAAGTAATTATTGTTAAAATTATTAATTTTTGTTTAAATATCTAAAAAAAGACAGAGAAATTCTTAACAAAAGAACATGGAAGTCTAAATCGACTAACTAGACTTAAGACGTGACATTGGTTAGTTTAAGCGATAACTTTAAACACTTAAATCTACCATTTTTGCCGTCTTTGAACAATAATAAAATATTCTTTATAGTTTCTTCTGTTAATCATTGATAGGTAAAATATTTAAAATCTTTACCCTTTGAAGGTTGACATGAAATTAAAATTATGAAAGTGTTTATGCTCTGAAATATTTCAAAGAGGCTGGACTGGCATCTGAAGCGTAAGACAGATCATCTTGCGTTGACATAAGAGTTTCTTTTAATTAAAAAAAAATAAGTGTTAGCGTTCTTATTACCTAAAAATATATATCAATTTTGGGGGCCATTTTCAAAGAAATGTAAATAACTCACTACTAGAAAATGATAATCAAGTTGTGGTAATGGAGTTCGAACCTTAGATTTCTGATACGTGAGTCCCCGAGATTAGCCACTGGACCGCAACATATTAAGATACCTTGCAATTGGTGAACAAATCCAGTACCCTTAATTTTTTTTATTAAGCGCAGATTAGCGAGTGTTGATGATGATACTTCTTTTAATACTATTTTTTTTAACAATATTTTGAAAGATCTTAATGTGTATAGACAAGCCTTTATTATGATTTCCCTATCCATACCCAGTAGTGCATAGGGCACTGTATTGGCACTCCTATTGCGGCGTATCTAGTTATTTTTTGTTACGAGGAAGGTAAAATGATTAAATCAGTCTTACTTACGCTATATATGTACTGGTTTATATTAAAGGAAAATAATTATAATTGTCAATCATGATAAAATCGAATCCAGTATGTTTATACACACAATTGGACAAACTCTAAACGCTTTTGAGGTAATCTAACATTTTTCGATTAGATCTATAAATAGGTCGCAACATTTTCAAATGCCTAAATTTAATCCGAGGCTTACTTTGCGAAAAAAATACCAGAAGGATTTTAATGGCGTGACGTATCCAATCGTTTGACATTTTGCAGGACAACAAGTAAATAAAATGGAAAACGAAATATCTAATTTACATAATTTTTTATCGATTTTGCTTTTCCAATATTACTCGGTATAAATTGTAATGAAGGTTTTTTTTACTACCTACAGACGTAATAAAATATGACACAGCTATCTTAAGCCTCAAGGACACACACTTTTTGTGTACACAATTGAACACTTGATTTTAAAAGTTTATGATACAAAAGCAAATATTGGTACCTATGATTAAAAGTCATGCAGGTTTTAGGTATAATTTTATAGGAAAACTAGTACGAACATTTTTTAATACCTCCCTTTAATATGCAATAAAATTTGTCGCGTTATTTAGTTATTTTACTCTCAATATATTTATGTTACATTTATTGAGACACAAATCCGAACTCCATGGAACCAAAGTTCTGTGTTGAGTTTGTTTGTTTGTCCGTCACATTTCCGAAATGGCGAGTCGAGACAATATATGTATAACACTTTCACAACATACATATCACCATATATACTATACAGAACAAAACATTAAAACATACATGGCATATCATCAAATAAAATAACAAACAATGAAAAAACATTTGAAGTACATGAAAAAATAAAAAAAGTATATATTTAGGGAAAGAGATGCTGTTAACGATAAACGGACTATATTATAATATAAAAACAAATATCATTCCATTTAAAAAAAAAATTAAAGTATTTGAATGAAGAAAAGGAGCACGGGGATGGACCTACCTTTGATGTTAACAATTATTGGTGCTCTGGATGATGAAAGTTCACTATGAATTTTTTGACGATTTACGATAATTTTTACAACGACGCGCGACAATTACAAGAATTCTTATGCAAAAAACGAGTTTTGTAAGTATGCAGTTTATTTATATAAGGTCTACGGAAGGTTGGGTTGAAGAGATCAAAGTTGGAAAAAAAAATTAATTAATTTTTAGGTTGAATAAAAATTAAGTTGGTTTGATTCCAAAATATTCTTAGGTTTGCAAGTTCATTACATTTGTATCAACATTGTTGACATAGAAAAAGCAAATGGAAGAAGAAACACAGTGTGACTTAAACCTATTTCATTCTTAAGTTTACGCATTAAAAATTTATCGTAATGCTCAAACCGAACTACGGCGTCAAATGAATAAAGGTATATCAATGACGATTATTTTTTTAATCTTTGAAATGAGCCCCCTGAAAGTCGAAATCAACCCCTAGGAGTACAAACAGAACATGTTGGGAATCGTTGATCTACATCTGACGGTTTTATTTTATATTTTTATTTATTTATTTATGAATTTACACGCCCTACGGGCTTTTACATATATTAGAAATTACATTCAAGTGCAGCAGTGAAACATTAGTATGTAAATTTAGTTAAAATTAATGGCAACGTGACCTTTAAAATACTTAAAAGTAGATAGAAATTTGTATTCGTAATAGTAATTTGGACTGTTTTAATGCCAATGCATTAGATTAACTTGAATTTGTTTAAAAATGGATAACCCGCTAAACCTCTATTTTAGAGGCTTAGCACCCGCTGGTGGGAAAGATAAGACGTGGAAAGAGGTTATGAAAAATATACCACAACACGTAAGTCTTCTTTGTTCATTCTCAAATGTAAAAATACTCTTGAAAAAAGTTTATTTTTATTGGTCCTCGGCCCAGTGAGGTAACATTATTTTTATAATTAATCAAAGTTTATTAATGGAAAAAAATATGGATAAATAAAAATAAATAAAATTGAGAAATATTTTTTTCTTAGATTTTTTTTCTTGCAACTGGGAACCCGCGACACCAGTTTTTCAGTTAGCCTTTAAACCAACTGTCCCTTATACAATATTATATTACAATATATTATGATATTACAATATATTACTCATGGATTTGATTACCAGAAGTTTCAACAGAGATAAATAACCTAATTTATTTATTGTCTAGAGTTTTTACCTAAATTTGTTGCAACAGGGGGAGAAAACATTTTCAAGAAAAGAATATAGAAGTGTAGGCATTTACAGAGCTTATGACCTGTCACTTGTTAGTTGAGTGGCCATTTTACACACTGTGTAACATTCACTATTTAACTATGATTAAACATCCACATTTCTTCAACTCTTCCATCTGTCGAACTTTGAGAAGTAAAAGAGCTTAAACCTTTATAATGTGCGTGAGATTCATCCAGCAGAACCAATTCACCTACTATGCAACGCCTGAAAACAATTTCCAAATTTGTATACTTTTTCTTTTACCAGTTAGTTGATTCAGTAATGTTTTGAGTATGTCCAAATGTTTGCTGACAGGCTGAATTTCAACATTTAGATTTGAAAAACTTCCTAGGGTGGAAATTCAGCTTATCTGCAAACATTTGAAAATACTCAAAACGTTGTAGATTTTTACATTTAGAGTTTTTGTTAAGATAGTGGAATTCTCTAAAACGGTAAATTAATAATAATAATCTTGGTATATAAGAATAACAATTTTTAAAATCTACTTTATTTTCGCGGTAATAATTTTATCTGTATTGTCTGTAGTCAGCCTAACTAGGTACAACCTGTTGTAGAAAGAGTTTTTTTATACTGAGTCTGCGACTTTTATTTCATGCGTGCGTGGATGAGAAGATGTATGTATGTAGAGGGAGCGAGATCTTTGTGCAAAGACAGAGTGATATGGCGTTCTATCCTCTCTGCCTACTCCTACGGAGGAATGGCATGACGGTTTGTTTGTCTGTTTTTTGTTCATATCGCGCGTGAATTGTGAAATCAAGAATTTAACATATTACACATACGAGTAAGATCCATTACAAAAGACTCATCAATAAATATCAAATAAAAACATGTTAAAATGCGTAAGTGAATGAAATAAATGGGTCCATTAAATGACGCGTCAAAAGGGATGCGCTCATTTAATGATGAATGTAAAAGGTTTATTGTATACAAATGTTTATTAGTAGTTGAAGTGCAAAATATTGTATTTTTCGACGAATGTCCGACAGAAGTACCAGCGCAATTCTCAGTATTCAAAGTTTTTCGATATTGTCAAAGGGGTTGTTTCAAGTTTCTTATTTTGAAAAGGGTGCTAGAATTGAATGAAATCTTATACTGGAAGAAAAGCTTACAGTGACATATTATTTTAAGGTGAGTGAAATATCCGAGGGTTCAATAAAATACTATGCATACTAGGGTTGTTATTGTCTAGATTGTCAAATTTAATGTCACGTTGAAACAGACTTTGCCATTTCCCGTGGCAAAAAATGTGGGAACATTATACTAGTTGTACACGATAAACCTACGCACATTGAAAAATAAAATTAATTAACTGAAAACATACAAATTTCGTCTGTTTTTCTGAAACGTCTTGTTTTTTAGTATTTTGATAAAGGAGTTGCACTATAATTTACTTTTCTTTTCATGTATAAGGTTTTTTTGACATACGTATCCCGTAAGATGTAAGGCAGGGTTGCATATTTTCGCCAATCTCTTTAAAGTTATACTAGTGTCTAGCAAACGGAGAGGCATTAACATCCGTCTCACTATAGACAGTAGTGAGATAGAACAGGTTACCCGTTTTAATATTTGGGAGGCTGGCTATATAATGAGTGGAATTCAGAAATAAAGACCAGAATGAAGATTGCGAGATCAACCTTCTAAAAAAAGGGGACACTCTTGTGAAACCAATATCTTGGACTAAACACAAAATAGAGAGCAATAGTTCTTATAGATAATTAACAAAAGTAAATAATTTCCTTCTATCTACCGAGGTATATTATGCATCAGTGGCGAGCGGTGAGTTTTTAAATTGGTAAGCTATGAAAATTCTGATAAAATGTCCATAGCGGTAGTATGGCATATAAAAAACAAGTATTTTGTATATTTAATAAATAATTCCTAACAAATGGCTCCAGCGGCTAATAGTTTCAGTAAAAATATTTTCTAATGTAGCACAAACATTTGATTTAAAAAATACAATTTAAAAAAACATAATTGCAAAAAAAAATTGGAATCGCTATGGATTCGAACCTCCGCCTGAGTCATTAGAAAGCGACGACCCATCCGCGCAGCTATTTCGCGTTTTGCGCTGAGTGTCGAAAAAGTAATTAATAAACTAAATAATTCATTAGCGCACCGGTGCATCTTCGGATAAGTCAGACTATTATAACTTGTCTTGAAATAAAACACTATTTCTTAATAAATGATAATAATTAAATAATTAAAAAGTATTCCTTACCTAGTACGACAGTTCACCAAACAAAACATAAATTACGTTTTAAGAATCATTGTTTCATCGACTTTTATATCACATTATTATTCACAAAACGACATAAGTTATACATATTATGATTCTTCATATATATTTATTCTTAACACTATACACTAGTAACGTTTTTATCATAACTCTTACTAAATTTTAAAAGTTTAAATGGATACTGAAGAATAACCTACAATATTCAACTGTCATCGTATGCACAAAAACGAATTACAATTAAAAAACAATAAGCGAATCTCTGTTTTTTAAAACCCACTAAAGGATTTATACTATATTATGGATATTAATTCGTTTCGATTAAAATATCAAATATTTATTTATTTTAAAGCAAATTTACTTTCAATCCACCGAAACATAAGTATGATAAATTACTTACGACATACAAAATATATTCGTTATCTCTTTCTTACACATAACGAGTGCGTATATGGTCACCTCCCTTAGACTGTCGTAAGTCAAATTGATGCATTTTAAAGAATACTAGCCCTTATGAAAAAGTATTGAAAGACTAAATTGCATTAGTGAAAGCTGCAAGATTTTACTGTAATCGCAAGTGTAATTTTTCGAACGAGATTCTAAAGTTCTAGGTTAAAGACGTATTTGAATTAGTGATTTTAAAGTAAGCAGAGTAATCTCGTGTAATCCAGTAGTTATAATTTTGGCCAATAGAGGCGCAACTGGTCGCTGTATGGAATAAAGGAATATATAAATTTACTTACCCAAGAAAAGTGATATATTTTTTTGATGATGTGTTTTTTCCTAATAATACTACAGTATTATAAAACATTACTTACGATGTCAAAAAAATATGGTAAGCTGCATGTAATCGATTATAAGGAGCATTCGCCACTGTTATGCATACAGAACCTTCTAAACATACCTTACATGACGGTTTCACACTAATAATATTAATTTTACTACATTAACATTTTACTACTCAAATGCCACTCATATTAGTTACACTAAAATAAAAAAAATATATTGAACCTTCACTGTACATCGTTCGACATCTCTAGATTACAATGTTTTCATAAACAAATTACAAAAATGTATAAGAGATACTGTTTTGGGAAACATTGATCTTTCATTTGTTCTTTGAGGTTTATTTTTTGTTTCTTGTATTAAACTATTTACACTGTGTATTTTTATTTCGTACGTGATCTAACGTAAAACTGATCAAATCACGTATACCCACGCACAGGCTATTTATTCCTATGTGGATTTTTTTTCCTTATGATTTTATTATGTTTTATGTTATGTTTGTATGGTATGTAATGTAAGAAATAATTTACAATAAATATATTTTTAAAAAAGCTTATGTATTGCCAGTGTTGCTATATTAAGTAAAAGGTTGGACTCTCAAAGCTGCTACGATGAACACAATTAAGGCCTTCGAACTTTGGCTGTGCAGAAGAATGTTTATTGATGAAAACTTCATTTTACTCTATTTACTTGGTATTTTTATTATACCATTTTTCAGGTTAAAAAGTTGACTGATTTTTTTTAGGTATAATGTGCTTGGAAATATGCATTTTGTCATATTATTTTAAAAATATATTATGTAATTTATTTTAAAATTTAAAATTGAAATTGAATTTGCATTTAGAAAGGTGAGTATTCTCATTAAACAAAATGTCGAGGGTTGTAGAAAACAATAAATGCAAACCGTTAATTTTATTCTATAACGAACGTCAGGTCATCCAATGAACCAAGGATTTGTCATGACACAATGCCCTACTTTGGTAATTTGATTAATTAACGACACTCGGATCTTCTTGTAATTATAGGAATTTTGTATGTGTACGAAACATACGACAACTATTTAAATAGAACAGTAGTGTTTTTGTATCGCGTTAATATAAAAAAAGACACGAAGCGGATTTTTTTTGTTTTATATCTTGAAATAGGTAAAATTATTTGGCTTGAATAACCTCACCTACATTAATAAAAACTCTTTTATAAATTACTATTTATGTTTTTTGATGACATTTCTTGAGTGAATTCTTTTGTAAAGGTTATCTGAGTCTTTCGTTTAGTTTTGGTAGTTTATTGTATAATTTTAATCCCTGATTTGTTAGTCTTGACTGTCTATAAATAAAATATAAATCTAGTCGTTGTAAAGTGGTGTTTGAACCGTGGAGCTCTTATCTGTAAGTCTGTTTAATTACCGCGGAATCACTACCCGGTTTGATTATAAACGATAACTTAAGATTTATTTTTTTATTTATTTTATTGGTGCACTCGTACATGGCAAAAATGCGTTTTTTAAACATTGTTTCAGATTTGTTTGTATTTGATTCGAATGTCTATATGTCCTTTCCTTTGAAATCGGGCGGCCCTTATTTTGAACTCCACGGTCCTGACGTCACTTCCTCTCCTAGCGGTGAGTCAATAAAGAAGCCAGTAACTTGCAACGTATTGCAATGAACGCAACACAAAAAATCAAACTCTTTCAAAATCGATCGAAAATCACGTGCCGCACGCGGGTCAATAAATACGAAAATCGAATAACGTAAAGTCCGTATAAAGTCGCGTCGAGTGCAATCCTGAGACCAGTGCTAAAGTGAGAAAAACGTAAGTCCTTATTCTTTTCACTTAATTCTTGTATTGATACTTTTAACCTCACGCATATAAAAAAATCGAACGTGTTCAATTTTCTTCGAACATGTTTCGTGAAAAGGCAAAGCCTTGCTTTATAGTCTCAAGGCTATCAAATAAGTAAACTAAACGCAAAAAGTCATGCAGATAAATTGTATACTATAAAACAGTGTTCTATTGCACAACAAAATATCAAAAAGTACAAAAATGGTTAGAAACAGTATTATACATTATTGTATTATACTAAATATACGTAGGTTAATAAAAATAAAGATAAAACAGTTAGTTAGAAATGGTAAAACTCATCAATTATTTACTTGTTAGTATTGTTGCAATGTCTTGTTATTGAAGGACTCTAGGTACACATCGTCCTATGCTGAGAGCTCCGGGTGTTCACAACAATAAAGAAAAATAACAAAAATACAAAATTGAAATAATTTAAGAATACGGTTTTAAGAATCTAGAATTACGAGGGGCGAAAAAAAGTTCTATATCTAATATATGAGAGTATACATTTAAAAAAAAAAAGCGTATTTTTAAATATTTTGTTTTTCGACAAATTGAATAGGCACTCAAATTTAAACAGAAGTCAAATTCCGGGCTATGTATAGCGTGTGAGCTCGCCAATATATGACAGTAAAAATTTTATTGTCTTTGAATTTCCTAGAGTTTTAACCATCGAAAAAAAAGAAGATTGCAAATAAAATCAACAGACAATGGAAATTTGATGTGTATTATTTTAATAGATTGTTTATAACAGAAAAATACATAGAGAAATATGCATTTTTATTTTTTGTAATAAAAACAGTCCAGTAAATTCGAATAAATAAAAATACGCTTTATATTAACAGTATTAATTAAAATGCAAAAATAACATTGAATACTTGAAAAATAAATATTACTGAGTGTTACAAACATAATTTAAAAAACGGATAGCGATTAAAAGTAAAAACTATCTTTAGTTTAATTCTTATAGCGATAAATACATAAACATTATAAAACAGGAGTTATACAAATACAAAAATAATATTGTAACTAGGTGGCTACCTACACGGTTAAATTTCGAAACACCACGCAATTTCTTATCTCGGCTACGCTATGTAAAATGAAAAAAAATATTTTAATTAATAATTTCATCACGTCATGAAGTCGCCCCTGGGTAGCGCCTGCTAACGTCAATCAACAAAAACATCCTCGTTTTAATTACAATATTTCGGCTACGCCATAAATCTCTTTTTTAAATAATTTCTCACGTCACAAAGTCGCCCCTGGGTAGCGCCTGCTAACGTCAATCAACAAAAACACCCTCGTTTTAATTACAATATTTCGGCTACGTCATGAATCTCTTTTTTTAAATAATTTCTCACGTCACAAAGTCGCCCCTGGGTAGCGCCTGCTAACGTCAATCAACAAAAACATCCTCGTTTTTATAACAGTATTTCGGCTACGCCATGAATTTCTTATAAAAAATGTCAAAACGTCACAAAGCCACTATCTGAGTGTCGCTACTGACATCATTTAGAAAAACATAATTATTTGTGCTTTTTTCAGGTACGCAACATTTTTTTTAAATACACCTACCTAACCGATAAAATACTATTAGTAATTAAACCAAGGTGTGCTTTAAAGTTCCGTATGCCAAATAATATTATTTATTATTAGAATATTATTGACATGTAGTTCAAGCATTGCTGCATTCACGTTGCTTTACTTCTGAGAGCTCAACTGCTATGTTTTTCTATGGTTATGTTAATGTCATCTGTCATGTATTGGCGAGCTCACAGGCTATACTTACGCCCAAATTCCTTAGCTATTTCCTTTATACAAAATTGAAACTTGTTTTGGCAAGAGAAAAAAATGTCAATGTTTATGCAAACTTGGACTACGCGAATGAATGAATTATTGCAAGAATTAGAAAACAAATTTGTTTTTACCAAAAATATTTTTTTTTATTGACCGGTTTAAAAGCTACACAATTTTCTTTACTAAAGTAAATTTTGCCCTTAGAAACTTGTGCAGTTTTGAAACAAGCCGGTAGAAAAAAAAGTGGCATAATATAAGGTTGTTTTATTTTTATTAAAATAATGAATAACCCCAATGTTATGTTTCAAATGTAAATTTTAGAAAAAAAAATATCCAAAAGAATAATAATTAATTATAAATAGTTGGAACACCTTTTAAAAAAAATGGCGCATTGTGTCTAGAAGTTCTAACAAGTACTCGGAATTATTAAGTTTTTTGTATGTTACGTGATGTGACGTGCCTCAAGATAATTTGACTGATAGGAATAATGTATAGGTATATCGTACTTTTTTATTCATCATTTTGGTTACTGTAATGGATCATCACAAATAGAATAGTTTTTCTTTCGATTCCATGTTTATTTTTTTAACACTTTTGATTCGTCTTAGACTAGTAGTATTTCGACCGAGAACGTGCTGTTATTATAGGGGGTTTGTTGGGAATGATGGCTGGCGCCTTTCTTGGCACAGTTTCAAAGAGTCCATGACCTAAGTACGACCTCCTGCAGCTCCTTGAACTAAAAGTTTTTATGGTCAGTCAATGCATCATGTAATGAAAATAATGCAAATTAGATTATCTTGATCAAATAACTCAATGTGGAATAGGATTTATGTACCAGTTATAAAATAAATCAGATTGTGGGTGGTCCAGTGGCTAGTGTTGCGGAGTCACGGATCAGAGGTCCGAGGTTCGAATCTCACTCTATCCCAACTTGATTTAATGATGATATCTCGTTCAACTCGTTGAAAATACCCCCAAAATTGTGATTTTTGGGTAAATCATGAGAACGCAAATAAATATATTTTTAAACTTGTTTTTGTTCCTATGTGTAATAAGAAAATATCGCTTTTTACATTTTTGTAGTAATGAAGGCCTTTAAAATACTGCCCAAGAAAACAATTTTTTTTCGATAATTATAAGTAGCATTAAAAGTATTTTTAAATTTGTAATTTTGAATTCCCGCAAAAACGGTCATTCCTTTGGCCACGCCTCTTATACGTCACGATTCATGTTTATTTGTTCCAGATCATTCGAATTTCTTTAGAACATTATCCACAACAACTACCAAGACCAAACATGCTGTATTTTTCTAGCGACGTATTTTTATAAAATTTCATTTTTTAATTAATGTATGAAAACATTTCTCCACAGTATCTTTATTGATTTCGAAAATACAATTAAATATTCTAAATCCATTTTTTTATATTTTTATCGGTATTCGTATTATGTGATATTTGCCCCATGTAATGTGTGTAATTGCAGATGGTCATGTGTAAGTATAACGATATTTAACAACAAAAAAACAAAATAATAAAAATCCTTCGTACAAATAAAAAAATAAATAAAATATTGAGTTAACAAGAATTTTTTTTTTGCATCATCATTATCACTTCTCTTCCCGCATCCAGTAGTGCATAAGACAAAAAATTGGTTCACCAAACGCAGCACGTTCTAATCATCTGTTACTAATGCAGAGACAGTAAACTGAACCTACCCTACTTGACCTCTATGACTTAACTTGAACTGTACGAAAAACAAGCCTATTTTTCATAAAATTGTAGACAAAATTTCCATGGGAAACATACATACAAGACCAATGAAATATTAGTAATCGAAAATTCTGATATGGACAAATATAATATAAGACAACAACAATACTACACGTTGTGTAGTGTTTATGACACTTGACTTACGCACGGAAGGTTTTGAGTTAGATTCCTGGTGAGAACATAAAAAAACCATATGATTTTTCTTAAGTCTGGGTATTTTGTGCTGTAATTCACCCGAGTCTTCTGGCCTGTTGTGTAATAAAAAAAAGAAAACAAAGACTACAAAAAGGCCAAATATAGTCACAGCAAAAATGCAGACTAAGACAGTCAAAAGTACTTACTATGCAGTAAATTTAATGACATACCTGACGACTTTGACTAATTATATTGGAGACAAATCTAAAACATATGATGAAAATACTAACCAGACAATATATAACATGACTAGACCTTATGAAGTTTCTAATTAAAATTTAAAGTTCCTAACGGGTTTGACAAATTTATAAATAAAATGAAAATATTGCAGTAAACTACCTTAAAATGAATAATAGACGTAAACCCTGCCGAGAATCGAACCCCGGACATCAAGCATGGTAGGCGAACGTACCAAATAACAGGCGATATACTACTAGATCGACTTATCTCCACTCGATTTCCGTTTTCAGGATTTTTACCTGAGAGTAGCCATCGAGTCGAAAACACTCGTTCACGACAAAAAAAGTAATATTTTTGCTTTCTTATTTACAATATTATTTGAGCTGATGAATTTTGCTGTATTGCAATTCAAGAATATAATTATCTCTCTGATATTATTTTTGCCGTCATAACAAAAACATGTTCATTTATTTCTGTTTGGCAAAATTCTTTCCACGAAGTGATAATGAAAGATAATAATGGTATTACTTTTAATTTGTGGGAAAACCAAAATCTGTTCCGTCTTGTTCGTTGTAATTAGAATATTTTTCAAACAATATGAAATATTTACGTAAGCTTTTGTTGTAAACAAATTATACAACTTTTGATTAAAAAGGCTAAAAATAGTTTTTCTATTGTCATTTTAGGAACTTGTGGTTAATTTGTGTTAGACGCATAATTAAAATTAGTATTTCAAGAAAACGAAAAATCAAAAAGACATCTGTGTTCAGGCGGATGAAGAATACAGTTTTGTGTCTGAAGAAATCGAATTTCATATAAATTTATTACAACAGACAGGAAAAACATTTTTGAGAAGCGATATGGAAGTCGAGGCATTTACAAGGCTGGTAACCTACTGTATGATCATTAGCTGGTTTAACATACTGTAGAAATGGAATAATTACAATCAAAACAAATTTAAAAAAAAAAATTAATATAAATAAAACCATAAAAAAAGTATGAAATAAACGTAATATTAACTGTCTTATTTGTTAAAGCGATTATTGAAGGAATAATTTCATCAATAATTTGAAATAAAATAGCACAACATTTGTGTGAACTCAAATGCTTATATTTGTTTTTAAAACCCGTAAAAATAATTCCCACAACTTTCGTTTTCAATCTATAAATTAATAAATCTAATAAATTTTACTTCCATTTTTCGTTTTTATATATACCAACATATCTAAGTTTTTCTAAATTTCAAAAGGCGTAATCGGCTTAACGAAAAGTAATTATATTTAAATTATGTTAAACTTTTATGTGTATTTTTCGTTAAACCTACCTTTGAAAATAATTGTGTAAAAAAAAAACCGGCGTTTGAAACTGGCTTAGTCGTATGATGAAATTTTTGATGGCGGTACTCTTTTCGTTTTTCAAAATTATTTATCATATTTGACGAACCATACGTCTGAAGACGGCAGATAAAATTGGCCGCTTCTGTGGGTTTTTATTTGATTTTGATTTTGATTTTATTCATATTTTACGCCCATAAGGCTTTTACATATATGGAAGTTAAATAAAACATGAGTATATAAACAATATAAAATTTAAAAATACAATATAAATCAATAAAAGATAGAACAGTGCTAAGAAGTAAAATTGGTATAAAAAAAGAAGATTAGTATATAAACAATGCCATAATCTAGGCATAAAATAAGGGAATACGTTTGTATAAAGAAACGTCAGGCTTCGTATCCTCTTGATAGGCATTCTTGATAAACTCCTTAGGGTACACGTTTTTAGAAACACTTGGACCCACTCTGAAGTATATTTGTTTTCATTTATGTAATTTTTGACCGAAGGCGGTTTGCTACATATAACAAATGAAAGATAAATCTACAACCTAAATAAAATCAAATAAAAAAGTGATTATACAAGACTGATATATTTTTGTGTCTATTTGGTTATATCATAATAAAATAATCAGGGCTGTATTTAGACCTAGGTGTTTAAACCTTGCCGCCTCATGGTCAGCGCGTTTGCTAACTACGCAAAACGTTTCCGGATCGATTTCCAATATGGTTCACACGATGAAGGAAGTCTGGGAATTGAAGCGATTGACTGCAATGCAACAAACATGATCAAGCTAAGATGATGTACTAATGCGGAGCCTTATGCACATTGGGCGTGGAAAGAGAGTGATGATGTTTAGGTCCTACCGTACCGGGAGATTTTTTTCGGAAATTACCTTCAAATAATGGCATTAAAAATATTTGAATTTTTAAACTTTTTTTTCTTTTCTATGCCTTGAATTTTCGTATTTGTAGGTCTGGAAGTCTAATACGTTTGTGAATTTAGCTATAGTTTTAGGTCCTAAAAGATGGGCTTCTTCAATGGCGCTACAGTCCAAATCAAGCCTGCGCGTAAATACGGCCCTGAAAATAATAAAATCCATAACAAAACAATAGTTTCAAGAATGAAATTCGATATTTTGGCTGGGAAAACAAAACACAAGGATAATTAAGTTATATTGCAACAGAGAGGGAAAACAATTTTGACAATGTAATATGTAAGTCTAGGCATTAACAGGGCTTATGACCCGTCATTGGCTAATTAAGTGGCCACTTTTCTCACTGTGAAATTCCCCATTCTGTATATGTTTAAACATGAACAATTTCCCAAAATCTTTTATCCAATTACTTTTGTTAAGTAAGCACAGGAAAAGTGGTTAATATTACACAATGTGAGTTTTTCCACTGACATTTCTTTGTGGAACTGCATTTCAGTTAGAATTCTTAGAATACGTATTTTGTTTCAATCCACTTTTATTTATAATTTTCATCCAGTCTGACGATTTCGGTCACGACGAAACCCGGTCACAGGTGTAAATTATAAATAAAAGCAGAATGAAACCATATAGCATTTTTATCATTAAAGTTACACATAGGCTGGCAACTGGCCCCATAAACCAGCCAACGACAGGTCATAATTCCTGTTAATGCATAGAATTTCACATTTATCTGACAAAAACGTTTTTTTTCTCTGTGGCAATAAGTTAATACCCACTTATAATAATTTATTTTGATTTTCAAATATCGGTTTTTGGTCGCGTAATAGTATCGCAGATTACGAATCAGATGTCCGAGGTTCGATCTCCGCTCCACCACATTTCTACAACCCATATTTTATTATATTTTTTCTTAAAAAATAAAAGAAATATCAGCGTTCCTATAATTTACCCAAATATTTAAATTTTGGTGGCCATTTTCAACGAGTTGTAAAGAACTCGTTATTAGAACATAGAAAAGTTAGAGTAGAGTGGGGTTCGAATCTCGGATCTCTGATGCGTGAGTCAGCAACACTAACCACGGGATCACAATACATTTTATATTCCAGTTATTAGTTCAAATAACTTTCAGTATTGAAATGATTGCCATAGTTATAATTATGATTTTTTTCATATTAAACAATTAAATGTGCGCATTTAAATTAATGTTGCCACTATTTTTTATTATTATTAAATAACTATCAGAATGACAATTGTTTTGATACATACCTGTTCGTTTTTAACAATTACCTAAATAAACCTATCTATCTACTATCTACGTATCTACAGATATATGTATATATATATATAAATAAATATATATACACAAACATTCATAAATAAAAGTTAATTCTAATCTGTGGTTGAGTCTAATTCTCTTTTTTAATCAAATTCTAGTAAAAGTTTTTAAAAGGCGACACGATTGTCATAGAAAACATGAAATTTATTTTGCGTTCCTTTTCAATTGAATTGAGTAAAAATACGAACTTCGTTTCAGTTTTCTTTCATTGCCTATTTGTTTATGTTTGCCATTCAGGTTTTAAGCAACCAACGTTCGATTTATTTGCGGAATCTTCTTAGCCTGAATTTATTTATAAATCACTGAAAGAATATTCTGTTAACACTTTGTATCCCGGAGCCGTGTTAACACGTGATTATATAACTATGCGTTGTGTCCCGGTCCCGTGTTTTCACGTGGTTTACCAGCTGTCTAAGAAAGTGCATTTTATTGACATCTAGTGACTTTTATCAGTATTTTTTCGCTTCTGGTAAACCACGTGAAAACACGGAACCGGGACACAACGCATGGTTATATAATACGTGTTTACACGGCTCCGAGATACAAAGCACAAAAAAAGGAGTGAGGCCCTGTATATGTGTGAACATTGCAATGCGCAATGTGGCTCTCCATAAAGGCCAATGTTGGCAAAATGATCATACAAAAACTACTTATTTCAAATAAATCTTAAGAGTTTCAATTGATTTAACCTAGTATTTTCATAATTATGACAATTTTAAGAAACCCTTCACAAAGCATGAAATTTCTCAAAAATTGGCCGGGCACAGGGTAAATTCTACGTGTAATCGGCCGGTACTCAAAGTGTTAATAAAATACTTTCAATGTTTATGTTTACAAACTCCTTCAGACCATACAAAAATCATAAATATGGATAAATTCTGTACCTTAGAGGACACAGGCGTCGACTTTTTGCCGCTTTGAAATTTCAAATGCAGAAATTATCGCAATAAGCTATTTAATACATGAATAAAACACCGAAGGCAACATTGTTTCAATGCATAAAAATCAGTAGTCTCAGATACACTATTTTAAACTAAAGTATTATGATTTTTAAGAAGCATTATTTTACATTAAAATTTCTGTAGGGGTTGAAATTATCTCGTTTGGTTCAAAAGTTATATTTTTTTGGAAATTATTAAATCTTGTTTAAAACAATTCATTCAATGTGACTCCCGTGGTTTAAGGAAAATAATTATTTACACAACTTTCCAGACATCCACCGCATCTGAGAATATGTGTACATTTTTTTTACTATTTTTAAAAATATTTTATTAATAAATATGTATGTCCATTGAACCTAAAAAATAAAATAATAAAAACAATATAAACTTAACTTCATAATAAGATTAAAAATAATACATGTAACCATTATGTAAATATTAGCATTTTTTTGTCAGCCTCGGAGTCTAATGGTCAGCGTGTTTGCCTACCATGCTAAACAAGAAGTATTTGATTAGATTCCTTACGTGGTTAACGTAAAATATTTATGTTAAAGGACGTTTTTTGATTGTAATATTTCACGGTCACAGGATTGACGTAAGACTAATCATATCACCTTCATTTATTTTTTTTAAATAACGTAATACTATTTTATAGAAAATGCAGCCCCCTTTACACCTGATGAAAACATTTATAAAAACTTTTCATTTAGTAAACACTCATGCTTTAATGATAGATTACAATGAATAATATTGTGGATTTTTTGTTTTGATTTTCGATACCAATTTTTTAAAATTAAACAATTTTCCGTCGGATAAATTGAACAAGTTTTCATATTTACGACTAGTTTAGTTTGATACTTACAAAACACCGTTTTCTACTAACTCTTCACACTATTCGCTCCGTACGACATTTATGGTATTCAAAATGGAATTGATTTATTTTCATCGTTTGGTAATTCATTATGAATATATTAATAAATCGTAAGATTTAAAAAATATAAAAGGGAAAAAAGATTGCTCCAGTTAGAGACAACACCTAAATCAATTTTTAATTTTTATACTTCTTTTTATACCAGTTAGATAAATCAACAACATTTTGAGAATGGCAAATAAGGCAGAATTTACCTCACCAGGAAGTTATCACGGTTAAAAATTATTGCAACAGAGAGGGAAAAGATTTTTGAAAAAGGAAATGGAAAAAATGTGGATGTTCAAACAAAAGCTGAATAGTAAATGTGTAAAATAGCTTAAACGGGGTTGCTATTGTGCGGACCAGAGAGTAAGAGACGAGGATGTGTTGTTGTCTATGGCCGCAGTGCCAAATGGACCTATATAAGAGCGCGTAACACGTCACCCTTTTCTCTGTCTTCACCAGTATTCAAATTTACTCTAAAATATTATTTGGGAAATCTCTGTATTTTCGCGTGTTATAAACCAAAAATTTTAAGTAACTTAAATTATTTTATTTATTTATTCCTTGAGGTTGAATCCGATAAATCCATTAAATACATTCAATCATATGATTTACATGAACTGACAAATAGTTACTATCTAGTAGAGTATAATAAAATACCACTACACTATCATAAGTAATATAAATATAATTCAACTTGGTTTTAAACCACTCATATTTTATTTTACTACCGACTGGTTTAAAATCTACACAAACTTCTTTATCAAGGTATATTAAGATATAAGATATTAAGATATATATATATAAGGTACTTATATAGGTCATAAAGAAGCTTGTGTGGCTTAAAAACTGATCGGTAGAAAATAATAAAGTGGTTAAAAACAATGTTGTTTTATATATTTTTTACAATAATGAATTACCACAAAGTTAGTCTTTAAAATATAAATTTTATATTTATGAATTGCTATTATTTCAAATTTATAAATGCCAAAATAAATCAAGCAGCGTTTTTCCTACCATAGCACACTCCAAAACTTTGAAATATTTTATTCTTGATTTAGAAAAGAACTTAAGATGGGGGGGGGGTCTCATGTTTATAACACGGATAATAAACTCATAAAGCTAATGTTTTTATTTGAGACCATTCAGAGCAACATTGGAAAACCATCTAATCCAAAACACAGACTTATAGGATGGGGGATCCTTTGCTACTACACATCTTCAACGAATTATTAAAGCGCAAAAAAGCATCATAAAATATCAAGTTACCAATAAGACCCCCCCATCTACAGAAATCTTTAAAACCTTATTGAAAGAAAACATGTTGAGATAAAAAAGTTATATTTTTAGAAAAATGTAGTTATAAATAAGTATACAGTGAGTATTTAAAAAAATATATATTTTATTATATTTTTATATTTGAAGCATTAGATTGGTGGTTATTCATTCAATAAAATAAATAAAACAACTTTGTTTTTAACCAAAACGTTTTTATTTCTTTCCACCAACCTGTTTTAAATCTGAACAAGCTTCTTTCTTGTAAGCGTTTGTTAAGTTAACCTTGAGAAAAAAGATTGTTTAGCTTTGAAACCGGTCGGTAAAAAAAAATAAAAAAATTAGTGCTTAAAAACAATGTTGCATTATTTATTTTATAAGTATACAGCAATTTGAATAATTGTTAATATGAGTTAACGAACAAAAAATATAATATTAACTAACTAAAGGTAGTAAATAAATAAAATTTTTTTTTTTTTATTTAAATTTGGATTTTACTTTAGGGGACCATTTCTATTTTTAAAATTAATTTTTATGATTAACGGAGTCTTATACAATATTCACAACTCAAAGTTTATATCAATACTTATTCGAACAATATTTATCACTATTGGTAGAGTCGTAGCTACTCATGAGCGCCCCAGCAAGATTTGAATTTCGCATCCCTCGAGACTTATTTTTTAGGAAGAGAAAGAGAAAAGAAGGCTGTGGGTCTGCAAAGTGCGTCCCTGGCAGTCAGCCGCCTGATCAACCCCTAGCTACGACGATGACTACGGTACACTTATTTTCCTCATATTTAAACTCTACACTTTTAACTTACGTAAATTCACTTCTTATAGTATATCGAACTTATTTTGAAACCCTATTTGAACATATTTTGGAACTTACAGCACAAAAATTACGATTACGACTTCTTTTTGCGCTACTTTCACTGGCCTACATTACTAATTTATAAGTTTTCTTTTCTTCTTGTTTTTTATCCACCCCTTTTTACACCAAAATAACCTTCTTCGCCAGGTTTGATTTGAACTTATGAGTCGTATAATTCTGGATATGAAACCCATAAGCACTTTTCATTTTTGATAAAGCAAAAATATAAATACACTCTAATCTAAAAAAACAAGCAACATAAATCATTTTGAAGCAAATATAATGAGTTTATCCAAGTTTTTATAGACAAGAACTGGTTTCAACCCCCTTGGGAGTTACTTATATTAATATGTTATAACAGAGATAAAAGAACATTAAATAGAAAAGAATATAGAAGTCTAGGCATTTACATGACTATGACCTGTCATTGGTTCGTTTAAATGGCCGTCTTACTAACTGTGTAACATTCCTCATTCTGTCTATGTTTGAACGTCCGTATTTTTCGATTAAATGCCTAAATATATGTACTAAATATACTTCCTTCTATAAAATGTTGTAATAAATTGATTTTGATAACTCTCAAGGGGGTTGAACCTAGTCTTTATCCACATAAAAATGGATTGACTCAAAGTCTTTGTTTAAAAACTAGCTAAAAAAATAAAAATATTTTCGGGCGTTGCCTAGTATGTAGGTGAAATAATTCAGTCAGAATGTCACCCGCTTCAATGAAGGTTTCAGCTCTTTAACTTCACAAAGATGAACAGGTAAATGTTATACAGTGTGTAAAGTGGCCACTCAAACTAGTCAATGTCATGTCACTAGCCCTGTAAATGCCCAGACTTCTATATTCCCTTCTATAAGGTGTTCGTCATTCCAAATAAAATGGGTCATTAATATTTTTAGGTAAATCATCAAACCTTCAAACGTACCCAATGGTGTATATGGCACTGGATTTTCAAACCAAATGAAACGCTTCTCGATAATCTGTCACATGAAGGAAATGTGATCGTTTTACGCCACAGGTGCCCGTCAATTAAATTTTGGGGGCCTTTTTCACGAGTTGTTAATAACTCACCACTAGAATATGGCAATCAAGTTGTGGAAGAGCGGAGTGCGAACCTAAGACCTTCAACCTATTACTTGACGACACTAGCCACAGGGAATACATCCCGATTTCGTGCCAACCTTTCCGAAAATTGAATCCAGGATCGCAAACCAACGCGTCATTTCTCAATTCGATTTCATTTTCCAGGATTTTCCTGAGAGCAGCCATCGAGTCAAAATACTCGTCCAAGATTCTGGTTCTATTTTACATACATAATGGTTTTTTTTCATTCGCCTGGACACAGACAAGGCATTTAATTTTATTAAATTTTCAAAAATATTTCCCCTATTCAACAAGAAGATGGCTAAAATTAAACTAAATAAAAATGACATACTGGTTCCATTAAATACCAAGCTATTTAAAAAATTCATTTCTCTAAATTTAGACTTGAACAATTTTCCATTTCAATGAAAAATGTGAATAAAAAAGTAGTCTCAAAGGCTTTTATTAAAAAGCTCATAGCGTGTTGTATAACACATTGAACTGTTATTACAGGCATACTTTTTTATTTTATTTAATTATTTAAATCTATAGAATAAGTAAAAAATAGTCAAATAATTCTTAATAAAGAGTAAATACGAAAATCCCACCAAACCTTTATTTGTTTAACAGTCAACCCTCCTACAACGCGATTAATTCGTATATATTTGTTAATTCAAATATTCGGTATCAGAAACCTCGAATTAATGTTAATCATTATTTATGTTGAAATCATTAACATTGTGGTCAAACATTTTACTTAATGTTATTAAACATTTTTTTGAAGTACCCATCTCTTCATCAGGACACCAACTAAACCAACATGCAAAACCCACATCACACCTTCATCATAGTTGTTGCACAAAAATATAAAACCATCACGTTTCTCACACAACATAAAATATTTTTATCACTTAGTATTATAATAAAATATTCAATATCTGTAAGTTTTGTGTTTTTCAAAAATAGTTATATTTTTATACCGTAAAAAATCGATTTAGAATCCACAAAAAGGAAATGTTGTTTGTAAATATAAAAAACAATCTTTTGTTATTCACAAAAAAAACAACATCCTTAATTTTTTTTTGTATACATGTATTCTCGTCCAATGCAGCCCTGACCAAACGATGAATAAAACATATACGCTCCTAACTTTTTTTTTACTCAGCAGATTGAAGATTACATATATAAATATCGGTAGTCAGATGCCAGAAGGGACCATATGTATTTTTGTCTATGTTTAAGTTTTCAAAAGTTTTAATTAATATTTCAGTAAATACACGCAGATGGAAAAAAAATCAGCATCATTTAGAATGGTAATTTATTGTTGAAAAGCAATACTAAAATATTTTAGTTTGTGGATTACAGTCTTGAAATTGAGACGTATTTCAGCTCTCCTGAACATTTTTGAAAATTACAGATTGTCCCTTCTGCCATCTGACTACCGATATGTCCATGGCAAAGCTAATTATTTTTCTGAAAACCGCACATAAATCGGATACACACACAAACATTTAGCCTTTTATATATATAGAAGATAGAATATGAGACATATTTTGTGTTTTAAAATTAATATCTGGAAAAATGGTTTTTAAGAAAAAAAACCTTAATTTAATACATATTAGATACTTTTCATTCATCATCATCGTCATATATATTATAAGCCTAACCCTTTTTCTTCTAATGGGCCAAATTTTCCCTGATTGTATACAAATGACTTATGAATTTCGCAATCGAACGCGTGCAGATGAACGCAAAGATACACTTTTTAAGTAATTTATGTTGCAATGTTGTCTTGTACGAAAACGCGTTATACGGAAACCGCGTTATAAGAATTTGGCATTGTAAGAGGGTTGACTGTATAAAATAGTTTCTTTTTTTATTTTAAAAATAATATATATTTATCAAAAGCATACAAAATTTAACATATAAACTATCAAGTCCTACTGAACTGCATTAAATACAGTTCGTCAGCAGGTGCTTATAGATAAGTTCTAATAAATATACATAATCTTATCTCTTAAATTCTATAAACATAAAAAAACTCGTATTATTATGGAAAAAAAATATGTGCATAGAAAGTAAAAAAAATAAAAAATTGGCCAAATAAAAAAGGAAAACACAAAAAAAAACAATCTAAAAAACCACGTTCTAAAAGCCAGATTCTCAGCAGATGTCTTTCTCTTGAGCCAGATAAGTTTTTTTGATTTTTTATATTTAATGGAAGCATATTATACATTTTTGGTATATTGTACTCAAGTGTTCTTTTCCCGTATTTATTATTGAATTTAAGGAGAGCTAGTCCATCTACACTAGTAAACCGAGTAATATATACTTGCCCCAATTTACTTATGTATTACGTTAGAGATGCACGCCGAGAAACCAGCTAGGACCATAATAAAGCTCTAACGGATTAAATATTTATAGATTTATACAATAAGAATATTGGAATGTCGTGTCGCTGACATTGCAATTTTTTCCAATTAATAATTTGATAATTGAATTTCGTAAGTTTTAAACATGGTTTATGTTTGTATTACTGGAAAAAGTCCAAGAGGTTAAAGCGTACCTTTTAATTGATTCTGAAAGTGACAAATAAATTCTTCTTAAAGTACTTTCAGGGACATAATATTTCAATACATACATTTTACCAACTATTGATCTGAGTCTATTACACAATTTTCGTACATGAGCATCCCATTTAAAATGGCAATCGAGAGTTAATCCTAAATATACATACTCACTAATATTTTCTAATAACTCACAAATGCAGGGTTTAAAAATAAATATCGACACAATAACTGTTATCATTTTATTTTATTTATTTATTCATACAAAGACACGTATTACAAAAAAAATAACGGGACATTAACTCCACGAAGCCAAGAGCCGTGTGCTGAATTGGGATACAATATGATGAAAAGTGGAAGCATGCATAAAATAAAAGAATAATAAAAATAAAATTATTACTTAACCAAAAATGTTGATAAACATCTGGACAACACGCTTAGTAGTATATAAATCTTTGTAATGTCTCGCCGCAGTCTCTTGCAATGATCTCTTCCCTTAGATAAAATCAAAACTTGTACACCTCTTCTAAAAATGGATTTCGTTTTAGACAACTTACAGGACAACTCATCCAAGACAAAACTTTAAATAAATAAATTTCTCTGAGTAAAAGTCGTACATGTTTTTGGTATTAAATAATTCAAATTACAGGAAAACCTCGTACTAGCATTCGGCTGGGATCTTTGTTCGTAACCGCATGACCAGAAATGTGTCAACGTTTTTTTTAAAAATTGTCTAATGTCCAGTACCTTCGTAAATTAAAACAATGTCTCAGATGGAAAAGTTAGGGGACATCAGAGCATCATCGTATTAATTTTTGTAGTTTTATTAGGGGGTCTGTGATATACAGTCAAAGTAAAAAACAGTAATAGTAAAAAAAAAATTGATTTGAAATTAAATGAAATATTCAGCAAATTATATCCTTCATAAGCCCTGTAAATGCCCAGACTTCCATATTTCCCTAATTTGAAATATTCTTCATCTATGTTTTAGTGTGTAAACATTTGTAATATTAGATTATCACCATCTTATTGAATCAGCCTCAATGCGAAAGTTCGAATTGTTCTTAAGCCAAGATGTGGGTCAAGGTACACTGGATAACAAGATCTCGGTTCTTCTATAATATGTCCTTACCTTAATCACACGTGCCATAAGCACGTAGATCCCAGACCAAGGGACCTAGAGGCTCGTATGGCGTGAAGTATTCCAATACAAATTACGTGTGTGGTTTACTAAAATAACTATTTACTACTGACATACAAATTTCGGACTAATTTGATTTGTCATTTGATTGGATTGGTTTTACTATAAGAGTACACGTGGAATATACGGATTATAGTTACCAGAAAAAGAAATTTAATGCTTTCTCAAATTTTATTTCAAACACCTTTTATTAGGCTAAATAACAATAATTATTAACATTTTAATATTCCAATGTACGGCCAAACTTGTTTGAAATATACGAAAAATTATGAAAACAGTTTAAAAATGAAATATATTTTAAATAATTTCTTGGGCGTTTTAACAAAACGATTATTGAAAGGTACTGTAAAACTTGTTGACAATGTACGGTATAATTATTCGGATTAATGAGTGCCAGATTTTATTAATTGTGAAATATTTGAATGAATGTAATAACATTAAAAACTTATTTTAACATGTCCAGCAAAGTTAATTGCACAATTTAATTAAAATGCAAAATTTCACCTTTATTTTTTATTTTCTGATGATTTGGATATTTGGCAATCTGGACAGGAAATAGAAAAACGGAGTTTAACTGTAGTTAAATTCAAACTAATCAAAAACACTTTTTTGCACGTTAAAATATTCGAACATTTGATTCCATTGTAAAACTTGTCTAAAATGCAAAAAAAAGAGAAAATCATAAAAAATCAGGTTATCGATATATTTTTTAAGCAATGCACTGCCCTATGAACCCCCCGATGCAGATAAATGGATTAATTTCATTTATTTATTTATTTTAAGTTACATTACCGAGTATCCAAATAATTCTCAACACATTAACAATGTACATATAGATTTATTAAATAGAAAACAAAAAAATAATGTAAATTGTCATGTTAAATTGACATACATATTACAATTTGGAAATTGCCCTCCTAAGAGTAATCCCACTGTCATGAAATACATCGACATCCGAGGCAAAACGATTGAATAAGACGATTGCTCTACCTACCGGCATAACCATTGGTAGGTTAGTTCTGCATCGCGGTAGGTAGAACAACCTGTGTTGCCTTTGTCGAAGATAATTATCATGGACAAATAGACCGAATTCATTCAGAATATCATGAGAGGATGATGATTGCGTTACTGAAATCCACAAAAACCAGCGACCAGTAAAGCAAACGACAAAACAAGGTCAATCAAATAATGGTAAACAGTCTACATATACCCAAAAAACATGATATTCAGAAGACTTCAATCCTCCCACATTACGATGACAACGCTGAGGAACAATAACTAACATAATTTCTGTTGAGTTTGATTTTTTAGCTGTTTTTAAGTCAAATATGATTTTGCCGATTTTAAAACTTTAGATCGTTTTGTTTAAAAGTCACGTAAAGTTTTTTTTCTATAGCTTATCTGAATGTGAATTTTTACCCTTAAATCTTGTAATACCCATCTTTCTTTCCCGTTTGGTAAAATAACTTTATCTACGACTTGTATGAATGAAATTATTTTTTTTGAACACTAAATTTTGTTTTTTTACCTTTTATTTATAGATTCAATATATCAAATTGATTTTACCCAAAAAATATTATTAATTAAAATATGGTAAACATAAGTAAAGAGATAGGACACAGGGTGTTTCAATGGGGAAGTTCAGTGGTTTTTTAATTTTATTTATTTGTTTATAGACTATTTACATAAGCCAAAACAAAAAAAAGCATTATGAATCGTATTATCAGCGCTATGATTTTAAAAAGTTTTGTATTTTTTTAAAATTACTTCGCGAGGGATGTCTCAAGCTCTCTTCTCCTTCTTCTCGATGAGTTCTGCTGATTCGTCAGTTGATTAAACGAAACAAGAAATTCATCAGAACTTTCTTATCATCTGTTGATTCGGAAGAACTAGTGACGTCATGCAAAATACTTTTTAAATGGTTCTTTTCATACATTTTCAAGAAACTTAATTACAATTTAATGTTTTATTTTTAACCGCGCGTAAGAAAACATTTTTATATCCAATTTTCGTTCGTGCGGGAAGAATAAAAAATGACTTATTTGTCCAAAATAAAAATTGCTCGGAAAATTATTAAAGAAATTGCGTGTACAAAAGATTTTGATTCTAAATTAACAAATGCATATATTAGGAATAGAGTGCACTGAACTTTCAAAATTCGAATATTAAAATAAAAAAATCACAAAAATCAGAAAATTTGAAAAGTTTTAAAAATTAGAAAAATGATAATTGAAGGTAAATAACGTGAAAAATGGTGTTCGACACACTTAAATTATTTATATAGGCTAGATTTTTTTTTCAACTTTGCGCTTTCTGTCAATGACCGCAAGTCTATAAATAGCTTTGTCAGTGTGCCGTATCTGACCTACATAACCTACCTAGTTATGTACTCCTGGTGGGGCAACGATCTCTAGGCTGGATTGATGCAGCCTTTCCCGGGCCGCATGACCCATATATTTTCAATTCACTGCTCCGTGACGTCACACCATTCCTGTGACGTCATCAGAGGCATTGGAATTATGGGAACGGCTGAAAACAATGATAATTTATTCAAGAAAGATATCAAAATAGAGAGGGGGTTATTTATGAGTTATGTTGGAAATGAGCTTTCTCTATAAAATTGTTAATAACCTAATCGATAGCCCAGAAAGTGTTAGAAGCATTTCATATCGAGTCCCCGTCCGTAGAACTCGTCATTCTGTACTCTGCGACATTCCGAGCTCACAGACTAATTCTATGAAAAATAGCACTCTTCGAAGAACTAAAGACTACCTATAATGATAGTTTTAGTGACATCGACATATTACACTGTAAACGCTATATTTTCATCAGATCTTTTAAAGACATTTTAAATTTATATCCCGCTTAACTTTTGATTTTTACTTTTACGTAAGAACATCCACCACCTGCATCTAATTTATTATTAACATATTACAACAGAAATAAAGAACATTTAAGAGAAGGTAATATAGAAGTCTAGGCATCTACAGGGCTTATGACCTGTCAATGGCTGGTTTAAGTAGCCACTTTACACACTGTGTAACATTCACCATTCTGCTCATATTTAAACATCTATATTCCTTCAATTCTTTCATCTGTTGATGTTTGTGAAGTTAAAAAGCTGAAACCTTGTCTACAAAAATTTGGACAAACTGAAAACATTGTTGATAAATCACCTGGTCCATGAAGAGGTATAGAAATTGAAAAAATAACATTTTCAGGCGTTGCCTAGTATGTAGGTGAAATAATTCAATTAGATGAATCTCACCTGCATAAATAAAGGTTTCAGCTCTTTTCTTCTCTACTTTTATTTCTTTATACTATGTATCATGTTGTTTATGTATTTATGTTTTCAATGATTTATCATCATCATTCCCTTTCCTTACCTAATGGTGCATAGCGCATTGGAAAACCAATGCAGTGCCCCTTAGGTGAGGAAAGGGAATGAGGATGATTATGAAACAAAAATAAATAAATAAATGTTAGAAATTATTGAAATGCAACTTACAGAAACACAACATAAAAGTTTCAGACAGGTAAGTATACATAATTTAAAATGGAATATGGGAGTCTAGAGATTATGATCTGTCATTGGCTGATTTAAGAGATCGTATTTACAATTCTGGTCATGTTTTAACATCCGTATTTCTGTGTTTGTTGAATTATAAATCCAATTTTGTGAATTGTAAACTTAGTACTTGAAGTATGTTCGTATTAACATATTACAACATACACGAAGAACATTTTACAGGAGGTAATATAGAAGTCTAGGCATCTACAAGGCTTATGACCACTCATTGGCCGGTTTAAGTGGCCACTTAACATTGTTTTGCTTTTGACCTAATAAAGCTCGGCCGAAATCAAGTAAGGGTTGTCACTAGAGCCCGCCCAGGGCACTGCAGATTGAACAAACACCGCGCTAGAATGATGAGGACACACCTACACACTTTCTTTGTGAATGTGATGTTTTACGTCATAAAAGGAGCCTCATCCTCGGGGGACCACTGGTTAAACCTGAGGATGTTAAAGAGCTCGCCCCCTACCTAATAGCCCGATACTTTACGGTTGTGGGCTTGGAGGGGGAGATTTAGCAAAATGTGAACTATCGCCTCACACAGTAGCCAGGTTCTTTATAGACCTGCAGGACAATCACAAATGACTATCGACGTGCTAATTAGCGGCGTGATAACAATTTTTCACCGTGGTTGTTTATCGTATGCGCGGTCACAATGAAACATCCGTGAAAGTTATCGATCGGGATTAATATATTTTTTAAATATTGTCATACTTCAACTTGATGCTTGGCAACACCTAATATTAAATGTCAAAATTCAAAATATTTACGTTTCGCAACGCATAATCAATCACATATTTGAATTTTACCGGTGTAAATATGGAGAATATTCCTAAACTGTAAGTAAAATAATTTAGTTTTATTTTTTTGTTCACAATTTATCATGCTATTTATTTGTTTTTTATCAAATTGAGAAAGCTATTAAACTATTAAACTAATTGTTGAAAGCGTTTTGCAACGCGACCGCGATAACTTTAGCGTGTTCATAATTGTTCGTTGTGATCGCTCAAATACTTAGCACGTTTTTTAGCACGTCGATAGTCATTTGTGATTGAGCCCCCGGGGTGCTATTCTGAACCGCTCTCGCGGCACGAGAAAACAGTTTTTCTCTTGTATTTTGTATGTAAATACAAGTAATAATACGGCCGCGAGAGCGTTTGGGATATCATCCCTGTGCTTTGAAGGCGAGAAATATTCACGGGGACCCGTCACAACAGATCTTTACAGGTTGCAGTGACGTCAGGAGCTTGCAAAGCACTAACCCCCACCACTAAGAATAAGAACATTCACCACTCTATATTTGAACATCTATATTCCTTCGACTCTTCCATCTGTTGACGTTTTTGAAGTTAAAATTAATTGATTGATTGAATTATTTCACCAACATACTAGGCAACGCCTGAAAATATTTTTGGCCTTTGCCTAGTAGCCACTTTTCTAATACGCACATTCCTTAATACCTTTTATTTACTTTTACACAAAATAACATAGAAATATGGATGTTTAAATATAGATATAATGATGAATAATACACAGTGTAAAGTGGCCACCTAACCAACCAATTACAGGTCCGTAACTAACTACACAGGCTTCCATATTCCCTACTCAAAAATGTTTTACCTTTCTGTTGCAATAATTGTCAATCTTGGAGGTGAAAACCAGCTTTCTCTTCAAAAATTTGGACACACCTTAAATGTTACATATTTTTTGTTTACATTTCGTAAAATTAGAAAGATTTTTTTCAGAGGAACATGGTTCTTACGGCTTTCCGAAATATTTCAGTTTTGGTGGCCATTTTCAACGAGTTGAAAATAACTCTCTTATAGCAAATAAGAATAAAGTTGTGGAAGAGCGGGTTGTGAACCTAAGACCTTTGATCTGTGAGTCCACGATACTAACCAAAGGACTACAATCCGATTTAAAAATACAAGTAAATAAAACAAGATAATCACAGAACAAATGGTATAATGCCCCGGGTAGATTTGAAATGTTCGTTTTTAAGGACCACCCTAGTAACCACATAGCCAGCCAATGACGATTAATGAGCCCGTAAATCTGTTAATGCCTAGACTTTCATTTTCCTTTCTTAAAAATATTTTTGACGTCTATTTAAGTAAAAAAAATACATAATTATTTTATTTATTGGTGATATCAACAATAATATAATAGTACGCTAAAAATATAAAAACACGAAATGTAAAACCAATGACAGATATCTGTAGCATTAAATGTCAATGAAAAATTAACGTAAAAGTTATTAATTACCTATCTTAAAACCAATTAATTAAGTACAAAACATTTTCATTTTCTCTTAGTATTCATTCCAAACTTTTGTTTGTATCAAAACAAATAAATGTGAATTCAATGTAATTATTTTAGAAGTATTTTGGTATCATATTTTCTCAACGCGTAACGTTTCAGTATTCAAAATCACAATAAACAATTCGTACTTCAGAATTTATAGACAATAATGGTATTTTGTACTTTTTGTCTTTAAGATAAGCTGACTTGTAAACAAATTACGTTAACCAAAAATTACTCAAACAATATGTTATTCATCTAAATATAAAATAGTTATTTCTCTGTTCTGATGTACAATGTAATTTATTGATTGATTTGGTGTTTATTTTGTAGAACTCCATATTTAAACTTATAATATTAGAAATCAAACACTGATTTGAGTCTACTAAACACTTTATTTTATTTTTACAAATATAAAAACCAAAATTTCGTGACAATTGTTTCGCCTTGTTAGGACATTTTCGAACGAATGTGAAGATTAGATGGATTGAATGTCCTTATATAGTTATATAATTCAAGGTACTTAAGTAGAAAATAAAAATAATCTTATGAACTATAGTATGTACATTAATCATAATTGAGGGAAAAACCAATAGTTAAGGGCAGGGCTAATACCCGTATGCAGAGACAAAACTTAAGGTGAGGAAAGTACATTCTAATTTCAAATGCAGAGAATAACCCGAAAGTAAAGACAATAGAATGTACTTTCCTCACCTAACTGGTTTGTCTCTGCATACGGGTATAAGTGTTTAATATGTAATGGGGAGGGGATTTTTATTTTTACTTAAGTACCTTGACTTATATAACAGACTACGTAAGGACATTCAATCCACCTAATCTTCACATTCGTTTGAAAATACCTTAACAAGGCAAAACAATTGTCACGAAATTTTTGTTTTTATATTTGTAAAAATAAAATAAAGTGTTCAGTAGACTCAAATCATCGTTTGATTTCTAATATTATAACTATACAATGTAATTTTTATAATATATTTGTTGGATATAATCTCAGAGAAATAATATGCCACAGGATAATAGACTTGCCCATATGGCTTGTTCTAAGCAATGAAGCTAATTATTACTCGTTGTCCTTAAAATTTGGACGAACTAAAATACTTAACTTACTAAAATCAGATTTTTTAAATGAAAATTAAATTATGGCCTTGAAATTTAACAACGATTATTTTTTGTAACTGGTTTGTTACAAAAACTTGTTTAACGAACTTTTTAAAAAACTACAAAAAAGCATTGAATAGGTATAGTATTTTTTTTTATTGGAAATAAGTAACTGTAAAGGTGTTTATCAGAGTAAGTCCGCCATTTTATGTATTCGTGGAAAACATTTTGAAAGTCGAAAAGCCTTCTTAACTCTGGTACTTATATAAATATATTCAACTTTATTGTTGTTGTTGTTATTCGTAAGTAGAGCCTGAAATAAGTTGGTGGATAAAATTGTAGTTTTTTGTTGTATTGTGAACCTTTAAAAGCAGAAAAGTGATATGTCGACAATGTGAAATTTGAAAGATGTCATTTTTTTTAATGCGTTAATTTTAAAGTTTAAAAAAAAAAAAAAAGATGTGTTTTATGACAAAAGACTGGATATCACCCCCTCGGGAGTCCCTAAGATTAACAACATTACAACAGGGATGGAGAATACCTTATAGAGGGGAATATGGAAGTCTAGGCATCTACAAGGCTTGTGACCTGTAATTGGCTGGTGTAAGTGGTGAATGTTACACAGTGTGTAAAGTGGCAAGTGAAGTTGTCAACCCTAAAGAACAGTGACGTAGGAAAGTATATGTAAAGCCAACAAACTGATCATTCGACTTCGTCTCTCCTTCGAAGACATTTAAGTTTCAAAAGCAATGCTGTTGCATGTGATGAGAAAAATAATTTAACTACATCTCAACTGAAAAATACAACGGAAATATTTTTACATTCGTGAATACAGTGCAATTCACGGAAAAAATTGATAAAAAGTCATTAAAAAAATTTTGACACCTCCCAACTAGTGTCATATCTACGGTAACAAAATACAGAAAAATAATGTGTACTAAAGAAATACAAATACATCACTTTCCCACACGAATGAACGCATGTGTGTCGTGATTTCATATATATATTTTCAAATTGTTGAGGGCAATGCAATATTTGCTTAATGTAGCCATTGCATAACTTAGGAGTCAATAATATCTTTTACCTAGGTTCTCTCATCAGCGATGGTAATGGGCGTGAAGGTGAAACGCGGCAACGTTTTGGTATTGCCAAAAGTGGTATGAGTCGGCTGATCAAGATTTGGAAGAATCGCAGTATTATCATTCACACCAAAAAGAGACTAGTGATGGCCTTGGTTTTCTCAGTGTTAATGTTTGTGTGGAGTTGTGGACACAGAAAATTTCAAAGAAAAAAAATTAAAGTTTTTGAAATATGGCGTTGTTGGCGGCGAATGCTTTGAATTCTATGGTCAGCCAGACATGCAAACATGTCTATACTCCTGAAACTAGATATGAGAGAAATACTCACATCCATGTGCAAGAAAAGAATCCAGCAGTAATTTGGACATATTTCTAGAGAAAACTCTGATAGTTTGGATAAAATTATCCTCTCGGGAAGTGTTGAAAGGATAAGGTCGCGTGGACTTCAACCGACAGTATATAGTGGTTTGGTCGCTGAATTACCAGAACTATCAGTGACAAACACGATGAATGTTGATAAATAGATTGTGATTATTTTTAAAAGAAATTAAAGTATGACAATACACAAATTAATATCTAACTGAATAGATGCCCATGATATTCTTGCTCAGATTAACCTAAATGTACCTCACCATAACTTGAGTAAAAATGCTTTCACTGCTGTGGGAAAATATAAAACCAACATCAGATTCTTTTCCCCTCTGCCAAGGATCCTTAGAACAGTGAACAAAATTTCATTAAACGGTACTGTCGATGTGTTCCTACGGCAAAAGCATCTGTTTGAGCATACACAAACCTGTTGATAAGATTTAAAAAAAGGCAAGCGTTCAAGAAGCAAGCGGTGTTGGCACTCCTGACTCGCGATGAAACACTTGCCATGTCCGCCTAAATTATGCCATAATTATACCTTTTGTAAATTTTAATAGATTTTAAGATTGTTTAGATTTAGTGTTATTATTCAAATATATATACTCATTAATGCCAATCAGTTAGGAATTCTATAAGCCTGTTGATTGGCTTAAAAACAAAAAAAAAACTAAATGTGAAATCAGTGTTAATGGGGTTATACTGAAACAGGTAGAGGAATTTGTGTATCTGGGAAGTATGCTTACTAGAGATGGAATAACTAAGAAAGATGTTGACAGGAGGGTGAGTGCCGAGAATGGAGTGAACGGTTCCCTTAAATCAATTTCGGCAAATAAATGTTTGTCGCAAGAGGCAAAATTAGTTCACAGTGGAGTCCTGGTTCCGACCCAAATATATGGACTTGGAAAAACAGAAATGAAAATAGGCTGAATGATGCCAAAATGCGAGCTCTCTGGGAAACGTGTGGTAAAACTATGTATGATATATAAACAAATATCGAGATCCGTACATTATGTAAGGATGAGATAAGCATTATCGATATAGTCAAGAAAGGAGCTTTGCGTTGGTTAGGCCATGTAGAGCGAATGGACAGCAAAAGGACGGCTAAAAAGATTTACGCTGCAGAAATAGAAGAAGACTGAGAAAGACATGACATGACCGAGTCCAACAAATATTTGAAGATGGACGTGTTAAAAGTCGGAATAGTGCGTGAGCATGAGAATATGTATGAATGTAGAGGAAACGAGATTTTTGTGCAACGACAGAGTGATATTTTTGGGAAAAATCGGAAAATCTACTCAAAAACATTCTTTAATAATAAATAGTATAAATGAATACTGTATAACAGTATAGTAAATTATCTAGTAGGTAGTAATGTAATTGTTTATTTTGCATAAAAATGTCTGCCTTAAAACAGGTTAGGCAGACTAGACATGATCCAGAGAAATCTATTACCGAAGTGTGTATATAGTGGATAAAGTAATTGTTATTTTTGTTAATAACTCATGAGTATTATTATCATTATTACTATTATCCTCTCTGGCTATCCTTACGGGGCAACTTCGTGATGGTTTGTTGTTGTTGTAATATTTTTGATAATATCTTATTTCACGCCACTCTATATTTCAATACGAAAGCGGAAAAGAAACACATCCAGTGATATTTTTTTTATGAGGTCACTTTTCTTTTCTGTACTACTTAGGAGTTTATGTTTGAAATTGAAGAGAGTTCTCACCCAACAAAATACTGATTTATTTTTAACATGAATTGAGCTAGAAATAAATGTATTTGTATCAAATATTTTTACCGCAGAGTGGTTTTATTGCCTATCCCAAAAGTAACAAGGGTACCATCAAGTGTGATTTGTTCGTTTTGATAAAAATGTAATGTAAAAAAAATTCATGTTGTAGTAAACGTCCTTAAAGTTTATCGTTTGAAATGACGGGAAAGTTACGGGAAATTTGATATAAACAATGTTTTTCTTACGCGCAGTGCAAATTAGAGCATAAAATTTTACTGCGAAATACATTGAAAATTTATTGAAAATATAATAAAAATAATTTCAATAAAAACGTACTACTTTGAACGACGTCATTAGTTTTTCCAAATCAACCAGATATAGTATGTTGTCATAGTTTCCCGGTTTACGGGGTGCTAATTAATTTATCAGCAGAAATCATCGGAGAAAATTTGTGACGGCACAAGCAGAGTAATTTAAAAAATAAAAAACCTTTAAAAACCATAGCGCTGATAATACGATATATTTAAATGAAAAAAATTGATAAGTTTGAAATTCTATTATCAATTAAAAAAAACCGAACTTCCTCATTGAGTTATACGAGTATTATATGTTAGATTTTGGATCATATAATCATCACAATATCAATAACAAAAGCATTATTTTAGAGTTATTTCTGTTAAAAAAAATTTCATTACTTTGTGGTATGGTATTTTTTACATTTTTGTTTCTAAATTTTAATAAGTCCTGACAATAAAGTAGTTTCTTTGAAACTGGTAGGTGTATTAATTACTTTAAAAATAAGACAGGTTTATACATATTTATAACTGTTTTTAAAAAGGTCTTTTTTCTGTTTTTGTTTTTTTTATCTCACCTTTCTCAGTGTAATAAGTGTAAATTTGTTAATGAGTAAATTTGAGAGTGGCTGTGGTTCCGTGAGTAGTATCACAGATTCTAGAATTGGGGATCCGAGGGTCGAACCTTGCGCTAATTATTATGTGTTTTTTTGCTCCACAACTTGTTTCCCATTTCCCAAAACGGTTATTCATGACTAATTAAAAAATGACTACCAAATTGAAATATTTAGTTAAATAAAAAGTCACATAGTTTAATCCTTTATATTAAAAATAGAACGCAGGACCTCCATTTCAACAAAAAAAAACAAACTGGGCCTGTTCTACAATGGAAAGTAAAAACTGAATTATATTTAATTTTCTGTAAAGTAAAATATTGTTTTCTGTATGAAAACAATTGAATTCGGATGCCTCAGGCAAGTCATAATTCAAGTTGTCTTTGAAATTCGAATTTAAAATGGTTTCTTACATCATCATTCGCTTTCTACACATAATGGTGCATAGGGTACTGCACTGGTACACCAATCGCAGCGCATCTTGATCATTTTTGTTACATGAAATGTAAGGTGATCGGTCGTACGCTTTAGGTACCAGTCTAGGGACTATGAAATATTCTAGTGTAAAAACACCCTTTAAAATAATATTTCATATCAACCATGTCAGGAATCAGACCCGAAACCTCTTGCATGGTTGGCACATGCGCTGACCATTACACCACGAGGTTGATTATGGTTTTCAAACGTAGTAAAAATTGGAGCGTTTAACTGTACTGCGTTTTCTTTTATTAAGTTTGAAAATGTATTAAAAAAATATGAGATCTGAACTACTTTGAATTAAGTCATAAGTTCTTCCAAGCCAACCAATGGTAAAGTGTTGTGAAAGACTTCCGGATTTCAGGAAGCCAACTCACCAATCAGCAGAACTCACAAAAATGAACTTGCGACCTCACGAGCGGAGTGATGTCAAATTTTCGATTTTGGCTTAGTTAGATAGTCTATTAGCAAATGAAAAAAAAAAATACTAAACATCCCCAGTTCACTTCCAATTATAGTATGGGCTCAGAAAAACAAGCGTTTTACATTTAAAAAAAAAACAGTTAAAAACTCTTTTACTTTTATGTAAAAAAAAAAACTGTTATCCAATTTACCGCCAAATTTCGTTCTAACTTACACGTTTAATATTTAATATCTAACACTTGGACATACTCAAAGCATTGTTGAATTGACTAACTGGTATAAAAAACGTAAAAAAATGGAAAATTGTTTTCAGGCGTTGCTTAGTAGGAGAATTGGTTTAGTCGTATGAGTCTCACCCACATGATAAAGGTTTCAGCTCTTTTACTTCACAAAAGTCAACAGAAGGAAGACTTGAGGAAATGCGGAGGTTTAAACATAGTCGAATGGTGAATATTACACAGTATGTAATGTGGCCACTTAAACCAGCCAATGACAGGTCATAAGTTTTAATAAAACATCTATAGGCATAATTTTTTTATTAATGGTTAATATGTGCAAGTCTTATCTCTAAATTAAAAAACAGTTGTTATTTTAATTAACTAAGTTTTTTTCTAATATTTTATTTTAACATATTATGCATGTATCTTTTAATATACATTTATGGTTTTCAGTACAAAATTTTGATCAATCTCTTTCTTTGACCAGTCTGATTTTTGGTTGGCTGGAAGATTTTTCTTATAGCAATAAGTTCGCTAAAGTACTTATTCTTTGTACTTGAAGTTTTAAATAAATAAGCCCTGTAAATGCCAAAACTTCCATATTCTCTTTAAGAAAATGTTTTCCCTTTCTGTTGCAATATATTTATATTTAATATCTTATTAAGTTTTCAAGCAAAGAAAGTACAAAATAGTTTTGTTGATATTTTTTGACGCCATAGAAGTCGTCTTTTTAAAGTGAGCAACATTAACCCCGGTATAACGAGAGATGTATTGCATTGAGAGCGTATAATACTGCAATAAACCAAAATTTGCCAGGAAATACTTTAAGAGTGGATCGATCGCCTGCTAGGGCATTGAACTCACAAGAGTTCAGAATCCGACACCGACGTACTGTAAGCTGTACGCTGCACACTGCACATAGTCAAAAACTGCATCCCATGCAGCTGTAGGCTGGAGAGACTCATATATTATACCTGTGTCTATGTTTGCATCACTGCAATGCGGCCGTTTGACAATGAACGACCCTAGATCCTCGAAACATTGCTGCACTAACATAAACTTACTTATATTAAGCATTATTCAATCGATATGTACCAATTTAATTTTAAAATAAAATACATTTTTCAGAATAAGGTTGAGAAAATTTATGATACCTTTAAAAAATACAACAAAAGCATGATAACATAACTTAAAAAAATATTTTTTAATGGGTTTAAAATGTAGCTCTGTTCCATACCCCTTTCGAAATAAATTCCTTTAATTTTTTAATTATGTTTTTTTACTTACACAAGCACTTTTATTTACATACACGCACACACATTTACATAAACACACATAAATACAAACTTCGCACACATACACTTATATAAACTCTTTTCTAATGTATTGTGTATTAAAAGATTAACAGTGGATTTTTAAACTGGCTCAAGTATTGTTAATATATTTCTTCTTATTTTTCTGTAATAGCTGTAAAAATTTCGAAAAAAATAAAATAAAATAAATAAATAAAATTTTTAACTCTACACAGATGTTGTATCTGTCTAGAATTTGTACCTTTTAAATTTTATTTTCTTTTAAAGATTTGATGAACAATATATTTTCACATATAATATATTTACAGAAGGAAATATAAAAGTATTGGCATTGACAGGGCTACTGACATGTCATATTCTGGTTTTAACATCGAAATTTCTTCAATTCTTCCGACGGTTGAAGTTAAAGAGCTGAAACCTTTGTTGACGCTGGTGGGATTGATCTGAATGAATGATTTCACCCACCAGGCGACTGCTACGCCTGAAAATACATATTTATTAAACTTTTCCTTTGATACGTTTGATTCAAATAACTCTCCATGAAATAAATTCCGGTCCTTTTTTACAAAACAATTGAGAAACTCAAAATATTGTTAACAATGTTTTAATTTATCAAAATTATGGTAGGCAAGTACTAGATTAAGCATCATCATCATACCCTAATTCGTATCTGATGGTGCATAGGATTGCATTAATGCATTAAAACAGTTATGCAATGTATTTCGATTACGCGTTACTGGAAGGTAAGGTGATCAACCCTGCGCTTTAGGTGCCATTCCACGAACAGTGAATTATTGCATTGTAAAACCACTATATAGACAAAAATTTAATTTTTACTTTCCTGGAATCGGACCCAGTTACTTAAAAATGGTAGGCAAACCATTTTAGTGGCACACAATTTTCATTTATTTTGTCCTTAAAATAAAGATAATTTGATAATTACAAAATTGCTTTACGGGAAGGGTGAAACGCCGGAAATCTTAGGCATTAATCATGTTAGATTTAAATATATTGCATCGCGAAAAAAAAAAGTATGTATATTTATTTATTTAAATGCTCTGTAGCCTTTTACATGTTACACATACATAAATATACAGTCAGAAGTAAATATAAAGTAATTAATATATTCATAATATTTAGAATCATCTGAAATTCAAAGTTTTTACTTAAATCAAAAATAAAAATAGGAAAAATAAATAAATAAAAACAAAAAACAATTTTAACATATTAGTAAAAAAAAAATGAAAAGACATGCAATATACTCGTATTTTGTAGTGAAGGTAACAAAAGAGAATTTTTCCTATCATCATTTTTAAGGCAAAAATTTTTAGGAGAATAAAAACCAAGTTTGAAATACGAGTATATTGGTTAAATTAAAATCTTCACATAACCAAATGCTAATTATTATCTTTCTTGTAGAAATAAATCTCCAATTTTATTTCCGTATTTAATAAACAACATTCAACTGGAAAAAGTCACAGAGATTCGAGATCTTGGTGTCATATATGACGAAAAACTTGACTTAAAAAGACACATCAACCACATTATTTCTAAAAGTATGAAAACTTTGGGTTTCATTCTTAAAACAATAAAGGATTTTTGATTAAATCAGTTAAAAAAATGAAACTCTTGTATATCCTTGGTTTGAGGTTTTTAATATATCTGTGATTAGAAGCCAATTAGAGTACACCTCTACTATATGGTCTCCTTTTTACGAAATTCACATGAATTCTTGAAAGAGTCAAACAAAATTTTTGAGATTCATAAATTTCAAATGGCATATTTCTATAAAACAAATAAACTACATGACTTTGTTGAATTCTTTGAATTTATCTACTTTAAGGGGTTGTAGGACAATGACAGACTTAAAATTTTTATATAATATATATCATTAATTCTAAATTCAATTGTTGCAAACTCCTTGATTTAATAAATATTAGCATACTAACACGTAGAACTAGACAAAATACTGTATTTTATTGTCACCCTTCTCAAACCATCTATCTTTGTCACTTACCTATACCGCGTAAATACAGGCTGGGAAATGAATGTACTTCTCATATTGACATTTTTTACTTGAGTCATTGAATTCAAATAATCTCTGTAAATATTTTATGATGTTCTATAGCAACGATTAATTTTTAAAAGCTACTTATGCTAATGATCTGCTGTTAACTTATTTTATATTCATAATATAAATAGCTTTTTTTATATATTTTGTATGCTGACATACATAAAGGTTTATCTATATATATTTTTATTGTTATTTTTCTTTTTAATTTTAAATGTCCATTTGCTTATATTGTTTTTTATTTTTGTAAAACTAAACTGATTGTAATGTTATATTTTAAATTAAAAATAACTTATGCCGTATAATAAACGAATAAATAAAACAAACTACCAGACAAAACTAAACAAAAGATTCAGACAAACTTTTCAAAAGGCGTAAAAAATATAATTATCAACAACAGAGTACAAATAAAAAATTACGTATTATTTTTCTAAAATGAATGTCATAATCCGAAAGGGTTAATAAATTAATTTCAAATAAAAATTTAAAAAATAAACGAAAAAAATGTTAAGAAACATAAGTAATCAAGCAGCTCCTTGAAGAAAACAAACATTCAAAACAAATTGTCTTAGCCAGAGGTATCAACATAAATCTCAGAGTAATAATGCGCCAAGCTATAGAAAGCCCAAACGTAGAAAAACCATTCTATGACTACTGGGTATTAAGTTAGCTACAGTTCGCAGAAAAACAATAGGCCGTACTCAGGTCGAGAATTGCCAAATGGATATTAATTTGGATTGTAAATATTTTTTTTATATGTACCTGTGTATTTATAATTGCAGGGTTATTCTAATTTATTTTTCTATAATCCGCCTATATTTATTTTATAGAACTGAAAATACACGTGTGTGTTTATTTTTTATTTATTTATTCATTTTATTCACAATATACTTCTGTTACATTTATTGAGACATAAATCTGAACTCCATGGAACCAAAGTCCTGTGTTAGGTTTATTTGTTTGTCCGTCACATTTCCGAAATGGCGAGTCGTAGCGCCCTGAAATTAAAACACGTCATTTAAGATTCGATTTCAAACAGTGCTATTTTCGAGTAAAATTTGAATCAACTTCTACTCGATTAAAACTCAAACTTTATACGGATGCCTAATGCGGCCCCGACATATTGCCTGTAATCAACTGTCATTATCAACAGTTAACATACTTTAATTCACAAATTTATCTCCCAAATTGAGAAAAAATAGTATTTGAAGTAAATATGTTGATATAAGGAAAGTTTTTAAGCAACATAATACACGTGTCGGGACAATAAATGGCAAAAATCAATGTTTATCATGGGAAAATATTCGAAATCAATTACCTGTGAAAACTGACTCCCTTAACATCTTTGACGCTCCTACTGCTGCAACCAAACATACTACAATTCACCATAGTCAATATTTATTTATTATAACGTAAATATCCAAGTAATTTACAAACAAAGCCAAGCACAGCTACAAAAGCATCAGATCGAACCATTATGTTTATGTTATCAAACAAAACAAAATAGCCACCAATTAATTGCTAACCAACAAACCAACATCGCTTGCGTTCTATGAAACATAGTGATAGAGCTTCAATGTAGGATCGCGTCATAGAATTAAGAATAGTCCAGAAGAAGCCTAGAATCATATTTGAATACATCGGACTGTGTCCAATAACTTCCCCACTATGCCTCACTTTCGCCGCGCGCATTCGCGATGCCGTCGCAAAATGTTGCACGGTGGGAAAAAATGTAATTATACCACAAATGTAAGGTAAAAAAGCAATTTGTTAATTTCTCGTAAATTTTATTGTGCACGCGGAAATATTGATTGACACAACAAAGTAGATAAGTAAAGGGTCATTAATTAAGAGTAATTGAACTAATGAACTTTAAGCTTTAAATATAAAACAAATTTCATTTGACATAAAACGGATATTTTTATATCGTGTTAAATAATATTTGATGTTTTAAAGATAATGTCGGTCAAATGTCCACGATATAGTTATTTAATCCGAGATCCAATTTTCATTAGTTCTCTCATTAGAATAGCAAAGTAGGGTAACAAAATTTACAACCCTGGCAACACTAAAGAAATTTGTATTTTGTTTCTTCGACAATCTGGCAGATGGAAATATGTAATGCATGTGCATGACATTCATTTGCTAATTACACATGTAATATGATTACATCCTGTTTTTTTAAGATCCTTGTAGTATTTCTACATTTTGAAAATAGAATAGTACTACGCTAATAATTAACGCCGATTTTTGGCACCGAACTGAACAGAATAGGTGTTTTCATGACGCAAATATATCCAAAAATATATGTATTTCTGTGTCCAGGCGGATCAAGAATACAGTGCAATATAACCAAAACCCTACCCTACACGAGTGTTTTGAAAGAGGAATTATACCAAAATCTAAAAAAAAAAATAACCAATAGGATTTATTTTTATTATAAGATACCAGTCTCAAAAATGTCAAAAAAGCGATGAAACTAATAACTCAATATTCTAAATTTGTGAATTTAAATATAACTTGTATTTTTTTCTCTCCGTTTCCAAGCGGATGAAAATTACAGTTCTGTATAACCAGAGCCCTGAATGAGTGTTTTAGACTCGATGATTGCTCTTAGGTAAAAATTCTGAATAAGGAAATTGAGTGGAGATAAGTTAGCCTCGTTGTTTAGTGGTTGGCGCGTTTGCTTATCGTTCTGAAGGTCGGGTTTCGATTCCTGGCAAGGCAAAAGTGAAATATAGATTTTAAAGGTTGTTTAGACAACGGTTTTTTGTTGTTTTTTTACTGGCGCTTAAAGCGTAGGGTTAATTACCTTAGACTCCATTTGGTTTACAGATGCAATGCCTCATGCATCACTGAGCGCGAAAAGAAGAATTATGGTAAAATTATTATTTAATATTTAAGCACACACGAAAAACAAATCAAAAGGATATTAATACCTTAACTTTCATAAAAATTGGTGGATCTAAACGATAGTGATGAAAATTAATATCAACCGTATTTATATTTTATAATTTCATCGTATTTCGGATAATCTGAAAATATGACCCAAAGTTTTGCCAAATTCTACCCTCTGTAGCCATGCATCCCTTTTTGTTCCCTTGTAAGACAAAGTAGCTCGCAGTCGTCTCTTTTCAACAAGCTGGTTGAAAATGCAGACTAAAAATAGCAGTTCTCTTCTTTACAGTCCGTAATTTTACAAGCTATATTTAGAATTTCATTCTTGCATTTCTAACTTTAGTTCTTTTCTAAGAATACTCTTGCCCACCGATACTTCTTTATGTAATGAAAGGAAAATCGAAAACCTTTAAATTCTGCAGAATATAGCAATGAGAATAGTACTTAAAATAAACAAAATATTATGCATCTAAAAATTTAGAAAGAATTTATTAGGAAACTGGCTTATTTACAGTACAGCAACAAATAAAATACACAATTAACATTTATAAGAGTAATTAAGAGATATAATAAATAAAGTATTTATACGAGTACATTTTTATTACCAGCAATGCCGTACATACGAAACTATACATAATAAAAGGATAAAATTACTATTGATGATAAAAACAGTCTCAAAACTCACTGTACATGTACAAAGGTTTAAAATTGTACAATGAGTTACTTGAAAAAATCAAAGGAAATGAAAAAGTAATGTAAAATTTAAAGCCTTGATATAATTAAATTTATAAAACACGTTATTAAACAATTTGTATATAAAATGGAATGTTGTTAAATGTTTATGAGTTAAAGTTGAACGTTAATAAAGTACCTAAATAAACAAAAAATGGTAGATTTAAAAATAAGGATTTTGGAAATTACTTTTCATGAATTCAATCTTTATATATATGATTTTATTGTACGTGTGATGTCACAACTTTTCCTAAACGGCTTAACCGATTTACGTGCGGTTTACAGAGAAATGTAGGTCTTTGAGCTGCGCGTGTACGTAAATATTACAATTTTCAATGGAATCTGTAAAAAAAATTAGAATCATAAATCTTTTTTTCATCGTCCTACTAGGGTTGCATTCGACGAGAATGCTTTTACAGAAAAAAAAAATGGAAGGATTTAGATTTTTTGTGTTTAAAAAAAGTTTGTTTTTAATTGTTAACAAACAACATTAGCTTATTTTGGATCTATGTTGAATTGTGTAACTGGTATAAGAAGAAGTATAAAAATGGAAAATTGTTGTCGGGCATTGCCTGCCATTGGTTCAGTTGGATGAACCTCACCCACATGATAAAAGTTTCAGCTTGTTTACTTCACAAAAGTCAACAGACGGAAGACGTAAGAAAATGTGGATGTTTAAACATAGTCAAATGGTAAATGTTTTTTAATTTTTTTTTTATTTGGGATATCAACAAAAATATAACAATCAAAATATACAGAGAATAAAACCAATGACAGATATCTACAGAAATACATTAAATACACGTACAATACATACTAGTGTGTTTGTGTGAGTGTAAATGAGTGAGAGGGTAGGTGATTGGGTGTTATATTGGAATGAAGGTGGACATGTGTGTAAAAATTATTACACAAGTGTCGAAAATATAAATATATATACAATATTAAGAATTAGACATAAAATAAAATAAGATAAAATAAGACTTTATTATTGAAACTAAGTACAGTGGTGCCTCACACAACGAACTTAATTCGTTCCAGGAGCAAGTTCGTTATGCGAAAAGTTCGTTATGTGAAACGCGTTTTCCCATAACAATACATGTTAAAAAAAATAATTCGTTCTGTAGCATAAAATATGGTAAGATGACATAAAAAAAAGATAAATTTTTTGTTATTATTTTTATTTAGATACATCTAAAAACATAATGAAAAAAACACACATTTTTTTATTTTAAGAAATAATCGAATCTTGCACATCTTCATCCATTTTCCGCTTTTTGGCCGATGGTGCAGTGAAAAACCTGTCCAAAGTCGTTTGTTTCTCTCTTTTCTTCAACATCTGCCGGAAATAACGGACAAGAGTATCGGAGTACAGGTCGTTGATCCTGTTTGCTTCAGCGGAATCCGGATAGTGGGCATTGGTAAACTCCTGAACTGCTTTCCATTTGACCAGGATGTTCTTGATGTCAGCAGTTGGAATTGGTTGATTGTTTGATTGTTGCTCCTCGTTATCAGATGACGCTTCCCTTTGAGCATTGTCCTGTTGTTGGGCCAGAAGTGTTTGGAGCTCTTCAGTTGTCAGCTCTTCTTTGTGTTCCTCAATAAGCTCCTCTACATCCTCTTCAACGATTGCTGCGACACGTGCGTAAGTTAAGCGTACTGCTCAGTGACTAACGACTGCCTGCGCGGAAGGATGCAATAAATCGGCAGTGATCGTGTGAAGTGGGCGACTTCGTTGTGTGAAGCGAAGTTCGTTGTGTGAAGCGAAGTTCGTTGTATGAATCGTGAAATGAACGAAAAGGAAGTTCGTTGTGTGCAGCGTTCGCTGTGCGAGGCGTTCGTTATGCGAGGCACCACTGTATAAACAAAAAAGTATGTTTTAAGACGCGCATTTTAAATGTTAATTTTTTACAATCAAATGGATGGAACGAAACGTATAAGTGGAGAGTTCTGGGCATAGTTCGTACAAACTGCTGGCACATGAAATAGAGAGCTCGACGTGTGACGGGTGCGGTAGCTGGGAACATTGAATGATTACTCCAACATAAGAGCCGGACTATCAAGGCGTCCACTAAGTATGTCATGAAGCACCCCCATGTCTAATAGTAGACAGCGATTTTCTAAAGTAAGCAAGTGGTGCTTTTTGCAGGAAGACATATTTTTGAGATCGGTATTCCTGCATCTCCAGTTAAGATGTCTAAGAAGACAGTGTTACACAGTGTAAAGTGACCACTTAAATTACCGGTTGATCAAATATATCATGGGAACTCCCGGAGTAATATCGAATAAATGGCCGAAAAACTAAAATGCTTTTATGACAATATTATAATATTTAATAATTGGCAATGTTAAAGTGTCGATACTGATCTTACATTTCAAACAGAAATATAGTATGATAGTACAATAGCTTCAAATAAGTAAGGTTTTTTCATTGAGTGAGGTTGATTGGTAATTGGTATAAATATCACATTTCCTCATGCGAACACTTGAATTAATATGCTAAAATATTTTAATCTTAGAAACAACTATAATAAGGTAACTTTTGACATTGTTCTTGGATTCAATTTCTTTTTGCAAACAACTGAATCATGATAAAATCATGTGGCTTTTGATAAACACTACCTCCACTAGATAATATTTCTAAGAGAATAGAGATTCTACTACTGAATTTCGTAATTTTTAAAAAGCAGATTGTTTGAAAAAAAAAACATTACCATTATTTCCGTCCTAGATGGATGCTAGGGGGAGTTTCCCACGCGTCGTACAGCTCCCAAAGCCGGACACTGCTTGTATCAGCGAAACAAAGCGTGTGATAATTGTTAACCAAAGCTCAAGAGAGCAAGGATGATAACCGGAAAGGGGAGAAGTAAAGTAAGATGAGAAGTAAAATAAGAAGAATAAGGGACGTTCATTTGGGTGTTCACTTCTTCCAGGTGATCGGTGGTCGCATACATAACTCAGAAATTCTGATGGATGTAGGTCTGTTCGTACCTGATACCTATCTTCGACAAAGACAGCATCGATTGTTTTACCTACCGCGATGCAGAACCAAACTGCCAAAGGTTATGCCGGTTGGTAGAGCAATCTTGCTACTTAATCGCATCGCCTCGGATGTCGACATATTTCACGACAGTGAGCCTTCCTTTAGGAAGGCACTTTCTAACTTTTAATTTTTCTTTTTACATTTTGTTATATTATTTTAATAACATAACTATCCACTATTATTTGTGATCTATTATTGTATTAAGAATGAATTGAGTCACTTTTCTGTAATGTTCTAAATATCTGAATAATGAAATGAAATGAAATAAAAGATACTCATTTCTTATCCCGAATGAAAAGAAAATACAACGAAAAAAATATGTAATATATCAACAGTGAGCATCGTTATTTGAAAATGAGTAGACGGTAAGGCGGGATGTCAAAAATTAATTCTTTAAATTTCCATAATTGACTTGCTTTACCTATGGCAAGTTTGGTTTGCTTTTCATTTTCGTTTTGTAGTAGGATTTTAAATTAATTTTTTAATCATTTATTTTTGGAATAACCGGCCTAGCCTTGAGGCAATGAAAAATACACCACAACACAAAGACCAATTGAAAAAAGTCTTTCTTGGGTTACTTTCTTGCAGTTGGTGAGAATCGAACCCGTGACGCCAGTTACACAGTTGGCCGTCTAACCAACTGCGCCTGTCAAACGATGCTACATCACCATAGACTAACGGATCATCCTATTTCTTTCGTAGCAATAGTTGGAAGACCAAGCTACTTTTGGTCCTAATAAAATATGTCATTTTATTTAGAAAATTCTTATGCATAAACAAAAACTCATATTGTTAAACGACACAACTAGTTAATTATCCAAATCATTTTTTTCTAATACTATGTGAGCGAAGCAGCGGGTAAGGGCTAGCATAATTATATTTGAACTTAAAAATAAACCTATAAACTTTGTAACGACTAAGGACCGGTTTTATAAACATCTATCAAACTTCCGTAAGTGTAACGAACCGTTGGCTGTTCGTTACGGTAACCGACGGTTTTGTGTTCTATAAACCATTTTTGTTAACGGACGGTCGCCGGTAAGCATTTTCATAGAAATTCAAATTTTAGTCGCAGCTTTTATATTTTTTTGTCAATTGTCTATGAAAAAACTTTTTATCTAAGCTTTTTCTGTGAAACGCGAACGGTGCGCAATGGTAATCACTGAATTAAAAAAATACAGCAAATACAAATACTTGTCAATTTCGAACAAAGTTTTTACACAAAAAAGAACTATGAATTAAAAGTACGATGAATTTAAAGTAAAATTATTAAAAGCAAACAGGAAAACAGCAGATAACGATGGATGGTGTTTAATATTATCTATTATTTTTATATTAATTTATATCAATAAACCAAGTTTAAAATAAGTTTTTTGTAACTGCTGAAATATATTTATCCATCAGACTAAATTTGATTTTATACCACCACGCAGAGTAAAAACCATATAAAATTGGTAATTAAACTAAATTTATAAATATGTATGATGTATAAATCTGTAAATAAATTATCTGTTAGGGCTCTACTTTGGTTCAAATTAATTTATCAGCATGCGTCGCACTCCGAGTATAAACACAAGTTACAACACCAGGTACAGAACATGATTACAACACCAGGTTTACTAGTATGGAAGTGATATCTGTTCCTAGATATTGCAATAAATATGGCAAAAGGACACTGTAATACAGTTTACCTAAAATATTTAACATGTTACCAAACAATATTAAAAATACTGAGTTAAATACAAGAGTGAGACGTTTGCTCAAATTATGGTTAATAGGAAAAAGATTTTGTATTTGATTTTGATTTTGTTTAAGTGATAGTTTTTAATTTTTTCTAAAGTAATATGTAATGTTTTTCTAGTAAAATCTTATTAATTCAATTCAATTCAATTTCATTAATTTATTTTAAATATAACACATACATTACAAAAATATATTCAATACGTACATATTATAAAAAAGAAAAAAAAAATACACGAAAGAGACTCATGTCAAAGGAGTAGGAGAATCCTGCTCCGGAAAACCCCTTCGGATACATGGAACAGATCAATATCCAGAGCGATGTTGTTCAGCATTGCGGTAGCCCTTCCAACAGGCATAACCATAGGCAGGTTGGTCCTGAATATCGGAATATGAAACAATTTATGTTGACGCTGTCTTAGGTAATTATTAGGAATATACAAACCAATGCTCATCATAATTTCAAAATTATCGATCACACCGCGAAACAATCGATAAAAATGTGTAGTCAAATACACATTCCTTCTATTAGGTTAAGTGTGAATAATCGATGCAATTTATAAGAACCTGCTGACGAGTTGTGTGTATGCAACTCAGCAGGACTTTAATTTAAGACTATTTAGTAAATTTTTTAGATTTTTTTTTTTTAAATCCCAAAATAATGACTATCTGCATGTTAATTGGGCGGAGATTTGATCAAATAACAATGTGATAAAACAACTGTCAACTGTCATGTCGAATACGGCAGTGGCACCGAAGGTAACGGATCGTAATGCATTTAACCGGCCGAAATCGGCCAGTAACCATTTAACCATAGATTTCACGACTCGTAACGCTGCGAAGAAAACGCAATTATCGGCTGGTATATCAAATATTAGTTGAAAATGCTATCAAGTTAATGAACGGAGGTTTATAAAACTGGCCCCATGAACTAATTTGATTTCCAGGCCTTGCGACACGCTGTAATAGTTTAAGTTTAAATGAAGTTTAATTTTGGAACAAAATATTTTTATTTAATCAAAATTAAAAGTCAACATCATGACATTGAAATTTATTTTTAAAAACATGCGAAAACATTTTTGATCGTGAATCTTGGCATTTACAGAGTTTAAGACCACCATTGGCTGGTCATACGCCCCTTAATGCCTAGACTCCGCCAGTCACGCCAACAACTACACATAATTATTTGCAGCTCCAAGCATGAGTCAGGGAAAAAAAAATATTTCGGTAGTCAGATGGCAGAAGGGACCATCTGTGTGTTTTAGTTTTTGAAAAATTTAATAAATATTTCCGTAAATACACATAGAAAAAACAAAAAAAAACATCACCATTTAGAATGGTAATTTATTATTGAAAAGTAACTCAAAAATATTTTAGTTTGTGGATTGAAGTGGATAGAATGAAATTGAGTGATATTTCAGCTTTCCTAAACATTTTTGAAAATTACAGATGGTCCCTTTTGCCATCTGACTACCGATTTATTACTTTACATAATAGATTAAACTCTGTGAATTAATGAATTGATTCAGATTTATAAGATGTGCATTTTTATAATACCTAGTAAAAGTGTTTTTCATTCAAAAGTGAGCATGTAAAAAAATAAATGACATTAAAAAAAATGTCTGGGAACAGGAATAAAGGAATAAAAGTCATAAATATTGATATTCATTTTTGTTTTATTATCATTCAACATAAATTTCAGATACCTACAATTTCCCGAACACAATGTATTCAGAAATAATTTTACCAAACCCTTCGAAGGCTAGAGGATATTTTTTATAATTTATTAGGTAGATTTAGTCTAGGTGCAAACATTTTGAAAAAATATTTTGAGAATTTGATTATAAAAGATTCGTAAATTTGACCTTATATTTGATATATTTTACCTAAACCATCTTAGGATTTATTTAAGAAATTATTTGAATGCGGTGTTGGTTTATGATTAAACCGTTACAAGCTTTTTTTCAAATTACGCATATTAAAAAAAATGGTTTAATTTGTCATATTCTGCTACCATCGATTTGAAAAGATTTTCTTCGAGACAAAAGGCACTAAATATTTAAAAGGGAAATCTTATAATTTAGTACATACCAATTGAACCTATTATATTTAATATGTATAGTAACAATTCCAATTGGATTCTTCTGGTGAAATTCGTAATTATGAAGTGTACAAACATGTTTGCAAAACAGTCTTTTCAACTAGCATCTTTTTTACTTAACAACAATATTCAATAAGAAATTGCATCTCTACTCTCTACCTAGTCAAATACTCGTCAGTATGTACCACCGACACCTACTTTCATACAAAATCTCAGTACTTTATTTTACAGTCAATATCACAAACTATTGTTTTCTATCACAACTGAACAACAGTTAGTGGAATATTTTTTCTTATTTATGTTTGCGTTGGTCCATTATCGAACAAATTCCTTTGAAATAGTCAATTGTTGTAAGTAAAATGTTTCTCGTTCACATACACTATCGCATTCAATTTGATATTTATAATTGACATCAAAGTTTATCGTATAAGAATGTCAACATTAATCTACATCTTTATACTAAAATATCACTGAAAGTACAAGTAGAATTTCGCTAATTTATAATGATAAGTTCATTAGAGTTTTTGATAATTTAACGTTTATTGAAAATGCGAATAGTGCATTGCGTAAGTTGAGAATGACATGTTCAGTTTAATTATTCCCGATATCGATTCTAAAACAAATAAAATAATTGTGAAAGTTATACACTATACATTGTTAACAATACCGAAAAGCCACCTGCATGTTCATTATACTTATATATGATTCTATCAAATCTGTCACATGCAGCTATCACTCGTTTTCAGTTCTAACTTTTAATAATATTAATCCGAATTAAAACTAGCGATAAAGTCTTTAATTTGATGAGATGAGATGATACGACAATGACACGTGATATAGAAGTTCTCGGATTGTGGTGATGTGGAGATGGAGCCTATCGGTTGAGTCCCGACAGAACGAGCCTCTGAGTGTTGTAAGGGTTTCTGCCTACCGGCACCCTTTGGGTCGGCAGGCCGGAGAGCCCTCGGACGTAGGTGTATGTCACTGGAGGTCTCAAGATCTTCTTAGGTTGAGAGGATTTCTTCTGGGGTCTCGTGCGCGCTTTGTCGGTGTCGGAGTTGCCGCTGCTGCAGGAGTGAGATCGAGATGATATGCTGAGGTTCTGGAAAACTTTTCTGAACGAGGATGTGGTGGATCTGTGGCGTTTTCTTCTCTCGGGGGAGTCGTCGCTGCAGGTGTCGCTGCTGGAGTATAGTTCTCTAGGGTCGGGGGAGACAGCTGAGCTGGTGTGCGATTGGCTGGAGTTGGAGTCCGTGCTGGAGCTCCGGCAGTCCTCGTCCTGCTGTCGAGCCCGGCCCAGTCTTCTGCCCAGCGCCCTCAAGAGGCGCGCCCCTTTTACGTTCTCCGCGTCGTCCATTGGCGGCCACACTACGATGACCGGGAGCGGCAGAATCGGAGAAGGTATTTTAAGAAGTTTCTGATAAAACTAAATTTTACATGTAAACACGCAAGTTTTTAGAATTCGTAAAAAGTTTTTCCAACTTTTTTGCATTCACTTCAAAACGTGTGTTTAATTCAGATCACTTGTCTTTCGTTTTAAGTTTTAAAAACGAGTTAAGAATACAAAATATTTATCTCGTCACGTATCATTCACTGAAAGTATATTTTTGTTCAGAGAAGCGTTCGCACTGAAAGCTGGAGATAAACTGAGTGAGGGAGGTTTCCCTCGAGCTTATATAGCCTTCCCCGGGGGTGGCGAGAGTGGGGAAGCCACCGACTCCCTGAGTTCTCGTGGTGTGGGGCGGAAGTGTGTTGTACCTATTGTATTGCACGTTTACCAAGTACCGTGGGTACATTGGAACCAAACTTTTAATTGATTCTCCAGACGTAGTTTCTACCCGGTTATCAAATCATCAGTCACGTTTCAATAAATGCATCACTTGTGGACTTACATCAACTTTGATTATGGGAAATACATGCTTTAGAAATATTGGTTTCTTCAAATAAAACATCGACATATATTACAGAATATAAAGTATAATCACTAACAGGACTTTTGACTTGTAATTGAGATCACATAGCATACTGCGAACTTCAGTATTCATTCAATATTTTAAAATTCTTTCACCTGTTGACTTTTGTGAAATAAAAGAGCTGAAACCTTTATTGGTGAGATTTACTTGAATATTTTTTTCCATCTACTAGGAAACGCCTAGAAATATTATAAATTATTTATTTATGGACTAGTTGGTTTATTCAATATTTTTTTGAGTTTGCACAAATGTTTGTAGACAAATATTGGATTACATCATCTAGGTAACTATTTTGATGTCAATCTTGGGGACGGAATCCAGTCTTTGTCAATAAACATTTGGATTACGAACCTCCATAAAAAATAACGAATTTAATTTATTTTGCATAAATATGTTTAAGAATTATTTATTTTATATAAGTATGTTGATTATTTGTTTTATGTTTCGATTTCATTTTTATTTATTAATTTATTGATAATAAATAAAAGATTGATGAGAATTATAATACGTACCTATTATTAAAATGTTTTGACAAATATTTTAACCGAGATGAAGAAAAACTTTTATAAAAAATATGCAAGTCTAGGTATTTACAGGGCTCGTGACCAGGCATTTGCTGGTTTAAGTGATAAAGTTTCACACTGTGGAACATCCACTATTCCGACTGCATTAAAACATGAATATTCTACAATATTTTGGGTTTGTCAATTTTTTGCAGACGTGAAGTGGATTTAAACCCATAAGGAGCCGTTAATATTAATATACGACAAAAAAATTAAGGACATTTTAGAGAAGGGAATATAGAAGTTAAGGCATTTACAGCACTTACGACCCGTCATTGGTTAGATTTTCAAATTATTTTTTATTTATCTAATACTTCACAAGAAAACATAAAAAAAATCTAATGATTTATTTATTACTTCGCAAGAATACATGATATTATTGAACTATCTATGCATTACTCACTGGGAAAACCCGTGCCGAGGGAAATATTTTACATTAGTGAGATATATATAGCGTTAATGTATTTTTTTTCCAATATGAATTTTTAACATAGATATGAAAAAAATATTTTAATATTAATACAATTATATTTGTTACAAATCTCAACTTAGCGTAGGTAGCTTGGATTACAGGAATTAAAGGCTGACAGTAGTTTTGTTGCATTTCTATACATTACTGTATTTTATATTTTCTGCTTGAATTTCGAGTATTTTCATATGTTCCCAACATTATTTGGCAGATAGCTTGCCACTACATACCGCACACCGCATCTGAGGACATAAGTCTGCTTGGCGGTGCCCACACACACATAATAGTTGCTCGTTGCTGAAAGATGGTAATCCAGAAGTACATAATAAACATTTATTTATTTATTGACGGACTTATGCAGTCTATTCATTTCTATTTCATTGGATTAAGCAAAAAGGGAAGTGAATATTTCATTGACTGAGAATAAACTCTTTGCACATGATTAATTCGCCGTTCGAATTATTCGGCAAACGGTTAAAGGTACTACTAAGTGACCACTTTACGTAACATTCACCACTCTGCCTATATTTGAACATTTATGTTCCTTTAATTTAATTTTTGTGAAGTTAAAGAGCTAAAACCCTAATTGATGCTGGTGAGATTCATCTGATTAAATTATTTCACCTACATAATATGAAACGCCTGAAAATATTTTTCAGTTTCTTAATGCTTCTTAGACCATGTGGATTCATCGACAATAATTTGAGTTTGTCCAAATTTTGGCAGAGGACTGGACGCAACGCCTAAGGGATCTGTTAGTATTAAAATATTACAACCGAGATAAAGAATACTTTAGAAAAGGGAACAAAGAAGTTTAGGCATCTACAGGGCTTATGACCTGTCATTGGCTGGTTTATTCGTTCTATATATATAAATAGTTATTTTATTTTTTATTGGAAGAATAAATATTTGCGTTCTTATGATTTACCCAAATATTTAATTTTGAGGGTTATTTTCAACGAGTTGTAAATAACTCGCTATTAGAAAAGGGGAGTTAGAACCGTCAGTAGGGTTGCAGTGAGTCACATCTTGCTGGAGGGTGTGATTCTATAAAATGCTGCAAACGCACAGTTGCATTCCACCGGCAACACTACAGACTAGTCCAACTTGTTAGCGTCTACGTCGCAAACCCTGGGCAATGGAATCACACTCATAACGGTGTGATCACAGCAGATAACGAGAGGATGAAAGGCGAGTTTCTGGCGCCTTCAAACTAGAACCAACCAGTTTATGGAAAGTAACCTCTATCCACCAGAAAAGGCAACGGAAAACCACTCTGGTCATCTTTTCCCAGGAATCACTATGGCGAGTACATCCAATAAGCAATTGTCCTGGCTGCGGAGTAGCGTAGGACTGAGATGCTTTCGCAGTAGTGATTGTCAACGTCGGGGGACCTGATAAGGCACCGCAAAAAGAAGAATTAGAAAATGGGAATCAAGATGGGGTAGAGCGGCATTTGAACCACGGACCTTTGAGCCGTGAGTCCGAGACACTAGCCACGGCCACGGGACTACAACCCGATTCATCCATATCCCCTTCTTTAAAGTGTTCCTCATCTCTGTTGTAATATGTAAATATGATATTTGTTTAATTTCTTCATTTGTTGATTTTTGAGAAGCATCTTAATATATCAAACGTATGGTTTTTCTAAATTGTTTGACCTTAAATGAAATAAAATGTTTTCTTAATTCTACGAACTATAAGCAATTATTAAATCAATCCTTTGCTCAAAGTACCGCTTATTTATTGAGAACAAGTATACAAATTCGGTATCTCAACATTTAATGAGCTTATGCTCTGTACTTTGGTTTAAGTGATCACGATACACAATGTGCAACATTAAAAACCGTACAAAATCTTGATAAAACATATAGGCCCTTACTTATAAACCTGGTATAAAGTTACGCTTAGGCATAGTGGTAAAATAAAGATGGAAATGCGATCCATATTCCATCACTATAATAAGGCTGGTATTCCCATTTTTTTCTACCACTATACCTAGGCGTAACTTTATACCAAGTTTATGAGTAAGGCATGTTAAACAATAAGTAATGGATCATTTTTAACAAACCTCTGTTATTTTATAAAATAGATGTGGATAATTTTTGAGAACGTTTCAATTTTAGCATACAAAACTTAAAAAGGCAATAAAGTTGAACTTAACCAAGGAGTTTTTATTGATAACTTTATCAAGATATATCAATGCTATATAGATGTTTTTCTTTTTTTATAGAATTTAAAAAAAATGTAAATTCATTTCGAAAAAAATAAGTTATAACTGCGACTCTGAAATTTAAATATATTAACATTTTCGACAATGTTTTCAGTATGTCCAAATGTTTGCAGACTGGCTGGATTTCCTCCCAAAGGAGTTATTCTGATCTAAATTTGTTTGCAACAAAGGAAAAACGTTTTTGAGAAGGGAATATGGATGTCTAGGCATTTACAAGTTTATGACCTGTCGTTGGCTGGTTAAAGTACCCTCTTTACACACTGTGTAACATCACCATTCTGCCTATGTTTAAACATCCACATTGCCTTAACTCTTCCATCTGTAGACTTTTGTGAAGTTATAAGGCTAAGGCCTTTATCACGTGGGTTAGATTCATTCGGCTAAACCAATTACATTACATTACGAGGCTTAAGACCTGTCGTTACTCAGTTGGCAACAAATAAAGATTAAAAAAAATGCTCAACTAAAAACGATTTTTCTCTAAAAACCGTTTTAATTTTTTATTGAAGTTTGATTCCTACAATAGTGAAAACGTAACCCGTTTTTCTTTTCAGGAAAATAATGAAATGTGAAAATGTCTCTGGTGTCATTGCGTTCACAAGTTTTGCGGGGCAGTAAAATATCACCCTAAGTGGTGAAACTTAAATTCGGGGAAGCCGTGTGCTTTCATGCAAAGTATAGTACATAAATAAATATGTTAAAAGCTATTTTTTTTAAAACTACTCTTAACCTTTAACTGCATTTCTTTAGCTTATTTTAAAAAATATATACATATTTTTTTTTTCAAACCAACCAAACTTTGGAACACAGTTCTATATTTTATTTCTTTAAATTGTATTTTTTGAAATTTATGTTGTTTATACACTCATCTTTTTATTTTAATTTTTATACCAAATATTCTTAAAACTGATCCTATCTTTAATTTCTTTATATTGTATTTTTTCAAATTTATGTTGTTTATATACTCATCTTCTTTTTTTACACCAACTTAACTTCTAAACACTGTTCTATCTTTTATTGCTTTATATTGTATTTTTCAAATTTTATGTTGTTTATATACTCATGTTTTACATAACTTCCATGTATGAAAAAGCCTTATGGGTGTAAAAAATTAATTAAAAAAAACAAACAAACAACAAACAAAAAACTTGTAATCAAGAAAGCATTTCCGTGATTCTTAGTGGAATTTCGTTATAATTTTTATATAAATTAAAGGCGAGTGTATGTACGTACAAACATATCGACGCTAGAAATAAAAAAAGGGTAACAAGCGCCATGTAGTAACTTTACAGAAGAGCCAATGAAATTATTTTTTTAAATATTTTGATTCATTGAGGAATCTTGAAATCATAAAGGTATAACGATTTTTCTTTAATTTAAAAAAAAAAACTAAAAAACTAATAATTAGCTCTTCCGTAAAGTTGCTACACGTCATTTGGCTTTTTCCTTTCCAGTGTCTAAACATATTTGCAGATATTCTTATAAAAACTTCGTGATTCAAGTTACCAGGATAATTAATTCAAGTTCACTGAGAAAATCAAAAAGCTGAATACAGAAGAATCACAGTAGAATTATATTTAACTCCTTTCTATAACATTTCACAAAAACTCTTGTATTTTGGGTGTATGTATTTTATTATTTATACTAGGTATGTAACACTTTATAAAAAGAACTTTCAGATGATAAATAAAAAAATTCAGGTACATTTTTTTTAATCCTTACTTATTTTTAATTAGTGAATTGAATTTTATTATAAAGATACTGATAACAGGACGTGCGAATTGAAGAATTATTTTTTCCAGAAGTACTTTGAATAAATAATGTTAGTTTATAGAGAATGTGCATCTTGAACATATACCTTTTAATATTTCACCGTTTTTGCTTGTATATGTAATTTTTAATACTATTTAAATGTTATTTGTGTTTTTTTCTTTTTATATACTTTTTTTGGCTTGTATACATAATTTCAATTTTTTCAACGTTTTTGATAAAAAAAATTAACCTGTATTGGGTGTGCGCATATTTTGTTAATTAAAAAAAATGATTTTATTTTGTACTAGTTCAGTATGTATATATACATCCATGTAATTTTTAAACTTTTTCAATTTTCTTTCCCAGATTGCATAATGTAAACATTATTTTGAATTTATTTCCATGCCTAGTATTCTGTTTATTCTGTTATTTTCAAGTATTTTTCATACCCTTTTTAATTTGTAGTATATCATAATTTTAATTTTTCTGCTTTTGTTAAATAATATTATAGTTTAAAATTTAAAAACGTCTCTAAAAAAATTATTATCTGTATGTCCCTAAATGAGTTTTTTTTTAAAAAACTCCTTGGGAATATTGTATATAATTATGTATAATATGTTTTCAATATAATAAAAAAAAAATATATAATAACCTTAAAATTAATGTATCCAGTCGGTAGTTATTCCAAATTTATGGATTTAAGTTTGGTTAGTTTTTTATTGAAAAATAATTAAAATCCCGAACCTTTCCTCGTGTCCGTTTTCAAGGTTCTTCGAGGGAAAAAAGTTTTGTTTTTTTTTTTAACCGTCATGAAAAATTGTAATTAGTTCTAAAATTGTTGGGTGAAATGGGGAGGAAAAGAACAAATTACATTATTCGATTAAATCCAAAAATACACCTTCAACATGATACGTGATTATATTTAAGTAAAACGTAAGTATACCCACTGTGTATAATTAAATAGAGATGATGCTTCATAGAACGATGTTTTGAAACTGAGTGAAATTAAATCCAAAAATACACCCTTAGAATGACACGTGATTTTATTTTAGTAAAACGCAGGTATACCCTTTGTGATATAATTAGACAGAGATGATGCTTCATAAATTGATATTTTGAAATAGTGTTCCAAAAAATGAGCGTTGTCGCTTGAATATTGCGTGCAAAACGCGTAGTAGAATAAAAAAGTCCCAGTTTACCGTGAATTCAAAGCTGTATGTAGCGCTTTTTTACGCTGCTTCACGTTTACTGACTGAAACAGAAGACAAGTGTTTAGTGCTGCATTTATTGTATACAAACTATATACAGGAAGGCCGGGGAAGTGACGTCCAAAGGTAAAATGTAGGTGTCTCATATTTAGGGGTATCCGAATCATCCCTATTCCGCGATTTTGCGTGGTTTTCAAGTTATGATTTTTTAAATGGATTTTCGAAAATTTTAGACGAGATTACTTTTTAATTTTTTTTTAATTTGTGAAAAGTTTTTTGGGATTTTTATTCGAAACTAATTTTTTTATAAATTATACTTTTACGCATAAAGTAATCAGCTTTATTACATAAATGGAAGCTACAAAAGTTTTGACCTAAAATGCAGAATTAAAGTTCGAGCAAGTCAGACTTTCAACTTCAACATAAAATTAAAAATCTAAAAAGACGATTCCTTAGTTTCTGAGGAACTGTAAAAAACTGCGCGAGACTCTAACTTTTGTGATAATACAAAAAAAGAGTTCTTAATAGGCTGAAATCACCCTTAAAAGATACTGACGTGAAAAATTCCTAAAGATAATTAATATAGAAAGTGTGTAAACTAACAAAATATAACAATTAAAGATAAAATGGCGACACGAGTAACATTAAACACAAAGTGAAAACAACTGAGGAATTTATGTTTATCAATGGGTGTACCGTACCTACTTAATTACTCCCCACAGAGAACCCACTTGAATAAGATTACTCCTAAATTATAATCCTCATTGAATACATCTTGTATAATTTATATTTATTATAAAATAAACGTCTTAGCCATTACACCATCGCGGTTCTCGCCGATAATTTTTTAAAATAAATATTTACGTTCTCCTGATATACCCAAATATTTCAATTGTGAAGCCATTTTCTTTTTGTCGTAAAAAACCGTATTGAAAAATGGGGTTTGTTATTTTTTTTGTCAGGGTTGACCCAAATATTTGATTTTGAGAACTTTTAATTACTTAGTGGTCAAACATTTTATTAAATGTCGTTAAATATTTGTGTAAAACCACTTACCAACTTTTTACACCAATTAAATCAAAATGCAAAACCCCGTATACACCTTCAGATTACTTATTGCCTATATTTATGTCTTCTAGAATATGCCTCCGTGGTCTAGTCTCCATTTTATGTCAAGCGCATAAATCAAATTGAATCAGTCCAACATCGCTTGCTTCGAAAATTAGCGTGGATGCTTGGACTAGAGAGAAGTAATTGTTCTTATGCTGGTATAGAGTCAATGTTAAATATTTCTATTCTACAAAAACGTAGAACTAATATTGATTCCAAATATATGTTCGGCATACTAAATGATATTATCGATGTTCCATCATTACTGGGACAAGTAAAATTCAATATTCCGACTCGTTGGTTGAAAAACAATGAAGTACTGTTTATCGATCAGCATAGAATAAACTATGGCCTTTATTCTCCAATGACCCGTATTTGTCGTATTGTTAACTGGATCTGGATTTTTTTTGCTTAAATTTACAACGATTTAAACGAGCAGTAAATAAATAGTCCAGATCTTTTCTTGGTGTCCTTTATGTATATTGTCAATGCTTCTTTTCTTATTTTTTAAAATGTTTTTAACTATTCTTTTATTGTAATATTTAAACCCTTTAAATTGTATACACGGACAATGTCCGTTAACAAATAAATAAATATACCTATTAAACTCACGTCCCTCCCTTCATTCCCCTGTTTTTTTTTTAAACTGTTTATCCCACAATATCAAACATTTTCAAAACATAGTCATTGCATGTAAGGGTTGCCAATGCATGGCATGTTGGTTTTATATTTTTTATTAAAAACTATGGTGAAGGTGTATGGTCGGTTTTGTAAGCTGGTTTAATTGGTGTCCTCATGAAGAGACGGGTACGTCTCGAAACCGGTAGACATATATGTATAACAATAAGTGATTTTATACTCATATTTAATAAAATTTAGTAAGAAGTAACTAAGCTAGAAAATAAAAATCTAGCAGTGGAATAGCGGGGTTGAAACCACGCACCTGCCAATCCGGAATTCGCGACGCTACTCCCGGGATCACAACCATCGCTTGTGGTAAGACACTTGCCTTTCGCACGAGGGTTTTAGGTTTGATTCCCAGTGTGATCACAATAATGATTAAAGGTGATTTTTCGCAAGCCTGTATCTGTGCTGTCCCATCAGTGAAAGCAGTTGGTACCCGAAAACTATTTTAACCCGCCCGGCTCGTTACAGAGATGTAACCGGCGCGGCGTTGCAAATTACACCTAATTAATTCACGGCAAGTACTGCATATAAACATTACCATAATTGTTATCTTCTAGATAATCTAATACACGAGGAAAAAAATATCACACGTTTAGGTATATCAGGTAATACTAAAATGAAATATTTCGTCCATCAGGATCTCCAAAAATGACAAAATATCGAATACCCTGAAACAAATATATAAAACATGAATTTGAGTCAAAGAGATGTAATCTAATTAGATTGCTTAGCGCGCCACACAAATAATTTAAGATAAAAAGAGAGTGATTAACAGGCGATCATTTTCTAATCTCAGGTTACCAAACAGTGACTCGAGGAAGTTTTTTCCACCTACAATGTTAAAGGTTAAAGACCGAGTCTTCCTATCGGTATCTCTCCTTTCATTTTCTAAAAACGAATTATTTACAACTCGTTGAAAATGGTCCTAAGAATGAAATATTCAGGTAAATCATAAGAACGCAAATATTTCTTTTCATAAAAAAAAATGCCTTAAATTTATTGTGATTTGTAATGAAATTTCGGTAAAATAAATAAATTAGAATTTAAATAAATAACAACTTCCACTCGTTTTTCTTGCCATGTGACCAATAACGTAAATCGGAAATCGTTTGACTGCTCCAAGTAATTTATTATTGTTTCTAAACGGCTGACAACCAACGTGGAAGTTAATTACCTTCTTTGATAGTTTAATCAATCAATTTTCAAGCAACGTGATCTTTACATTTAGGAATTATTAACTTTTCCTGATAAATTCAAAAGCGCCGCGTGACATTTTATTGGGAAAACGGTGTCACGGGATAGCTTCCCGTTAGAAATCTCTAGTATAATTAAATCTAGGTTAACTCAAAATAAACTGCGACTTCACACATATGAGCCTAATGTGATCAGTCGAACGCTTCAATGGCCAGTTCCGACTTAGAATATTAGACTATTTATTCGGTTTGTTAGTTATTTGGTGGAGAAATGGGAGATTCTCAGGGGAACCCCATAATATGGTGACCGATAGTTTCCGAACTCTCGTCTTTGAGAGAATGGTCTCTGGGCATAATGTGATCAGTCGAATGGTCTCTGGGCATGAATTGAACAAATATTTTTTGCCATCCTTTCCCATCAACAGAAAGTGGTGTTGCTTTTCTAATTCTTGGTGTTAAAATTCTGACCGGATGCTTTTCAAGCAATGACCCTTATTTACAAAAAAAATATCTGTAGATCTTCCTAAATCAAAGTCGAATGATAATAATTATATTTTTAAACATGGTTTTTCACAAATTCCATAACAAAATAAACTGTCGGTAGGCAACAGATATACAATATCATTATAAAATGGATTATACTAAGCCGATATTTCAGTCGGTCAACAATTCAGGGAAATATCTGTGATGTCGCGGAAAAGGGGTACAAGTCGGGTTTTTCTTGATATTTTGAGTTTTTACTTCCATTTGAAACTCTATTGAACATCACACAAGAAAAACGGGTACAATTTTTTCGTTTTAAACTTATAATATTAGAAATCAAACACTGATTTGAGTCTACTGAAACCTTTATTTTATTTTTACAAATATAAAAACAAAAATTTCGTGACATTTTTTTCGCCTTGTTACGGCATTTTCAAACGAATGTGAAGATTAGATGGATTGAATGTCCCTGCATGAATAAAGCTTCGTTAATTATCTCACAATACTTACTTTGTTATATTTTTTCTGAAATTCAAAAATAAATATAAATACCTAAATTCCCCATTACCTTTAAAACACTTAGCCTTGCCCTTAACCATTGGTTTTTCCTCAATTATGATTAATGTACATGCTATAGTTCAAAAGATTATTTTTATTTTCTACTTAAGTATCTTGAATTATATAACTATATAAGGACATTCAATCCATCTAATCTTCACATTCGTTTTTAAATGCCCTAACAGGGCGAAACAATTGTCACGAAATTTTTGTTTTTATTTTTTTTATATTTGTAAAAATAAAATTAAGTGTTCAGTAGACTCAAATCAATGTTTAATTTTAAATATTATAAGTTTAAATATGGATTTCTACAAAATAAACACCAAATCAATGAATCAAACAATTTTATGTATTCACCATTTTAACAATAATAACGTGGCTTTATATTTAAACCTAAGTCGATATTTGTAAAAGAGACTCAATTCGTGTTGGGCCTTCTTTCAATTATTTTTTCATGAAATTTGTAACATGGAAAAGGGGCACAAGCCGACTTGCGCAGCAGTGCCATATCGGTGCAATGCAATAACATTTATTTGTGATATGGTTAAACGGCATATATTTTGTAGAACTCTATCCTCGCGCCGCACCACCCCAAATTGCCACGTATTTTACAAAAAATCTTTCCAGAGACGGCTGCTGAATGAATTGTTGTTGATTGGTATTTTAAATTTAATAACTGTTTTATAATTTTTTATATAAAATAATGTTAACATGTAAATTTACTCTGTTTTTATTTCTTAGACTGCAGATTTGTTTTGATATTTTGAATAACCTTACTACTACTATTTTTGCCATCTATGAGAGAACAGAACGCCACATGCGTCTGTCCTAACATACATTTCTAGCTTCTTCCGCTTTCATGCATCTTTTCATAAATGCCCTTCGATGATCACGTCTTACTTAGTCATCCTAGGTTACCATGTATATTTGTTTTATATTTTTTTCGTCATGTACTCGTTCCATATGACCAACCATGTTAGTGACACTTTGTTAATCTTATCAATTATACATGTATTAGATAACTTGAAACAACACTGGCAAATGAATGTTTGCCAAATAAGACAAAATTACCAGTTCGCTGTGGAATCCTGGTGCCGATGGGAACGAAGTATGGGTTTGGAAAAAGCAAGTATGACAGTAGGCTAAATTTTCTTGAAATACGATCTCTCAGGTTAATGTGGTGAAACTATAAGCGTACATGGCATGACCAAATCCAATCTCAAAAGTCGTAATAATCAGCGTACGTTTATAAGATGTATGAATGTAGAGGGAGCAAGATCTGTTTTCAAAGACAATGATACGGCGTGATACTCTTAGCTTACAGAAACAATAAAATGGCTTGATGATTTGTTGTTGTTGATGTATGCCAGAAGTTGCTGTGTCCGTTTTCTTATTTTATTTTTCCTCACAAAGTTACATTAATATTGTGTTCTTAAAACTTAGTATTTTTCTGTTTAACCCCAAGTGAGAATCTTTGTGGACACTATATTCTTTAACTAGGAAGCGGGCATGAAATGGTTAGGATAAATGTAGAAAAAGTGTAAATATTAAACACTCGGCAATATAAATATAAAGCCAAAATGAGTCTATGAATTGTAGCCTAATTGAACTTAGTGCTAAAACGATTGAAAAAAAGAAAAAAAAAACAAGGTGTCTTAAATATACTGAAATATGTAATGTTTACAAGCAATGAATGTGTCAACTCATAAACAACACTTGATTAAAAAATACTTTATTATTAAAAATAACAAATGTAACTCATTTATTTTGTAATAATAAAAAAAAAACATCCAGGCTTTAGAAGTCAATAAGTAAAACAACCTTACTGTAAAATTACGCCATGCCGACTTATGCCCCTTTTCCGCGTCACCACAGAAATATAATCCCTTAAATTCATGCCAGGGTTTTTCCCTTGGTCTATTCTCGACATTTCCCTGGAAATATTATAAGCTTGTTTAATAAAACTGTTTTTCTCACCGGTATTCTCAAATGAGGCGCTGAGAGATAACGCAAATATATTTATATGTAATCTGAGTAGGTACGTAGCAAGATAAAAAATCTCGTGCTATTACAACAGAGACCGAGGATATTTTTGAGAAACAATTATGGAAATCTGTGAATTTAAAGAGCATGTGATTTGGTAGTGTCTGGTTTGTTGTTAATTAATTGTTTGTGCAACATAGCATCGAAACATCTTGGCTTACGAAAAATTACATCAGATAATTATTGTGATCTCACTGGGCTGGGAATGAAATCTGAAACCCGTGTGCAAAAGAAAGCTTACTCCGATGAGGAAACGACTCAATGCTATGGTTTAATTGTTTAAATTTGTAATTTGTCGGTTAATCCATTTGAAATTGATTATCAGCTTACATATTATTCACAAATTTACAATGGCTCATTAGGCCATATCCATGTGAAGCCACAATTATTCATTAATAGAGAGAAAAATTCTAATAAAATTAAAATAAATACTTAAAATTATATAGTAAAAATATTAAGAATAAAAAAAACAACTTTAACAAAAGTAAAAAATAAAAGATTTAAAATATACATGGTTAGGTACAAGCATAATCCAGAAAACAGAAATGCGAATGAATATCAAATTAAAATAATTGGAAAAAAATAAATGCTTAATATTAAAAAATGTTATTATTTATTATTTGACACTTTATCTACATATAATATAGGGGTGGGCATATTGCCCTAAGGCAATTTCTTCCTACCTACCCAAACCGTTTAGTTTGATAAAAAATACAAGCACATGGACATATTCTAAGGAAAAATACTGAATTCTAAAATTTTCTACCAAATTAAAAACAAATATTAACCAAAAATTTACACTTTATTATGAATAGAGGAGAGAAGATGGTAAGAAAAGAAGAAGGAGAAAGGAACAACTTAAATATTTAGATAAATATATTAGATTAATAAATATTAGAATTTAAAATAATAAGACATTATTGTTTTAATATTATTTATTTATTTATTAACAGACATTGTCCATGTATACAATTTATAGGGTTTAAATATTACAAAAAAAAAAACATTGACAAACATAAGGAACACCAAGACAAGATATGGACTTTTTATAAGCTATTATGATTATGATCTATAAATTATAAATAGAAACAATGAGCAATTAATATCATATTTACATGTACACACATATATAAACAGGAAATAATTATAAAATTTAATGAGTTTATAATTGTAGACCAAGTATCTTTTGGATTAAACCCCTGAGGAGTTAATTAAAATTGGCAAATATTTTAACAGTTACGTGATCTCTACAATACGAGAATATGGATGTCTAGGCATTGTAAACACATTTAAAAAATAAAGTCAATATTTTCTCCAAGTTGTTTCCCTAATTTTTCCAAAGTATTGTTGATTTTTGTCAAACCTATTCTTAGAATTGATTTATACTATAATTTGAGTAACTAAGCAGATTAAAATAAGAAATTGATTAAAGAAATCCAGCCCATTCTTAAATACTTTAATTTTTGCCTAGCGACAGAAAAATGAAAAGAAGTTTCCTGGATTTAGTCGATATAATGCCTTTTAAATACTCACATTGTGAAGAAGGCGCAGTGAACCATGTGAAATAAAGGTGTGAGCTGTGTGGGAGTCGGATAGCAACAGGCCTTCGGGTTTTTGCTCCCAACGACTTAATTTCGCTCTCCACTTTATGAAAAATCGTGCCAATCTTTATATTTTCCCTGTCGTTTAACTTGACGTTTATCCATATATTTCTCTTTGAGTATATATTTTTTTTTTTTTTATTCAAAATACAAAAAATATCTTTAAACTTCTAAATTTTAAAATACTTGCAACTCAAAATTATAATTTACTGAAGAAAAAATCGGTTTGCAATATTTTAAATATATAATCAGGGTCAGGGTCAGAGTAAATAAATAATTAGTGACGGGCCTTCAGGCCACTGTAGAAAGCCAAAAAGTTACTCCGCATACATGGGTTTAAAAATCAATCCTGCAAAAACTCATGTACTGTGTAACACTTCATACTTTGATGTCCAAAATCCTATGACTTGTCAAACCAAGTCATTAAAAGGGTCGAGAGTTTTTAATACCTTGGAGTATTTGTTACGGATAATGACAGCTTTCAAAAAGAACTGGGAGTGCGGCTAGGAATAGCAGGATCTTCATTCAACAGTATGAAGTTCGGACATTTACTCAGTGAAAAAAAAATGCCGCCTATATAACGCCTGCATAACACCTATTCTCCTCAAAAGATGCGTATCGTGGCACCTCACTAGGCCCAAAACAGAAAAATACTTAGTTAAGAGAATAGGTGTCTCAGAACAATCTTGGGTATGCGGTGGTTTGACTTTGTGAGGAATGAAGTAATAAGAGAATGAACGCAGCAAACTCGGACGACAACTGTCATAAAACGGAGGCGATACTGTTGGCTTGGCCATGCTTCGCGGATCCCTTCTGAGAGCTTTAACCACGCTTGCCTATTTTACAAGGCATCGGGTTCTCGACGTCTTGGACGTCCACTGCTGACTGTTCGTCGGCAGTTCATGTCAGAACTACGGGACACGAACCTGACTTGGGCGGACGCGCACGAGCTGGCAGCCGACAAAAATGCCCGGAGGATCTTCTTGGACACTATAAGCTTCAACTTGGGAGGGGACATGGAATGATGATGATGATAAATAATACAAAAGATGTTTTTGGGGATATAAATTTTTTGGCCTAGCACATCATAATAATCATCAATTAAGTTTAATCATAATGGTCTGGATAAAAGTTATACCCTTTTAACCGTTTTTCAACACGTTATATGTTTTTCAGCATATTGTACGTATTGCAAGACTTTTTTTATATTTTGTTTTTTTTTCTTATTTTTCTTCTTACTCGTATTAGGACACTCCACCATGGAGGTAATCGTCATGGGAATTTTTATTTTGTCTTCGACCGCTCTGAAAAAGGATTGAAAGCTACAGTGGAACCAATCTTTTAAGTTTTAGAGTCAGAAGAAATGTTCTCCTACACTGCGTTTTCCCATAAATTTATTTTGTAATATGATAGACGATTTCGCAATTCTCTCCCCGCATAATATGTCCAAATCAGTTCTCTTTCAATTGAAAATTGTATAGTTAAGAAAATCATAAACTCTAGAAATAAAAACGAATAGCCTAGTTTTCACATTTCCCAGTAATTCCTTCATCTAGGTTACAGTATCTATCAAAACAATATTTCTTACGTCGTTATTGGGATATTTATTTTTTTAATTATTTACAATTTTAAAAAACCCGTTAGGGTTACATTAGAAATTTAATATTGTCTAGTCATTTTATGTCTCGTCTAGTCTAGTTAGTTCAGTCATCATGTGCTTTTTCATCATTGGTACATAAAACTATTTTGTGTATTATTGAAATTTTTATAGACAAGGCTGGATTCCACCCCTCGGGGAGTTGATTATCATTGTTTTTAAAAACATTTTTTTCCAACACGGATTTTATTTCTAGCAAACTGGGATGAATATGAAAGCAAAGTCGTATATTGATAAATTGTTAGTAATCAACATAAATATAAAAAGTTTTCTTAATAATGTACACAGGAAGTGCTTAAATAAGTTGACTTTATTTTATTGATCGCGAAAATGTTTAATTGAATTCCGTGGTAAAACCTAATTAGAAAATAATTGACTTATATTGGCAGTAAAAATTTATCAATTGCTATTTGATTTTGGGGTTGATTAATGCCAAAAGAAATTTATTTCAAAGATTTGGTATTTATTTATAGATTGATTCCAACCCTTAAAAGCAATTTGTACGATTACCAAAAGGAAATTAAAAACAAATTAACGTCTCAATTCTTTAATAGGATTTTTCAAGCACAAATTAAAAAAAATTGCATATTTATGATTAACTAAAATGTTTAAGTTTTGGGGCCATTTTCATTAGGTCGTAAATAATTATTGAAGTTTAGAAGTAAACTCTTAGGGGAATTTCTTAGTGGAAACATTTGAAACTATCCCCACACTATCTTACCTATGTATAACTGGTCTTTTATTTCTATAAAATAAAGTTTTTTTAGATGATGGGAAACAAGCTGTGGTAGGGCGGGATTCGAATCTCGGACGTCCTGATCCGGAGTTCAAGGCACTACCCACGTTACCACAAACCATCTTTTATCATCATGTTTTCATTGAGTTTTAATTAAAAATAAATTCTCTATTTTATAATGTGTTTTGAATTTTTGGGAATCCAAAAATAAATCTGATATAATTTTTTTCAATCGGGTTTAAAAATATTTGTAATCCTATTTTCTTTTACGTATAAAAAAAAAACTGAATTTATGTACATTTTTAACACGACATTCTGTTTTTTTTTATTGTGTTATTTATAAATTGACCGACAGTAAACGGATACTAAACTAACAAATTTTCAACCATATTTTGAGTTTGTCAAAATGTTTGTAAAAAAAAGGATTTTACTAGCTAGGGATTAATATAAAAAATTGCAACAGAGAAAAACATGAAAAACAGAATAAGAAATATGGAAGTTTTAGTGGCCACATTACACATTATGTAACATTCACCCCTTTGCTTATGTTTGAACATCCATATGATAAAAAAATATTTCATTTTTGTGAAGTTAAAAAGCTGAAACCTTTATATTAACGTTTATGAGATTGATCTGACTGAATTATTTTTCATACTAGGCAACGCTTAAAAACATTTTTCAATTTTTATACTTTAAACCTACTGGATCAAGGAGAGCAAATTAAATTTCAAAAATATTTTTAAGCTATTGAGTTTTTCTACTGACATTTCTTGGTGGAACTGCATTTTAATTATAATAATAAAAATACTTTATAGTTTTATTCCACTTTTATTTATACCAGTCTGACGATGTCGGTCACGACGAAACCCGGTTACTGGTAAAAAATTATAAATTAAATATAAATAAAAGTGGAATAAAACTATAAGGTATTTTTATTATTATATTTTTAAGCGTTGCCTAGCAGGTAGAATAGCTCAGTTAAATGAAATTGAGAAATATGAATGGTCAAACCTAGGCAAAATGGTGAATATTAAACAGTGTGTAAAGTGGCCACATAAACTTCCGTATTTCCTTTTCTTAAACTTTCTTCATCTCTGTTGTAAAATTTTGTACATTTTTTTCTCAAGTTGATATGAAGTCAATGTTGCATCATTGATAAAATATAATAAACAAGAGACGTTAGTATTTTTATTTAATTTATTATTTTAAACGGACGGATAAAAGATTTCATATTCCAAGAACATTGTTTTATAATTTCATTCTATACTCGAACATTCATAATTTATTTTCAATACGAGTTTTTCAGTAATTTTCCGTTCTCAGCCTTTGATGACGCAATTTAAAGTCTGCCGCTATTTTCCGATGATAATAAGCACTAATTGTTACTTTATTTTATATTGTCACCTCTGTAAAACCCAGCACGTGGAGAACAAATTCTCCGTAAATGTAAAAATATCATAACGGAAAATGGGAAAACATGTTTTTTTTACTGCATTATTGATAGATATTATTTGTCGGGTCCAGCAACTCAATCACAAATGTTTATCACGTCGGTAAAAAGTCCTTAATCAACTTTTCCAATCACAGTGGAAGTGGATAAGTTTGTCGTGGTCACGTTGTCAAAGGCTAAACGTAAAGTCGAGTTTTGCATGATCTATGCGAGTTTCCATTTGTCCGTTTGTCGTTTGTTTTGCCCATTGCAAGGTTTTCATTATAAAAAAACCACATGTAAAAGTATTGTATTTAATTACGAAAACATTCATCTTGTTTTTTTTGTCTTGATTCATTAACTTAAGTTCATGTTATACACGACATTGTCGTCATAATATTATGTACCGTGTCTAACAAATGTTTTGTTTTCAATTTAGTTTTAAATATATATAATATGATTAATTGCGCAAAAACAATCGCAACCCTATAAAACAAATTTGTCGAGAGTATTTTCTATTCTTTGAATATTACAATTTTAAAAATATCATTAAAGTGTGACAATATTAAAAAATTATCTCCGATCGATAAATTCTAGTCGATGTTCCATTGAAATTGCTTAAATGACAAACAACTACGGTGAGAAACTTTTATCGCGTCGGTTATAACCGACAAGTGCGGCCATTGTGATTGAGCTGCAGGTGGATGAAGAGTACATGACTGATATTGAAATGGAACCAGAACCCCAAACTTCGTGTTTTCGACTCGATGACTACTTTCAGGTAAACAGTTTAGGACAAGTCGGACTTATAGTGTAGTTGTTGAAATATTTACATACCGTGCTTAAGGTCTGGGTTCGAATCCTGGCAGAGTCAACGTGAAATATTTGTTTTAAAGGTGGTTTGAAAACGCAATATTTTACCGTCCCTGGACTGATACCTCCAGCGTTAAACAGATCACCTTACTTTTATGTAATAGATGATTGAAGTATGCTGTATTTAGCGATGTAACATCCCGGGAGGGGAAAGGGTAGTACCAGATTTGTTTAGATTTGGAACTACCCCCAGGACCTTACCGCGCCGTTTCATAGGTTTCAAAATACAATATGAATATTTTGGCTTAAAATATATGTGGAGCTACTCATAAAAGCTATAAAAAGTAGTACAATAGATATTTCACCCGTGCAACTGTACTGCTACTGCCTTGCGTGCTTAGCTACAGAAACAGCGATCTTGTTAGTCTCTTATTTTCCGAGAATTTCATTTTATTTTTTTATTAAAAACATTATACATACATAAGTTGATACACAGTTGATAGAGACACTACCAGGAACGACCTATGCCTGAGAACTGCCCCGACTTGCTCAAAAATCCGTGTTGAGTCAGGGTACTTGCAATGCATTCATAAACATTCATGTACATACATACACACACACACATATACCCGATCCTTGCATATTATAAACATATTTTTTTAACTAAATAAAGTTTTTCATTGAAGTAAATTTAACAGAATATTGTTCGTTGAAGTAAATATAAATCTTGTACAACATAAACAAGGTAAAAAAATAATACAACTCCCAAATCAAAAAATACATACAATTGTTTTTTTTAGGTAATTTATTTATTAACGGACATTGTCAATGTATACAATTTAAAGGGTTTAAATATAACAATAAAAGGATAGTTAAAAACATTTTTAAAAAATAAGAAAAGAAGCATTGACAAACATAAGGGACATCAAGACAAGATCTGGACTATTTATTTAGTGCTCATTAAAATCGTTGTAAACTTAAACCAAAAAAATCCAGATCTTGTCTTGAGTTAACAATACGATAAAGACGGGTTATTGAAGAATTGAGACCATAGATTGAATTTATGCTGATTGATAAACAGTACTTCATTGTTTCTCAACCTACAAGTCGGAATGTTGAATTTTACTTGTCCCAGTAATGATGAAACATCGATTATACCATTTAGTACGCCGAACATATATATGGAATCAATATAAGTTCTACGTTTTTGTAGACTAGAAATATTTAACATTGACTCTATATCAGCATAAAAATATTTCCTTCGATACCGTGATACCGTTTGTGGTGGATTTGTTCCAAACAGTCACCTAAAAAAGACATATTAATAACGGTGACCGTGAAAACCTTCGAACCTACATACATATATATTCACACACATGTATTTACATATTATAATTTCAACATAAATATTTGGTTTATTTTTGTATGTCGAATGCATTTAAAAAAAAACTTTTTTTTTAAAAAGAGAAATACTTCAGTTTTTGGTATTTACTCAAATTTTTAAATTTTCAGACCATTTCTTACAAGTCGCAAATGACTTGTGCTTGAAAAGTGGAAATCAAGTTGTAGTAGAGTGGGATTTGAACCTGAAACCTTTGATCCGTGAGTCAACAATCGGGACTACGACCCGGTTCAAATATTACTAATTATGATAAATGTTATTAAATATTTGTATGTAACCACTTGCCGACTTTTCTATGTCTACCGGTTTTGAGATGTATCCGTCTTTTCATCAGGACACCAATTAAACTAACATGCAAACCAACATGCAAAACCCACTACACACTTTCACCATAGTTGTTGCACAAAAATATAAAACCAACGTCTCGAAACCGGTAGACATAAAAAAGTATGTAAATGGTTATACACAAATATATCATAACATTTAGTTAAATGTTTGACCACAAAGTTTATGCTTTAAATATTAAAAATATTCAACAATGTTTGATTATGTCCAAATGCGTGCAAACTGGCTGGCCTCCCTAGGGAGTTGTTCATATTAAAATTTATTTCAACAGAAAGGGAAAACATTTTTGAGAAGGTGAGAGATTTGGACGTAATCAAACATTGTTGAATTACTACCTGGTAAAAGAAAAAGTATAAAAATTGGAAAATTGTTTTCACGCGTTGCCTAGTAGGTGATTTGGTTCAGCCGGATGAATCTCACCCACGTGATAAAGGTTTAAGCTCTTTTCCTTCACAAAAGTCAACAAATGGAGTTGAGGAAATGTAGATGTTCAAACATGGGCAGAATGGTGAATGTTACACAGTGTGTAAAGTGGCCACTTAAACCAGACAATGACAGGTCATAAGCCTTGTAAATGCCTAGAATTCCATATTCACTTCTCAAAAATGTTTTCCCTCTCTGTTGAAATAAATTTAAATAAAAAATACTACATATATATTTTTTATTTCTTTTACATTATATATCTATACCTGTGCTGGTCATTCAACAGTATTGGTATAAATGTAATACATATTTTACAGAGTAGCAACCCCTTTCGTCACGGCCCATAGCTACAGTAATTTAAGAAAAAACCTTTACAGATTGTTTGAGAGAAACCTTAGAAGGTACATTCAACAAAAGTTTTAAATAAATAAATAAGGAACTACTGTCATAGTATTTTGTATCATGATACGAAGTAAAATTCATGTTTAAAAGTAAAAGCTAGTTACAGGCATTTGCCCATATAGGAACCGATTGCAACATTAGGCATACTAATATTTCTGGCTTGCCAACCCTTCATATACTGAGCCTACTCCAAGTAGAAACAGAATTAGCCAGAGTGTTTTTTGTGCCATTTTTGTAACAATGTATGTATAAACTAATAAAAATATAAATAAATAAATAAAAAGGTGTTTTGAAAGATGTAAACTTGAAAACCAAACTTTCTTAATTAATATGTTGTTTTCAATGTCATTGAACGTCTTGGTACAATTACTTTCCTCCTTATTTTAGTTTTTAAATAATAAATTGTTTGAGTTAAAGAAGTGGTTGCCCTGTTCAATTACTTTTAAATTACCTGTTAGCAGTGCCTACTTAACCTAACCGGACCGAAGTAGGGGATTTAAATCCCCCATATACCGATTTTAATTCGATAACTCGAGTATTATTAAAGCTGTTTGCCGTTTTTTTTTTCAATAGTGAAATTAATAAAAAGAAGCGTTTTCTTGTTTTTGTTTTTAAATTTTGAAATAATTATTTTGTTTTTTTTTAAATATTAAAACAAAATAAGACTTATAATTATTTACGACCCTCGTATTAACAAGGGTCGATTTCACTTAATGTACATAAGCATTCGGCAAACTTACAAAAATGAATAATACACACGAATGCGTAAAATATGTGTACGCGAAAACATAAATAAATTATTGCACGGTTATAAACACTTCCAACGTTTTATTCTCCTGACGCCATATGCAAGTAGGCGCTGGGGTCGTTTGGTCCCTCTGTTCGGTTCATGTGTAATTTTTGGATGCTTAGTGAGGGAAAGGTTAACTCCCCTATATCAAGAGTAAAATTTTGACTATGTTGTACAGCCCTATGAATAAGAGTAAAGTTGTCAAGAAGTTAGCGACCACAACATAATTAAAAAGATGAGACTCCTTTTGCCTAGAAGTAGGCGCAAGTGTGATTTCTTAAGAATCGTACTTTTCTTGAACTCAAAAAGAGTGGCAGGTTGATGCTAGGTTTTCGTCTTGAATAGGGTTGAGTGGTGCTAGAAATAGAGCGAATTTATAAAAAATGATTTTCTTTTGGGCTTAATTTGGCCGGTGGAGGGGTGGTGACGGTTCTGGTTCTCCCGATCGAACTTGTGTCTTCCGGCTTACTAACAAGCTAATGAACTAACATACCCTATCGCCGTCAGTATTGGGAAAATTAGATTGAGAGTGACAGCCAAACTGAATAGATTTACTTAGGTGTTTTTTTTAAACGGTAATAGGGGTATTGGAAGCAGTAAATATACATAAAAAAAACGCAAATCTTTTGTTAACAAATAATGGTTGAAAAAAACAAACATAAATAACCGTTCATTAGAGTTTAAAAAATTGTTTTTGCAATGTCTGAATAGAGGCTACAAAACCTTTAAAACAGATCCGGGTAAGTGGGTCGGGCTTCCAATTCAAAAAGAGTACCTTAAATATATTTCCGAATGAACATTATACTAAAAACCTGCTCTATAAATAAAATAAAAAATGATAATATCAACGGGTGTATTTGATTACAAAAATCAATCGGTTCGGCCTTTTTATCCACCGGATTTTAAATATGCTTCTACAAAATATAATTCGGCATTTGAATGTCACATTTAAATTTCAATGCTAGTAAACATAAAACATCACATCTTAATACGTCAATAAAGGATTTACGTACACAAATTTTTTGCACGTTAATCAATAATATTAACCATAAACCAGTATTTTTGAATCGATGGCCACTCTCAGGTAAAAATCATTTAAAAATACATCGAGTGCAGATAAGTCCTCCTCCTAGAGTAGTGGTTGGTGTGTTATACTAGAGATTGTAGGTTCAAAGTAGTTCTATTTTAACGACAGATACAGTTTAGTTTCTTGGCCAACCCCAAAACTAGCGTTGCGGGTTCAACTGTCGTCAGACGCAAGAAATCAAGAAAGATTTTTCTCAATTCGCCTGGTGCTGTGTGTATTTTTTATAACTTCCTTCAAATCCTCTCTTTCCTGCCTGCTGACAAGCCTCTAAAATGGAAACTTGGCGGGTTATTCTATTAAACAAAAAAAACTAAAAGAATAATCACCCCTATGCGATCCGAATATTTATGTCACTATAATATTATGTTTATAATATTAGAAATCAAACACTGATTTGAGTCTACCGAACACTTTATTTTATTTTTACAAATCTTTACTTATCTAAAACTCATAATTTTTTTTTTACAAATCTTCGAATTCGAAGGCGAATTAATTGTCACGAAATTTTTGTTTTTATATTTGTAAAAATAAAATTAAGTGTTCAGTAGACACAAATCAGTGTTTGATTTCTAATATTATATGTTTAAATATGGAGTTTTACAGAATAAACACCAAATCAATCAATAATATTATGTATTTATTTATAACTAAATAAATGTGAATTGAATCAGTCAGATAAATCTTACCCACATCAAGCTCTTTTACTGAATAAAAATCAACTCGTGGAAGGAATGAAGAAACATAAACGTTCAAACATAGGCAAAATGGTGAATGTTACGTTGTACGTAAAGTGGCAACTTAAACCAACCAACGACGGGTTGTAAGTTCTGTTAATACAATACTTCCATATTCTATGTGTTTTAAGTGTTCGACGTCTCTGGTGTAATAAGTCAATTGACGTAACATACCCAAAAAAATATCGGCTTTGTTTACCAAGTTATTTAATAACGTCGTAATAATTATTTCTGCACCAATTTCTTTGATCGATGTTTATTTAGAAACCACTAATCTAAACAGATAATGATTTTCAATGAAAATTTCGGACAGCGGAGATTACGCAAAGGTCAAGTCTGGTAACATATTAATAAATTCAATCATCCAGAGCATTAGTCCGACAAGCCCCAAAAACGAGTTTAAGTATACAGTTTCGGATACGCTTGCCTACTTGACAAAACATCAGGTTCTCGAAGTCTTGGACACTCACCTCTGACAGTTTGTGGGCAGTTCACGATTGAACTACGGGACCCGGACCCGAAGAAGAGGTCTCGCAAGATTTGGTGGACACCATATGCCCCACCTAGATTAAGTGAGTTAATTCAAATTTTTGTATCTTCATATCCGGGTGGGTGAAGAATACAGATCGGTGAGTTTAATAGAGCCAGAATCCTGGACGAGTGTTTTCTATTCAATGCTCGTACTCAGGTAAATATTACAAAAACTATTGTGTAATGATTGGCGTGTTCGCTTTTCATACTTGAGGTCCGGGGGTTAGTTCCTGCGAAGCTCGGCATAAATTGCAATTTGAAAGGTGGCGCCCGAAGAGTAAATAACTGTAGTGATATGAGATATTACTTGAGTCATTTTTTTATAAGAAGCATTCTTAAATATCCTACTAATAAAGCGGAAAATGTAACAATATTTTGAGTTTGTCCAAATTGTTGTAGACAAAGACTGGATTTAACTTCCTGGGGAGCTGTCAACATTAACATATTACAACAGAAATTAATAACATTTTACAGAAGGGAATATAGAAGTCTAAGCATCCACAGGGCTGACGACCTGTCATTGGTTGTTTTAAGAGGCCACTTTACACACTGTGTAACATTTACAATTCTGTCTTTATTTATTATATTACCAAATATTTATGGCAATATGTTATACTAAAAACTTCCTAGGGGGTTGAGATTCCAGTCCGTGTCTACAAAAATTTGTACAAACTCAAAACATTGTGAATGAGTTCACCTGGTCCAAGAAGAAATAAAACAATTGAAAAATACTTTTAGGCGTTGCCTAGTATGTAGGTGAAATAATTCAATCAAATGAACCACACCCTCAATAATAAAGGTTTCAGCTTTTTAAATTCACAAACGTCAACAGAAAGAAGAGTCAAAGTAATGTAGATGTTTAAATATGGGCAGAATATTGAATGTTACACAGTGTGTAAAGTGGTCACTTAAACCAGGCAATGACAGGTCATGGGCCCTGTGGATGCCTAGACTTCTATGTTCCCTTTGGTAAAATATTATTTATGTATGTTGTAATATGTCAATATTAACAACTCCCTAGGGGGTTGAATCCAGTCCTTGTCTTTAAAAATTTAGACAAACTCAAAATATCTGCCTTAAATATCTGTTGGAAAAGGAAGCTTGTACAATACATGTAAATAATGCTCATATCAAACATGGTTCACAAAGTTACGATTTTCGGATTTTATGAAAACAAGAGGACTCGTTACGACTCGAAAACGTTGCGTAATTTTTGGATAAATGAACATTAAATAGTTAATTTTCACTATCTGTAAATGACTTTAAATGCTCTTCTTAATGCTTGGCAATCGCGATGGGAATCTTCCTCTTCAGGGAGGGTTACCTTTCTTTTTTTTCCTTCAATCCGCCAGCGCTTAGAATCTTCTTGGGTTATCCCCGATCACTGGACTACGCAGTTTTTATCAGGTCATGGTAAATTTAATCAAAAATTATTTGTTTTTAATATTGTTGACTCTCCTTCGTGCTGCTGCGGATATCCTAACCAATCTTCTGAACACATCCTGTGGTCTTGTCCCTTTCCCCTTCTCTATGATTACCGAATGGAGCTTCTCGCTACTATCCGTGGCCCTGTTATAGGTCCTGTCGGATATATAGATCTGGTGGCTTCTAGAAAGAATTTCAAGGCTTTTAAAAAGTTTTGTAATCATTTCGGCGAATTGATTATGTCCAATCAATTTAATCCCAGTCAGTGAAGAATTCACTTCCCTCTCTTCTCAATCCAATGAAGTACATATTATGTACTTCTGGATTACTTTCTTTCAACACAAAGATGCTAAGACTACCAGATTTCAGAGAGCTCCTTCGGGCAGCTTTTCTCGTTTGACAACGAGCAAATTTTCCGTGTATGTGGGCACCGCCAAGGAGACTTATGTCCTCAGATGCGGTGTGCGGTATGTGGTGGGTAAGCTATCTGTAAATTTGTTATTTGGAAATGTCTGACTTATAAACTGGGAGATTGAATTTTATATTTGTCTGGGTAATTCTTCGTTAAGCCTGTTACATAAATATCATCACATAGTTTTCAAAGATAATCCTAAACCAACAGATCAGGCTTGGTTTACGGTTAAAACAATAGATTTATATAATTTTTCACCATCGTTATTTTACATTCAGCGTCTAATGGTGCATAGAGGACTGCATTTATATATCTATCTCAGCATATCTTGATTTTTTTGTTAAGTATAAAAGCACAATACGAAAAATAAGATATATCTATCGCAGCAATTCTTTTTTTTGTTAAGTACTAAGGTTCAAAAGCACAATACGAAAGATAAAGATATTTTGATAATAACTTAGAGAATTTAAAGGTAATTTATTATTCACAGGTCTGCTTTCATAATTTATTATTTAATAATTCATTTCATCTTAAGGTTATTTATCAATTTTTTTTATTACATCGTCAGTTTTCTGTCGAATATACATTTTATTTTATTACTTTAAAAGAAATTTATTTCGCATTTATATTTTTTTCTTCTTTTTGTTAAATTAATGTTTGTTACACATTGCATGCAGTGAACGGTAACGGTTATAAAGGGTGACGGGTCTAGCAACATTACATATTTTCTACGTCTGTGCGTCTAGTTGTCTGTCGCAGTTCCATTATAAAATAAATCAAAAAACAAATAAAGTGAGATGATCAGTCTATAACGGTGTTTTTCAACCTGTAAGTCACGACCCCCTGGAGGGTGGCGGACCCAAGCACGGCAACAGTAGCTCAATCACAAATAACTATTGACGTGCTAAGAAGCGACGTGATAACAGTTTCTCACCATGGTTGTTTATCGCATTCGCGGTCACAATGGAACATCCGCGAACACCTAATATTTTGGATTATACAATCCTGCTGCGCAATCACATATTTGAATTTCACCGGTGTTAATATGAAAAATATTCGAAAACCGCTATATTTATTTACTTATTTATTATTTATCATGCTATTTCTTGCATTTAGCCGGCGGTTGGCAAGCCAAATGTCAAAAAAAGCAGTCGCCATGGTAATTGTAATTTAATTTTTTACTTTTTTGTATTAGATACTCCTTACTATTTTGCAAATTATTTTTTTATTACTTCGATGGCTTACGCCTTTCAAGAGTATAAAATAATATTGAAAAACAATTCAAATGAAACAAAACACCTGATCACAGTATAAAATATATAGATACATGAAATAAAATCAGCAGAAAATAAGGAAATAACAAAGAAAAATGAAAGAAGAAATTATAACATAGGTATGCAGCAAATTAACAATAAATAAAGGGTTTAAATAGAAAAAAAGTATTAAAGTAACAGAAGCGATGTATCATAGCAGAAACAGTGAAATAAATATAACACTTTTATAATTTAGGAAAGAAGTGATAAAAGAGTAATGATTTTAATTGGTATAAAAATAAATGAAATAAATCTAAGTTTCCATGTTTGTTTGCTAACATGTGGAAAAATATGATGTATTCTTTTATACAGAAAACGACGACTTTTTGCCAATGAACTGTATTTATTTACGAGGAAAACAATAAACAAACCGACGCGAGCGTTGACTTAGAGATTTCACACGCGTTAACTTATGACTGCGATAACTTAAGTATAGTCATTATTGTTCATTGTGATCGCTTAAATGCTTAGCATGTTTTTAAACACGTCAATGGTTATATGTGATTGAGCTACACGAAGGATTCAAAACAGACATCCTGGGGAGGGTGGAGATAGCACCAGATACTGAGAAATCTGGCGCAACCTCCCTAAGACCTTAACTTTTGTATTTCTCATGACAGCGACCCCCCGACCTCCACAGACAAGGCAAAAGCTACTGCTGGAGGGGGGAAGTATTGGCGAGCTATTTTTCTACTAGCAACGGTATTTGAAAATGTTAAAAAACTCTGGTCTAAAACTTCAGGAGCCAGCTTTCCCACCACATACCTCACATCGCTAAAGACTTAAGTTTGCTTGGTGAAAAGAAAAAATGTTTGTTGCCGAATGTGAAAACCTGCCGAAGGAGCTCTCTAGCCTTGTCATCTTTTTGCTGACAAAAAATAATCCCGAAGTACATAATAATATCTACTGGTTTCATAATGAAACTATATTTTTTTTATTGAAAAAATGTCTCAACAGAGACGACGGATATAACTTGTATACATATATATATATATATAGATTTACAGTGCTTATGACTTGAATTCACCATTTCACCTTATGTTTGTGGTTTACACATAAACACAATTTTTGGAATTTGTAGGTAGATAATATCTAGTCAATGCACGCGTACTTTCACATCATTTGATACTTACTCATAGGCGACATCTACTGTTTTTTTGGTGAAGTTTTTTTAAATAGTATTTTTTTTTATGCCATCGAGGTTGTGACTAAAACTAATACGAATCTGATTGTTTTTTTGCTGTTGTAATATGTATCTTTATATGAATAAATAAATACATGTTTTATTTTCTTACATACATTTTTGTTCAAGTATGATTGGGAATCCTTGATAACAATTTATAACGATTGCACGAGACTATAAATTCTCTTCTCACCCTGTTAAAATCAATTAGTTATACTGGAGTGAAATAGGGCACTTAATTTCACCTCATAACTGCCAAGATACTATAGTGCCTTATAAACCATTTTGTGCGAGTGAACGGAAACGGATGAACTTTTTTTAATATGTAACTGAGCTTTTTTTGCGGCACTAAACCAGGTGAACAAACATTTTTGATTTAGCAATCCACGCTTATGAAGATGGTTTCTGCTGTCCATAAAAAAACTCATTTAAATGAGTAAAAGTCTTGTATGTTTACTGTAGAAAAAGTTTATTAACAAAAATAAATAAATAATAATTTATTCATGTGGAACACAAACGATGTATAATGGAGACTTTAATTTATTTACGTAAATAAATAAAAGTTTCGTTTTATTGATGATTGGAAAATAACAAGTGCATTTGGAGTGACACTTATGATCTTAATAGTGGGAGTAGGCGGACACAGCGGGGTATCCGGAATAGGCGACTGGAACTCCGGATGTGTATGCGACCGGAGATCCGGCGCCATATGCGAGCTGAGATCCCGCTGTGTAGGCGAGGGGAGATCCGGCGGTGTAAGCGAGGGGGGACCCAGCGGTGTATGCGAGAGGGGATCCAGCGTATGCGAGCGGAGATCCGGCGGTGTATGCGAGAGGAGATCCCGCGGTGTATGCGAGGGGAGATCCGACGGTCTTGACCACCTGGGTGCTGTAGGCGGACACAGCGGGGTATGCGGAGTAGGCAGATACTGCCGGGACAGCGGAGTAGGCGGACAAGGCGGGGTAGCCGGAGTACGCCACGTGGGATACGGAAGGCTTGGCGGCGCACACGGCCACGAGGGCAGCGAAGAACAGCTGAAAAAATAAAGTTAAAATTATTTTCAAATGAACACCATATTATGTAAATATTTCAATTTCAGAATTCTGAAGATTGTAAATTACTCACTCCGACTGAAAATTTCAAAAAAAGATACATCATAGAATTACTACTTTTTTTATATATATAAAGTAATTTTAATTATATAAGGTACAAAAAATGGAAAAATTTCATACAAATACCTAACACAAAAAATAAGACAGCTAAATTGTCTATTTAACTAGTTATATTATATTTTCATTTTGTAAGTGCCTACTGGACTCATACAAATATATAAAAAAAATAAAACTCTACAAGAAAAATGAATAATGTAAATAATTTAGGAAAAAAATTAGATGATTTTTGTACTTGAAAATTAAATAAAAAACGCAAAGAAATAAATCAAATTTTAGCTTTAATTATGAAATAAATAAAATATTTATTTTATAAAAATAAAAGAATTGATTAAACATGCAGCCAACAAGTGTCATTTAATATGTACATAATTGAATATTTTTTTGAAATCGGCACATCTTTGAGAAGCGGTCAAGATCTTTCAGCTTAACGAATTTATGCTAATTTAAACCTTAGCCTTCTTAATGGAGTTGCTAGTGTATGGAAATAAAGACAAATTGAGATTGCTTTTTCTCAAGACAAAACAATAGTGAAACCAATTGAAAAATTAGTAAGTTCTTTTGAGTACAAACCAAAACGAGCAGTCAATTATAGTGAAGTGTATTAAATTAAACTTAACTGTTTTAAACATAAATATATTACACTATTCTTTTTTTTTAAATATCGTTCAAAATAAACATAATATTTATTACTCATCTTTAAATTTGTTTGAATAATAACAAAAGAAAGAGAAAAAAAATCAACACAGTAATAATAATAATTGGCTAATTTATATAACGCTTTGTAAGAAATTCCTTTAGGGGGGCTTTACAATTTTGTACCAATGAAAACTTAGGTTCTAACTGAGCTGGCACAACATATTATGCTAAACGGAAGAAGTGGGATGCCAGTCGAGATGAACTGACTAGGACTGTAGATGATTCGCAAGTCTATAGGCAATTGGTTCCAGGCAAAGGGGCCGGCCAGCTACGGCTGCGCCGCGCCGCGCCGCGCTGGAGTTCCGACAAGTTTTCCTCTGCCCGAATCAAATGCATACTATCTACTGTACACGGGTGTATAAAACTGTATGACTTATTATGCATGATTAAAGAAATTTTTTTTGGTCATTTGTCTGAAGAGCGTCGGGATTATTTAAAACAAATAGTGATGTAATTTGATTAACAACACTCTTACGTAGGCAAAAAGGTCCATAACCTTTTGCCAGAATCGTGGATCTGATACTAAGTGAAGGGGTCAACACTGTTCTGGCATCGAGACAACACTATTACGTAGGCAAAAAGTTCCAGAATCGTGGAAAGACGGGAGTGTTGTCAAGTTGCGGAAGGTATTGACCTCACTCTTTCATGACATTGGTCGTAGGGAGTTAGAAAGGTTAATACATGCCGCGGATTGGAGATTCTTACTGGATGTCGAAAATAAAATATAAAAATAAGTAATAATTTTAAAAAGTATATACAGATGGCAATCATGAAGTTTCGCATTATAAATAAATTGTCTATGTTTTATGAATGTATGTATGTGTATGCGCATGAATGTACGTACGTGTGTGTGTATGTACATGTGTATATGTGTGTGTATATATATATGTGTATATATGTGCATGTGTGTATATGTATATGTATCAAAATGTGTATACGAGTAAGTTTATATTTTATTAGTCTGTGCTCTCTATTAATTTGTTAACTATTATCATATATAAGAATGTAATTGTCTAGGTTGGAACAGGTTATGTACCCTAGTTAGCTGGGCAAAGTGAACGTAAAATTGTATTTTTGATAAAAGGTGTAAATAAATAAATAATGGACATGGACTTTGATAACTGAATTCGATAAAAAACACAGTTTTTGCTACCATTTGTGTTTGCACTAAGGTCACGAGGAAGAATGACAATATCCGACAAAAGTTCTCCATATCTTTTTCCAAACTTACATTGAAAGTTGTTGATATGAATTAAATTAAATTAAAATCGCGATTTATGAAATTGGAAAATTGAACTTTTTAAAAGTGTAATTCGTTTATTGACAAAAAAACGTTGCTTTTTTGTATGAGCGAAACCGACAGTAAGACCCACGGTCTTAAAAATGGTTTTCGGGTATGTGGAGGAAATACTTTCACTGTATGACTTATTATGAAATAATTACAATCAATTTGAATTATTGTTTAACTTTAAAAATCGTTTCTCAAAACCATATACAAAGAATTATAAAATGGTATCAATAGATTAATTGCAATTTTTTAATATAAAAAAAAACGCTTCTAAATTTTTCTGTCTAGTATGGACAAAACACTAATTATACTTATAAATATTAAGTCCTCATCAGGACATCCCGTGCCAATAAATTTGTTATTATAGTAATTATATTTTTACTAACATAATAAAAATATTTTCTAAATTATTTTGTAGAATGATTTTTTTAATGTTTTAAATGTTATTGTGTTCGTTCCGTATAATTCTGTAATTGCAGGTATGTTGCATGTGGAATTATACCGATAAATCTGTACAAATGGTATTTTTTTACGAGTGTTGAATTACTCAATAAAATAAAACAAACTAAATTAATTTGGATGAAGTATACAGCGCGAATTAATAATCTAAATAAACGAATTGTATTACCTATGAAGAAGTTTAACAAAATAAAGGAAATATTCGTTTCACTAAATTACTAGTGAAGTCTTCTTTTTAAAATAATTTTTCAAAGCGCCTTCACAAAAATCATATTAAAGATGGAAGAACTTAAATTATAATAATAATTATTATAATTTGAATCTTGAATTCAACCGAAACTATTTCAATAAAAAAAATATTTTAACAAAATAAAAAAATAAAAAACTATCAGTTTAAAAACTGACTGGAAAAAGTTTCGAAGTTATTCAATAAAATTGTATAGAATGTAAATTTAATTTCAAACAGCGAAATTTAATTAAACAAAATATATTTTTCATATGACCCTGGTAAACGCTTTAAACTTTGCGATACGCAAGTAATAAAAAAAGTTTATTAAACACAATGCTAAATGAACTTAAAAATTAAATGTAAAATCAAAAATGTAATAAAAAAAACGAAAAAACCTTGTCACCATAAATATCAAAGGAAAAAAATTCCATAGAATTGTATTACCTAAACTTTAAAAGAGTATAAGATTTTAAATGCTATTCTATGAATTATAATTAGGATATTAATAAATATTTTTTCAATATAGCTATCACTTTTCACTGATGTTGCATATAAAATTAAACCAATCACTTTTATTAATAGAAATTATACTTACAATCTTGAACATGTTGAGTGGAGGATTTGAGATTGTCAAGTGAAAGACAAAAGTCGAATGATAATATTTTCCAGGCGCTGAAGCCTTTTATACTAAAAGAACTTCTTGGAAAACGAACAGTTGAAGATCGAAAAAAAACAAATGCTTGCGGAAGAATTTTCAACCACCTGATTTCGGCGCGAATTAGGAAACGAAACAACAATGAAATATAATTACTGTTATTATGCATACATAATTGTTTTAAAACGATAAGGTTCTTTAATTTTCGCTTTGTTCATGACATTACAGTGGCCTTATTACATAACACGATATACTACATTATTAGTTTGACGTGTTCTGACTTGCTGTTTATCAATATTTTTTTGTTTTTTGTCATGACGAATTAATATCGGATATTATCTTATAAACAGATTGATTAACATTTCGAATGTTAAATAAACGTACAATTATAAACGGTTTTCGATAGAAGCGTTATGTGGTAGGTACCGCACATAATGAATGGGATAGATGAAGGTAAAGGCAAATCTATGCAGAAATGAATGAACTCATTTTTTAATTGCGTTCAAACATTAGTTTTGGTATTTTTGGCAAATTTTAGTGCATTAAGCATTACTTTGATAAAATAAATATATTAAGAAAAATATAAATTATCGAATGATTTGGTGTTTATTTTGTGAAACACCATATTTAAACTTATACTATTAGAAATCAAACACTGATTTGAGTCTACTGAACACTTTGTTTTATAATAAAATAAAAAAAAAACAATTTTGTTTTTAACCACTTTACGTCAACCTTGATAAAGAAGCTTGTTTGCTTTGAAACCGGTCGGTGAAAAATAAAAATTAGTGGTTAAAAACAAAGTTGTTTTATTTATTTTATTATAATGAATAACCACAAAGTTAGTGATTCAAATATAAACTTTTTACTTTATTTTATTTTTAAAAATATATATTATTTATATAGATATTTTATTTTTTTTTCGTGACAATTGTTTCGCCTTGTTAGGGCATTTTCGTTTTTTTGATTCGTTTGAAAATAATTCCAAGTTGTGCGACGAATTGACTAATCTACACATTTTGTACATTGGGGGCATAAAAATAAAAGTAGGTTTGATTTGACAAATAGCAAATTTTGACTTCTGGTGAAACGGTTGGGAACATAAAGTGAAATTGATTACAACAGAGATAAGACATTACTTAAAGCATTAAGTATTTTTAAAATGCACACAAGGTCTATCTCCATTCTCGATCTTGTTTCTCCAATGAAGACAGATTAAGAGATTGCTCTATTTCAGTATTCAAGGAATAAAGTCTTGAAATAAAAAGCTTACATAAAAAATAGTAATCTTCGTCTTGTGGTGCCCTGTCACGTCCCCCCAACGTTGGCGATTACTTCAGCAAAAGCATCTTGGTCCTACGCTACTCTTATATTCCACAGCCAGGACAATTATTGGATGTACTCGCCATAATAAATCCTGATAAAAGATGACCAAAATGGTTTCCTGTTGCTTTCTCTGGTAGATTTTTCAGTCGGAAGGTTACCTTTCCTTAGCTGGTTGGTTCTGGTTTGGAGGCGCCAGAAACTTTTCTTTTCATTCCCTCGTTATCTGCTGTAATTACACCATTATGAGTGTGATCCCAATTCCTAGGGTTCACGTCGTGAACGCTAACGAGTAGAACTGGACTAGTCAGTAGTGTTGTCGGTGGAATGTAATTGGGCGTTCGCAGCATTTTATAGAATCACACCCTCCAGCAAGATGTGACTCACTGCAACCCTACTGACAGTTTGAACCCCTTAATTTAATTTATATTTAAAACATTAACTTCGTGGTCAAACAATTCTATTAATATATTTTTTAATTTGGTATGTCACATTTTCCGGACTTTTATATGTTTACCGGTTTCAAAACGTACACGTTTCTTTGTCAAGTTTCTTCGTTTGTTACAGTAGATGCTATTTTGCACTTGGGTATATTCATCACTAAGACAGCTTTATTTATTATTTTTATAAACGTTATCTTGCCTTATCTTTTTTTTCCTTTCTTATGAAATATTAAAATCTAATTAATAAATTTACTTACGAATATTGTTAGTTAAACTAAAGTAAATATTGTATTTTGTTTTTTTTTCACACACACTTATTTTATAGGTTGGTTAGAAGATCGTCATTATCATTCCTTAACCGCACCTATTGGTGCTTAAGGCACTGCATTGGAACTTGTATTGTAGCGTATCTAGGTCATTTTATTACATTTAAGGTAAGTTGATGACGGTTACAATTCAGGTGCCAGTTTTTGAAAAATAAAAAATTGCGATGCAGAAGCACCTTCGAAATCAACGTCTAGCATCCATTCTACCAGGAATCGAACCCAGAACCTCAAAACTTGCGTAGTGGTAAGCGAATGTGCCAACCACAACACAACGAGGTGGACTTAACTCCACTCGATTTATTTTCTTAGTATTTTTACCTTAGAGTAGCCACCGAGTCAAAAACGGTTTTTCATGGTTCAGTTCTTTTTTTGGATAATAAACAAGTTCTCATATATAAATACGATAGGAAAATATCATACCGATAAAAGTATTTGAAACGGATTTAGAAAAATTCAGTGTTTTTCCAAAATCAATATGGATATTGTGGAAAAATGTTTTCATTCATAATTATTAAAAGAAAATTGTTTTAAAAAATATGACTACAAAAACGCGTCAAGATTGGCCTTGACAATTGAGACGGCAAAATTCATGAAATAACGACGGTCTAGTCAAACGGTCACAAACGACGGAAATAATTTAACCGAATCATGACGTATTAGGGACCTGGCCAATGCAATGAAGCGTTATCGCGGGAATTTAAAATAATACATTTCAATAAAAAACTTATGCTACCAATATATGCGAAAAAACATTTTTTTACTCGATGGTATTTTATAGACCCCTATTAATTCATAATTCTAAAAAAAAGTGATATTTCCATATTGTACAAAAAGGCAAATAAATAGAATTCATCTCTTCTTTGGTTTTGCTTAATTTTGTAAACAAATTAAGTAATGGTTACTTATTGATCTATTAAATCCTGGAATATTAAAACACTTGTCACTTAGGATATAGATTGCAAACACAGGGCATAATGTTATGGTAAATCGTAATCAAGTTTGCTACGCGGTTAACATTTTGAGAACTTTTATGAGTGCGGAATATGCCCACAAATCAGGTTTAGTTACCGTGAACTTTAGTTATCTGAGTGTTTTATATCCAATTGCCACAGTGTTTTGATAAATGCACGTGTTAGATATACAGCATGTTTATTTGCAACAAAAAAGCGTTTGTGCCATCTTTTCCGAGATCTAAATAACACATTATATTTTTTATAATTTTTTATTGCTGACAATGCATACTACATTGATGTACATGCATAAATCTTGATCTCAGATAGAAGGAGTCACATTCAGTCAATAAGAGAACACGCTAAACGCACGCGTTTACCCTTATCTTACCCACCACTAAAGTGGTGATCCCGACGTGATATGAGCCGGTAAAAAACCCGTTGGGGTTTTATAAGAAATATTATAAGGTCTTTTCATGTTATACCTCGTTTGGTTGTTTTATGGAGAATCCGTGTAAATAGAATTCTCCTTTTGAGATTTAAATATATTTTTTATAGCGGACAATCAAATTATTTTCTCCAAAACTGCCAATGTGAGCTAGTGATGCAGCCAACAATCTATTAAAATGTACTCGAACCAGAGCAAATCAATATGTAAAAACACTGATCAACCTGGTGTTGAGTCTTCTTCTTTGTCGGCGATCAGCTCACGCGCTAACGGGGAAACTGGTGATCAGGAAAACTGCGTGCACACAATTGTCTGGAGTCTGGAGGCGGCGCGGCGGATGAAGATTAATTGCGATGGATGATAAAATGTTTGCGGCGTTATATGATTTATAGCGTTAAGTTATATTAACTTTCACGGCAAAATAGCGAGAGATACTTTTTAACAATTAGAAAAGCGTGCGAACGTAACTCGTTGAAAAAGCTAAGAGTGGCGCTGAGGACGAGCAGTGTTGCTAACCAACAAATGTCCCGTCAGGCGTAGCAACCCCACAAATCAAAATTATACCAGTAACCAGAAGTCGTGTATTTTTTCAGGTTGATTTGAAATTTTTCTACTGTAAAATTATGCAATTAGTAAGGTAAATCGTGGAAAACGTGGCAAACTAGTTGTGGGTGCAAGTTTAAGAACAATTCCAATAATTAACTTTTTTTTAATACAGACAGTTGATAATTTAGCCCCACTGTATTAATATTTATGAAATTGTATGCATTTCCAATAAATATTATTTAACTAATATTTTTATGTATTTTTTTCACAAAGAAACGTTTATTTAAAATATTATTTTAAACAAAAAATATAAAATATAAAACAATATTTTTCTCGATAAACTATCAACAAATATTAATAATGTAAATCATACTCTTAAAAATAAAATCTGATCAATCAGACAGTACATTTTTGAAATAAGTAAATACACGTAAATTGAATGGAAAAAAAAGATGATAAATTCAAAAGAAAATGTGAATATTACATTTAAAAAAAATACATACTGCATCTGATAGTGCATAGAAAGCTGCATTGGTAAACCAGATGCAGCGTTTTTTGATCATATGTTGCATAAAAGTACGGTGATCAGTCTAACGCAGATTCCAGCCCGGGGACAGCTTGCCCACCACATACCGCACACCGCATCTGAGGACATAAGTCTCCTTGGCGGTGCCCACATACACGGAAAATTTGCTCATTGTCAAACGAGAAAAGCTGCCCAAAAGAGCTCTCTGAAATCTGGTAGCCTTAGCATCTTTGTGCTGAAAGAAAGTAATCCAGAAGTACATAATATGTACTTCATTAGATTGAGTAAAGAGGGAAGTGAATTCTTCACTGACTGGGATTAAATTGATTGGACATGATCAATTCGCCGAAATGATTACAAAACTTTTTAAAAGCCTTGAAATTATTTTTGGAAGCCACAAAATCTGTATATCAGACAGGACCTATAACAGGGCCACGGATAGTAGCGAGAAGCTTCATTTGGTAATTATAGAGAATGGGAAAGGGACAAGACCACAGGATGTGTTCAGAAGATTGGTTAGGATATCCACAGCAGCACGAAGGGGAGTCAACAGCCCGGGGACAGTGAAACCTCTAAAAAAAATATTCTACATTGACTCCACTGTAAAACCCTGAGACCTCAAGTATGGTAGACAAACAAACCAATCGCTACACTACGAGGTGGCTTCGATTCGATTTCCTTTTTCAGGATTTTTACCTAAAAGTATACATCGAGTCGAATACACTCGTCTAGGATTTTAGTTTTATTATGATAACTGTATAACTGTATTTTTTATTCATCCAGACACACAGTTTACCAATACAGTAACTGTCTACCTTTTAACCGCTTTTGCAAAAAAAAAAACATAGTTTTATTTGATAATATTGATGTTTTTTGTTGATATTTCTTGATAATACTCCATACCTAATGATTATGATAAAATTATAAATTATCAATGAAACTTCTTGGTTTAGTTTTACTTTTTATTATTTTGACCAACGAGCGCTTTCGCCTAAGTAGGCTTCGCCTAAGATGCCTACTTAGGCGAAAGCGCTCGTTGGTCAAAATAATAAAAACTAAAACCAAACAAATAGTTTTATTTATTTAAAGGCATATGAAATATTTGAGGAATAATACAATCCAAAGTTATCTGTCCATATTTACATTTTGAATTATATTTTAAAAGATTGGAATTTTTCATTTGAATTTGTTGAAAATTAGACGTCAAATAAAGCACATGCTTTATGTTAACTGGCGTCCGCAAACGTCGACATAATTATGTGAGTTTAAGATTATAATCACGAATTAAATTTACGAGTATAATAGAAAGATATGTTGACTACTAACCGTATAGTAAGTCAAAATATATTATTCAGGTACTAGTTTGTCATGCAAACCTGTTATTAATTTAATAAGTTTTAAATTAAATTATTTCTATTATAATTGGAAAAATTAATTTCATATATATAACACTGCTAAACTTAACAATGGAGGACGAATTAAACTTGATCTGTATGTAAATATATATGTAAATTTTGCTTTAATCTAATTAAGTACATTTTATGTACTGGTGGATTTTATTCTTTCAGCACAAAGATGCCAAGACCACCAGGTTACGGAAAACTCACTCGAGCAGTTTTTCTCGTTTGCACGCAAATTTTCCTTGTATGTGGGCACCGCCAAGGAGCCTCAAGTCCTCAGATGCGGTGTTATGTGGTGTAAAGATGTAACGATATATTTCTTTCTCCAACTTGACCGTCTGAGCCATTGTTTCAATTTAAGGCTTAAGGTTTAAGGTAATAGACATTAGACAATTTAAAGAGTTTTCTGGTCATAAGGTAACAAGAGAAGATCCCAGCAGAATGCTAGTACGAGGTTTTCCTGTATTTTGAACTATTTAGTACCAAAAACACGTACGACTTTCGATCAGAGATATTTTGCTTTTGTGGCCCTAAGAGTATTCAATATCCTGGATGAACATAATAAGATCTCGAATACGAAAGCCATTTACCGGAGATGTGTACAAGTTTTGATTTTGTCTAAGAAAATAGACCATTGCAAGAGACAGCCGCTAGACATTACAAATATTTATTTACTATTAAGCGTGTCGTCTAGATGTTTGTGTGATATTTTTTTTTTTCAGAATTCTTTGATAATATGCAAGCTTCCACTTTCTATTATGTTGTGTCCCAACTCAACACAGGCCTCTTGGCCTCATAGAGTTAGGGATACGTTATAATTTTTTTGTTATATGTATCTCGGTATGAATAAATAAATAAATAAACATATATGGTGTAGCATTTTATCGTCTTTGCTTGTCCTTACGGGGGACTGTTCACCTTACCTTCATGAAACAGATGATCGGGATACGATGCATTAACTTTACCAATGCAGTGCTCTATGTACCATTAGAATAATCGAAGATTAATTTGAATGTACTGACAATGCATATTTGTTAACAAATTGACTATATTGCACTGAAGGATACAATTAAAACTTTTACTGTTTCTATATTTTGTTATTTTTGCAATTTGATTCGAAAAAATTAAAAAATCTAACATTTAAAATTTTCCCTCCATATTTAAAAAAAACATTTTTAAATAGATACACGTAAAAATGGCGATCGGCAGCAAATAGATGTTATTATGGCTTGTTTAAACATCTGAGATTTAAATTGCTCTCTAGAAAAACAAAGACAATTATTTACAAAACTCTCTTTAGACCGGTATGGTGCCAAATGCTGGGTTATGACCAAAATTGATGAAAACACGGTATAAGTATTTAAGAAAAAATATTACGGAAGATATTTGGTGTTGCCAACCAAACGGAGTGTAGAGGAGATGGTTTAATCATGAATTAGAGGCACTTTATGGCAAATCCAACATTGCAGAATTCTTAAAAATAGGAAGATAACAATGGTTGGACAATGTGTCTTCAGAATAAATGATAATTGCACCCCCGAAAAAAAATCTCTATGCCCCTTCGGAAGGTAGATGAAGCAGAAGCAGTCTGAAACTAAGATGGCTGGATAATGTGGAAAGTAACTATAGAGCAATTACAAGCTGGAGAAGAGCTGCAGGGTGCAGCAAGGAATGAATATTGATTCTGGAGGAGGCCAGGGCCCACAACGTGCTGTAGCGCTACTGATGATGTAATAGTTTTGTTCTAACATATTGACCGAAACGTCGCAGCGTGTCCTCCAGGCCAGATGTCGCGAAGGTAACTAGTGTGGTAGAAGAGGCCATGAAAAAGTATCAATTGAACAAACATGTGTCTTTGTGCGTCCAATACCCACAAAGCTATTGCAAACGATTCCCTGTAAGTAACCCGTGATCTACTCTTACCTATTACTACTCTACTACTACTACTACTACTACTCTCCTAATATTTTTATTTCTGTGCCATATCATGTCCCCCCAACGTTGGCGATCACTCTAGAGTAGGCATTCCGGTCCTGACTGTGCCAACTGGAACTCCTCCTCAACCCCGCGCACTCTAGCCCAGTCATGGATGTTCATTCTCAGCCAAGACATCTGCCACCTTCCAACTCAACGCTTTCCCTCGATCTTTCCCATCATGATAAGCTGGAAAATCCCATATTTGCTTCCGCGCTTGATATGGCCCAGATACGCGAGTTTTCTTTGTGTTATTGAGGACAGTAGTTCTTTTTCGGCACTGGCTCGTCTCAATACCTCCTAATATATTGTCCTAATATATTCAAACACATTAATTAAATTGAGACTGTTCAGCATGATTTTTTAACGGTCATTTGAATATGAGTAATATTTTACTATTATTATCTCGACACAAAAAACATCGCGTCAATATTCACAACAATTATTTTTATCCGAAGCTACCTCGGAATGATCATGTTTGATCATAATATATTATATTACATTTATGCAAATTATATCCGCTTTCAAACTGGTTGATATACCTTTATATTGTATGTATGAGTATCTATTGTAAATGGATCAGTTAATATTTTTTTCCAAAAGCCCACGTGTTTTCTGTATTCTTGTGTTTGTTAAAGACAAGTTTGATGAATATTTATACTTTGTACCGACTTGACATTGAAATAGTTACTTTTTTATGGATAATCAAACGAAATCATATTCATCACTGAACTATAATAAGAGCACAGACTTAGATAAAATATGAGTCGACACATTAGAACTATTGTAACAATTTTTACAAATAAAATCATTTTTAATAAGACATATTTTTAAGTTGTCCAATTGATTGATTTATCGTTGTCCCGGTAGATGAAAAAAACAGTTCCGTGTGTGAAATAGATACGGAATCCTGCACAAGTATTTTAGACTCGGTGGCTATTCTCAGGTAAAAATCCTGAATAAAAAAATGAGTGGAGATAATTCCGCTTCGTTGTGTAGTGGTTGCAGCCTTCTCATACTATTTTTGAAGTCTTGGATTCGATTCCTGGTAGGGCGGACCTAAAATATTGTTGTTATTTTATGTTGCAACATATCATTATGTCTGTTCTGAAACTTAAAGCATAAAACTGATCACCTTACCTTCGTGTAGCTAATGATTGAAATACGCAGCATTTGGTTTACTGGGTGCGGAAAAGGAGAAGGGGCTCGTTATGCGATATTTTATTGTAATAGTCAATCTGTACCTAGTAAATTCATATTTTTTTTTTTTTTTTTTTTTTGTTTATTAAGAAAAACAACAGCAATACAAAGAAATATACACAACATAATAAAAAAAACATAAAATAAAGCCAAATCAGTTTTTCACATAAATACAATTATAAAAATCCAGTTCAGTTAAATATAATTTATAGAAGTGCATGTGTGCGAGTTTTTTTTTTGTGTGTGAGGATGAGTGTGTAAAAAAGTGGAGTGTGGTTTTGGTAGGTATGTGAATATGTGTGTGATTGTATATGGGTGTGAGGGTAGGTTTAAGGACAGGGTAAGTGTGTATTTGATATGAGTGAATAGAAATAATTTAAAATTATAATGTAAAAATATAAATATATTTTTTTTTATAACGAAACATAATTTTTTTCAAATAATAGTTTTTTAATTTTGGTTTTAAAAGTGAGTTTACTGTAATTAAATATGTCTATGTTATTAAAAAATAAATTATAATTACGCGTCAAGCGAATCAGAGGAGAGTTCTGAGCATAGTTGGTGCGAACTGTGGGTACATGGAAAAGAGATAGATTCGTGTGACGGGTGCGGTAGCCAGGTACGTTAAGGGCCAACTCAGAAACCAGAACAGGACTATCAAGACGTCCATTAAGAATGTCATGTAAAATACCCATATCTAATAACAATATTTATCCCTTCCTCCCCCTCCCACCCATTTTTTTAACTATACCAAAAAATCAAACATAAAAAAAGGGTGCTCGTTGTGTTAGTTTCTAATAGCATGTGTCCTATCAGCACGCTGGTTTTATATTTTGCTACTCTGCGGTAAAGGTTGAAAGATGTAATTAATGTCCGGATTAAGAGACGGGTACGTGGAAGAAGACACACAAAATTCAGTAAATAGATGAATATTTACTGACATCAACTCAATATATCTGATAAAAATTGATCCCAAGACCTCGTGCACTGTGCACAAAAGCACTAATCAGTACACCATAAGGCAGACTAATTTCTCCTATATTTTCCTCTTCGAGGTACTAGCCCGAGAGTAGCCAGTTCGTGCTTTATTGTACGCGCTTAATTTTATTCATGTGCTTGGACATGTAGAGCGAATGGACAGCGAAATAATGGCTGAAAAGATTGATGATCCGAATGTTGATGGATGCAGAAATCAAGGAAGACCGAGAAAGACATGGCATGACTAAGTCCAACAATAAAAGATGGACAAATTAACGGTATTCCGAGGAAACATCGACGCGCGTGCATAATGAACACGAAGAGAGTTATGTATGCAAAGACAGAGTTATAGGCATTCAATTTTTTGTGCCTACTTCTACGAGGAAACAGCTTATAATTATTAAATAATATAAACTGATAATTATTAAACAAATGTGTTTGATTTCAAGGATAAATTGGTTTTACAATAAATCGATTATAAATAAACTAAAACATGATTTAAAGTAATTAATTACGAATTATAAAAACTAGATGATGGGTTTCGAATACATTCTCGATGCTTTTAATGATCTAATTCTGACCTTAAAAAGAAAAAACAAATTATGGAAAAAATTAAGCACACCAAATTTATTTGCATGAATGCTCTCATAAAGCTTAATCATCTCGCAAAAAAATAAAATTCTCAGAAAAGTGATAAATTAGAAATACTTATTATTTCTTGAACTTTTTAGGTTGGTATCGTGATTCTGTAATTTATTGGGTTTGATAAATTTTATTCCAATGATACTGTTATTTATAAGCGATTTTTTCAATCGTCATCATCATTTCACCATCTGCACCTAGTGGTGCGTAGGGCATAGCATTAATACTCCAGTATAGCGTGTCTTTTCGAACTTGAAGACAAAATAATTATTCGTGCTATTGCGTTGCCCTCAATATTTTATTTTGAAAAAAGATATGGAAAATAACGATACGCTTTCAAAAATACATGAATTTGTAAGAAAGAGATTTATTTATTGACGGACTTATACAGTCCATTCCAACAATGGTAAAAACATTTTCTTCTACTAAATACAGGTAAAATTTAAATAATATACAACCAAATAAAATGAGAGCTAAGACAAAACATAATTACAACCTCAAGTGAGATCTGGTCTAGAGAGTTTTTAAATCTATTAAGACTTACACCAAAAAAGTCCAGATCTTGTTTCGAGTTTACAATGCGACACAATCGGGACATTGGTGCATGCAAGCCATAGTTTGTACTGTGTTGATCAAGGAATAGCACATTATTATTTCGCAACCGGCGCGGCGGGTCGGGACATTGAATGCCACTTGTTTATAAATTTCCTTTGTTCATATTTATTTCTTGTTTATTCATTTGATTCTAATTTGATTACAATGAAAGCATCCACCCCTTTCTCGAAACTTTTCATAAAGACTTGAGTCTTTCTTCAGTTTCGCACATCAATATCATTTTTTTTTAAACTAATTAAACCAAAATTTAATATTTCTTTACAATCAAACCGCGAAAATAACAAAACAAATAAACTTTAAAAACTTTCATTGTACCCCTCACTGCAGTATTGTCAGTTTGTGACCAATCAAATACACATGGTCAGCACAATCACCTTTTTCTAATTTCCCAGTATGACAGTGGAGGAATACAGTGTTAGTTCCAAATTGAGACCGCGGCCGCACGCTCCAGATCCCGCATCGGAAAGGAAGAAGAACGTTGTAATACAAACAAATCAATCAACGACATGAAACCCAAATACATATAGGAAACATTAGAATAATTTGCCCTATACAACATGCACTCAAGAAAAACAATACGTTTCTATAACAAATCACAGAGGAATATCAAATTAAAATAATTTGATTAGTTACCATGGAATCGACACTTACCGCGCAGCTGTCATAATCAAAAAGAATCTACTGTTACCCAGTGTGTAAAGTGGCCACACCAGCCAACGACTGGTCGTAAGCCTTGTAAGTGCCTAGACTTCCATATTCTCTTCTCTAAAATGTTGTGCATCTCTGTTGTAATTTGGCAATCTTAAGAAGAATCTGCTTAAAACATAGCTAATTGTCTTATATATACTTATTTCATAAACTGACATGTGTTTACGAATAAAACAATATATCGGTTTTATTTTCCACACGTGCAGTGCAATTAAAGTAAATTTTCGTCGCGCACATTGGCATATCTCTGTGTAACATCGCGTCTGATTATAATTAAATTCCGTTAGAGAATGAATGCATCAAAGGCAAACCGACGAGTTGAAATGCCATTTTCTCAACTTTTCTAATCTCAATTTTCATAAATTAAATAATGCGATTTTACAAAAAAAAAAAATTAAAGCTAATCACAAAAAAGTTCCTATAAAATTTTACGGTATGACCCCAGAAAACCGTGAGTGTACCTGCTGATAAATCGCATGCTTGCAGTTCGGCAGGACTTTAATAATAATATTTATTAAAAAAGTTTAGTTGTCAGATCTGAAATGCTAATTGCTGGCTGTGCTTGTTTTTGTAACTTACGTCAGAAAGATTTTTTAGGAATATTAACTTGTACTGGTTTTTGGCGCCTTTAAGTCTACTTACAACAGTTAACACAATATGTTTATCGATTTATTCATTTAAATAAATAGAATGGAATAATTACAAATCATAATGTTTATATTTAAAAATATATATTTATTTATTTGATTTATTATTACATTATAACATTACGTATTACAAATAAATCATAATAACGAATCGCAAACTCTATGAAGCTAAAAGCCACATTATGGAAAGTCAAAGCATGTACATTATTCAATAATAGAAAAAATAAAAAGTAAAAAATATTACATATATATTTCAATAAAAATCGGGACAACACGCTTAGTAGTTTATAAATCTATGCAATATCTCGTAACAGTCTCCCGTAATGGTCTCTTCCCTTAGACAAAATCCATTTGAACACTCTTTCTGAAAATTAAATATGCTGTTTTAATTACAAAAATTGTAATCGGTATATATTTTTGTTGATGATAATAAAGGCCAATTTCCAAATGGCAATATCATTTAAACAAAAAAGAAATTAAAGGATTTTTTTTATTAAGTTAAAAAAATACGAAATAAAATAAGTACTAAAATAGACAATATGCGCACATCAATATTTATACTAGTCTTCTACAGAAAAAGCACAAAAGGAGGGTTATAAAGAAGAGTCCAAAGAAAGAGATTGGAAATGTTTCTTCACACAGTGTTGCTGTAGAAAAATCATTGATAGTAGATGAAAAACTATATGATTCCACAGTTAAGCCGCATGGACAGTAAACTTTATTATGAGCCTGTAAAGGAGGAATTATGGATTTAAATTAAGAGGATGGTTTGAAAATGGGAAAGAAAAGGTAAGTCATGATCTGATAGGCATTGAAATTTTTCAAGAAGGAATATCGTAGCGTTAATACTATGGAGTGCAGTAAATAGAAGTTTAGGGGTTTAATAATCTAAACTATCTGATCTATATCGATTTTATTTATTATTTTCTGCACTTGCTTCGTGACTGAAAGATTCATTTTTATTTATTTTTTTGTTCATTTTAATAAATAATGTATTTTTTTGAAATTGTATCAAAATTCGTTTTAATAAATAATGTATTTTTTCCACTAACCTGTCCCTTTATTTTGTTTTAAATAGTTACTGATATTAAAAAAAAAAAAAAAAATTGTCTCATATTTTTGCACGAAAATATTATCTATTAATATTTAAACGTGTTTTTTTTTCATTATTACATAGATTCATTAGGTTTTAAATTAAAACTGAAATAACACTATTCGATTCTTAGTTTTGCATGAAAAAAAATATTAATTTGTTTTCTAAGACTTTAAGCGTAAAACTGTTTATTTTCTCTATTTTAGTATTATTTGAATAACTAGGAGTACATTAAGATAAGATGAAGAAGAGTCATTAAAAACTTGTCATTACCGAAAGGAAATTCCAAATGCATATTTCTAAATTCAATATATTATCTATGATCTTTTGTTTGCCGCAAAAGCCTTGAATTTTCATTCAAAAGTTACCAGCACATCAGTTACATAGAACTTCCTTGAATTTATGAAAGAAATTGACTCATTAAATCATTTGTTTATATTTTTTCTATTTAAGGAGAATTGTTTTAAATATTTTTGTGGAGAAAAGAAAATGAATTCCTATTTTTTCGGTAATGTGACATCATTTTGAATATTTTATGCATCTAAAATAAAACATTTTCAAAGAATACTTACATGTGGTACTTGAAATTCAAAGTATTTTAATATTTGGTATTTTCATGTAAAAAGCATTTGTATAGGCTAGAGAAGGATATTTCTAAGAACGGTTTCTTGGTATTTGGGTGACAATGAAAGATATTATAATATTCATTCAAATTAATTGACATATTTGAAAAAATATATATGTACAAAATAAACATTGTTTTGATGGTAGATAGCCAACCTGCTGTGGAGTGATACTGGAAGAAGAAAAAAATTGTTTTTATTTCTTCCCGTAAGAATTTTTCTGGATTTTTTATTTGGTCTTCACAAACGTTGTACTACATGAATGTCGTAATATTAACTTTAATCTAATTATCATTAAACTTTATATTATTTATCAATATTTGTAAAGTATATACACTTGAAACTTACATTTCATCATAACAATAAGGTGGTAACGACAAAGATTACAAAGAACGAAACATTTTCAGCGCCCTTAAGATGATTTTCAAAAAAATGGCGCTTTATAAATTAGCCAAACATTATTATTATTTTTATTATTATTTCAAAATCACGTACAACACAATAACTGAACCACGCACCAATCATCACAGCAGCACATTATCCTATCAGACCACGACAAATTTTAAACAAATATAGCATATTACAAAACAAAGCTCCAAGAATAATCCCCATAGAAGAAAAACATATTCACAATGGTAAAGACGATGTTTGATTAATTAAAAGTCCTAACGGATTACAAACAAAAAATACCTAACAAGTCTAACAATGATATTCGTTCACGAAATCATAAACTTTAATAAGAGTACAAAATTAAGGAAATAAAAAAAAAACATCTTCAAAGCCAACGAGAATACGATTACTTTTCAAGAGCCAACTTTTGTCTAAAAAATATGCTACACACGTGTTTGTTAACTAAAATTTAAATTAAATACTTCAGGTATATACATATATGTATACTTATATTTATTTATTGGTACAAATGCATGTACAAAATATTCCAAAAAAACATCACAAAATACAAATATTACAAAAAAATTATAAATCCCCGTAAATAATTATGTTTTTATATATTTTTTCTATTGATTTCAATGATACTATTATTTTACATATTTGATTCTTTATAAATCTCAAAGTGTAAAATTTGGATTTTAATATTAATATCTGATTATTTTCTTATATTTTCTTCTTTAGAATTTTATTATTTATACTTTGTTTTTCTGGATTGTTATTATATTGCATCACATGTCATTATAATTGATTTTAATTAAATTTGAATTAGAATTGAAGGGATATAAATGTTCAAATATGAGCAGAATAGAATAGAAATAGAATGGTAAATGCTACTCCGTGTGTATAACGGCCACTCAAACCAGCCAATGACAGTTCACAAGCCCTGTAGATGCCTAGACTTCTAAATTACTTTCTCTAAAATGTTCTTTATCTTTGTTGTAATATGTTAAAATTAGTTAATTAATGATTTGTTAATGATAATGGCTTGACACCCAAAAAGCCTAACAAAGTTCATCAATATTTCAAAGAGTGTAATTTTGAATGAATAAATAAATATATAAATCCTAAACTCTATGAAGCCAAGAACTTTGTGTTGAGCTGGGATACAACAAAATGGAAAGTAGAAGCATATTTATGATTAAATAATAGCAAAAATAACTTTAAAAAAATAAAAAAATTATTACATAAACATGTCTATATTTCAATAAACATCTGGACAACACGCATAATCGTTTATAAATAAATGAAATATCTCACAGCAGTCTTCTGCAATGGTCTCTTCCCTTTGACGAAATCCAAACTTGTACACTCTTTCTAAAAATAAGAGAACTTAATATGTTCATTCAGGACATTGAACGATGAACAATGAACAGCAAATATACCAATGATCCACAACGTTAGTGATACAAATATCCAAAATAAATAAAAACCTTTTTATGTTATTTTGTGTATTTCCTTATAACGTAAATGTACAGTTCGGTGCATCAGCGAGTTATATTAAAAGATAAGCGAAAGGTGAAAAACCAAAGTTGGTAAGAACATTTGAACCGCCTAACAATATTTTGTAGTCCTTTTGAGCCAGGATTACAATAAAAAATTGTCTTTACTTTTTCTATGAAAAATTAATTAATCCTTTTTTTCGCGTATTCAACCAAGGGATACTTCAAATAAATAGAATATTTTAAAACTAGTATACACAAAAATTTTAGCATAAAATTTTATTTTACTTAATGGATAACTGAGGATAACGATATTAACTTCCGATTACAATCGGGGTCCTAGGTACGTATTCCGATGGAAAGTTAAAATTTATCTTAAATTTTATCTTCAAAGTAAAATTATGTTTTCTGTATGAAAAATAGAATATGTTTCCATATTTTTTTCTAAACATGTTTTATGACCGGTTACCGACGAAAATACTTTGAATTTTCATACAAATATACACACTTTCGTACATAAATATCGATATTCTTTTATACTGTTGTAACGATAAGAGGTTGAAATAAATTATTTGGTCTCAGTTGGGCGACATTATAAAGGTAGGAGGTGGGCGACTTTATAAAGGTAGGTTATCATAAACCAATAAGCAAATTCATAAGATGTAGAAGAATAATGAAGATAACCAAATAAAGTACCTACAAACAACTTACCCTTCACCAGTTTCGCTCAATCGGCAAGAACATGAGAATTCTCCAGAAGAATGAGATTATGTTGTATAAATTTAATTTTAAGATCGGCATCAAAAACGTTATATATAAAATACCTTACTGTAAAATGGAACAAATATGACTCAAAGATCTGGATTCTATGAAATAAACAACTCGTTATTGAAATACAAAATTTTAATAAAAGAAGCAATTCTTTACAAATGTAACAAGATTAGTTGATATAAAATAATCAGAATTCTGCCTAGCTGATATGAATAAATGGTTGACAATAATTTTATCTAAGAAGTAAATATTCGTAACAATAATAATGACAACTGAAATAGATTCTTGATTGTTTTCTTCACGCCGTAATATGAAATAATTTTGATTTTACAAAATAAAATCCGCAGATGGAATTCGATGTGCGACGTCTTCGGTTGATATGTTTGCATTCATGATTGCCTCAGTTGATGATTTCCCAGAAGATTATTTGTCGACATCTTAATTCAGTAAATGATCGTCTGCTTCATTGCATTTGTTAATTTGTGTCTCATGATCTTGAAGAAAACTTTAAAATCTGACACCGACTTTTCCAGGTATTTACGAATAAACTTCGTGATAATTAGTGATCCATTCAAATCATGGAGTAAATATACCATATTGTAAAATCTTTATCATAGGACAAAGTAGATAAAAATATGTAGGAAAATGAAGAAAGGGAGATAAAAGTGGAAGAAGGTAAAAAAGGTGGACAAATAAAAAAAGTGGAAAGAAGGGAACCTGTATAAAATACAATCTCATTAGAATATGATATCTCTCTCTACAAAAATTGCGCTTATAAATTTAAAACAAATGTTACGTTGAACGTTCCCTTTCTTGAAGGACTACATTTTTAAAATGTGCGGTCGCCTGCCCTTTGAGTCCTTCCGCGACAGCTGGACTGTTCGTCCCGAGTTTTCAAATGGAAAAGAATTTATTTCTAGCGCACGGATATCGAATGGATGAGTTACTACCGCGGCCGTCAGATGGCGCTAAATCAGGCAACATAGAATTATATTCCAGTACTAAAATGCTTTCAAAAATGGGGTACGTTGGACTTATTTTTTACAACGTTACAATGTCTCAGTATATACCGATGAAGATAGCCGTTCATAATCGCGGCCTAGGTATGTTTGAAATCCTAGCAGTCAGCTTCTTCGGTCCATATTGCAAATAACGTCTCAGTCCACACGGTATGGTAAAATGAATGTGCGTGGACACTTTTTTATTATTTTCTTTTTTCGTTTAATTTAATTAGTTTCTACTTACGGATACAAAAATTGGGAAAATAAATCAAGTGGAGCAGTCGGCCTCGTGGTGTACCGGCTAAAGCGTTTACCTGCCATCAAATAAATAATTTAAAAAATAGGTTGTTTTGCGATTAAAATTAATCAACTCTATGCTTTTTTACCGTGCTGGGTGGGTGGATTTTTACTGTGGTGTGAAAATGGAGCGTTTAAGGGCGGCCAACATTAGAACTCTGTTTGGTGGCAAGAGCAGAGTGGTTCAACTCTCACTGCTGTACAAGGATGGCTCACATCTGAGGCATTAGTCAAAACTGTTAAATTTTCGATGACCCTCATGATGGTGAGCTTAATTTATATTTTAATAACGTATTTTGAAAAATTATTTTTTCTATAAATTAATGAAATACGAAAATAAAGAATTGTCATTATTATTTGATTTGTCCGAGTAACGTCACTATTATCTCCATTTCCATTTTCGCACCCAGTTGTTTATAGGGCACTGAAATTGTAAACCAAATGCAGCGTATTTTGATCATCTGTTACATGAAGTTGATGTGATCGGTTTTACGCTTCACGCGCTAGTCCAGGAACGACGAATACCTACATATAAAAATAAAAAAAATGTATTTTAAAAAATTAATTGTATTTTCAAAAACAAAATGTGGATATTCTGCCGTCATAAGAAAAAAGGACGTTTCTACATAAAACAAAAAACGGAGAAAATAAATATTTAGTAACTCGGAGATTGAAAAATTCGCTTTGTGAAAAATACGACAAAAATTAAGTAACGAAATATATTTAATATTTTTAATAAATTTATGTTATATATTTAAAAATTAACATTTTTATCTCCTTTTTAGCAAAAAAATACAAGAAAATATCTTATACCCAAATGAAAAGAGGTTTCTAGCTAGAAACGCCCTTTTTATTTAATAATTAAGAAAACGTCTTTCTTTTTTAGTGTTAATATGCCAATTGATTCTACTCGACTAAATAAAATAGACGTTACTGGCTATTTACTGTTTTTTAAACTAGTAACGCCGACCTAATAATCAATTAACTTCGAAATTACCAGCAGACCTTAAATTTAATTGAAAAAGAGTTGGAACATTCATTTCAGATGTTTTTAAAAACAGGAACAGAAGAAAAAATAAGTATTTTAATCAGTCTTTAATAATTATATAAGTCAGAACCGCCTTTTATATTAAGTAATCTTCAAGATTTTTTGCAGTTTAGTCTAATTTATTAGTGATAGTAATATTGTTGCGGTTATTTTAGGAAGATAGATGTATTTTAGTATATGCGTATTTTTTTCCTGATTCCGAATATGTATTTGACACATTTTTGAAAAAAATGTTAGATGCGTCCTTCTTTCTTATGACGGCAGTATTGTAGAGAAATGTTTATATACATAACTTTCAAAAAGAAATTATTAAAATATATGTCTCTACAAAAACGCGACATGTTTGGCCTTGATAATTGTGACGTCAAGATTCATGACGATGTTCTATTTAAATTTAAACGGTCAGAAACAAAGTTAAAAATTTACATGAATCGTGGCGTGTTCAAGGCGTGGCTAATGCAATGGCCCGTTTTCGTGGGAATTCAAAATTATAAATTAAAAAATATATATCCAATAATACGCTACTCATGAGTAGTAAACAAATATTTTTTACTCGATGGTATTTCATGGATCCTTATTCATCTCTAATTGTAAAAAAAGGGTTTATCTTTATAATGATAGACGAGCGCGCCAACCATTACACGAGACAAACTTATCTCCCCTCGATTTTCTTCTTCAGGATTATCACCTGAGAGCAGCGAGTAAAAAAAACTCGTCCAGAGTTTTAGTTGAATTTCATACACAGTACTGTATTTTTTATCCGCCTGGACACAGAGAAGTAAATTCAATGCATTTAAATGTAAGACGCACTTTGAAATGCTTAGTATAAATCACCGTCATCATTTGATCATAATAAAATATAAATTTCTCGACATACATACATACACATTTGTCAATGCATCGTTGAATTAAATATACAATGACATCCTAAGACTTATTTCCTAAGATATAACTTTCCATTTTCACTTAGTATTTCTCTCGTGTTTAAAGTTCGCTTTGATCGTGTTTAAATTATTATCTATTTCACATAACACATAAACTCGAGGTCCACACGAACACAGGTGACGAGTAAATCAAGAAGGATGTATTATAGTAACTTGAGTTGTTGCAACTAAAGGCTACAAGGTCTGTAGACAAAAATGTGGTTTCGTAATCCAAATACAATTATTAATAAGTAAAACAAATGTGCCTATTGATATTTATACCTGTTATAAGTTAGGTTAACTCGATAATCTAAACCACTTAGGATTGAATATTAATCATTGTTAAACGGTTTTCAGTTACCTATTATAATTTAAACTCTAATTTAAGATTTTGAACTGAGTTTCCCCTCGTAAGGATATATTAAGATTAACATTTCCTAAACTGTTTCCCATAATATGTTTCTCTTTATATTGGAAATACTTGAATTCTGTGGATGTAAAAAATATTTTGTATTCTGTGTGCATGAGTTACAAAAAAATGTGTTCTTTTTTGTTGTATATTTTGTACTTTAGAAATGGTTTAAAGTTCGTTTTTAAAGAACGCTAGGTCTTAAACTGATAACAAACGTATTTGTGCAGAAAACAGTCAGTTCACAATTTTGAAAAATTGATATTTGTGTTATAGGGTGCAGTAAGATCACATCTATATTCTACTAAAAGCAGCCAGGCCACATTTATACAAAATACAGTAATAATCCCCTTCTAACAATAGTGTCCATCTCAAAAACGGCATTTCCTAATTTGCAGAAAACACCCACAGCTCTAAAAAAACCTGGCGGTACTTCATAACTACTACTAAAACTGGTCAAATACGTAATTAGATACTTGTTTAAAATATAACACTTATTTATTAATTGTTTATCATTTGTCAAAGTCAAAGAGATTCCAACTGTTGTGTAGATTCGATTATTCAGTCTTTATACAAACGTGCTATTATCTCAGTTTCACTGTTCTACCCTTTTACCTACATAATTGATAATAACATATTTTTATTTAGTGAAAACATTTAAAACATGAAATATTTCTTGACTTATTTTCGGAAATTTCGGAACGCAAAATTCTTGAAATGCTTTATTAGATAGATATGTTTTAGTCATAATCAATATATAATCTAAAATAAAATATCTGGGAATACTAACCAATCGAAATATTAAATAGCAAGAACAAATAGATAAAGGAATAAGAAAATTACTCCACATATTTTTAAAACTTAGAGGTGTCTTATCGATGGATTAATTGAACACAGTTATTGTGCATCGGTACAGCCAATTATTTAATATGCAATATTAGGATGGGAAGGGGCTGTCAACTCTCATCTTAGGCCCCTAAATGTTTTATTTTTTTTATTTTATTAAAATAGTACGTGAACTATTCTTCCTCTCAGATATCAAAATTTTCCGGGAGTTATATGTTTTTAGAGTGGAGGATATTTATTTATTTATGGTTACATATTTACATATTTTTTAAAGCAATTAACATTTAGTTGTATTAGTAATACGTTTAATGGGTTGTAAAAGTATACATACATATTTTTTATTTTCCGCTGCTGGGTCATCTAAGTTGTATAAAAAGGAATGGCTTCCCCATTTTATGTTATTAAATATATATTTTTAGAATCTGTTATTTTTATCATAAATCTTATCCACTTAAAAAGTTGTCGTCTTTTCGTTATTTTTGCCTTTTCAACAATTAATATTTTATATCTTTTTTCTTCTTCTTGCGGTGCCTTGTCAGGTCCCCCCGACGTTGGCGATCACTACAGTGACAGTATCTCGGTCCTGCGCTACTCTTGTTTTCCGCAGTTAGAATAACTGCTTATTGGATATCCTAGCCATAGTGATTCCTAGGAAAGAATGACCAGAGTGGTTTCCCGTTGTCTTCTCTGGTGGATTTTTCTGTCGGGGTTACCTTCCCTTAGCTGAATAGTTTTGGTTTGAAGGCGCCAGAAACTCACCTTACATCCTCAGTTTGAAGCCCAAGATTGATTTGAATTTATCTGTGAGTGTTGGAGTGAGTTTGGATGGTTAGGATTAACAATTTGACCTGGTAAGTGGCTGATTATATTGCACTTTTTTCATTTGGTTTGGAATACAGCAAATCACACAATGATGAAACGAAAAGATTGAAATGTCAAACTCAATGTCAAATGCCACAAGAGCTAGTCTCTTTTTTTGGAGGGTTTTTAATTTTTTTTTTAACCTTATCTTTTATTCAGGAAATATACAGTACGGTAACGTAGTTTTATATTTTAGACAGCTAGACTTAACTCTAATGGACCAAAGAAGTTTCCATATTATTATATGTAAGGTTATCAATGAAAGTACAAAACAGAGAAGGTAAAAAAAACATAAATGAAAGTTGTTTAAAAATTAAAATTAAGTCAATTTAAAAAACAGTTATAACATTTACTAGATGTATAAGAGTTACAGTTATAACATTTACTATAATATGTTTAAAAGTAGATTTGTATCAGAATAAGAAAAAAAACATGTATCATTTATGTAAATATACTGATTAATCGGGTTGTGGTCCTGTGGCTAGTGTCTCGGACTCACGGACCAAAGGTCCGTGGTTCGAATCCCACTCTACCCCAACTCGATTCCATTTTCTAATAGTGAGTTATTTACAACTCGTTGAAAATGGCCCTCAAAATTAAATATTTGGGTAAATCATAAGAACATAAATATTTCTTTTTATTAAAAAAAAAAAAAAGAATAATAATATACATTTTTTAATACTTGTTATTAATTTTTTTTTATTTGTTAGGCTTTTTTGTATCAATTTTATTTTATATTATATTATTTTGTGCACTCGCCAAACATAATAAACTGTCTTTTTTTGGCTAGTTCAACATGAAATGTTATTATTTTTTCCTTATAAATGTTTTGTTTTTGAATAAAGATTTGATTAAAATTATATTTTGTGAAATTAAAAAAAAAGGATGTAAATTTTATTTTTAGCATCTTCCCGGTCAATTTTGAAGACAATATAATATAGGAATGTGTAATGAATTAAAATTAAAATATAAAACTTCTTTACTAACAGTGACATAATTTAACACCTTTGCACAATGCTTTTATGTAACTGGTATAATACATTATGCTTTTTTTTATGTGTACATATGGTTTATTCGAGTATTTGAATACATTATGATTTAAAGGTTGCGTTTAGGAGTGAATATTCTAATATCGCGTTAATTAAATAAATTAATAAATTTATGGGATCAGTGATCACAATAATGCATTGAATAACGCAAATGACTGTCCACCCACATTAAACATATTACCGAAGAACATTTACTTTTTTTTTTCTCCATGAACTATATGAAAAACAATTTTATAATAAATATTATAATACAATGGAGTTTTTGCACTTTTGCAAAAATCGTTTAAAGCCTTGTATCAAAACAACGTACGTATTTATTGTTTGAAATAAATAATTCTTAAATAACTCATACATTTAAAATAATTCAATAGTGTCCAGGCGGTTGAAGAATACAGTTCTGTGTGTGAAAAATAACCCACACTTTTTTTGAAGATAAAAACTTTCTTTTAAATTCAAACTAAAATACATAAGAAAAAATTAAAAAATTATCAACTTGTAAGGAAAGAAAGAAAAAAATATTAAAAAAAAATATTGAATTATTCTGTGCATAAATGTGATAAAATTAAATAAATTCACTAAGAGTATGTCGTTATGATGGTCTCAGCATTTTCCGCCATCGCTCAAACAGGGTATTGTTGGAGCTTTTCAGGCGTTCCCATATGCTCTAGGCTCTTTGGCGAAGTAGGGCAGAGGTGTTTACTTGTCCAGCTTTAAACGTTTCGGAGGCACTGTAGTACCTAGGCAGTACAAATAATTGCCCATATGCATTGTTATGGATGACATTATAATTATGTATTAAATATGTGCCCGGGCGGATGACGAATGCAGTTCTGTATGTCTGTAATAGAACCAGAACCATGGACGAATATATTTAACTGGGTGGCTATACCCAGATAAAAATTCTAAAAAAAAATCGAGTGGAGAAAAGTCCGAATCGAAGTGTGGTGGTACACGTATTTGCTTATTATGCTTAAGGTTCTCAGTTTAATTCCTTAAGGCTGTAGTCTGGTAAAACGCACGCAAAATGAGAAAATCATACGATTTTGCCATTATAAAACGAATGTTTCTTTTAATCGCGAAATAATATTTTTTAAAGGTATTTCTGTTAAAAAATATACTTAAAAGTTTTATGTTACTAAAATATAATTACTTTTAGACTGGCAGATTACGCTATTTCAAATTAAAAAAAACTTGGGTTTCTGGGATGTCAATAAAGACTAAGGATCAAACCAAAATTTGTTGGAATAATTTTAAAATAATAAAGTGAACATCGGTAGTCAAATGGCAGAAGGGACCATCTGTAATTTTCTAAAATGTTCAGGAGAGCTGAAATACGTCTGAATTTCAAGACTTTAATCCACAAACTGAAATATTTTAGTTCTGCTTTTCAATAATTAATTATCATTCTAAATGACGCTAATTTTTTCATTTTTTTTCTGCGTGTATTTACTGAAATATAAATTAAACTTTTGAAAACTTAAACACAGACAAAAATACAGATGGTCCCTTCTGCCATCTGATTACCGACATGAAAGTGGCTTAAGCCAAATTTTGGTTTTTGTTTTCGAAAAGAAATACAAGCATTTTAAATAACACGCATTTTTGTGACATTTTCATTTATTTCCACGTTAAATTATGCCTTCGGTAATACTTAGAAAAAAAAAATATTTAAAAAATATTTTTACATGATATTTTTTTTAAAGAATCGTATTCTTTTTTTTTAAGGAGATAATTCTGGTTGTAATGTTTAATTTATAACAATATCTTATTTACATTTTTATGACCTTCATACCTGCCCTTACCGGTATTGATTTTAGTTCAATACTTAGTCTTTATTGTGATCCCAGATACCTAAGTTTGGTCTTAATTTTAATATGGCGTAATTTGTCGGTCTCAAAGTTATTATTGATAAAACTTTTAAGTATATTTTTTAACAGAAATATCTTTAAAAAATATTGTTTTTATCTAATTTATGATTTTAATTATCGTGCGATAAAAAAAAACGTTCGTTTTAAAATGGCAAAATCGTATGAATTCCTAATTTTGTGTTAGTTTTACCAGACTACAGCCTTACGGGGTGGACGTAAAATATCGCCTATTAAGATGGTTCTACCTTTAGGTGGTGTACAAATCTAGTGCACTATGCGCCACTGGGTGTAGAAAGGGAAATTATGATGCAGATATTAAAATCCAGTTTAACCCTAAAATCCCGGGTGTATATTAGCCAATTACAGGCCATAAGCAGTGTAGACTTCTATATTTATCTGGAATGAATGACCAGAATCTTATGCGGACTGCAAAGGTTAAGGATCTAGGCATCACTGTTGTGAGTTCCCTGACATTTCATGATCAGATCGAAACAGTTTGTAGTAGTTCATTGAAGATGTACGGATTCGTCTTGCGTACTGCCAGGGTTTTTGGTTGTACACGAGTAATGAGAATTCTTTATAACTCGTTGGTGCGAAGTAGACTCGAGAGTGGCTCGATGATTTGGGGGCCGTGTGAGTTGAAGTACTCTCTTATGGTGGAGAGGGTTCAGAAGAAATTTGTTCGGTTTCTCTACATGAGGGAGTGCGGATATTATCCATGGCTTTATCCCACTGAGTTCCTCCAGGGTATGCTTGGTTACAGCAGTTTGAAGACAAGAAGAAATGTGTATTTAACAACGCACTTCTTTCGATTGTTGCAGGTATTATTGACAACCCTGAAATTATGCGGAGCATTAGCTTTTATGTTCCGGATAATTACCTTAGACAGCGTTAGCATAGACTGTTTAACATTCCAATATACAGGACCAACCTGCCAATGGTTATGCTTGTTGGAAGGGCTATCTCTATGTTGAACAATATCACTTTGGACATTGATATTTTTCACGTCTCTTAGGGAGTTTTTCGTTACAAGATTCTCTTACTTTTTTAACATATTATTCTTTGGATATTATGTATACTAATATTTTTTTTTTTAAATAAACCTAATTATACCTAATTATTTTAATTATTTCTATATGTGTGAATTAAGATATTCCATTTTGTAATGTACTTATATATGAATAAATAAATAAAATTTAAATTGAAATTACCTTCTCTAAAATGTACTTCATTTCTATTTTAATATGTGAATAACTGTTTCCCAGGGATTTGAATCCAGTCCTTGTCTACGAAAATTTGGGCAAACTCAAAATATTGTTAATCAACTAGTTCTTTATAAAACTTTAAACAACTTGCTCTGCTCTATATAATAGTTACCTAAATATTAATGACATTTATAAACTTTGTGTTACTACTGTTTCATTGACCGACGATAATGCATTGCCGGATACATGTATCCGGCAATATGTATCTCATGAGATAGAGTAGTGGTGTAGAGAAAGGTCAAGGGAAACTAGGGATTCAGCAATAGCAGAGGAGAATGCAGTCCCTATTATGATTGGGTGGTTCAATGCAATAACCGGTCAACCCACGAGATTCCAAATGAGATATAACTCATGTCGAAGTCAATATATTCAGAATAATAGGATGGGAAAGAACAAGTAAAACCACACTAGAACCATTGATCAAAGCTCAAAAAGTTTTACTAGGAGTCGCTAATTAAAAACCGTATCAAGATTCTGCCGACGAAAAATGTACATCAAGGCCAATTCAAATAAATAAAGGGTATGTTTATTTTATTTTATTTGGGAAATCAACAGTTCTACATACATATTTATAGTAAACAAACAGATATTGTGTATAAACTCAGAACTAATAACAGGTTTCCACAAAGTATACAAAGTTAGTAAAGAAAATATATTACCAATAAGTTTATACATATAAAAATGTTATTTTTATGTACTCGTAAATATTTTTCAATAATCAAAGATTTTTTTATATTTGTTTTAAGAACATTTACTGTAAATTGGGCAGGATTAGGACAAGAATGCTCGAAGAGAGGATAAAGAGGGGAAGGGAGATGTACATATTTATTATTATAATGTCTACCGAGTTACATAATGCATTTTTAGTGTAAATTTTAAATCTGACAGAGTGATGTTTGTGTAATCTATATTTTTAAATTTGGTATTGTACACTGAAAAAGTCCTACGAACTTAGTATTTTTATAAAAACAATAACTTTATAAGGTATTTGAATATATACACATGGATTGCTAAAAGGACTAGACAGGAAGCTGAGGAATATGTTTCATATATCAGAATATAATTTTAGTTTCTTGAAAGTCCTCTCTCGTTTTATTGATGTAGGTATGTTTAAGAATCATTTTTCATATTTCTTTTGAATTTTTACACAACAATTGATGTGAAAGTGTGTACAATCATTTATAAAATAAATAATACACCGACACACCGAAACGTGCCGGTGGGCCAGTGGAGTGGCTACATCCATTAATAAAAATAAAATTATATTGAGTACCGATTGTATAAACATTCTCTTTTGTAAACTATGTATTTGTATTTTATATTGGATAAAATAAATAAATAAATATATCATTTAAAAAAATATATAAAAAACATGTAATTACTTTTCGATTACTCCTAGAAAATTTTGAATAATTGAGATACATTTGTCATAAAAAGACTAAGTATTTAGCTAAAATTTGCTAAAATCTTAACTTCTTGGTAAAAATGTTATCCTTCAATAATCGTTTTAAAAAAAATAAAATTGTAAAAATATTTCAGTTTAAACCCTTAATACGGAATATAAGGAGAATATTTTGTTGGTAAATATTTCGTTTTTAGCAGAATTTTAATGCCGGCATATGAAAACGTTAATTTTTGTAGTTCGTAATTATGACACTTTTAAGAAAGCCTTCTCAAAGCATGAAAATTCACAAAATGTGCCGGGCACAGGGTAAATTCTATGTGTATTCGGCCGGTACTTAAAGTGTTAATAAGTTTCCTGTTCAATCCATTATCATAAAATCACTCGAATTTTAAAAATTAAATAGTTTTTCTGTATCCGAGAATGTGTATTATATGAGAGTATCTATATATGTTTAAACAAAATAATACATATGACACCCTGGAACGTGCATATGGGTGAGTGGTGTGGTTACTTCGCAAAAAGGGGTATTACATGAAATATTATTTCAAATTATATAAAAAAGGTGAATTCGCCAATTTTAAAAATATTTATATTTTTGTTGGATTGTTGAAAACAAATAAAAAATACGTATAATCTATTAATACAAGAAATCATAAGATAGATGCTTAATTTTTTTGATTTGGATGATGATGGATGATTGGACTATTTAGATTTCTGAACGTAGAAGAAGAAGAAACGTTTCCAAGGCGGCCAGCGTATTGTAATAGATAGGATGCTTACCTCACGTACATACATGCGTTATTGTTTTGATTCCCGGTGGTGTATTCTCTGTCCTTTAATTTATTAGGCCCCAAGGTCTGTTGTGCAAGATACGATTGATGTCAACCATAAAAGTTATAAGTGTTAAACATTATGCTGTTTCTAGCAAATCCGTAATTGCGTTCCACAAAGGGGTATTTGTACTAAAAAAAGACGATTTAAAGTCAAATGTAACTAACTATCGAATTCCAGGAAGCCAACGCTTTCTGAATTACGGTTAGGATCTAGGAAACAATAATCTACCATGTTTTTTTATAACTATTACTTACCTCTTCATATATATAGTCTTTTAAGCGGATTGCTGATAGCACGTACAAGTAACAACTAAATTTAACAAAAAACTCAGTGAAGTAATTTGAGACCGGCTAAGTAAATTGTGATTATTTTTACGATGGATATTGCAGAACCAAGTATGTTTGTAGAAATCGATTCATCACCTCGTTTGAAATAACATTTTTTTTTATCATCTTCCAGTTTGCAATTCTTTTTCTTTTTTAATTTTCAAATCGATTTTGTCATATTTCCAGACCTTTCCAGAATCATTTGTAAATGTTTTTATTTGGCGTATAATCTTTGCGTATTTTTAAAAAACCAGCTGCCGAAACGTGCCAAAAATCTGTATTTTAACCATGATAAAACATTAATAATTATGATCCGTGGAGTTTTTGTACTGAAATTTCTTACTGGATGTGCATTAAAATTATAGTATTTGTTTAAAAAAATGGATGTTCGTAGTTCAATTCCACTTTTATTTTCACCAGTAACCGGCTTTTGTAATGACTGACATTGAGAATGGTAGAAGACTAAATAAATTCTCATTTATCCATTTTTATCTTTATTTATTCATAATATTATGCATACATTTAGAGTACAGAAACACAGCTTATAGTGACACAACCAGGAAAAACTCATGCCCGTGAACTTGCCCTGACTCGCTGAAAAATCTGTGATGAGTTGAGGCATCTTATATACAAGTGAAAGCAGAAGTTGTTAATTATAATTTTATTTAATTATGCGAATAAGCAAATTAAATCAAAACGTATTTAAGTAAAATATTATTAAAATTATAATTAAATATTTTTATCAAGTGTAACTGTATTTTGTTTTTCAATTTGTGTAAAAAAATATATTAAGTGATTCTGCATTTTGTTGGGCAATTTTATATATATTTTATTGTGCTTTCTTAATTTTTATTTCATACTTTTGTAATATAATATATCATTTTAGCATATTACTTACTTACATACTTTCTACTGAATATGCTGTATAATTTTAAGGTTAATTTTTTAAATATAAATCTTGTATAATTTTTAAGTTGAATTTTTTTTATAAATCTTGGGTATAAGGAAATTTAAGTTTTTTTTAAAAAATAAAATATATTAATCCAAATATGTTAGTATTATAAATGTTTGTAAAAGGCAGATTTGCCGTTTATGTTAATAAAATAAAATATTATTTATTGGTTCATTTTATAATTGTTTGTATTTAAACATTACTATGTTAATAGTGATTTGTAACGCATTGTTATGATCCATGTAGGTCCTGTCATATGCATTCTTCAAATCGTCACGTTTAGAGTTTTGTAAAAAAATATATAATAATCTCGTTCATTATTTATCTTACATAATTCTGGTTAGATAATTTTTTTAACGTTTAAAAAAAAATAACGTTATTGAAAAAACGTATGTTTTAAAAAAGACCAATTTATTTGACTTAAATAATGCGTTAAAAATAAATCACATTTTATAGCAAAGGTGTTTTATCAATTTATTAAAAACTTAAATTATTAATTTATTTAAAGAGTAGCATAAAACTGATTTTAAAATAATAAATGACTTTTCGTTTTGCATTGTAATTTATGTCTTGTGTTTTTATCAAAATTGTACATAAAATTTTAAAGATAATCCGTGCATTTTCGTTGCCATAAATTGTATTTTTTACGCTTGCTATAAATCAGGAATAGGCTGACTTTTTGAATAAAAATGATGTTAGATTTGCGTGATCAGCTTGGATTCTCAGCATCTCCTTCGGTAAACCTTTACTCGGCTAATCGAGATTGAAATTCCAGTCGCAATTTTTTCACAGTGACATTGGCCTTCGTAAAAAGCGGCGTGTACTTTATCTACGGTGGATTTTTTGTAGAGATTATTTATGGGCTCATGTTCGGAAAACCAGTTCGAACTCGGGAGTGCACAGATATTTAGGCGACGGACTCTATTAATCCGTTTATTGTTTCCTACGCGCTGGGGTATAAAACTGATCGCAGATTCTGTCAAATCATCACACGCTCTCAGTCTCCCGACGACAGCAAACTCACCCAGCAAAAATGTTCAAATTCGTAAGTTCTTCTCTTCATATATAAATATTTTTAAAAACTCTTTTATTTGACAAAACCATTACATTACATATCGTAGGCATTCTGCGAAAAGCCATTACGTTAAAATTACTATTTTAGAGCCGTTTGAGTTTAAATGTTTTCTAGGCATTAGCAATTTTTTTTAAACTAAACGTTAAATAGCCAATTATAAGAAATGCTACGTTGGTATATCAACTATGTAAAAAAGTTTTAGTAAAAAAATTAGGTTACTTTTTTTTTTCACTAAATAAAAAAGTATTGTCACGTTAAGGTACTATTATACATGTAAGTCACATAATAAACTTATTGTGTGTGACTTATTATTTTTGAAATTAAAATATTTTGCTTTAATCATTTTATACGTTGGGTCCAACAATAAATCAATAAAAACAAATAATTGAAATTTTCTTTTTTTGTTTTTATTTTTTCAGGAATATAAGTATCCTTGATAAAAGAAATGCTAGTATGCTAACTTCAAAACTTGTGCGAAATATTTTCATTTTAAATCATGGAACGGATTTATGTTATATTGACTTATCACGGAATATAATTAAAGTTGTCGGATTTGACGCATTATTGTAGATTGTAGGGCATTTGCTGAACAATATTACTTCGTCATTAAGTTAAAAAAGCTTAGTTTTGTCTTAATGCTTTTTCGTAGAATGCCCACAAATTGTAATATTTTTTATAAAAAACGCATATTTAAAATTATGGTATCTGTCCAGTTGAATAATATTTTTATCATATCTAGGGCATTTATATTATTTCACTTTCAAACAAACTGTGTTTTTTTGTACTTACATTGGCACATCAGTTGCAGCGTATCTTGATCGTTTGTTACATTAAACCAAAATGATCAGTGTTCTTATTCAGATCCAGTCCAGGGACTGTGGAATATTTTTATAAAAATTACCGGATCACACGAATATATTTTATGAATCATTTCGGAAATCGAAAATAAATTCAATTACATGGAGGCAGTCAATAATTTGAACATATTAAAATAAGCAAAATGTTCTGTGTTGGGTTATTTTTTTTAAAGATATTCGGATTCCTGTTAAGCTAAGTAAAATAAAAATATAAGATAGCTTAGGTACTTTTTTCTTTTCTATATTATTCAGATATATTGAAATTTGTGCTTGATTTGTTCACGTATTTCCAGACCTAAAGCGTATTTGGTTGTCATTACTTATTTTGCCAACGATTAAAAAATTATGATTTTTAGACGCAAGTCACAAAATTAAAATCCTCATTATTATCCTCGTTTTGCATAAATATACTTACGAAAATAATTGACATACTTTTATTTGACCGTACCTACTATACTTTTGTGTTAATTTACTTTATTATCAACTTTAGTGACAACAGTCAATCACCGATATACCAATTACTTAATTGTATATTTTACGCAAGTTTATAAAAAAAATAAACATAATAATTGAGAAAAAAAAATCAAATTCAAATTCAAATTATTTATTCACAAAGTAACATAACAAATAACAAAGAATTTCAGACGTTAAATTGGAACTTTATATCAAACCAAGAACCCTTGAGCAATGGTTCGACATTATTAAGGTATAATACTCTCTAGTAGCAAGAGTATTTGCCTCTTAAACATAGTTTCACTAATGTGAAAGATGTCGATCTCCAAAGTGATAATGTTCAGCTGCTTGACTGTTCTGTAAGTGTAACTGAACTCTTAAAACGAGAATCCTTAAAATTTATTCATAAATTAGCCACTGACCTAATTGTAGACGAAGAATTAAAACTTGAAAAAACTGTAGTAAACATGAACACAATACGAGAATATCAGGAAAATATAATATCCAATCTTTTAAAACGAGAAAAAGACAATAGAGACTAATAAACCACGGACTGAAATTATGCAATAAACTACCAGACAAAACTAAACAAAAGACTCAGACAACCTTTACAAAAGATGTTAAAAATATTATTATTAACAGTAGAATGTGAATTTTAAAAGTGGAAATATTTTGTTAAATGAATGTAACCCGTAAGGGTTTATCAATAAAATTTAAATGAAAAAAAAAAATCATAGTTACTTTATAAAATAACACATTGTTTAGATCATTTGGTACATGAAGGCAAGATGATCAGTCTCATGCTTTAGATATTCAGAAATGTAAACTACGAGGTGGACTGATCTTAATCATATTTCCTTGGATTTTTGCCGGAGAGCTATCAAGTCGAAAACACTCGTTCGGGCATTTGTTTTTTTTTTCACAGACAGAACTGTATTCCTCATACTCTGGACACGGAAAACACGAATTTATTTTTACAAAATTTCAGTTCTTCTTCGCTGCCCTCGTGGCTGTGTGCGCCGCCAAGCCTTCCTTGGCTCCGGTCGCCTACTCCGCCTTCCCCGCCGTGTCGGCCTACGCCGCCCATCCAGCCGCCTACTCCGCCCTGCCCGCCGTGTCCGCCTACTCCGCGTACCCCGCCGTGTCAGCCTACTCCGCATACCCCGCCGTGTCGGCCTACTCCGCCCACCCCGCCGCCTACTCCGCCCACCCCGCTGCCTACTCCGCCTACTCCCCGGTGGTCAAGACCGTCGTGGGATCTCCCCTCGCCTACTCTGCTGGTCTGCCCCTCGCCTACTCCGGAGTCAAATACGTCTAAGTCAACGGGTTTTGGGATTGACTACAAACACAACTTTTACTGAACATTTTTTAAAGAGCCTCACAGTTTAACGAAAAATACCGAAAATTTCATAAAATGCAATAAATTGATCATTTCCGAACACAAAGCAGTTTCTGATTTTTATTTTTATTTAAAAATAATATATAACCCAACATATATATCACATGGCGCATCTACGGACTTAAGACTACTTGGCGCTGCCCAGATACGAGAAAAAAATACTCGTAACACAACGAGAAAAGCTGCACAAAAGAACTCTTTATAATCCGATGGCCTTGGCATCTTTGTGCTGAAAAACAGTAATCTAGAAGCACATAAAATGTAATAAATGTTATTAAATATTTGTATATAACCATTTACCGACTTTTCTATGTCAAGGGGTTTCGAGACGTACCCGTCTCTTCATCAGGACACCAATTAAACCATCATGCAAACCAACATGCAAAACTCACTATACACCTTTACCTTAAAAAAATCAGTAAATGGTAATATACAAATATTTAATAACATTTATTACATTTTATGTGCTTACATTTATCAAAATATTTGACCACAAGGTAATGCTTTAAATATAGTTAACATAAAATGTAGTTTATTGGACTGAGGAAACGATAGAAGTAAATTCTTCATGCATTACATATAATAAGACTTATTTTCGGAATCTCTAAGTTCAGTCATATCACTCCACTACTTCGGGAACTACACTGGCTACGTTTTCCACAGATGGTCGAATACAAACTCTGTTGGCTTATGTATAAGTCACTGCACAACTCGGCTCCGGAATATCTAAGGGAACTATGCATTCCACATGAACTAGCTGACAGGCGTCTTACTTTTTTTTTTTTTTTTTTTTTTTTTTTATTTAAATTTTATTGATAAACCCTTACGGGTTACATACATTTAACAAAATATTTTCACTTTTAAAATTCAAATTCTACTGTTAATAATAATATTTTTAACATCTTTTGTAAAGGTTGCCTGAGTCTTTTGTTTAGTTTTGTCTGGTAGTTTATTGTATAATTTCAGTCCATGGTTTATAAGTCTCGATTGTCCTTTTCTCGTTTTAAAAGATTGTATATGATATTTTTCTGAAATTCTCGTATTGTGTTCATGTTTACTACAATTTTTTTCAAGTTTTAATTCTTCGTCTACAATTACATCACGTTTAGATCAGCTACGTCTACGGCGAGAGTAAAAGTTATTATACCTCTACGCAAACAGCGCACTAAATTTGGTGAACGCGCATTTGCGGTCGCAGGCCCTATGGCATGGAATGCTCTCCCAGCAGAGGTGCGAGGCTGTGAAAGAGAAGTGATGTTTCGGAAAAAACTTAAAACCCACTTGTTCTCTAAATCATTTGAATAAATCCGTAGCACGTGACAACAAAATAAATTATTTTAATTAAATTACAAATTTAAAAGCTTCAATTAAATTAACTTAACAATAGAATCACCATGTAAATCGCCCTTGAGGTATTTTATTACGAAAATGGCGCTACATAAGTTATCCATAATAAATAAATAAATAAAATCTGATGAACTAATTTTTTGTGGCATAACCATCATCTTCCCATCTGCATCTAGTGGTGCATATAGCACTACATTTAAACACGAGATGCAGCATGTTTATATCACCTGTTACGTGAAACCAAGGTGATTAGTCTAACGTTTTAGGTGCCAATCTACGGACAGTGAAATATTGCAGTTAATAAAAATCATCCTCTTTAAAAATATTAAGCGTTGACTATGCTATGAATCAAACCCGGGGCCTCAAGAATGGTAGATTGATTATTTTTTCTATACAAAAAATAGAGAAACATCGACGTACAATATTTTTTTTTTTTTATTATTATTTATTTATTTATTTATTTATTTATTTAATAGCATAATTATACATTTTTACAATTTAAAAAAAAATTCACTTGTTATATTTTTACTAAAACTAAAATCCCACCAAGCCACTTTTTGTAGCTTGTTGGTGAAGATTATATTTATACTGACTTAATAATATTATTTACATTTATAAAAACAATGAATAACATAAAAAAATTAACAGCCGGAAAGATCAGAATAAACATGTTTGTACAAATAATAATTAAATATAAATTTATTTTTTAAATACAAGAAAATATATGAAAAAATAAAATATTTACACCTAAGCTACTATTCATATATAAACTCTTGATCGAGTAGCTACTCTCTTATTTTGCTCTTGTTACAATGTGAGTTAAATTTAAGTTCTTTTGGTAATAAATTAAAAATTCTACGTACTAAATATTTGAGAGTTCTATTTCCATATTTATTACATACTTTTGGTACAACCAAGCCATCATTAGACGTGAAGCGTGTATTATGGTTATGTTTGGGAGAAAACTTGAATGTATTACTATTAAATTGTTCCAAAATGATGCAAAGCCACAGTAGTCCTCGAACAGGCAGAGTTTTGATTGTTTTGTACAGGAGATCATTATTACTTCTTGGTTCGTAAATCTCTGCAAGTACAATTCGCTTAACTATAGAATACTGTAGACCCAGGATCATTTTACCCCCACCACTTTATACCATATCTTATTATTGATTCTACTAAAGAAAAAATAATAATTTTAAGAGTGATTTTAGGCAAAATGCTTTAATCTTTACCGCGTGTAAGAAAACATTTTTTATATCTAATTTTCTGTAGCACTGAACTTCCTCATAGCTATTCTTCTCTCGATTCAAGTGGTCAAGCGAACAATTTTATTACTGCCAAAAATTGACTCCAGAGATATACGATCGAATAAGAAAAGTTTTTTTTAATACGTTCATTCATATAGTATGTTTCTACTTAGCACTTTGTTGTATCCTACTTTACGTGGGGATTTTGGTCGGCGGAGTTCGGAATACGTTTTTATTTTTAAAAATATATTTGTAGCTGTATTTTTTTTCTTCTATTTATTTATTCAGAAAAAATATACATAAATTACAGCGACATGCGGTTTAAAATATATATTTATATTAACGTCTCCAATACATAAAAGAAAAAATAGTGACTAAATAATGAATAGGTAAAAAAAAGAGGCATACATTTTTTACTGTCACGATAGTTATTTAAAGTCAAAATAAATAAAAGTATATGTAAATGAAACATGTAGATATAAAAACGCATAAATCTCGGCATCGTTAACTTGCAAATAAATCTGTATTTTTGCATAAAAAACCTGAATACGCCATAAATTTCAATTCTTCTCTTTTAACATAATATTTGGCTATTAATTTAGTTTTTTTCTATCAACAAGAAATTTAATTAGTTGAATCCGCCACGCTGGAAACATAATTCTCTTAATTCGTGAATATGACTAATTAATAATGTTACTTCAAATTGAATATTGATATTTACTTTTTTATTGATTCTATCGTAAGTAGTAATGTAGATTATAGATTTAGGTTTTTGTATGAATTTCTCACTTGTTATTAAAGCATACGTAATATGCAGGTAAACTGATTTTTCGAGATTTTTTTTTAGAAAAACTAAAATTTGAAATATTTTCTTATGATTTACTTAAATATAAATTTTTTTAGGGGCCATTTTCAACGGGTTGTAAATAACTCACTTTTATAAAATGGGAATCAAGTAGGGTAGTGGGATTCGAACCTCGGACCACTATACGACTCATAATTGCGTATGACTTAAAACTAGTGTAACTTCCATATAATTTATGTTAGTTTGACAGCAAAGGACGAAATCTAAAAATGTATGTATTTATCACAAATTCAATGTTTTGTTTATGACATGTTTTAGAAGGATAAGCATTACAGACTAATAAGGTGAAATTTGATGAAAAATTAAGAAATCTGTCAAATTGGCCTTCTGTTTCTAAAACTTGTCCACTATGTACTTCGTTTGCTATTTTTTTTTTTTCCCATACACATATTTTTTACATAGAAATATAATTACAAAAATACACTTTAGAAAAATACATCACAAAATTAAGCTATAACATGAATTGGAAAAAATGTCCACAAAGACTTCAGCGTCTGAGCGCTGGCCATTCATTTTTTTATTATTTAAAAGATTATAGCATATATTTATGGTGTGATATGAACATGAAAAGAAAAAAAATGAAAAACATAACAAAAACCAAATTAACATATGCTGATATTACGAAAACATGATTTATTTGCAGTACGCATTTATTTTTAATTTGAATAATTTTTCTTTTAGTTTGGTAATTTGTGCAACGCCATATTTGTGAAAATAACCTCAAAGACGATTGGATTTTATAACTTTACTAGCTGAACTCGGCCACGCTTCGCGGTGGCTTTGTCTGATATTAATTACTAGGGGAGTAAATAAAAACAGTGTAGCAACTTTACATTTACCGAGGAAACATATTGTTATCGTTGCTAGGATTACGCTGCAGAATATAAAAAAGAAAATTGTAGCTTTGGCTAAAATTGATAAAACTGTCATTCAACTATGACAAATTATGAGCCAACTTAAAACGCATAGAATGTTATGTTTCCGTTGAAACGTCCAGATAAAAAATGTATATAAATACTCTTCTACTAAAGTGCAATGTTCTGTAACAAAATTGAGTCAATCCATCGATTGCTTTCCGAAATTTGCGGCCACAAACATACGGAACCTAAATTTATTGTATTTGTTCATTAAACCCTGTTACATCCGAAACCACGATGATCAGAATGAGCAAGAAGACATATTGGCACATTAAAAAAAAATTTTGAACGAAAAAAATCTTAAAAAATAAAAGATAAATGTTGCTTACTCCTGTAGGGGAGAAACGAGGAGGGGAGCCTGATACACTGTCAACCGCACAGCCGCGCCACCCTCGCTTCTCTCCTGCAGCAGTCCGAAATACTTTTTAAATATGCTAATATGTCTTCTTGCCCATACTGATCATCGTGGTTTTAGATGGGACCGGGTTTAAAGATCACCCTGTATAAATAGATATATCTGATAATGCCATAATCTAATTGATCCTAACTCTCCCAGAATGAGTTTTCAAACTCAAAGGAGAACAGTTATGTCATGTGTATATTTTCTATTTTTGGTTTTTTAAAAATCAAATTAAAAAAATGGGATAGGGGAGATTAAAATAAAAGTGATGGCATAGTTAGAGAGGACGGAATAGAATCTACAATTTATTGCTTTTAGAGGAATGTGTAGTTGAGGTACTCCTCACATCGAATACTCACAAACAGATAAGATAAATATTTAAAGTCTACGTAGGATCTTTCACCGCAATCCTTCAGTCGAATACGACAAATACTAGAAGTTTCTTGGTTACTGAGGACAACTACTTTAAAGCAATGGCTGTGTCGTGTCCTAAATTGTGTCTGCTTTTTTAAATGAAGAGAACTAGAATACACAAAAAATTTACAACAAATTAGTCAATGATGTCCCTGATGAACATATAAAGTTCTCGAAAATGAAAGCCATTTTCAGGAGAAGTGTACAAGTTTGAATTTTGTCTAATGGAAGAGACCATTGCAGGAGACCACTACGAGACATTGCATAGATTTATATAACTTCTATTAAGCGTGGTGTCCGGATGTTTATGTAGTTATTTTTATTTTTGAGTATTATACCATTATTTTATTGCCCTTGTTTGTTTTTGCTACATAGTTTTATATTCTTTTTATTTAGTTTCTTATAAAAATATTTCTTCATATAACTGTTGTAATTGGATTAGGCCGTATATATGTATATAATAAACAAATACACGTCTTGTAATAAATAACAAATCACATCTATCTTAAACATGCTTTAAACCACAAAAAAACCTATCTTTTGCCCAAACATTTAAATACGGTTTTCAAGCGCGCATCAATTTAAAAAAAAAAACATATCATCATCATCGTCATTATTTTTTCTACACCCAGTGACAAACCAAATCCAGCGTATTTTGATCATCCGTTACATGAAGGTAAGTTGATCATTTCTACCCTTCAAGTGACGTTTAAACCACCTTTAAAATTAATATTTAACATTTAACCTGCCAAGAATTGAACCCAAGACCTCAAGAATTGTGTAGGCAAACGCACCAACCACTACTTAATGAGGCGGGCTTATCTCCACTTGATTTTCTCATTCAGGATTTTTACCTGAGAGCAGCCGTCTAGTCACAAACAGTCGTCCAAGTTTCTGGTTCTATTTTGCCCAAAGAATTGTATTTTCATCCGCCTGGATAGAAACGTTTCAAAAAATATACATTAATATAAATTTTGTGCAACTAAGGGAAGTTTTATCTTTGATTTTTAATCGTACCTCACAAAATTTCAAGTTCCATTTTTTGTTTATATTTTTAAGGAGATCAGACGAACCAATTAATTTATTATAAACATTAATTAATTTATTCTTTATTGAGCTATTTCAATTTATCTTAAGAATACTACAAACGTTTAATTTACATTACATTTCATATCAAAATTTATCAAGAATGTATTTCAAAAAATTAATGAAAATTTTTCTGGCTTGATGGAATATTTCAAAATTTTTACTTATTTACTGTTATGTATAATTATATTAAATACATAATATTATACATTTTTACAAAGTGCTTTGTCTGTCTAACATTTACCGCGTTTTAAGACAGTCAAAAAAAATATATAAAACAGTAATCAATAAATAGAAAATTAAATAATGTTAATAGATATACTTTTTTTTCACACAGACTGTATTCCTCATCCGTCCGGATACATTATGTAATTTGAACAATTTACTAAATATCTGTTTAAAAACCTTCATTAATTCATTTAAACAATATTATGTCAACAACCCCGGATACTGAGCATCAGCTTGTGAGTTTTAACATAATTTACATATTAGACCGTCAGTTTTTTCTTTCCGCGGGACACCTTCATGTATTCATGTTTCTCTGTTTTGTATTGTGACATGTAATTATTTGTTTGATTTATTGAGTTAAAAAATGAACCTTTACTGTTATCTCTCATTGACTGAAATCAGCGGACATGTTTTTTCTAATATGATTTTATTAATATTTACATATGTCCTTGAAAGAAGATATTCTGAATCAGATAGAAGAATAGTATATCTAGGAAGTACATATGTACACTAGGTATGAAAAGACAAAAATATGTTAAAAGGAGGGCGAGTGCCGGAAACTGGGTGAACGATGCGCATAAACAAAACCACCCAATAAATGTTTGTCGTAGGAGGCAAAACAACAGTTCACAGTGGAGCTCTCGTGCCCACTCTTATGTACGAAAGGGAAGTATGGAATAGAAAAAACAAGGGTGAAAGTAGGCTGAATGCTGTCGAAATGAAATCTCTTAGGCAAATGTGTGGTAAAACTATGTATGATGGGTACAAAAATGTTTGAGTCCGTGCGTTATGTAATGCCGAGACTAGCATTATCGACAAAAGAAGTGCTGCGTTAGTTTGGACATGTAGAGCGAATGAACAGTGAAAGAACGGCTAGAAGGTTTTACGATGCAAATAGTGACAGATTCAGAAAACGAGGAAGACCGAGGAAGTTTTGTGATGGTTTGTTTGTTTTGTTTTTATTGGATGTTTCTTGATAAAACTTCAAAAAATATACATACTTTGTATTTTCAATAGATTTATTTTTTATGTTTATATACATTTCAAGACATTTGTTTCAAAATAACACGAGAGAAAAAAAAGAAAGAAAAAAATATTTTTTAATAATAAAAAACACATTAATTGGAATAAAACGAAGTTATCCTGTCTGAACCTTCTTTCAGTAACATAAGCAATGTGAATATCCGGAGAGATTCAGTTGAGTAAAGACATTGCTCTTCCAACTGGCATTACCATTAGCAGGCTGGTTTTGCAGGCTTCCAAAAAGTAGTTATAGTTATTTTGGAGTAGGTTTTGTTTTCATATATATATGACTCCTTAGTCGTTTACATTTCTCATTGTCATTGTGTATACGTCATTTATGAATGTTATAAAAAGCAACGGTCCCAAATTAGACCCCTGAGGTAACCCTAATTCTATTGTAGTTATTTGACATTTATATTTTAAGGTTTTTGTGAACATTTTTTTCCTTCCAGGTTGTATTTAAAGATTTAAGCGTTTGTTCTTTAACTCTTGCATGTTTTGTTTTTTTAAGAAAGGTATACATGTGGACCGCGTCAAACGTCTTCTTAAAGACAAGTCTCAGTGCAGTCACGGTATTTCCCTAACCTATGTTTGTTTGTATAAAACTGCATGTCATTGCTGTTTTCTAGGTGCTAGTAGTCTTTTTCTTCCTCAATTTATCTTAAAATGACCAAGTTGGCAATGGGTCTGCAGTTACTGGCTTTATTTATTCCCCACTTCAGTGTATTGGTATTATTTTTATTTTTAATAATTCTATTATTTATATTTTTTATGGCATGTAATTCTCAATAGTTATTAGTTAGCTATGGAATGGATATGCATACATAAAATCGTGGGTATACTGGCAAAAAACTTAAACTCTCAAATCCCTGTTTTGAGAAATCAAGCATTTAAGGTTTTTTCCAATTTTAGTCTTTTATATCTTATTTAAATATAGTAAGATGTTAAGTGCTCATTTAAGAACATGTTTTTAATTTTTCCGTTTCTTAATTTTATATTAGGTAAATATTAAGTTATTTAAAGCTTTTAGCCTAAATAAAGTACCCGGTATTCTACTTAACCTTAAAATTATTTTAAAAACTACAGATATATGAAATTGAATATGACTTAGTGTATTTTGCCAGTTTGTAGAGCGTTAAAAACTTTACAAAACTGCATTATTAAGTCAAATTCGCATATTTTCGAGTTAAAATTTTTTGCCAGTATACCCGCGATATATAGTGAGCATACAAAGAAAACTGGCCAAGTCAGAATGTTTGTTTGTTGGCAAACCAAGATTGAAGTGTTTACATAGTCAGAAACTAATAGTTTTTCAAAAGCAAAAAAAATGTAAACTTTAAATTTTAAGTTTTTTTTGCCTAAAATAGATAAGATATTAGCAATGTATTGTGTTAGTATGGAAGTGTTTTAATTTTGACAATACTTTATGGAGCAGACGTTCATACACGGTCAATATAAAATCATTTATTTTGTAAAAAAACATTGAGATATTACTGAATTTGGTTTTTACTTCAGTAAAAGATACCATTCAGAACTAAAACTTGGTGTAAAAATCTTAAAATTGCAAAAAGTTGACTTTGCCAGTTTTCCTTATATGCTCACGATATATTGAAGCTATGTAAAAAACCGCTTTAGCATCGTATATGTAAATTATATAAGATAATGAATGAGCTGAGGTCATTCACATAGTAGAAGTACTTACCGCTTTTCCTAAAAATTACCTTAACATAAGAGGTGTGACCGTGAAACAAATGGTTTTTTTCTTAGAATTATTTTATGTGTATTCGTGTAAATCTTTTTTTTTCAATTCTTTTTAAAGGACCTTGGCTAGTTGTAAAATACAATTTTATTCCAAATTATTACAGTGCTTTCTGGTTTTCGGCTGTGCAAGTAAAAATCCTAAGAAAGTAATAAGAAAATATTAAGCAAAATTTATTTATTGAATAAAATATTTGTTACCAGACTTACTAATATTCTTCATTATTTAACCTTATATCTGTATTATCTTTAATTAAACTATTGGTAATTGAAGTAAAATTATTCAGTTAAATATTGTACTATATAAACGTTTCATTTTTTAGAGTAATGAATTTTTAGTAGGTTATTTAATCAAATTTAATTACAGAACTACTTAAGAATTAAATTAGAAATTTTAAATACATGATGTTAAATTTGATACGTACGTATTACGTAATAACTTATCTGTATTATATTTTGAAATGTATTATTTTTTATTATTTATTTAATTCATTTGAGAAAACTCTACTTGAAATTATAGACCAATTATTGTTTTCTACGTATAACCATTAAAGTATATAACTAGAGTAAACATGAGCGTTCGAAATATGTTCCCTCAATCTGCGGCCAATTGGCATATGTTGAATAGAACGGACTTTAGTCTGTTGCGAGCGTTCACCGGTTCTTTTCTTTTTTCGTTTTCTCTTCACAATTACTAAAATGCCTATATGTGCGCTAAGATACTGCACAAATCGATCTGGAGAAGCGATGGTATAACCTTTCACCGGTAGGTAATGTTTTTATCTTAATCAATGCTCGTTTAAAATAGCTATTTTAATCTTTAAAACGTTTTATTAATAATTTACCAGTATTTATTATTCGCAAGCTATCTCCTGTCTTTATCTTACTCAGTTAGTCAGGCGTATAGTGAAACAATAAACAAAGGTGACGCGTATGCGGAAAGGAGTGACATACTGAATAAAACTAACAGTAGACCGATGTAAACAGTCCGTGCTTTTTATTGAACTACTTGTTTTGCTTGTCAAAATCGACGTGATATGACGTGACGATATTTGCTCCCTCCGTCATTCCTTTCATTTGGAAACGACTAGCTCAGATTTGTATGGAGTGTTATCTCTTTATTTTATATCTCAATGTATTACTAAATACAATGCCGAAAAAAAAACAAAAGCTTACCCGTGAAAAGCCACTCCGTATCATTCTGTTTGAAAAAAAAGTAAAAATAATTACGAAATAGAACATATTATGAAAACAACTAGAATTACATTTAATTGAAATGTTTTGTATATTGATGTGTTTTATGATATCATTATATCTATCTATCTATCAGGAGCGTGCGGTGAATAGTATCAGTAGGTATGCTGACAAAAACTAATCGTGTCTTTACTTTTAGTAGACACAAAAGTAGATAGGTTTAGATAAATATCTAATTAAAATCAACATCGCATAGAATCACTTTTATAAAGTGCGCTTGAGTTATATTACGAAAATAATCCATTATAAGTTTTCTATAAGTACCTAAAACTCGAGATGTTCTTTGATTTTAGCCAAATTTCAATAATACGCTATTTAAGTCTTTATGCCATACCTTATTAGAATCGTTTTTTCTTTGCATTACACGACTTGGATGCTCTCATCTCCATGAGTCTTGTAGAGAGCAATATGACTACGCTATGAACCTTAATGCGCGGGCGCGGAAATTCGATCACTTGCAATAGGACTGGACTCAAAATGAAGAGTAGTATCCAGTCTCCAGCGTATCTAACGAATACCGTCAAGGCCAAGGTACCTTGATACCAGTGGCGAGCCGTGATTTATTTTATAGGTAATCTATTTAAAATGTTCATTAATTTGTACTACATATAAGTACTTACATAACATGTAAGTAATGTAATTATAAATGACTATTTTTTTTGAGGTTCTGTGAAAATCAACTCAAATAACAATTAATCTTAAGCACGCGATATACGTAGCTTTATGCTACACTATTTTAATAGAATACTAAACTTGTACCAAAGTTTATTAACACATACCACAATGACATTCAGCAGATATTTTCATTATGATCTGTCATTGACAGTACTGTCAAGAATTGAGCACTGGCCGATTTCTTTTAAAATGAATAATGCCTAAAACGGCCACTGCAAACGCCACCTGTCCTATGTGATACATAATATGTCAACGGTATCCCATCAATGAAAAATAGTCCTTCTGAAATAATGTTCGAAATACTAGTTTCCAAATAGAGAATCTTCTAAAAATATTTGTAATCTGCAAGTTTGTTTTAGTACTAAAAAAGCCGATTTGGGTTAAAGACGAAAACTACAGTGTACTTTTTTTGTATGGAAGAATAAGCTGAGGTAATCGGCTAGTTTCATCGTTCAGTAAGAATGGGCTGAGCGCTGGCGCTGGGCGCACTTCATGGATATTTTTTTGTAGAAAGATATAAACGGTGATTTATAATAAATAACAATTACTTTATTTATTTTCCCATAAACATGGTTACTATAAATTATTATAATTAAAAGTCAAATATAATGGTAAGCTGTGCATAATAGCTTACTTTGACGATTCGCTCCTGCTTGATACTCAGTACCTTGACAGAAAATACGGAATATTTAGGAATATTTTTAGATTTTCTTTTTATATTTTCAATCTTTAATAAAAAACTACGTATTATTATTTTCAAACTGTCGAGGGATGGGACACATCCTCAGTATGTATGGGCGGAACGCGCCTGCTATCTACTCGTATGTATTTAACAACTCAGGCAATTTCGCGGGAGTTTGGTAGGGTCATGTGAGGATTTGTGTTAGGATTTTGCCAGAATTGTCTTGATAATTTAAGGTACTTATGTGCTTTAGATAGCGAATTATTTTTCTTTCGTTGTTTGAGTGCGTGTTATATTGGGCAAATTTTGTAAATGTTTCCTAAACGTATAGAGGTTCTTCTTTTTGTCGAAAAGGAATCCGGGGAATAGAGCCGCGGTTCCAATTCGGAACTAACTCTGTATTTCTTCACCACTATACAGAGAAACTAATGATTATTATTAATATATGATTTTAAGATATTATAATTATGATTTGACTAATCACATATTGACAATACTGCAGTACAGTGAATGCTTGTTTCTACGTTTTTTTTAAACAGGTTTGATTGTGAAGTTATTTTACATTTACGCTTAATTATATTTTTTAAATCGATAGTTTATCGTATATGCAAAACCGAAAAAAAGGCAATAGTATTTATCAACAGTTTCAGGAAAGAGGCGAGCCCTTTTATTGTATCCAAACAAATTGAATTAACCGTGTAAATTATTAATAAAGTAGACTCTTTTAACCTACTCTCCAAAATTAATCTTAATTTCCCCTTTCGCGTGACGAGAAACAAGTATTTATTCCATCTGCCAGTCTGTAGCACTAACTTTGCACAACAATCTTTCCTCTATTGTACTAGCTCTAACTATAATGCTTTTTGTTTCATATAATGATATATTTTACATACCCCTTAATTTATTTAAAAATAAATTAAAACTCATTATTTCTGGCTGCGATACGATCCCACTTATTATTTTATGATGCTCACACTTACCTGAACACTTAATTCCACACAAATACACATAAACACACATCTACACTTACTCTCATACAAATACACATAAACACACCCTTTTGTTGTAACACAATTTAATAATATGTAAAATTCTTATTTAGAAACTTCGCTGGTCTGCCTTTAAACTGTATTTTTAAAAATGTTATTATATCATTGTTTGTTTCTTAAAAATAAATGAATAAATAAACGTATTTTGTTTATAATGTGAAAATACAACAAGAAAATCAAAACGAAACACTATTTAAAAAGGTTAACCTTATCGGGCGAAATAAAGAAAACAGATAACTGTAATAGATGCTTCTTTTGGCTCAATGGCTACTCTCATGTAAACATCTTGGAAAAAAAATGGAGAGGTAATTGTTCCGACCCGTGGTGACTTGGTTAGGGCATTGCCTTACCATGCCAGACGAAGAGACGTCTCGAAACCGGAAGACCTGTACATTCCATATATTGTTATATTAAAATATTAACTTACACTCATAAAACATTGAAATTTGTTCTGTTTGCTTAGTAGTATTTTATTTCAGGTCAATATTCTGAATACAATATCACAGTTTTTTGTATGTATAGAATCACCTTGATTGACTTTTAAGTCACCTTACCTTTGTAAGATACGAAGATTGTATTGATCTCATTTCATTAAAACTGTTTTGCCGATTCATTAAAGGCGTGTTTGCAAAACTATTAACGCCTTTTATTATAACAATAAATACACAGAAATGCTTATTACAAGTAAAAATAAAGTATTACCGTAAAAACTGATTGATCTCATTTCAGTTTTTGTGCTGTGCTCATAAATTGTTTATAATTTAAATTGTGTCATTATGTTAAAGGCAAACGGTCAATTTCTATTAATATAACAAAGGAGTATATTTTGAGGCTATTTTCAGTTACTGGTAAATAAAAAATTGTGATAGAGCGAGATTCGAGCCTCGAGCCTCTGATACAGATTTAGCGACGCTAATTAATATTAAACTTTGGATAGCGAATTATTTTTTTTTCGTTGTTTGAAAGCGTGTTGTATTAGGCGAATTTTGTAAATGTTTCCTAAACGTACAGAGGTTCTTCTTTTTTTCAAAATAGAATTTACCAAAATACTTTAAATCATAGATTGATAGAAAACGGGATTCGATTGTGGTAGGGCGGGGCTTGACCCCCGGACCTCTGATCCGTAAGTCACCGTCACGACCATAGAACCACAATAAGATTTATCTATCTATGTGGATTAGCGTGGGCCGATATTTTTTTTTTCCGAATTTCGAAATAAAAGGGGTCTAAAAGGTGCCTTTTGGATTCGACACTACTTGTGGCTCTCAACTAAAGCTTAAACTTTTAAAAGAAGTCGATTTTTTGCACAAAACCGGTTTTTATTTCGTATTTGTGTAAGAAAATCAATTTTTTTAATATGCATTAAATCTTATTAAATAAGTACCTAAGAGCGTGAGTTGCACTTTGTTTTGTAATAAATGGGTAGCATTGTTCTCATGAGCCATTGTTTTCGTCAATATTAGCCAGGCGCTCAACGGAATCAGTCCCGCGAGTAAACTTTTTGCATTTCTGTAGTTTTAAAATGTGTTCGAATTTGTAATGTGATTAAGTTATATCTTTAATAACGAAAAAATAATTTTATCAATATGGATAATGAACAAAATGTTCAGACAGCGATGAACTTCAAACCTCGGTTGAGAGCCATAAGTAATGTGAAAATTTAAAAAATAATAATGTGTACGTTCAATGTGATACAAAATGCGACTTTTTAGACCCCTTTCACTTTAATGTCAAAAAAATAAAAAACTTCGCATAAACTGTTTGAATAATGTTGTCAGTTATTTTAGAACATCCAAAGTTTCAGTATCATCATCGTATCCCTATCTGCAAATGACAATGCATAGGGTACTGCATAGAAACACCAAACGATATAACATATCACGGTCATCTGTTATATATGGGTGAAATATTGTAGTACGAAACCTTTATAAAAAAATATTTTATGTCGACCATGCCCGGGAACAAACCCGGGACCTTATGCCTAGGAGGCGAATGTATCAACCATTACACTACCATTAGACCCAGTTTGTTTCCCTGTTTCAGGTTTTTACCCTAAGTACATCGAGTTAAAAATACGATTCTGGACGATTGTTTTCGGTACATTTTTTAGTGTAGTACAAGTTTACGATTTTTCATGTACCTTATTTTCCTATTTAATATTTTTTCACAAGAGATTAACTAAAATAAAAATATTTTGAATGGTGAACTTTATTTATTCAATATGATACATAACATTTAAGTCCAGTTGCAAAAATTACATCTTTATATTTATTCATTTGTTTATAGTTTATTTGGATTTAATAATAGCTGTAGGCGGCATATGGCGATGAATAAGCCAGCGGGGCGGTGTAGGCGTAAGGACTATACGCGCTGTACGCAGCATAAGGGCTGTATGCTGTGTAAGCGCTATAGGGGGCGGTGTAGGCCAGGGGGCTAGCATAGCCAGCTACGAAACCTGATGGTTTGGCGTATGCCATAGCCAAGAGAGCCAAAAAGAAGAACTGGAATAATAAAATAACATATTTAGTCATACAGAAAAATAAATTAGGTATATCGCATCCTCAGAAAAACTTTGCCATAAGCCTAAATTTGGCACAATTTTTCTCTTTCTTACGAAACTACTGACGTATCTCAATGATTTTTTTAGGCGAGATACACCGTAAACCTTAGTAGTCTTTGAATGAGTAAAATATTAAGAAAAACACTTTAATAACTATGACGCTAGAGTATTCTTTTCATATTTTTATAATCAAATGAGCAATTACGACAAAACAAACTGTGCAATATAATGTCAATACACATTAATTTATGAGGATTAGAAATTTTTTCAAAGTTTGTTTTTGCTGTCCCATAAAATGGTTCATTTAGACAAACCGCAGTGTACTTATGGGGGAATATGATATATTTATAACAAAAGAGGACTAAAAATAAATTTGTCTTAAACTCAGTGTATGGTTTCCAGTAAAACTGACCAAGTAACATATATGCCTGTAAAAATGGGAATGAAGGAACTAGAAAGATTACAATAATATAAATATTTGGGATGCTGGCCCAATATAAAGTTAGGATAGAGATGGCAAGAAACTGTTTTTTTTTCAAAATGCATGACCTTCTTAGTAATAGAGACTTCAACCTCAATTGGCATATGCTAATTGTGTGAGGCTTTAATATTTTATCAGTACCAGGGAATGGGGTAGCTTCCAATATGGCAGGAGAAGTCGGACAGTGGCACATAGTATCGCTTCAAAGTAATCTATAGGGAGGGGATAACGCGAACGACAGTCCTCTTGCATCGGTATGCTTGCAACGGCCTAACGCTACGTGGGTATGTTTTGTTTCTTATTGCTAGTGTTGTAAATCATTATAGTAATCGCGGCACTACTGTGTCTCTGCCAATCTTTAATTTTTTGCATAGTGTTCAACAAACTCGTGTCCAGATCAGTAAAATATAATTATATATTTTTGGATAGATTGGTTTGATATAAAGACTTTTGTTCGTTAAACGAATATAAAATAAATACAAAAATAACGTATTTTGCGAGATGAAGTGGACATGCTGCGAATATATAAACGTAAGGTTGGAGGACGACGATTAACAAAATATGGATAAAGCTACTTTGAAAGTACGGGATAAAAAAATATTTGTTCGAGATGAAACTGTCAAGTTTTCAGTGCCAAAAATACTTAGATTTATATCATTTAAATGAATTTAATTATTGTTTTTATTTAATAAACACGTCACAATTTTTTTCATTCAAATATTTTATTTCTCACTTTTTTTAACCCCACATGTGTTACGCACAGCACCATTTGAACAAAAAACTTATATGTTGACCATGTAGTGTATGTTGTCCTCATAATTTCAATTGAATTTTCTTTACAGAGAGAATTTCATAGTCGTCCGAAGTCACTACACTTGTAGTGGCAACTCCGAACAATTTCGAAAACCAGCAAAAAAAAAACATGTATATGATAGTGGTAATGTGCTTCACATGTACTTGAAAAATTGACTTGTTTAAATGGTTTTTTTAAAATTATTTTGTAGACCCGAATCTTCATAAACTTAAAAAATTTACGAAAGATTGTCCGGTTGTCCATCGTTCATTGTCTCACAAAGAGAATTAAAACATTCTATAATAAATGTGGTGCCATAAAACAATGCTTTTAATTTTATTAGTAGATCAACAACGCTCGCAACGAAAAAGTAATTAGACGCATGAAAAAAAAAAAAAAAAAAACATTTTATGAGGAGAGAGAAGTACAAAACAGTTTAAAAAAGAGTCGAAGGAAAAAGCACCGTAGAAAGAAGATATATTTATCTTCTGGCTTAAAAGTTTAAGAGAGTGGTTTCACTGTAGCTCCAGATAGTTATTAAGAGCGAATGCGGACAAAAAAGGGCTATGATGCTACCCAACCTCCACTGCATAGTGACACCATAAGAAGAAGAAGAAGCGTTAACAAAAGGCGTTTCTCAACAAAATTTTAAATGTTATGTCGAAATGTTCTTAAGGCTGTATTTCACGAATCAGTAAATCGAACAAGTAATCGGTCAGAAATTTCCGAGCGAAAAACCTTGTTGTACTCGTAAAATTGCCATTTTTCTTCATACATAACAGGGTTAATTTTTTGACTCGAAATATGTCTGAGAGCTTGTATAATAAGTCGCATTTGGGCAATAATGATGGCACAAGTCAAAAGTTGACGTTTTTCAAGAAGAGTATGCAGAAATTTTCCTGAATGTATTTTTTATGGGCACAATTAGTGGCATAGTTCTTAAAATTATTAATTCGGCATTAGAAACAAAAATGATAATTTAATATTATACACATTTTTTTGTTATTGTTTATAATGTGAAAAAAAATACATCTAATTGAAAAACAGATAGATGAGCATATCTTTAGGTTTAGCCTAAGAGACGAGAAAATATAATCACCTGGGATTGAGGCATTTTTACTAAAGTTAAATTTAAGGCAACAAAAATATTTCATGTTAGAGTGTACAAACCAAAATAATTACTTTCCTGAAGAACTTTTAGTAATAAAATCATATAAAATCTAGGAAAACTGTTTTTTGTTATTATTATTAGAGCAATTCATTTAACTTTCGAATAGTCGGCTTCGTAGTGTAATGGTCAGCAAATCAAGATACGTTGCGAATGGTGTACCAATGCAGTGCCCTTTGCATCATTGGGTGCAGAAAGAGAATTATAATGATGATAAAAGGGCTTTTATTTTGAAAAATAAATTCCAATGATTTTTAAACTGAAAAAAACATTGTGTGCCTGGGCTTAGACTCGAGTTCGAGATCGAGAGTTTCAAATACCTAGGAGTACATGTTACAGAAAATGGCAGCTTTCAAAAAGAACTGGAAATGCGGTTAGGAGTACCATTCAACAGTACTTAGTGAGAACCAAGAACCGCCTATATAACGCCTGCATAAAACCGATTTTACTCTACGGATTCGAATCGTACAACCCCAATAGGGCCCAAAACAGCAAAATTCTGAGTTTTGAGAATAAATGTCTCAGAAGAAACTTGGGTGTGTGGTGGTTTGAATTTGTGGGAAATAAAGTAATAAGAAAACGAACGCAGTAAACTCCGGTGACAACTGTCTTCAAGCGGAGGCGATACAGTTGATGCCTCCTGAGAGCCTTAACCACGCTTGCCTATTTTACAAGGCATCAGGTTCTCGACGTCCTGGACGTCCACTGCCTGACTGTTCGTCGGCAGTTTATGTCACATAATCGGAACGAGAACCTGACTTAGGAGGACGCAGCGCCAGGAGCTGGCAGCCGATAGAGATGCATGGAGGCTCTTTGTGGATATCATATGCTCCAACTAGGGAGCGAACATGAAATGATGATGGTGTTTTAGACTCCACAGGAAAAAATGTGTATACTTGCGTTCTTATAATTTGGGTAATATTTTAATTTTGGAGCTGTCGTATTTGAGTCGTAAATAACTGTGTTTGAAAATGGGGAATACCTTCTCGGTTTTGAACCCGGATTTCTAAACCGCGAGGCCGCGACTTTACCACAGGACCAAAACCCTTCTCAAATTCTTTGTTTTACTGTTTTTACTGTGGATTTTTTGATTGGTTTTTTTAACGGTTTCAGAATAATTAATAAATGTTATAAAATAACGTCAACAGTAAGTACTTAGAAGTGGTTGCAAAAAGTACGTAACTATTTAATTATTCATCAAAGTACGAACAGAGAATAAAAAAATCATGGTGTACTTAAACGTTGTTAAGATAATCATATTAACATCTTAAGTAACAACCAGTCCAAGATAACAAATTTTTTAAATGTTTAAATATAAATATGCATGTAAAGCATATTTTTAAAATAAACAGCTAGGTATTAAAAAAAACTTGTTAATAAATTATGTAGAGTGAAAACCTTTTTTCCAAATTGTTTTCGAGTCAAACTCGTAACTAGATTACTAATAAGGATATAAAAAAACGAATTAAAACTCAAGATGAAATCGTTTATTGAACTAAACGATACAAAAAAAGGAAAAGGTCTTCTCTTTTACAATCAAATTAATGCGACATATAAAATAAATTTGAACAAAAGGAAGTAATTTTGTTTGTAATAGGGTATATTCGATCCTAGGCATTTACAGGGTTTATGACTTATGACTCATCATGGTGGATTTAAGAGTAACAGATAATAAGCTTTGCAGAGACTAATTAATTTATTATTTAAAGAATTTAGTTAGTTGTCCAGATCTATTGATACAGTTCAAAACCCTCAAGCGTTAGATCCAGATTTTTTTTAGCTATGAAAATTTTGACTTACATAATACATTGTAAAATAAAAAGTAATATAAAACCAAAGATTTTCAATGGTTTTTAATACAATTTTCGTCGCGTGTTTAAATATTAGTCAGAATGAACATTGTAATAAATGTTAAACTTGATTTAATTTTATTTAAGAAATATAACACTTAACCGGGCACTGTGTATACGAGTACATTAACAACTGAATAATTAAAACTTCACTGCAATTAAGAGAAATATTACAATATATAAATATGTATTTTTTAACCCACCAGTTTGAACATTTTGATCGAAGTGTGAATCTGCCAATTGTCTCAAACTAAGTGATGATTAGGTCTGTCTTCCCGGTCTTTTATACCTTTGGTCTCTAGATGGACCATCAACATGTCCTTGTTATTGTAATGTATCGACATATTACTTACTTATGTACCATTACCATGTGACGTGAAGACGAACTGTTAAGGTATTCATAACGTATAACCGAAGCCTAATCGTTTATTAAAGAATGTGGCTTCTGACGACAAGAAGACTGTAAAGAATATTCTAGATTAGGGATGGCCAATAGGATTCGATCAATGTGCCAAAATAAGAAGAAAAAAGGTTTTTTTCAACGTGCCAATATGTAATGACTGAATGTTAATATTAAAAAAAAAAAAATTGTTTGCAACAGAGAGGGAAAACTTTTTTGAGAAGGGTATATAGAAATCTCTGCATTTACAGGACTTACGATTTGTCATTGGCTTGTTACAGTTATCACATTACACACTCTGTAATATTCACCATTCTGCCCTATGTTTTTTTGTTTAATCTTTATATTTACAATTGTTCCATACGCGTGATGTCACTGAACTCCTCCTGAACGGCACAACCGATTTACGTGCGGTTTTTAGCGAAATGTAGGTCTTTGCGCTCGCGTGTTAGATATTAAAATTTTCAATCGAATCTTTAAAAAAAAAGTTAGAAGCCTAAATATTTGTTTCATCGACCTACCAGGGTTGCATCCAATGAGAATGCAAATGCAAAAAAAATGAATGGATTTTTTTAATATTTAAAAAAAGTTTGTTTTTTAATGTTTATTAACAACATTCGCTTTTTATGGATACCAATCAGATTCTTTCCTTACATTACTTATAATTTCTTCCCATTTACTTCTTTTTACTGGATTTTTAGTAAAACTAAAATAATATAAGCTGACATTTAATGCATTTTTGAAAATTGCATTTATGAATAAAATGCACCCCTTTTGGTGAAACGAGCTGAGTTTGACATTTGCAAAAATAATTCTATATTTGAAAATGAATTATTTTGTGTTTTGGAATTTAACAAATATCCAGGTACCTACTGAAATACAATATTTGAATATTAATTATTTTTAGTTTTGGAATTCAATTATTAACAAGTACCTACTTATCAATGAAAAGTCTTTTTTCAAGGTAACAGCAGGAAAACTAACGTTCGGGCAGGACAACGCCTGTCGGGTCCGCTAGTATAATATAAAGTTACAACATTTTAACTAAAAATGCTTATGCTTGCTGTGGGAATACAATATTTAATTTATGTACAATGCATATGCATGCAAATGCGCATGCGTGCGTACGCATGTATAATTATATTCACACATACCCGTTAAAACATTCACATTTCCTAACTCTTCCATTTGTCGACTTTTGTAAAGAAAAAGAGCTGAAACCTTTATCATGTGAGTGAGATTAATCCCGCTGAACTAATTCACCTACTAGGCAACGCCTGAAAACATTTTTTTAATTTTGATACATCTTATACCAGTTAGTTAATTCAACAATGTTTTGAGTATGTCCAAATGTTTGCAGACAGGCTGGATTTCCTCCCAAGGTAGTTATTTAGATCTACAATAAATTTAATGCAACAAAAAGGGAAAACTATTTTGAGAAGAGAATATAGAGTTATTTTAGTTCATTTTGCACTTCCATATTCACTTTAAAAAAAAATTCCCTCTCGATTGCAAAAAAATTAGATCAAAATAACTCTCTAGGGAGGAAATACGTCCTGTCTGCCAACATTTGGATATTCCTAAAACATTGTTGATTTAAAATAATTATTGCTAAATAGGTACTGACTGTAATTTTTTTGTGAGGAAAAAACGTTTAAGATGGGTTTTAATTTCAGAGAATAATTTACAACCCGCTTACAGATCCACCCAAACGGACAAAATCATTTAATGACAATCAATCACGAAGTTCGCTATAGTTTACAGCAATACAACGGGCTTTAGATACTCAGGTCAAGAATTGCAAGCGCAAACTGAAAACGTTCATATTCGTAATTTCAAGTTGTTTTTAAACCAAAAATTTGGTACGCTTATGTTCTATGCAATAGAGCAAAAAGGCATCTCTATAAGCGGGTAGCGAATAATTACTTTGATGTTTTAATCATATCAAGCTTTCACACTTTCAAACATCCGTTACTTTACTTACTTTCATCCAAATAAACACAAACACACCCCTTACACATTACGCATATATACGCACGCTCACAGAAGAGAAGATAAAAACTACTATTTAACTGAAATTTTACTGGTCTGTCTTTAAACCATATAATTTATATGTAAGTAATCATTGTTGACTGTATGTTTTCATAAAATAAATTTAGAAAAAAAAAATTGCATTAAGAAATAGCACATATAAAAACATAAAAATGTTCTTCTCTAAAATGTTCTCCATTTCTGTTGTAATACCGTAATCTTAATAACTCCCTAGGGAATATTAAATCCGGCCCTTGTCAACAAAAAAATTGACACACTAAAAATACTGTTGATTACTAATCCGGTTATTATCCCGTGGCTAGTGTCTCGGACTCACGGATTAAAGGTCCGTGGTTCGAATTCTACTCTACCCCAACTTGATTCCCATTTTCTAAAAGTGAGTTATTTACAACTCGTTGATAATGGCCCTCAAAATGAAATGTTTTGGTCAACCACAAGCATTAAAATTATTTAATTACTAAAAAATATATATATTTTAAAAAGCCAGCTGGTTTAAGAAGAAAAATAAATAAAAAATATTTTGGGCGTTGCCTAGTATGTAGGTAAAATAATTTACTCAGATGAATCTTACCCGCATCAATAAAGATATCAGCTTTTCAACGAAACCAAAACAAACATTTAGACAAATTGAAGGAATATCGATGTTCAAAGAATGGCAGAATGGTGAATGTTTGATCAATCATTCTCTTTCCGCACCTAATGGTGCTAAGGCACTGCATTGGTACGCTAATCGCAGCGTATCTTGATCATTTTTGTTACATGAAGGTAAGATGATCATTCTTACGCCAGAGACTACGAAATATTCAGGTGTGAAAACACCCTCTTAAATAAATATTTCATATCAACCATGTCGGGAATCGAACGCGAGACCTCTCGCATGGTAGATAAACGCGCTGACCATTACACCACGAGGCCGACTACATTATGGTGAATGTTACTCACTGAATAAGTTGCCACTGAAAACAACCGATGACATGTCATAAGCCCTATAAATTCTAAGTCTTCTTAATATTTTGTTCATTTGACTATGGCTTGTATCTGAAAAGACAAATGTCAGATTTCGTTTATATCTTTCCAACATTTAGAGGGTTGATGTCAAATAAAAAAATATACGTATAATTATGTTATATGTACATACATACTAAACCTATTGTGTTGTAATGTATTTAATTAATATTCGTTTCAAGCACGTTTATTATTTTTACAAAAAATAGAATAAACATTTTTTATTCATACTCTGTTGTTCAAAATAATATTTTTTACATCTTTTGAAAAGTTTGTCTGAGTCTTTTGTTTAGTTTTGTTTGGTAGTTTATTGTATAATTGTAGTCCCTGGTTCATTATTCTTGATTGTCCTTGTCTTGTTTTAGTAACTTGTATATGGTATTTGTCTGATATTCTCGTATTATGTCCATGTTGACCACCATTTTTTACAAGTTTCAGTTCTTCGTCTACTATTATTACATTAGTGGCTAATTTATGGATAATTTTTAATGATTCTAGTTGAAAGAGTTTAGTCATATTTTATTGCTTAGTTTGTTTAAAAATTTCTCTAGTTGCAGTTATAAAGAGAAGGTCATATACTAACTTTAATATTTTATTTTGTTGTCTTTGTTGTCTTTGTAGTCTGTTTTGGTCATTTTGATATCCTGCTCCCCATAGTAGTTGCGTATTATTTTAGTTTTTACATAGGCTTCATACATTAGAATTTTTCCGTTTTTGGAACAAAGTTTTTGATTTTTAAAAAAAGACTCAATAATGTCGCCACTTTGCTAATTAAATTGTTGATATGAATTGTCCATGTCAATTGTCAATATTTCATTAAAACTCCGCAAAATGTAAAAAAAATTAATCTCTTGTAGGTAATACTGCGATTTACGACATTGGCCATATTAGATCAAAGCCACAGTCATATTGATGGGCATGATATTAAAAAGGTTTTTCTTTGAGTAAAATAAACAATATTCTAAAAATAAATAGATGGAATTACGCCATACATTTGGTAAGAATCTAAGATTGTCTTAAAATATATTATTTAAGGGTGAGTAAGTTTTCTTCATCGTCATGCTTAACCCTTTGATCCGTCAACATAGATTTAGTGAGTTTTTGATTTTTTTGTTTTTCAATTGTGTTATTTATTGCTTGAAAACGATTTTGTTTTTTTCCTTGTTTTTTTTTTTATAAAATGTAACTAAAAATATTCATACAAATTTGTACAGTCAATAAATATGACAGGCAAAAAACAGGACCTTGGTAATCCGCCAAACAGTTTACGTGATATTTTCAAAATTTCAATCTATCAATATCCGTTATTTTTTTACTTCATTTATTTCTAAAGTTAGCTTTTATTACAATACATAGTAAATAAACAAATATTAACACTTATTTTACTTACATATCTATTTACATCATTTTACAGTAAACACGACATTTAAAAAAAAATCATTCAAACTTTTTTCATTCTTCATACATTCAGGCATATCTTTATACGTTTTCAAACCTTTATACAATATCCAATTTTGAGATTCTGTTTTTTTTTATGGCAGCCTTCTATCCTTATTTATAGTAATATAGTTATGGAATTTTTATTAAGCACTATCTTATGAATGAAGTATTTGGGCATTCGATTGTTTAAACATTTAAATGTAAAATCAAGCAAATGAAATATCAGTCTATTTTTAATTGCTATCCAATAAAGATCTTCTCGCATTTTTTTATTGTACTATACCTTCTTTTCTTTTGCAGTATTCTAATGGCTCTATTTTGAAGTATTTCCAATTTATTTTAATTTCTGTCATTGGCTACAAATAATACTGTTTAGCAGTAATCTACATGTGGAATGATAATAGTTTTATATATCAGTTCTGCTGTATTTTTATAGAATTTATTTCTCAATTTACCGAGTTTTTAAAATTTTTTTTAAAGACGTGCTTAAAATTTGCATCCATTGTTAATTTCCAGTCTAATATTATACCCAAATACTTCATTTCATTAACTTTTTCAATAGTTTTACCATATATTTACTTTGTTTTTTTCTTCTTTTATCCATGTATTTCGTTTTATTTTTTTATTTTGTTCATTGACTCCCAAAAGGCATTTACAAAAAATAAAAATGAAATACATACTAACACACTAAACAATAAACACAGAATATACAGAAAAAATATGTGAAATTAGTTAAAAAGGATATAATAAAAAGTTTTACAAAGTAAAAAAAAACAATAATAACAAAGGTATGCAAGAAAAAACAGTAAGCATATAAACAAAAAATGCAAAGATATAAGCTTATGAAATAAATTCTGTAAAGCAAACAATATATAAAGTGTTACGGTAAGCAATAAAGACATTTTTAAGTTAAATTAATAAACAAGCAAGCATAATATTATCACGAAAAAATAAGAAATAAAAATATGTATCTATGAAATGCGTATTTGCCAATACTACAATGCAATTTGATATAATAGTAAAAAATAAAAAACAAGTATATGGTAATAAAAATAAACAAGTAAGTATTTTTTAATTAATGGAATTGAATTGTCAATAATAGTTTGACGAGCAGCTACAAATAAACTTGATATTGTGGACTTATAAGATAGTAAAGAATTGGACAGAATGTCTGCAGCCGTTCCATAAGTGTTACCTTACCTATGCAATCTCGGTATCAATGAATTGTTTTGTTGGTTGCAAGAAGTACTAGAGCAATGAAACAATAAAGTATTCCCAGTGTTGACAGCAGGTACTCTAAAATTAATAAATTCAAGTATTTTTGGTGCGTCAAAAAGAGAGTTTACAGTTTTATGAGACAAATAACCTCTTTTAAAGGGATAATGAGAAAAAAACATTAATTTTTAGTGCAAAATTTACCATTCAGCGTATGTTTAAAGAATCTATAAATATTCATAGTATTGGAGTTGAAATATTTACTCACATATATGAGGTTTACCCTAACTATATTAAAAATTAATCCGAAATTTCGTGAATGGTATTTAAATGTTTAACTACTACACCACGACAGATAGATTAAATACTATTTTTAAAGTAATGTAAAAAAATTAATCAGTATCCTAAGATTCTCTGGCCGCTAGGTATTCCTATGGCAGTTCCCAGCGGGCCGTTAAATTTTAGACAATGTTTACAAACTCTCATTTAAATCACGGTCGTATCGATAATTTTAATAATTCCCCTTATTCTAGTGTTTAATCAAGCTTTAAACAGATGTTTCCGAGTGTATGAAATCCAAAATCGTTCTGTATACTTGAACTCGACGCGTAAAGCGCGTACAAAGGCACGCGTTGTTACGCGCTATTTTTGTACGGCCGGCACTTAACTGGTTAATAGAAACACAAAAATAAATATGAAAACCAGTGTGCTGTAGACATTTGGCTATTTTTACGTGCCATTATTGTTATTATTATTATAAACACTAGAAACAAAAAGCTGATACATGAATAGCTGTGAACACCATAATGTCTTTTATGTAGAAAATGTAATTTAGAACATTATAAATTTACTAATATGTGTTCGTCCAGACAGTTTTTAAATGCAATAACCGAGCGTGCATCAATCACTTTCCCGGGAAAGCAATTCCAAAGTTCCTAAACTCGGATTGTTCTTTTTAGGGCTGGATATGAAAGAAAGGTGTTTAATTTTAATGAATGACCTCTAATATGGCAGTTATTATTAATTATCTGCTATCTCTCATTATCTTCAGGGTGCTTGCAAGAGTTACGAGACCGTTACTACCGTTTTGTAGCAATAGTGTATACTTGTAATGCTGTGTTAAACAGACTCCACGAACTCGGCAATAGCTTTTCCCACGTATCGGGTATATTAAGTGAAGGGTACTGTTCCTGTAGAACCAACCTTTCGAACTTTTTTAAAGATGGTGAATGGTAATTAAACCTTTAGTATAATTATTATATGAAGCAGAAACTTTATGATTTTCTTGTCATATTAATTTGTTATAATATTTTATTATTAACTTAGTTCTTTACGTTTATTTTTAAATTGTTGTAACTTTAACTGAATGTGTTGTACAATTTTCTGGTTTATTTTTTTTTCTAAATCTTGGGTAAAAAAAAGTGTTTAAAAAAAAATATAAAACCAAATATATTCATATTATAAGTTTTGTAAAAGGCAATGTTGCCGTTTATGTAAATAAAATAGAATATTGTAAATCGATTTCTTACCAAGTAAATAAAAAAAATCATAAAACACTTTCCATTTTCATCACAGGGCAAATAATTTAGTTTTCTGTAATTTGCTTGTTGAAGCGTTCACTTTATATGCTGTGCATCATTCACAGTTCAGTTTATAAAAAATAAAATAACAAAAGACAATTTCTATTAATTTATTAATAATATTATTTTTTGCTTTTAAAAACATTGAAATGCACCGTTTTAAAATTTTGTCAGTTTCATTTTTGTTTTATTTTGCGTGTCTCATTAGATTCAAAGGTAGTAGGAGGCGTAGGGCGCAGAGTAGGCGAGAGGAGCAGAGTAGGCGTAAGGGCTGTAGGCGCTGTAGGCACTGTAGGCCAATGGAGATGAGTAGGCCAGGGGGGCAGTGTAGGCTATCGGAGCAGCCACGATAGCTGATGGCTTGGCTTGTGCCATAGATACGATAATAGCCAAAACGGCGAAGAAAAACTGGAAAAAAAGAGTTAATTAATGTTTGAAAACGTATGTCTACAACATGTTACGCTTAACGCTGTAGTCTGGTAAAACGCGCGCAAAATTAGGAAATCATACAATTTTGCTATTTTAAAACAAGCGTTTTTTTTAAATCGCACAATAATAAAAAAGTAAAAAAACATAAATTAGTTAAAAACAATAATTTTTATAGGTATTTCTTTTTAAAAATTTTCCTTAAAGTTTTATGTAACTAAAATACAATTACATTTAAACCGGCCATTTCAAATTTAGACTTTACTTAGGTATCTGGGATCCAAATAAAAACTAAAAAGTGTTGAACTTAATTTTTTTGTAATAATTTGAAGATCATAAATTTAATATGAAAGTGGCCGCTGCAAAATCTCATTTTTTTCTTTTTGAAAAGAAATACAAGCATTTTAAATCACATACATTTTTCTGACATTTTCCTTTATTTCAACGTAAAATTATGGCTTTGGTAATACTTTTAAAAAAAATGTTTATTGAAATATTTTTGCTGAAACCCTTTTGTATAGAATTGTTTAATTTTATTTTTTTAAAAAAAGGATAATTCTGAGTGTAATATTCAATTTATAACAACATCTTATTGACGTTTTTATGACCTTCATACCTGCCCTTATTGGTAGCGGTAACTAACCAATATAATTTAAACATACTATCAAAAAAAAAAGTATTCCTTTAATCTGTTATTGACAAAATAAGATGTATTTTATTTGTAAAATACATAAATATCATGTAATTTTTATTAAAATAAACTTTATGCATGATAAAAAACTTTAAAAAAAAATATTATTTGTTGCAACAGAGAGGGAAACCATTTTTGAGAAAGGAATATGGAAGTTTAGGCATTTATAAGCTTTATAACCTGTCGTTGGCTGGTTTAAGTGACCACTTTACACATTAAGTAACATTTACCATTCTGCCTTTGTTTAAAAATCCACATTTTCTCTTCCATCTGTTTACTATTGTGAAGTAAAAGAGCTGAAACCTTAATCATATGGGTGAAATTCACCCGGCTGAATTACTTCACCCACCAGGCAACCCCTGAAAACATTTATTTTAATCCAGCCTGTCTACGGACATTTAGACATACTAAAAACGTTATTGATTTAAGTATCTGGTAACAGAAGAATATAAATTGGAAAATTGTATTTAGACGTTGCCTAGTAGGGGAAATGGTTCAGTCGGATGAATCTCATCCGCATGATAAAGGTTTCAGCTCGTTTGCTTCACGAAAGTCAAATAACACTTAAGTCGTTTATTTTTTTAAAACGTATTGATAATTTTGTATAATTAAATAAGATGTGAATGAAAAGACAACAAAAACAAGGCAAAAAATTACGTAAAACTAAAGTAAATTTGGCATATTTCGTCAAACAATTAATGGATCTGTCTTGTTTAATTATGAGATATTTAATTATTTTTTGTCTTTCATTTACAAAATAATATATTTTTTTTGGTTTCATTTCTATTGTTTTATTTTATTTGAGGTGAAGTATTAATAAATAAAAAAAAAGTAAAAATATTTAAAAATTGCTGCCTTATTAAAAACTAAGAACTTTACCATGTTTTCGAAAGCATTGATAATTTTCTTCGATAATGGGGGTAATTTGCAAACAAAAATTAATAAAATTTGAGCCAATACAATAAAAAAAAATATAATTAAAATTTTTTAAAATGTTTTCAAATTTTCTATTGTTTATTAGATATTTCAAAATATAAATAAATTCAAAGAAAAATATAATAATTTTGTTAACCTACCAGTTTGAACATTTTGGGATACTTTTCAGAGTACATAAACTGAATGATACCTACAAATGAAGATTGCTAAGTATTTATACAGATCGACGCTGTGCTACAAAGATTCGTGTGACCTTCGGTGGTCTTAAATGTATTTGGCACCGATTACCTAAATTAATAGCGGGAACCTACCTGCTTAGGGGTAATTGGATTCAAATCACGTTTTCAAGATACAGTAGCTGAGTTTAGTTTTACGAACGACGCTCATATATTTTTCTCCTTCGTACATGATAAACGAATACGATCAGCGGTCAAGTTGGGTGGTTTTTTTTTATAATTATGAGAGTTTTCTTTAATTTTTACATATTCTAAGTTATTTTATATAATTTACGTATGTCCAAATATTTGTAGAAAAACGGGTTCTGAATTTTAATTGGAGAAGATTTTACTAACTCCTAAAAGACTGAGCTAAAAATACCTCTTAGAAATGGTGTAGTATAATCGTGTTATATTTAGCAAAAGACAAAATATTTTAAAATACGGGTATTCAAAATAAAAAATAACAAACAAACATACTGTTAAGTAATCTGTCTTCTATCATTTATAAAATAATTATTTAATTTAGGCCTGCTATAGTGAAATACGACTTTTTTAAAAATAAACAAATATATCAAGTGTTGAAATTTGAAATAGGGAAATATCACATACTACGAATACCGATAAAAATATGTAAAAAGAATTAAGTATAATTTATTGTACCTTCAAAATTAGTATGAATATTGTGGAGAAATATTTTCACACATTACTTTATAAAATTATTTTTTAAATATGTCCCTACAAAAATGCGACATGTTTGGCATTGATATTTGTGACGTCAAGATTCGGGACGGTGTTCATTTTAAAATTAAACGGTAATAAACCGTGATCCAATTTTCAATCGAAACGTGACGTATTAGGGGCGTGGCCAATACAATGAACCGTTTTCGCAGAAATTTAAAATTATAAATAAAAAAAAAATCTTATGCTTCTAATAAGCGTCAAAACTTTTTTTTTTGCTAGACAGTATTTCATAGACCCCTATCAATTCAAAATTATAAATAAATAAATAATGGTATTTCCCTGTTATACACTGGTTTAAGGAATGAAGTAATAAGAGAACGGACGCAGCAAACTCCGGTGACAACTGTCGTCAAGCGGAGGCGATACGGTAAGCTAGGTCATATAGTCACATTTGAGTTTTTCCAAATGTTTGTAGACACAACAATAAAGGTTTCAGCTCTTACTTCACTTAAATCAACAAATGGAAAAATCGAAGAAATATAGACGTTCTAACATAAGCAAAATGGTGAATGTTACACAGTTTGTAAAGTGGCCACTTTATTTTATTTAACAAATTACCACAGGGATGGAGAATACCTTAAAAAAGGGAATATGGAAGTCAAGGCATTTACAGGGCTTATGACCTGTCATTTGCTGGTTTAAGTGGCCACTTTACACACTGTGTAACATTCACCATTTGGCCTATGTTTGAACATCCATATTTCTTCAATTGTTCCATTTGTTGATTTTGTTTGGTTGATGTTGATTTTATTTATTTTATTTATTTGTACACTTACACTTAAACCAGCCAATGACAGGTCATAAGCCCTGTAAATACCTTAACTTCCATATTCCCTTATTTAAGGTATTCTCCATCCCTGTTGTAATTTGTTGACATTAAATACTTTTTTTCATGAATAACAACAAATGAATATTTTTTTATTCGATCGATTTACGTTGATTAATTTGTCTCATATCTACCATTTTTGCAAAATGAAGTAACCTTGTAAAAACGTCGTTAATAAGTAAGTTTATTTTAGTTTTAAAGCTGCTTTCATAAAATTATGTTGAATTATATGTCAAGCATTGTATTAAAAAAAAAAATAGCATGCCAGATACGAATGATTTTTCGTGTGTCAATATAAATCATTTCTAAGATGTTACTACAAAGTTATGTCGTCACTTTTGCTGACAACCGTCATTCTAAGCAAGCTATATTTTAAGGACTATAGGGAGTGAAAATGGAATGATGATAATGATATACTGGTTTAAATTAACTTTAAAAATTCCTTCTCTTTGGTTTTTTAGCTCCATGTCGAATGAGTAAACTTAATTAATTCTGGGATTTACCAGATTACTGTTTCAATTTTTCCAGTCAGTAAGGCACTTACTTGCAAGAATAAAAAAACATATTTTTAACATAAGAACGCAGATGAATGCAAATTTTTTAATTATCTCCGTTTTATTTTGCCAAATTTCTCTGAAGGTAATTCCTTAATAATATCGTATTCTGAGAAAAACTGGCAATGATGCTCATAATTTTGAATACTTAATTTATCAATAATATAATTTCCCAAAAACATTTTTTACTATTTAAATTATGTTTTACTTACCATGATCAAATTTTTAAAATAAATAAAAATTTGTGTAAAAAATTTCAAATTCATGACAAAACTTTTATTTATTAACTGATGGTGTGTAGAACGTAGTATTGGAAAAAAAATGCAACATTTATCGATCATCTGTTACAAGAAAATAAAATGATCAGCTACGCATCAGGGTGCCAGGAGTAAAATCACCTTTTAGACCATAGTTCATGTTAACCTTCCCAGGAATCGAATCCGGTACCTCAAGGATGGCCGGCCGCGTGGAGTAATGGTCAGCGCGAATGCTTACCATGCAAGAGGTGTCGGGTTCTATTCCCGACATGGATGATATGAAATATTTCTTTAAAAGCGTGTTTTTACACTAGAATATTTCATAGTCCATGGACTTAAAACGTAAGATTGATCATCTCACCTTCGAGTATCAAAAATGATTAAGATACGCTGCGATTGGTATACCAATGTAGTGCCCTATGCACAGTTAGGTCCGGAAAGAAAATATTGATTACAATATTTTAAGTTTATAGACAAAAGACTGGATTTCACCCCCTAGAAAGTCATTAAGATTAACAAATTACAACAGGGATGGAGAACATTTTAGAGAAGGAATTATGTAAATATGGAAAAATTGAAGAAATATGGATGTTCAAACATAGGAAAAATAGTTAATGTTAAACAGTTTGTAAAGTGGTCAGTTAAACCAGCCAATGACAGGTCATAAGCCCTGTATATGCCTAGACTTTCACATTCCCTTCTCAAAAATGTTCCCCATCCCTTTTTTTATTTGTTGATGACGATGATCTAGATCATATGTTACAAGAAGGTAAGATGATCAGTTATGCATCGGGTGCCAGGAGTAAAACCACCTGATAGAGTGATAGTTCATGTCAACCTTCCCAGGAATTGAACCCGGTACCTCAAGGATGGTAGGCGAGCACGACAACACTACTTTACAAGACGGATTTTTCTCTACATGATTTCGTTTTTCAGGATTTTTACCTGATAGTAGCCGTAGAGATTAAAACACTCGTTTTGGATTCTGGCTCTTTTTCACAAACATAATTGTATTTTTTAAAAGTAACAATGCGTTTGAAGAAAAATCCCCGCTCAGGGCAAATCCGTAGAATTATTATTAAAAACACTTTCTACCTCAACTTGATATTCATTTTTCTAGCCCAGCTATTCACAACCATAAAGCAAATGTTTTTTTTTTCAATCTTGATAAACACCTACAAGGATAAATCCAGTAATCTACTGCAAAGATTTTAACATATTCCATAGATTATAATATCGAAAAGCTGTTTTTATACTCGACTTTACACAGAGTTAGCAGTACAATTTTACAGGCAAATTAAAAAGAGGCTTTTGACGTTTATGAAGTTCTGTCAATATTGACAGTTAAGTGTAGGAAATGAAATATTTTATTGTTCTAGCTGTCGCAATATTGACATAACTTTGGAAAACTTCACTATCGGTCGACAATATTAAATACCGAATTATATTGTGCGTGTTCATTTTAAGGAAATTGTTATGCGATCAATTGAATTTAATCGACGATAATTTTGACGTCAACCATATTTACGCGCCTATAAAAAAATATAGTTAAACTTTAAAAAATAACACATGCTATTATGCGTGATGGTCACTTAAAACAACGCATATTTGCAAATTGATAACTTTAGCTCTACTTTTTTCACACTGGCCATCCCCAAGACCATCTCCTGTCTCCAAAATATTGTCAATAATCACGATTACACTAGCGATTATTATTATGTGATCCATACTACGATTCAGTATGTTATAAAGAAACGCTCACGAGTTAATCTTAATAAAACAATTATAATTTTGATTACAATTGTAAATAGCTATTTTTGTTTTTTTCTTTGTCGTCTTATAATTATTGTTTCAGCTATAGTATAACCTTTTCTTATGTATTATTTTGTCTTGATTTATGTATTCCTGTTGAATTACTAAATTTAACAAATAAGTCAATTTCTTTTATGTTTTTTTTTACTTTAACGATTTTATTTTTAGTTTGTATTAAGATATTTATTTTTTATTTTATTTTTATTTTTATTTATTAAGAAAAAACAACAGTTGTTATAGAAGAATACAAAATATAAAAAATAGTACATACATCCAGTTAAAGTTTTTCACAAATATGATGAGAGAACATGTTACACAGTTAAGAGAAAAATAATATATTATATAAGACATGAGAAATAAAAAGAGCTCGTAAGAAGGTTAAGGAATGAGGAAATAGAGCAGAAGAGAGGGATTTTCATAATAAAGTTGACCAATTAAAAATATTGATATTATAATAAAATGAACATATTTAAAGGAACATAAACTTATTACACACTGACAAATGTTTCATTTTACAGAGTTTCAAAAAGTTTTTTTTTGAAGTCACAAAATTTTGTATTAAAAATATCTAAATGGAGACAAAGTAAATTAAATTTGGAGCAGCTACGATAAATAAACGAGTTTGGAGCATAATTTGTTTTGGGCAATGAATTATAAAAAAATGAACTTGTCGTGTTGACTTTACGGAACAGTTGATAGAAATACGCTCTAAGAGATATGGACTATCGATAAAATTGTTTAAAATTTTAAAGAGGAAAGACAGATCAGAAATGCTTTTACGTTCAGTGAGGGAAGTTAAACTATGAAAGGAAGAAGAGTCTTTATACGAGTTAAAATATGTAAGAGATTTACGTAAATTTATTTTGACGTAAATATGGAAACTCGTTTCTATTCACTTGATCTGACGGAAGATTATTCAAATTTGAAAGATGGATATCGTAAATCAAGAGAAAAAAGACTGTGACAACACTACTGTAATCTGTCAAAAGTATCTTGATATAGCTAAACCTAGAGTCTTTCTAGAGGCTTGGCAGCAGTTGAAAAAGAAAGGATATTAAAGGAAGTTATCAATTACATTGCCGTTACGTTGGTTAAAGTTTTCAATAATACAACCAAACGTTTATTTTGTTTATTACTCTTTTGCCCAGTACTGAGGACTCGGTATGTTTGTCAGTATACGGAGCCTCAGTACTGACAAACATACCGAGTCCTCAGTACTGGGTATTAAGATAATTCTGTATACTGACAAACATACCGAGTCCTCAGTACTGGGTATTAAGATAATTCTAAACGAAAATATGAAACTAATTATTCATAGATGGCGTTTTTATAATTTTTATAATTGAAAAATGCAATTTTTATTTATATTTTCAGTGGAAATTTTACAAAACTTGATTTGCGAAAATTTTATACTATATTAATTGTAACAAATGCCATAGCAATATGATTTAGTTTCTTTTCACAAAATGGTGTACATAACAAAAAATAAGATGAATATTTTTTAGTTTTGTACACTATTTTTTGAAAAAGGATCTTAATTGTATTGTTATGGTTTTTATTACAATCAATAATGTGTAAAATTTCCGCAATCTTAGTTTCGTAAAATTTTCACAATCTAAGTTTCGTAAAATTTTCATTGAAAATAAACGCACAAATAGCATTTTTCAATCAAAACATGATAAAAGAGCCATCGATGAATTAAATTTGTCATATTTTCGTTTAAAATCACATTAATACGATTTTTTTACCACATTTGACTATTCATTTTACGACTCTTTCACAATTACATAATGATGGACAACAAATATTACGACGGTACTTCTGCTACCAAAGACAAAAATAAAATAACGGCAGAGACACTACAATTTTCTGACACCTAAGCTTTATTATCTATAAATTACGAATGGAGACATACAGTTAAATAAATAACAATTCTTTCAAAACTTTAGACCATAAATGAAAAACTTAAAGGATTACAAATGAAGCCGACTAAAATGTTTATTTCATACGTCAGAGTATAATTGTATTCATTGGAATTCTTTTATCTCTCTTTTCTTTTATGATTTTCAAAATTTCGTTTTTCTTTTAAATAAAAATAATTATGAAAACTAAAACATCATTAAAATTGATGTAAAAATACAGTTATGTGTGAACAAAATAATACACCAAACACTCCGAAACGTGGCAAATGAGCCAGTGGAGTGGCTACATATGTATGCAAAACAGTGAATTGTATGGAATATGAAATAAATATTCATGAAAAAAAACGGTAACTTTGTAAATAATTGTATTACTTTTGTTTGATTATTGACAAATAAAACGTATGCTTGTATTTGCATGGAAACATTAAAATGCGGGTTTCTGAAAAATCCTCGTGCCGCCTAGGCGCGTCTGTTAATTTCAGCTGAAAAACCTATCATTCTCCGGTAGATAGGGGTTGATTCTGACTGGTTTAAAAACTATTTCACTCTCTATTGTTTACCTCATGTATCAACTCAATGAAGGTTCAAGGTTATTCAAGTATTATGACTTGTATGGAAATCGAAAGTTTAGTACAAGTGACATGATTACCCAATGCTTCGGCCTCCTGAACAAATCGTTAAGTGTGATATGAATTCTAATTCACCTGTCCACCGTATCGTGTATTAATGACATTGCTATAAAATAATCAAAAGGTTACTAATTAATTAGTAAAAAATAAGGCGTGAACACTTAATTATCCCAATAATTATTTAAATTATAATGATTTTTTTTTTCCTTTATATTCTGTTAATTTTTTTTTTCCTGTACAATTAAAAAAAAAGAAGAACACCTATTGATTTTTGCACATAAATGAGATTTTTATTTTATAACAAAATAATTTATATCTTAAAAAAATTAAAAAATTTCAATTTTAATAACTCTCAAGTGAGTGGAATGCGGCTTTGTCTACATAAAATATTTATGATATATTTTTTTACAATATTTGAGTTGGTCCAAATGTTCGTAGACATAAGACTGGATTTCACCCCCTCGGGAGTCATTAAGATTAACTAATTACAACAGGGATGGAGAATACCTTAAGTAAGGGAATATGAATGTCTAGGCATTTAAAGGGCTTATGACCTGGCATTGGCTGGTTTAAGTGGCCACTTTGCACACCGTGTAACATTCACCATTTTTCCTATGTTTGAACATCCATATTTCTTCAATTCTTCCTAGACATCCATATTTCCGTATTTAAGGTATTCTCTACCCCTGTTCTAATTCGTTAATGTATATTTTTATTTCAAACTTCATTAACAATAATTAAATATTAAACAATTGCAGTTAAATGTAAATACATTAACAATAGAATGTTTTAAAAGACTTAATCAGGTTTTTGCCACAAACTCATTGAAAAAAAAATTATTTGCAATCCAATTTAAGACACATATATTTTAATTTAAGATATACTTTTAACGAGTTGTAAATAACTCACTATTAAAGAATGGGACTCATGTTGTGGAAGAGTGGGTTAGGAGCCTAGGACCTCTAATCTTTGAGTCCAGGACACTAGTTACGGGGCCACAAACCTGTTTAATATCAATATTTTGTAGTTTTCGCCCTCGAGAAACTAATATGAAAAATGACAATATTTTGAAAACAAACGATTTTTTATGAATATCTTTTTACATATTCTGGTTAGTTATGAGCTGACATATCAGCAAGTAAAAGGATTTTCTTGGTTTTTGGGACATCTTTTATATACATATATGCTATGATTATAAAGTTACAATGTCCGTAATGTTAATAAACATTGAAAAGCTAATATTTCCGGTGGAACCAACAAACTTTTTCATTGTTATTTTTTGGCTATGCAAATCTTCTCGCCCAATAAAAATATTTTGATCCCTACTTTCGACGACTAGTTCAATGGTTTAGAACGATTGAAGCCATTTTTATACAAATTTAAAAAAAATCGCAATTAAGTCAGAAATCGTATATGGAAAACAATGGTTTGATTGAAAAAAAGGCGATAATCAATTTGTATATTTGAATCAGATCTTCAATAGGTAGCTTAGGTTACGAAAATGCAAGATATAAAGTGGGAGGATACTCAATTGTAAATACAAGTAAACAATGTTAACAAATAAATCGTGCACCCAATTGCAAGGCCAATACACTAACTTATTGCTCTGAACAATCGTATAAAAGATCGGAACACTGAATAAAGAACATCATTCACTTCTGTAATCAAGAAGAGAAATCAACTCTAATCAAAATGTTCAAACTGGTAGGTTTATTGTTTTGTAATTTCAAAAGTGTCAAAAAAATAATTAAATGGAATTATTGAATTAACTGTGTTTAAAATTGCCGAATATTTATTTGAGCACTATGTTTTGAGCCAAAATGTGATTTTATTTAAAATTTGTTCATTGTTTTTAGTTGTTCGTATTCGCCGCTCTGGTAGCCATGAGCTACGCCAGCCCCAAGCCCTCGGCAGTACTGGCCGCTGGCTACGCCGCCCCTCTCGCCTACACAGCCCCCCTGGCCTACTCGTCTCCACTTGCCTACAGTGCCTACAGCGCCTACAGTCCTTACGCCTACTCTGCTCCTCTTGCCTACTCTTCACCCTACGCCGCGTACTACCGTTAAAAAAATGCGGGCTACCATATTTCTGACGTTCATTTTGAGTTTCAATGGTTTATTTTCTTCTACATCTTAAAAATCTTTCCTTTTCATATCCTGTTGATGAAACTTATTTATTTTTCTGAATAAAATAATATGCATCAAACAACCTATTTATTTTTCACCAAATTCCTTTGTTCCTTCACTTTACAATAAATTAATTAAAATTTTGATGAATTAAATATTTTTTACGATAAAGCCATCCAGCTATGCATCAAATATTACTGAAAAAAAACTATTAGTCAAAAGTTTCTTGATAAAGCTTTGATTTGTTTCAGATACTAAAGGTAAATTGTAAGTTTTTGATTCGATTGTGCTCTTTGTAAATCAAATAGTTAACACCTATTTATTTTAAACTTCTTAAACTCCAGAAAAAAATCATACTCTGATTATGATTTTCATGACATTTATTTTAATAGGTTGAATTTTTCTACTGACATTTCTTGGTGGGACTGCATTTTATTTGTAATAATAAAAATACGTATTTATAATTGTTTTGTTCTGCTTTTATTAATAATTTTTACCAATGACCGGATGTCGTCACGACCGACATTGTTGGTCTGGTGGGAGACTTCATTTAAATCAAAAAATCCTTATTTTATCACTGTTGAAAATTATTAATAAAAGTAAAATTAAACTAAATACGAATTTTTATTATTATAATCAAAGACCTCGTTCCAAAAACATCAAATGTCTAAAGTTTTCCAAAATAATTTTATTGGATTTTATTATTTTCTGTCTGTGAATCCACACAATTATTTTTTCTAAATATTTTCCTAAAAATCATTAGTTCCTCAAATTCACTGTTAAAAATACGGTGTTTTTACGAAAACAGCAATTGTCCAAATCAGTTTGAAAACCGCAATTAAGGATCGTTTTTTTAAAACTCCCTGTTCGCCCAAAATGGCGTATTGGGTTTTATTTTATAAATTTATTGCCATTATTGAGATGTATCAATAAATTGAAAAAAAATCTTAAAATTTGCTTAAAAAATTATAAAAGTCTTATAGTCTTTTTCAAAACATGATGCTCACATCAATTTATTTAAATGAACCGAAAATATTTTTTATTTTAAGTATTTGTACCGCTACATAGCGCCACTATCACTCATTTGACAGTTTGAAAGGTGTTCTAGATAGTTCTGGATAGTCTGTTATGGTGTTGTAAGATATGTGCTAGCAGTGTTTACTGAATATTTTGGAAAGTCTTAATCTGGGTATTGGATAGACGATACTATAAAAGTTTCAGAAAAACTGCTTTTTTTATTTCAACCGTTTATACCAATTTCTTAATAGTTTGCACAAAAACTACAATGTTCCAAATATTGTCTAAAAACATCAAACGTCACACTGATATTTTATTTAATATTTAAAAATATACGTAAAATATTTATTTAAAAAATCAAGTCCAATGCACTGTATGAAATGAATATTTATGATTTTATTCAATCAAATACTTAAAATCATGGTAAAACCGTGGTATTCAGTTTAAACATTCTTCTAAAAAATCGTTGGATTGTGATATTCGAGATTTTTAAAACAAGTTTTTCAATTGATTTTATTTTTTTTAACTAACAAGGTATTTAAAAAAGTTGTTTCATTTCATTATTTGAGTTTGTCCAAATGTTTTTAGACAAAATACTGGATTTCACCCCCTCGGGAGTCGTTAAGATTAACAAATTACATCAGGAATGGAGAATACCTTAAAGAAGGGAATGTATATCTTTAAGGTATTCTCCAACCCTGTTGTAAGTTGTTTTATTCATGATATTAATTTTCTTAAATAGATAAGACAGTGGGTAATTTTTGTCATTTCTGGTAAATCGATACATTTTAATTATAAAAATCCTATCGCCATATACGCTTTCCTTTATGACACAAATGGAAATACAGTGAATATAACGATTCTGATCTTATGTAAATCCGTTTTATATTATTCAGTATTTATTACCTATGCATATTTATGGAGGCTATTCAGCTTTTAACGCTTGACATATATCATTATGCCAAGCGATAAAAAACGTGTGGTCGGCTACGTGGTGTAGTGGTCAGCGCATTTTCGTACCATGCAAGAGGTCTCAGGTTCGATTCCCGACATGGTTGACATGAATTAATATTTATTTGAAAAATGTATATTTCCACCAGAATATTTCACAGTTCTTGAACTGGTACCTGTAGCGTAAGACTAATCATCGTACCCTCGTGTAACAAAAATGATTAAGATACGCTGCGATTGGTTTACCAATGCAGAGCCCTATGCACTATTATATGTAGAAAAGAAATGATGATGATGTATAATAATCATCGTCAAACTCCTATTCGCACTCAGTGGAGCATATGGCACTCCAGTGTAAATCATATGCAACGTATCTTAGTCATCATACATGAAGGTTAGATGATCAACCTTACGTACGTTTTAGATGGCAGTTCAGGGAAAATGAAACATTTTATTCAAAACCACCTTAAAAACAAATATAAAATTATCTCTTTACCCTCTTAGGAACCGAACTCAGAACCTCAAACATGAATAAACGCGCCAACTACTACACTACGAGGTGGATTTTTATGTACTCGATTTCCTTCTTTAGGATTTTTACTTGAGAGCAGCAGCTGCTATCGAGTCTAAAACACTTGTCCAGGGCTTTGGCTCTATTTCACACACAGAACGACAAATTTCGCATTTCTTCATCCGCCTGGACACAGATGAAATGTCATATAAAAAGTGTGATATTTGATTATTTTTTTTGGTACTATAATTATGAATGATAAACGTTATTCCTTCACCAGCATTGAAATCATACTGTTTTATCTTTTTTGCATCTTTACGTCGGGCAACTGACTGAATAAAATAAATGGAATCTCGCGAAATAAGTAAATGAATATAAAATAACATATTTACTTCAATTCCGTTCATCAAAAAATAAAAAAATATATGGTCAACGACCATTATACCTAAAACGTACAATGACCAAATGAATAAAAAAATGGTCCCGAGTTGAATAAAATATCATATACCAATCTTGGGTAATTGGTTGGCAAATATCATTTTTGTACTGATTAGCATGCAAATGATTATTTATTGAAAAAAATATATATTTACCTTAATATAATTTACCAAATATTTTAGTTTTAGTGGCAATTTTCTACGAGTTGTAAATAACTCACTATAAGAAAATAGAAATCAACTTAGGGTAGAGTGGAGTTCGAACCTCGGATCTCTAATCCGTGAGTCCGCTAAACTAGCCACGGAACCACTATCCGATTCGGTTTATTCTGCTATTTGTATGTATCTTTACTTTAAGCCGTTGATTTGAAATGTATGCGTTTGCTTACCATTCAAGAGGTATCGGGTCCTATTCCCAACAGGTTCAACATGAAATATTTATTGTTAAATTTGTTTTTACGCCAGAATATTTTAAAGTCCCTCAACTGGCACCTGAAGCGTAAGACTGATCATCTTTTCTTCACGATACAAAAATTAAATGCAGTGTTTTTTGCACCAGTAGGGGCGAAAAGGGTATAATGCATACATATATATCGTGAGCATACGTACAAGAAAAACTGGCTAAGTCAGAATTTTTGCTTGTTTGCAAATCAAGATTGATGTTTTTACATAGTCACAAAATTGGTGAAAAAATCTCGAAATAAAAAAAAAACTTTACCGGTTTTCTTTGTAAGCTCCTCATATATAATATATTAGTTGCTCTACATTTACTTTGTGTATGGTATTTAACATTTAATATGTTGTTGCTTTAAATTTATTGCTACCTACTGAGCTCTGGGGTTAATGTTGCGAATATATTCAAAAAAAATTCGTAAAGTTCATGTATTTCCGGTTGAAACTTGAGTTTAAATCTGACCAGTATATTCATATATGTAAAAAACATCACCTACTGCCTCTGCAAAAACGTCGCGAAATAGCGGACATAATTTATTTACTTAAAATTGCCTCTGGTTCAATTGACTGTCCTGAACTACTTTGCAAACTTTCTATCAATGTTCCTTCCAAAGTTTTAAGAAATAACCCTCTTCTTCACATACCTCTTGTTTCATCTAATTATAGGCAAAATTCATATTTATGGCGAACTTTTAATAATTTTAATGTAATTAATAAATCATTTAACATAGATTTATTTGAAAATAATCTTAATAACGTGCGGCGTTTGCTTTCGAAATAACTCGTAGTATTTTTTTCTTTTCTTTTAAATTTACATTTAATTACTATTCATTTTATGTTCGAGAATCTTTTTTAACTTACTGTGATGCTACTTGTGAAAACCTGTAATTGGCTTATTTGTTATTTGTTTTGTTATATAAATATGTGATAATTATAGCTGTTGGTTATCCAAATAAATAAAATAAAATAAAATAAAATAAATATGCTACCGTGGGTACAATATTTTCCTCTTCGGCCCAATAACATCTAGACTTTCATTGAATGTGTGTGTGATCATGGTATTCTCGATCGCTAAAAAGCTATTTGAGTTATCAATCCGTTATTCCATCCACTGTGTCGTATTATCGCATGCATCGATAATCAAGAAAACTACAAGTGCCTAGTTGACTACAGGACATCAGATAAAGCCTGCTACGAGAGAATTAGAATCAATAAAATTGGATCAATCCCATCACAAGGTTATTGCATTCATTTGTATTGGGGTTCGGTGGAAAATTAAATAAAGATAACGCAATTGCAACGACAAAATCCGCAAATCAGGAAAACCGCAAAATTCGAGCGTCTACGTGCTATCTGGTGAGTGGCGCGATCATATGTATACTTTATTGCTGTACACCTTGTATTTTTCGCATTTGTTTCCGTTTTGTATAGCTTTTAAAGTAAAATATTGAACTCGTGTTTTGAGCACTCAAAGGAAACTTAGTTAAAAAACATTTTATCGGGACTTAGATTATGTTTAGGTATTATGATGTGAAAAAACTCTGTAAACATGTTTGTATATTTATTCCATCATTGTTTTCAGCTAAATGCAAAATGCATGGGATAATAGGTCATGGGGCCTATAGGTGTTGTTGGTTAAATTAAAAGTATTGTTTTTAAATGTTGAACTTTCCCGTTCACAAATGAAACACAAACATCTCAATTGATAATAAACACAAACATCCCACAAGATAAATAGAAAACAACTTTATTTTTAATGGCTTGTTTTTTTTTCAATCGATCGGTTTCAAAGATACACAAGCTTCTTTATTAGGATATAATTAACGTATTACATTTTTGAGTGATTACTAAATATTACATCAAACTTATGGATCTAATAAGTCAAGTTTTTTTGTCATGTGTTTCTTCTCAAGATAAAAAAAAAGTAAAATGTTTTAAATAAAAAAGCAATTTTTAGTAAGAAAATAATCATAAATAACCGAAAAAACAATATTTCGTTCAATCCACTCTAATAATATCGCCGCTGTCTTCATTATTATCCATATACGTATATGTGTATATCATCTTTGAATTAACTTAATAGTGATGCATAATTATTTGTAAATATGTATTTTAAATCTATTATTATGTTTATTAAATAACATATTCTACCATATATGTAGATGTGTTACAATTAAAACTTTATTGTATTATTTTGAATTTATTTTTACCATCAATTAATTAGCGAATTGAATTATAATATTACTATAAATTATAAATAACATTTTGCTATGTATTATTTCATAACTTTTCTGCATTCCATTTTTCGACATGTATACATTTTATTATTTATATTTTTCTATTATTATTTTGTATATTGTTTTGATATGTTAATAATGTTTTAGATTTATATATAGAAGAGTCCCGACTTGACATGGAATTTAATAACAGGTCGGGACATAAAAAAATATAATTGTGCCCTTTGATAAAATTGTTTATTTTGTGCGTTAAATAAAAAAATAAAATAAAAAATAGATCGTACCCATCTCACTTCACACTTTCCATTTTTAGAAGAACAACGTGACAAAAAGACTTGACTTATTGGCTACATAAGTTCAATGTTATATTAAGTAATCACTCTTAAAATAAAATAGGATCGAATTCATTAGTAAATTAGACGTTGATAGCTTTGAAACCGGAGGGTAAAAAAAAAAGGTTTAAAACAAAGTTGTTTTACATTTATTTTATTAAAATGAATAAACACAAAGTTAGTCAATCAAATATTAATTTTACAAACATCTTAATTAATTAGAATCTAAAGTTATTAAATTTATAAAACTACTATAATGGACATAGGCTTTTGCAATACAAGTGAATACAGTTTTTGCCTCTATTCGTGTTTGCAATATGGTCAGGAGAAAGAATGACAATATCCGACAAAGGCCCTCCATATAATTTGCCAAACTTACAGTGAAAGGGACAGTGAAAATCACAGATTTAAATTCAATCGAAATTGCTACATATAAAATTGAAAATTTTAAAAGTGTAACTTGTCTATTAACCAAAAATATTGCTTTTTTGTATGAGTGAAACCGATAGGAAGACCCACTGGTTTTAAAATGGTTTCGGGTATGTGGAGGAATGTACTTTAAATTTATTATAAATTTTAAATAAAGATTCATAAATCATGAGTCGTAAAATTAATCCTGCCTACTTTGCTATACATCAGCGCAGCGGTAGGAAAACTGCTAATAAAGCAAACGAGATAGTCTGTTTTTTGATAAGTAACAGCTATAACATAAAAAAATATAAAAGTAGATTGTTTAGAAAAAAAACCATGTGTCAATTATGTCATTGTATTAATAAATAAATAAATTTTGTCCTCACCGCTCATTCAAGGTTGAAGATTACCAAATTTGATGCAGATGATTTTTATTGACAAATCAATCGTGCACCCAATAACAAGGCTATATAAATCAACTTGTCACGCTGGTCAATCGTATAAAAGCTCAGAACACTAAGTAGAGAGCATCACTCACCTCTGTTATCAAGAAGAAACATCAACTCCAATCAAAATGTTCAAACTGGTGCGTTTAATTCAAACTTTCGTTTTGTGATTTTTATACTACCAAAAAGTGATTTATTTGTAGTAACTTAATTAACCGTGTTTACAAAAGCCCGTTCTTTTTTATAACTTTTTTTGTGTGAAAAGTGACCTTATTTAAAATTTGTTCGTTCTTTTTAGTTGTTCGTATTCGCCGCTCTGGTAGCCATGAGCTACGCCAGCCCCAAGCCCTCGGCAGTACTGGCCGCGGGTTACGCCGCTCCCCTCGCCTACACAGCCCCCCTGGCCTACTCGTCTCCATTGGCCTACAGTGCCTACAGCGCCTATAACCCTTACGCCTACTCTGCTCCTCTTGCCTACTCTGCTCCCTACGCTGCTTATTATCGTTAAAAACATGAAATCTTACATTGTATTTTTTGATATTTTAAACTATTCTATTTTCTTTTCATTTTCAAATACTTCTTATTTTTGAAATACTACATCTTATTTCTTTAATATGATCTCAACTCTGGCATAAGATTTTACCAAGTTTATTATTTTATAGCTACTAATACGTTTATTACTCTTCATACAACTAATTTTTTTAAATGTAATAATTTAATTTATTTAATAAAATTTTAAAATTGATTAGACGTGATTGCTTATTTGCTCCATCCCATAAAACATTCATGTGATAATAAATACTATTTATAATGAACTTTCTAGATTTTTTAAATCCCTTTTAAAATTCAAGAAATTCCACCAGAGAGCCCTTTTTTCTATTGCATCTTAACGATTCTCTTTATTACTTGATTTTATCTATAGTTCTTTCTGTAGATAATAATATATGGTACTTTATGTAGAAACACTGCCCGTAATAATAAATTATTATAACGGTGCTAATATATCGAGAATAGTGTTACATACATTTCATCATTAATCATCATCATTCCCTTTCCGCACCTAACTATACATAGGGCACTGGGTTGGTACACCAATCACAGAATATCTCGATCAATTTTGTTACATAAAGGTAAATTGATCAGTATTACGCTTCAGGTACCAGTTTAGGGACTATTAAATATTCCATTATGAAAGCACCTTTTTCAATAAATATTTCGCATCAACCATGTCAGGAATCGAACCCGAGACCTCTTGCATAGTAGGCAAACGCGCTGACCATTACACCACGAGGCCGACATTCATAAATACTTTCTTTTTTTTTTTTGGAATAACCCGCTTAGCCTCTATTCTAGAGGCTTGGCAGCAGGTGGGACAGAGAGAATGTGGAAGGAAGTAATGAAAAATACACCATAACACCCAAACCAATTGAGAAAAAAAAAAAGGATTTTTTTCTGGCAACTAGCGGGAATCGAACCTGCGACCCCAGTTTTACAGTTGACCATCTTACCAACTGCTCCACGGCGCCCGTGTAATATACAAAATTATAAAAATATAAAACTCTGTGCAAACGCTTAGCAAAAGTGTAAAAAATGTATTTAGAAATTTTGAATGGGCTTCTTTCGCCCTCTATTATATATGTATATTATACTCTAAAGTTGCCTCTCAAAATGGACACAAAGCTGATGGAACAAAAGGCATCATCTTCAAGTGCACATGTGCATCGTATCTACTAGGAATTAACAGAAAAGACTTGGCTAACGTGTTTTCGGTTACCAGGCAGACCCCTTGGTAGTCACTTTCATCTTATGAACAATAAATATAATATCTGAAAATAGTGTTTTATTTATTTACTTGTATAACACGTCTGGTTTTATTTCAAATATATTTATTGCTTCAACTGATTTATTACATACAGTACAAGCACTTTTAAATTAAATAAATACAATATCGTTAGTTACACGGGTTGTCAAGCACTGACTTTATATATTGAGAGGCGGCGGAGTTATTGTTTCACGACAGAGAGTGATTTCGGGTTCCGGGTGGCCAAAACACGTGGCGTTTCGCACAGCCGAACTATCTCTTCCTAGTAATATGATGTCTCACATTGTATTCAGAATTTAGCGAAAGGCCTAACATCTAGCATTCGTACTTCACTAAGTAGGTACCAGGAATCAATTACTGGAATCCGAGTAATCAGATTATACGTCTGGTCAAAGTAGTCGGTTGAACCAAATAAAGTTAGCGGCCAGGTGGCAGGGACCGATCAGTATAACGTGATCTTACGGGGCGAGAGCCAAGGCGTTCCCTAGCACCAGAAAGTTTCAAACAAGGAAAGCAGACTGATTAATCTAGGAGAGCCCTGAGTAGGTGTCTTTACCAGAGTGAACCAAAAAGATAGGTTGGCAAAATGGTGGAAGACGACCCGGATTACTCTGACTTCTGGAGCTAGGAATCTGTCTTGTAAAAGCCAAAATTAAGGGGGATGACAAATTTAGGGATCTTGCGGGGCATATGGTAAGCGCGGGTGGCTGTAGGGATGTCAGAAGGACATCGCGTTGAAATGCGAGAGTATGCAAACCTACTGTACATGTTGGAGGAGTCGATAATATGTAACTATGTTGTAAGAGTAGGATAGCAATATTTAAGAAAATGTATTGGGATTAAAGCGGGTGCTATACTTGTTTATTGTTTATTTTTAATCATGAACAGTTGACTAACTTACTACTCTGATCAATGTATATTTGTTTATTTAAATCGTTGTTAGGTTTCCAGAATATCATTCTTCAATGCGCTTTGTAGCTGCAAGAGTAAATGTCATAAACAATCAAATTATTTCAAACATAAAATTCTTAAATAGGATAACGAATTTCAACTGCCTAAACGCTCTGTAGCTGCAGGATATGTTGTCATCCAGCTCATATTTGTAAACGATTTTAAACAACAACCAAAAACGAAATTCAATTTTTTTATAATTTTAATGGAGGCTTAGTTTCATAACGTCCATGCGCTCTGTAGCTGCAAGACATATAATGTAATTAGCTCCTCTCTGTTTTCTGTTATAAAATAAAAGTTTAATTGGAAACGAGGAATAGGAAACCCAATCGCTATGCGCTATGTAGCTGCTGAACGTGTTGGGATATTTATTGTGTAGCCCCCTTTAAGTAATTTTCACAAAAAATGGAGCTGTATAAATTAGCCACAATAATGATAATACATTACATTTAAACTATTTTTATTTCATATTATCGACATAGCCCCGAGACCACAACCCAATTAAAAATAGCGACCGGTTTTAGTTTCATTTGTCAATGCTTAAAAATAAACACTAAATATTTTTAATCTTCACAAATAACATGTAAATAATTACGTCTTTGATAAAAATTATGGATAAAATTTCTTACATATTTGTAAAACAGGCTTAAAATGTGATAATTTTGAAAAATTACACATTAAAAAAGCAGTAAATAATAATTTGCCCCTTATGCATATATACTCAAGTTAAAGATTTATATTTTTTTTAATGTTTAATAATTAAAACTATCGTTCAATTGAATACGGCTCATTTCTTTTTTGAACATTATGTTAGCAGATGTATTATATCTCAGTTATATACGGTAATTGGGTCTTCTGGCCTGTTGTGGGGCAAAAAATTGAATATATAATATATAAACTTGTTGTTTTTTTTCAAAACCTTGACAAAAGAACAGAAGTGTTTTAAAATTGGTGAGCATAAAACATTTATTTGAAAAACATTCGAACATTACGAGCATTCTCTTGAAAAAGACAAAATGAACTGTTGATATTTTTTATTTGACATTTTGTATAATTTATTTGAAATTTTTTCCAACAGACCAAGAAGATTGTATTTTTTTTAGGTTTTACGAATGTAAGAAAAAATATTATTTTCCATAATAATAAGGTTCAGTGTTTAATAAGCTCCTGACGTCATTGTGACCTGTGTAACTATTGTGATGGGTCCCCGTTAATCAATTCTTGTACTCCAGACCTTGGTATTTAAATAGCCATGTTACTGGATGGGGGGCGAATGCTTATATGTTCATATGCTCATATGGTCAATCTCCTCCAAACCCAAGTCCAAATTATCAGGTTATTAGGTAAGAGGCGAGCGCTCTCACATCTTCAGGTTTAGCTAGTGGTTTCCCGAAGATGAGCCTTTTTTGTGATAGAAAGAATCGCCTTTTTATGTTCAAAGCTTAAACTTTGTGGTCAAAATTTTTAATTAATGTTAGTAAATATTGGTATTTAACCACTTACCGACTTTAAGTGTCCACCGGTTTCGAGACGTGCACGTTTATTTATTATATTTTAGTATTTTCGTGTTGTTGTAGTGAGTGTCCGGCTCTATAAATTATAATTTTAATTCACTGCTGTGATTATAGTTCATTGAATCATGAATAAATAAATCATCCTTACTTAGTTTCGGGGCTACGTTTCATTGGGTCCTAAAGAAACCGTTGCGACAGGTCTTGAAGATTAATATCAAGACTGTAATTCACCACTATAATTGGGCCTCCTGGCCTGTTGTGGAGCAAAAAAAAATAACTCACTTCTCAAATAAACTCTCCGTGTGTGTTGAAATATCGAATTATTTAGACAAAATTTCTGGTAGGTGTAATCTTTTAATTAAACACAAAGATTTGTCTTTTATCAAAATACTGCAAAATGTGTTTTTGTTTTAATTACTTCTTCAGTGTAACGATTACGAAAACAGCCAAGTGATATTTATATATAATTATTTTGATAATCAGTTAAAGGTTGTCCTTATCATTAAAAAACACAACTTAATATAAGGCCATATCCAAATTAAAAGTATAAAATGTTGACAAATAAATCGTGTTACAACTAATCACAAGGCCAATACACTAACTTACTTCTGAACAATCGTATAAAAGCTCAGAACACTTGGTAGAAGGCATCACTCACTTTTGTTATCAAGAAGAGAAATCAACTCCAATCAAAATGTTCAAACTGGTGCGTTCAATTAAAACATTTGTTTTGTGATTTCAATATTATCAAAAAGTTTTTTATTTGCAAATATTGAATTAATTGTGTTTAAAATGGCCGATGTCTTTATTTATAACTGTGTTTTGTGTTAAAAGTGTTTTTATTTAAAATTTATTTGTTCTTTTTAGTTGTTCGTATTCGCCGCTCTGGTAGCCATGAGCTACGCCAGCCCCAAGCCCTCGGCAGTACTGGCCGCTGGCTACGCCGCTCCCCTCGCCTACACAGCCCCTTTGGCTTACTCCTCTCCATTGGGCTACAGTGCCTACAGCGCCTACAACCCTTACGCGTACTCTGCTCCTCTTGCCTACTCTGCGCCTTATGCTTACTACGGTTAAACATGTAAAACTGACTCCTTCTGACTTCTAAAATACATTGTACTCTGATTATAACGGATTTTCCCTTGTTCTTCATACAAATTTCTCAGTGTGAAAATTTAACTTATTTATTTTTCCCAAATAAACAAAATATGCAGCAAATCATCTTTTTTTCTTAGTATTACTTACCAATTCCGTATCTACAATGCGCCACAGTGCCGTTTTAAACTACGAACTAGTATAACACGAATAATTGAGGGCATTGGAAGCAAAGATAGCAAACTCCCGTTTTGATGTTTTTGAGAAAAATTACAAAAAATCCTACACTAATGCCAAAAAGAGTCTTTACGTTAGAAATGTTATTTTCACTGAACTAAAACTTTGAGATACTAATAAATTAGATTCAATAGAAACATGAAATCAAAAAACCTTCTTAATATTTGTAAGGCACGACCATTTTGAAAATTTTATTTAATTTAATTTCAAGCCAGTCATCGGTCGAATAAAATGATATTGCTATGTTTGCTTAACACTATTTTCAAACCATCAGAAGTATGTTTTTAAAGTACATTTGCAACTCAACTCATGATTTTTATAAAAATAAAGTTGATAAACTACAGAATGACATCAGAACCAAAATATTATATTTTTTTGAGGTTCTTTGCTTCCAATGCCCTCAATTATTGTATTATTGCTTCTTCGAATATTAGCACTTTTGTTATTTCAGTATTTTGATGTTTTTCTAGGCTTTACCGGCAGTGGTATAACAACCAGATGTAGCTTCCAATCTATCGGTAGTCTTAATAGTTTGGTAAATATGCAAAATGTACGAAAGCTCTGACTGTAAATAATACCTGAGTGGGTAGATCTTACCATCATTTTCCTATCTCCATTTAGCATTCGCATTGCGGTATGTCTAAGCCATTTTTATCGAATTGAAGGTAAGTTGATCAGTCTTACGCTTCAGGTGCCGGTACAGGAACAATGACATATTGCAGTGTAGAACCATTTTTAAAAGAATATTTTACTTTCAACCTGCCAAGAATTGAACCCAGAACCTCAAGAATAGTGAGCAAACAAAATTTTTTATCGGGTGGTTTAGCTAACCTTAAAGGTTACAGACAAATCCCTCACACACCTCAGTCTTGCATAGTAAGCGTACGGTTAATCCCATTGCCCCCTTAGAACAACTGCAAAATCACACAATGTGCTGTGGACACTGGCAACTCACAGACATTATCAAGGTATTTACAGACGAGGAATCTTATCGGTAATTTCTGGATTTGAAAAAAAATAATTACGATTTTCAGTCGGCTTCGTGGTGTAGTGGTCAGCGCGTTTGTCTACCATGCAAGAGGTCTCTAGTTTGATTCCCGACGTGGTTAACATTACATTTGTATTTAAAAATGATTTTTCACGCTACAATATTTCATAGTTCCTGAACTGGTTTCTGTAGCGTTAGGACTGGTTATCTTACTTTCATGCAAACAAAATTGATCAAAATTTACTACGATTGGTGTATCAATGCAACGCCCTATGCACCACTAGGTGCAGAAAGGAAATGTAGGTGATGATAATAACAATTTTAAATTTAAAAAGCTTATCTATATACCTATATATAAACTTATCCTTCCTTCCCATTAATGTTCGTTTTTTATAGGTTTTTTCGGAAAAAATAAATGTACTTTTAAAACTACTATCATACCTAAACGATTATGACATTCAATCTCCCATGAAAACAGATTGACACAGGATATCAGGCTTTAATTTAATTTAATCAGGCTTAGACGTTATGGTTTATTCAAAACAAAATATAAGGAGTAAAGAATTACAAGATTAATTGATAAGATTAAGAAAGGGTCTCTGAGATGGTTTGGTCACGTAGAACGAATGGACGAGAGAATGGTAAAACAAGTATATATGGCAAAAATGAACGGCAACGTTAGACGAGGACGACCAAGGAAGACGTGGCATGATCAAATAAACCAAAATCTTAAGTCTGGTCATGTCAAAAGCAGACAGAACCGAAGGGCATGTATGACAAGATGTATGAATGTGGAAGAGGCTAGAATTGTATGCCAGGATAGACGTGTGTGGCGGTCCATTCTCTCTGCCTACCCCTACGGGGAAATGGCGTGATGATAGTAGTAGTAGTAGTAGAAGAATTACAAATTATTTATTTATTTAATTTAATGTACGATGTAGCACAACTGCCAATTACACTGTACATATCGTGGGTATACTGGCAAAAAATGTTAACTCGAAAATATGCGGATTTGACTTAATGATGCAGTTTTGTAAATTTTTTTACGCTCTACAAACTGTTAAAGACACTAAATCATGTTAGATTTCATATATCTGTAGTTTTAAAAATAAATTTAAGGTTAAGTCGTATACCCGGTATTATATTCAGGCTAAAAGCTTTAAATAACTGAATATTTACCTAATATAATATTAAGAAAAGGAATAATTATAACATGTTCTTAAATGAGCAATTAACATCTTACTATATTCAAATAAAATATAAAAGAGTAAAATTGGAACAAAACTTAAATACTTGATTTCTCAAAACAGGGATTTGAGAGTTAAAGCTTTTTGCCAGTATACCCACGATATATGATTAGTATTTACAAAAATATGTCGTCAGTCGGCGTGCACTACCCACTATCTATTAAATCAACTTTTTACAGGAGACAGTAAAACTAAAACATTTAAGTTTGTAAGTGAAAATTCTTGATGGAAGTTCATTGTAATTTATTATATAAATAAAACACGAGTGATACTTTAATCCACAAATTTGGAATATGAAATTGTTTTTCAGAAATCATTACAAAACCACACTCACGAAGGATGGGACACCAACAATAAAATAAAATACTTAAACTCATTAAAATAACATTATATCCATTCATTTGTTAACCCATAGAAAATTTGTCGATAATGATCCTTAAGATAAAAATAACTTTATTTAATTTACTTACATATAACTTTGAATTATGTATCCTTACCTCTGTTCTGTATAAATACATTTAACTTTTTAATAAATATACCAGTCTCGAAGATGTCGCGAAAGCGATGAAACCGGTCACTGGATATTCCAAATTTGTGGATTAAAGTATCACTCGTGTTTTATTTATATAATAAAAAAGACAGTAAAACTGTTTTCAAAATCAAATTTTACACATTATTTACTCCGGTCCGTGGTACTGGTCTTCTTCAGAAAGCTTGCTTCCTATTGGTCCTTCGCGTGTCGTATGAATAGGGAACATCCAATAAAATTTTGACAAAATTGTAGATTGGTGGTAATGCAAGCCGACCGACGGTGTTTTTGTTTTATTTTTTTTATTTTTTTAAATACTGAATCGAGTCACTAGAAGTACGGAGTTGTTTGCAACTGCATACGTAGGTAATAACTATATACGAAACTCTCAGATTTTGCGTCTACATTCCTTAGCTAACAAATTTACTTGTGATATATACATTTTTAATACAACAATTATTTATTTTAAAACGTTCTTAAATACATTGTTTTGAACTTATTGTCAAAGTCGTAGTAAAACTTTCTTTTTCATGCAATTTTTTCTCTGTTTTTGATGTGTATTATTATTATCTTATCTCTTTCTGTAATTAATTTATCAAATATATGCTTACCATATATTATCTTATATATACTTACTGTGAACTAATTTTTATTATTTGTTTTCAACATTAATTTGTTAATACCATTTTTTTGCTTAAATTCTTTACAAGTTATTTATAATTTGTTTTTCAATTCCAACATTTTTCTTATATCTATATTTATATTTTTTTTTTCCTTTTTTATTATGCATAGTTTCACCATGCTTTTTTGTTTCTACAAGTATGCAAAAAAAATGTTGTTTATTTTTAAATTATTACTTACTATGTTTGTACTTACCTGTATAATTTTTGTAAGTGCCCCTTGGGCGTTTTGCAAAATTAAATAAATAAATAAATTAAATTAAATAAATAAACATAAACGGCAAAATTGCCTCATCAAAACTTACAATATAAACATTTTTGGATTAATTATTTAAAAAAACGCATACATTGTTTTTACTAAAGATTTAAAAACAAAAATCAAACATCAAAATCATCTACCACATTCAGTAGAGAAGTTTAAAACAGTTTATAAATGTAAAAATCAAATTATATATTGAGTTTATATTGAGTACATATTGAAAACGGTAGTAGTTACACACATAAATAGAGACATTAACCCAAGTGTCAACCATAACCATAATACAAGACACTCTTATAAGGATCTGATACTAAGTGAAGGGGTCAACATTGTTCTGGCATCGAGACAACACTATTACGTAGACAAAAAGTTCCATAACCTTTTGCCAGAATCGTGGAAAGACGGAAGTGTAGTCAAGTTGCGGAAGGTGTTGACCTCGTTCTTTCATGACATTGGTCGTAGGGAGTCAGAAAGGTTGATGCATGCTGCGGATTGGAGAGTCTTACTGAATGTCGAAAATAAAAAATGAAAATATGGAATAATTAAAAAAATATATATATATAGATGGCAATCATGAAGTTTTGCATTATAAATAAATTATCCATGTTTTATGAATGTATGTATGTGTATGCGCATGGATGTACGTACGTGTGTGTATGTACATGTGTAAATATGTGTGTATGTATATATATATGTGTGTGTGTATTTGTGTATGTATATGTGTCAAAATGTGTATACAAGTAAGTTTATATTTTATTAGTCTGTGCTCTCTATTAATTTGTCAACTATTATCATATGTGAGAATTTAATTGCCTAGCTTGAAACGGGGTATGTACCCTTGTTAGCTGGGCAAAATGAACGTAAAATTGTATTTTTGATAAAAGGTGTAAATGAATAAATAAAATAATAAAATATTTTAATGGATTAATATTAAAAGAAAATCATAAAGTACTGTTTAGTATAATAGATGTACTAAAGGTTTAATTACCATGCACCATCTTTGAAAAAGTTCAATAGGTTTTATCTATAAGAACAACACCCTACACTAAATACATCCGATACGTACAATTACTATCGTTGATTTCCTGGGCCCCGATTACGAGCTTGTCAATTTAAAATCTGTGTCGTTTCCAAGTATTTGCACAGAGCAACGACTGAGACACTATAAATAAATTCACTTTTCATAATAAAAAAAAATTAGTGTACAATCAAAAACAATATAATTCAACAGCAAATACAACATTCTTAAACGAAACAAAGACAATTATTGTGACTCATAAACCGGGACTAAAATTATACAATAAACTACCAGACAAAACTAAACAATAGACTCAGACAACCTTTTCAAATGATGTTTAAAATAATATCACCAACAACTTAGTACGAATTAACAGAATTAATTAAATAATACAATAAACTACCAGACAAAACTAAACAATAGACTCAGACAACCTTTTTAAATGATGTTTAAAATAATATCATCAACAAAAAGATGCCTTTTTGAGTGAATGTAATAACCCGTAACGGTTTATGCATAACTTTAAAATATACTAAATAAAAAAGAACCCATATGCTTCATTTGAAACTTTTTTAGATAACATTTAGCCAGCGACGGTAATATCCGGGAGATAATATTTTCTGGTTCAAATTAGAGTAAAGAAATGTGAAGAAAGAGGATGTGACGTGGTAGATGAAAATCCCGTACATGTAAACTCATTACAAAAGATTTCCTGTAAATGACAATTCAGGCAGAAAGACTATTATCACCGACGCCGACGTCAGGAAATAGCTTTGAAGGATATTGCAAAAGAGCACTCACATATTTTTAGAATATGTCTTTCTTGGTCAGCGCGTTTGCCTACCATGCCAGAAGTTTATTTTTTTTAATGATTACCCATTTGTATAGTTTTTGATTTTCGTATTTTTCTAAAACCCCATCCCACCAAGCCACTTTTTCTAGCTTGTTGGTGAAAAAGGGTGCTTACACACCAGAATACTTCATAGTCCCGGGACTGGTACATGAAGCGTAAGACTGATCATATTACCTTCATGTAACAAAAATGATTAAGATACGCTGCAATTGATGTACCAATGCAGTTCCCTATGCACCATTAGGTGCAGAAAGGTAATTATGAAATGTTATATTTATTAAGTATGACGGCACATTGAATGGATGCATATTTATATATACTCGTATCTAAATATATTTTTTTATTATTTACTTTATAAATAAGAGGTAAAACAGAGTATTCAAAAAATAAAGGATAATTACAAAGCAATGAAATACATAGTAATGAAATACATATTAACAGTAAAAATAGTAAACAAAAAAATCCCACAAAGGCATAGACTGTTCGTGGCCATAAAGGCGTAAGTTATTTCAAAAGCATATGGCTTATTTTTAAATAGATTTTTTGATTTGCACCAAAACAGACTAGGAGGTCGGGCCCAATGAGGCAGTTTACTGCTTTAAAAAAAATAATTAATAGACTATTAAACTAAGCCAAATTTTTGATTTTTTTTTGTGTATGTCGTATTGCACGACGTTTTAAAAAATTTTGTTTTTCTGAAATAACTCCGCGTGTGACGTCAGAGGTTCTTCTCTGTCAGTCATCTTGATTGGTTCGTTTAAGGTAAGCAAACCGGATATCCTATCCAGCTCTCATATCATTGGTCGGTTCATATGAACCAGTGACGTCGTTCGAAGTAGTGTCGTACAATTTAATGCTATTATATATAATTTTTACCGCACGCAAGAAAACATTTTTTGTATACAATTTCCCGTAGGGCTGAAGATTCTCATTACAGTGTTGAATTACAGCACAGCAGATATTAAAACAGAGACGAAGAGCATTTTAGAGAAGGGAATATAGAAACCTAAATATTAACAGGGCTTATGACCTGTCATTGGCTGGTTTATGTGGCCATTTTACACACTGTATAACATTCATTAGTCTGCCTTTTTTGAACATCTATATGTCTTTAATTCTTAAATTCGTTAATCCTTGTGAAGTTAAAGAGCCGAACCTTTACTGGTGCGGGCGAGATTCATCTGACTAAATTATTTCACTTGAAAATATTTTTCATCAAAATATATGCAGAATGGTGAATGTTACATAGTGTGTAAAGTGGCTATTTAAACCAGCCAATGTCAGGCCATAAGCCCTGTAAACGTCTTGACTTACATATTGCCTACTCAAAAACATTTTCCTTTGCTGTTGCTAAATCTTAAAAGTATTACATCCAGCCTGCCTACCAAGCATTTAGACACACTCTAAACATTCTTGAAGAGTTGGGCTCTTTCAAGAGGAAAGTAAAGGATAGATACTGGAGTTTCAATATGCCAAACTTGATTCGAACGAATGCATTCAAAGTAAAATTTAACCAAACATCAGATTGTTACCCAATAAAGCGTGCACCTAATATCAATGATACGGCATCACAACTCTCGTAGTACTTTACCCGTCTTATAAAAGCCCAGGAGACTTCCACAGGAGCATCATACACTTCTGTTATCTAGAAGAGATATCAATTCATTCAAAATGTTCAAATTGGTGGGTTCAATAAAAATATTAGTTTTGTGATTTCAACACTATAAAAAGTTTGTGAACTAACTGTGCTTAAAATCATTAAATCTTTTTTTATTACCGTGTTTTGTGTCAAATTGTGAATTTACTTAAAGATTTGTTTGTTTCCTTTAGTTGTTCGTATTCGCCGCTCTGGTAGCCATGAGCTACGCTAGCCCCAAGCCGTCGGCAGTACTGGCCGCGGGTTACGCTGCTCCCCTCGCATACACAGCCCCCCTGGATTACTCGTCTCCATTGGCCTACAGTGCCTACAGCGCCTACAGCCCTTACGCCTACTCTGCTCCTCTTGCCTACTCTGCACCCTACGCCGCGTATTACCGTTAAAAATTTAGGTCAATTGAAAAAAAAGGCTTTCTACGACATCTCTCTCACTCTTCTCTTTTTGTTATATTATTATATTTCTCTCCCACTTACGCGCTTTTGATCATATTATACATTTTTAGTTATATAAGTATTTCGTAGGCACAATTGCGTCATCATGAAATAATTAATAAGAAAATGTTTTCGATTAAGTATTTCATTATCGACATGCAAATGCATAGTAGTCTAACGTGCTAACCACCAAACTATAAAGCTTATATATATATACGTTCTTAATGTATAAAATCAATTATTTTTTATTATTACTACTTTTTCAATCCATTTTCCCGCAAAGAAGTATTTTGTAAACATTCATTGATTTTTGTTAAATAAAACTGCTTCAGCAAGATCAAATTATCTGTTATTTATTGTATTACAATGTATTTTTTACTTACGCATTGTAAACCACACATCAATTGGTTGCATTTTTAGTATTTTATAAGTTCATAATTTATAATTTAATTTATACACTATTTTAAAAACAATTTTATTTATGTAAAAATTTGAAGTATGTCAGTCTATTAGATTTTACTAAATAGACTAACTTAATGTACGGAGTCGAGATTCTCGCATTCACTTTGGAGTTCCGCAGGGAAGAGTCATTTTGTCAGTTCTTTTCTTATACAGAGTGTTCTTTTAACCCTGTTATATCCGAAACCACAATGATCAGTATGGGCAAGAAGACATATTAGCATATTTAAAACAATATTTAGAACGCACAATTAAAACAAAATAAAAAAAATTGTTGCTTACTTCTGCAGGGGCGAAGCGAAGGGGGCATGGCCATGTGATTGACGGTGTATCAGACTCCCTTCTCCCCTCTCCTCGCTTTCCCTTGCAGAAGTAAGCAACCATTTGTTTTTTTAAATATTTTATTTTTGTAAATTTTATTCGTTTTAAAAAAATATTTTAATGTGTTTTCTTGGTCGTACTGATCATCGTGGTTTCGAATGTGACAGGGTTTAAAGAACATCCTATATATATCAACTCGTTGTTGAGTTAAGTAACGGCGGAATATCGTTTGCCGATGAAACAGTTTTGTTGTTTAAAGCTAGGAATCAAAACTTCTCAAAAAAAGTAGTATGCGAGTCGTTTAAAGCTGACTAGACAATAATTTTCTTACATTGAATGTGGATAAAACCAAATATATCACGTTCAGAACAGATAATGGATCGTTACCTGAATCCTATCTTAATCTGAAACCAGTTGATTACATTAAATATCTGGGAATATTTATTGACAGAAATCTACTATGGGACGTACAACGTACAGGTCCGGTCGCTGGTTTCTAGATTAAGAAAGCTGAATGTATTTTTTTCACTCATAATGGTTAGTAGGATATTGGACACTCTCTGTGTATTTTGCTCTTTTCCAGTCAGTGGTTACCTATGCTAGATTGGGGAGGTTACACGGCGTCTATCAAAAACCCCCTAATAAATTTACAAAAATTGATACTTATAGTCATGCTTCGATGTCCTCCAATTTTTCCATCTAATATTTTTTTTTAATTCATGAAGGTACTGGACATTTTTTATAAAAGAGTTATTGACATATTTCTGGTCCAAGCAAAATGCTCCAACGAGGCTGCCCTGTTATTCGAATTATTTAACACCTAAAACGCGTACGGCTTTTGCTCAGATATTTTTTCATTTTATGGCCAGAATAATGTTCAATGTCATGGATGAACATATTGAGTTCCCTAATTAAAAAGTCATTTTCAACAGAAGTGATCAAGTTTAGATTTTATCTCAGGAAAGAAACCATTACACGAGACTACTGCGAGACATTGCATTCGTTTTTATTATCGATTTTGTTATCCAGAAAGTGATTAAAATGTATGTTTTATGTATTTTTAAATAATATGTATGCTTCTACTTTCCATTATGTTGTATTTTAACTGAACACAGGTATTTTGGTCTCATGGAGTTACCGATACGTTCAATTTTTTTTTGTAATATGGTTTTCTGCCCACCTGTTAAAAAAATATATTTAAAAAACTCTCTACGATAAATAAAATGTTGAATAAATGTAGATAGGTTCTGCAGTATAGTCGATAAAACACATTTACATATTTTATGAGAATGCGATGCCTCAGGTCACAAAAGAAAACGCATCTACAGGGGGCTACTGGTTAAAACTAAGGATATAAGAGGGCTCTGATCCTACTTAATATCCTGATCTCGAAGGACCTGAGCTTGAGGGAGGAGATTTAGCAATAGGTAAAAAAATACTGGCCTTCGACTCAGTAGATCAGCTTTTTAAAAAACTGGGCATTGGGAGCTAGATCTTCACAGGTCCCAGTGACTTAGCACTGAACCCATTATTCAGAATAATGATCATGTTAAAAAAAGAAATAAAAATTACGTGAATTCAAAAATATGTTATCTAATGCCTGTATTCAGAGACAAAACTCAAAGTAAGGAAAGTACATTTTACTGTCCTCATTTTAAAATTATTATCTGCATATAAAACAAAGAAACGAATCTTTACGCCGTTTCACCGTAAGGGTATGAAGAGATGCTAGAAAGATACGAGTATATCACTCAGTATGATTAATATTGCATTCTCCATTTTCATTAATTTGATCTAATTAATGTTGATTTTATTTATGTTCTGAAATCATATTTTTTAATAACACAAGAAAATGCTGTCTCCTTACTGAGGTGACCCGTAATGAGGATATTTTAAAATACTTTAAATTTTTTTACTGACGTAAAACACAGAAAATTTTACTACTGACAGAAGATTAATAAAATGCGTAAACTGTTTATTGACTTTCAAATTTGACTGACTTTTTTACGTCCGTGTAAGTACACATTTTATATCGTATTGATGTAATCTTATCTTGTTTCTTGTGGGTTATGTTTTGATTCTTTTATTATTTGCTTCGACCATAATAATTTATTATTTTATGAATGAAAATTGGGACATTATATTGTAATTGTCACTGAACTAATAACGGATTAGTCACGAAAGTAATTTTCTCATGCATTATGTTTAAGTATTTTAATATATTGTTTATCATTTTGGCTTTATGTACTTTCAGTATGAGAGATGCTTTATTCTGTAAAAGTAATTAGATCCAAACTTCCATTTTCCACGCTTGAAAGTCTTTTCTTAGATCTATATCGTGAGCCCACAACGAAAACTGGCTCAGTCAGAATTCTTGTTTGTTGTTAAATCATGATTGAATTTTTCTTATTGACATACACTCAGAGTTTTGCTATTTAATGCGCTATTGATTTCAAGTTAATTTTTGTTTGCATTGAACAAACTATTAGCAAATTAATACATTTGAACATGAAACACTTCAATGCTAACTCAATAGAGTTAGCACAGAAGTGTTTAAATTTTGTCCAGATTGCCTGTAGCAGATGTTCATAGACTGACATTATTCATCAATATAGAAATATCTTTTTTTTTTTAAACTTTGAGATATAAGTAAACTTGTTTTTCCAGTAAAATATACCATGCAGTAACTGGATCAAAATATCTCAAATGTGCAAAATTTTACTTGGCTGCTTTTCACGGTATGCTTACGGTATAAATATGTATCTAGTAAAAGTGTTTCCCCTAAATTTGCATTGTGATTGTGTAAAATGACAATTTTACACATTCGCGTTCTAAAAATAAGTAAACACATTTTTTTATAAGCGAAAAAAACCTGTGAAACATAAAAATAATAAAATAGAGTTTTTGAGGTAATGTTTCTATATTTAGACCAAAGTATTTTTTGGGTATGAAAAAATCCAGTTATCTGTTTATTAATTCATAAATACATTTTCACATTCGGAGCTTGCAATAGTCGGTTGGATAACATTTTCGTTTTCAATATATTATTCTCGTTCAGTAGTAGGAGTAGGCGTAGGGTGAGGAGTATGCGAGGGGAGCGGAGTAGGCGTAAGGACTGTAGGCGCTGTAGGCACTGTAGGCCACTGGAGATGAGTAGCCCAGGGGGGATGTGTAAGCCAATGGGGCAGCATAGCTAGCTACGACTGCTGGCTTGGCGTAGGCCACAGCGAAAAGAGCGACGACGAAGAAGAACTGTAAATAAATAAAAATAGCGCTTAGATTGGATAAAAATTGTAATTGTTTTTTTTTACAAACAAACCATCACGTCGTTTCCCCAGGCAGAGAGAATAGAAAGCCATATTACTCTTGTTTTGTAAACAAACGTTGCTTCGTCTACATTCATATATCTTCTCGTGCACGAACGTTAATTATTCCGACTTTTTACATGTCCATATTCAAGTATTTTTTAATGTCATGTATTTCTCGACCTTCCTTGTTTTCTACATACATCAACATTCGCATTTTCGTTTTCTTTTGTTATGTTTTTATGTGCATGCGTGTGTAAACTTAATATTAAATAAATACTATGTATGCAAGTAGAAATGATATATTTATTGTTACTTTCTTTGTGGTATATCAACTTCAGAATAAAAAATAAAGTTTACCCACCCACAGGCTATACCTATGCGGAATATTCGTTAGTTTTTTGAAAAAAAAATGATTAAAAATGTACTTACATCGAAAATTAGAAAAATGATTGTGATCGTGGTTATAATTTTTTTATATTTGAAAATGGAAATCAATAAAAAAAAATGTAAACAAAAGAAAACTTAAATAAATTGTTCGAGGTCTTGTTTCCTATTGGTATCCAGATAATACATATTTTTGCACCTTAATTCATCTGCACAGAGTTTGTATTCCTTCAAACAATTTATTTAACAAATCTTTATGCGCAATTAATAAAGTTTCTCTTAATGTGATGAGTTGTTTACACGTAAAAAATTAAATCAATTGTATGTTAGAGTAAAGATACAACATACAATTAATAGGTCGATTTTTCCCCTTTTGACAATAACTTGCTCTATTTGAGATGTAGCAAAATACAATATTTTAAACATACACATTTTAATAATAACAAATAAAACAGCCTTTCAAACCATACTTTTATTGGTTTTGTTTATCAAATATATAATTGACTTTAAAACACCATATATTTTATTTTATTTAATTTTATTTGGGAAATCAACAGTTTTACATACATATTTTTAGTAAACAAACAGATATAGTGTATAAACTCAGAACTAATAACAGATTTCCACATAGTATACAAAGTTAGTAAAGAAAATATATTACATATCAAATAAATGCATACAATTTATGCATATAAAAATGTTATTTTCATGTACTCAATAATCAAAGATTTTTAAAATATTTATTTTAAGAACAAAAAATAATAATAATATTTTTAATGTCCAAAAAGCATAAGTATTTTACTTTCTAAACTGAGAAGCTCGGTGTATTTTCTCAATACGGTCTTCTCATTTCCTTTCTATGATCATTTAATGTAAGTATTTATTTACAATAGAGAGGCCTTCAAAAAATGATTTCGTAGCTTTGTATATTTCTAACTATTATATTAAACTGAAGAAATTATTTATAACCTATTGTCCGTTATAAGGACGCAAAAATGTGGATCCACTAGCTAAAGATAAATAGTTATTGAGCCTCGAAAGGTTTCTAAATATTGCAAGGATTTTCCGCGTATTAAGCACCGAAGAATATGGTTTCCGGATATGATAAAGTAAATTATATTATTCAGTTGAATAAATTAAATCCTACTGTAGCCTAATTTGATTGTTTTAAATGTTTCATTGACAAACGGTTAAATCTGATAATTATTGCCATTGAAATATTTAATATAAAATCCCACTTTCTGTAGCTTGTTGGTGAAGATTATATTTAAACTAACTTAATAATATTATTTACATTTATAAAAACAATGAATAACAGATAAAAATTAACAGCCGGAAAAATCAGAATAAACATGTTTACACAAATAATAACATATACATTTATTTTTTAAATACAATAAAATATATAAAAAATTAAAATATTTACACCTAAGCTACTATTCATATATAAACTTTTGATCGAGAAGCCACTCTCTTATTTTACAATGTGAGTTAAATTTAAGTTCTTTTGGTAATAAATTAAAAATTCTAGGTACTAAATATTTGAGAGCTCTATTTCCATTCGTATTACTTTCTTTTGGTACTACCAAGCCATCATTAGACGGGAAGCGTGTATTATGGTTATGTTTGAGAGGAAGCTTGAATGTATTACTATTAAATTGTTCCAAAATGATGCAAAGCCACAGTAGTCCTCGAACAGGCAGAGTTTTGATTGTTTTGTACAGGGGATCATTATTACTTATTTGTTTGTAAATCTCTGCAGGTACAATTCGCTTAACTCTAGAGTACTGTAGGCCCTGGATCATTTTAACATTAGTTTTAGACGAATGTCCCCACGACTTTATACCATATCTTATTATTGATTCTACTTAAGAAAAATAAATAATTTTAATAGTTATTTTAGGCAAAATAAAAGACAAATTATAAAAAAAACTCACAAGATATAACATTTATAATTTAAGAAAATTTATCCGCGTCAGTAGGTAATTGTTGTCTCGAGTGCTTTAAATATTTTTGTGTCAAAAAAATGAAGACGACTAAATGTATTGAGATTTTTGATAGTTGATGTATTATTTTTTGACCTCATCTGTTAGAAAAAACGCAAGAAGATTGGTATAGTTAGGCTCGAAATTGAAATAGTTTATTTTGGCAAGTATACTTACCGTTTAACATTTGAATATGTTATTATGTTGTTAAAACGTTGGTTATTCTATTAATTTTAGCTGTTTATTTTGTGTAATATAGTTTTTAAATATGAGCCACGATTTTTTACTATAATAATATAATTGTAATTTGATTTTTTTTGGAAATTTTAATAATTCAAGCCAGAACCGAGGTATCAATTATAAATTTTATTGAATTGTTCAATCATTGCACCTGATTAAAAGATAATTGTTTTTTTGTAATGTTTCAGTTTTTAGGGATAAAAACAGTATTTTTTCTCTTACCACTTTGAACATTTTTGTTTTCTTAGTTTCACTTTTAGTTCACTAAAACTGAATGGTGCTTGGAGAGGATGTGACCGGTGCTTTTATAGTTTAGAAATAAATATGACAACACCATTGTCCTTGTTGTCAAATACATTCATGTACTTATCTGGTGGTACAATGTTTGGTATGTGATACATGTTTTGAACAAACAAGGATCGCCAATGTTAATCACTGTATTGATTTTCTGTTGCTGCTCCGCAGATCTAAACTCTAAGCTTCTGTACACAAATTGACATTAGTAATAAGACGCCAATTATTCCGAATCACGTTTGATATTGAACTTGATATTAATAAACCGCGATTACGAGTATACTGGTTATAATTTAATCTAACCGTTTGTATGTCACGCTAGGATTTCGATACAATTTTTGTGTGCGGAAGAAACCTTTAAAGCGGTCATTTTTTTGACGAAATGTCAATGATAAAAATATTAAAGAATGTCGTTTTTTTGCAGAAAGTGAGCCGGCATTATTTTTATTCACAGTATTTTCTTTTAAATAATAAAAAATAATGTACATGCTTCCACTTTCCATTATGTCGTATTCCAACTCAACACAGGGCTTTTGGCCTCATAGAGTTAGGAATACGTTTTTTTTGTAATATATGTATTTGTATGAATAAATAAATAAATATAAAAATAAAAAAGACGAAAATATGAAAGTTTTGTTAAACAAATGACTGCATACGTGAGCAACGTATGTTCGGACATTGTCAATGAAATGTTTCAGTTCGAAAGCTCATTTAAGAGAAATTTTGCGACGCTCAGCGATGTCCATATTTTTTTTTTCCGAAATGGTAATATTGCTTAGCGAAAAAAATATTGTACGAGTAATCATTAGCTAGTATTGCTACTGATTCAAACTTGTTTCAACGCATAATTGGTGACGAAAAATAGGTGTATGGCAACAACATTAAAATGAAGGCCCAATCTTTAAATGGAAACTGCTAAGTTCGATCAAATCTTAAGATTTTCTTATTGTTTTCTTTGATTTTAAAAGGAATGTGCATCATGAGGTTTTCCTAGGAGGTAGTATGGTCAATAAAAGATATTGGCTTGAAGTTTTAGGAAGATTGCGTGTGAATACTCGTCATAAAAGACCATAATCATGGACTAACAGCTCTTGGATTTGCGTGAAATATTGGTTTTAAATGTGGTTTTGCACTGCAAGATTACTTTTTTCCTGGACTGCCACCTGAAGCGTAAGACTGATCACCTTACGTAAGTGATAATGATGTGGCTTTTGACTTGTCTTCCAAAAAGAGATTAAAAAATCGCAGGAGCAGCAAAACACCATCTCAAAATTATAGTTTGTGAGGTGTTTTAAGCCAAGAAAAAACTTTGGCATAGATGTATTATATCCAACTAGAAGGTGACAAAATAAAATGAATCAATGCATAAAATGAATATTCTTTTTAATATAAGAGAATTGACATTTCTTTTTGATCAAATCTTGTATTCATATGTTTTATGTTACGTGTTTCCTCAATAACAGAATAACTCGTACTCAGGTTTCTATAAATTTTTAAGGTAGAGGCTGAAATATTTTTATGAAATATATTTATAAATACATTTTGAGATTTTTGCAATGTATTTATAACTTTCGACAACACAAGCGCCTCCAAAACAGAACATACCGAAACTATCTTTAAAATGAATTTTCTAAAAACATATAAAAATCGTAATATTGTTTATGCGAGTAAGGGTATACGAGTAAATGGGAGCGTATTTTTTTTTTTTTCCACTTACAGATTTTTTGACAGCAATTTGTTAGTATCAGATAGTGCTTGTACATATAAAATGGATTTAACTAATGCTAGTAACCATCGTCAATCATTATCATGGTATTTTTTTAAACAATACCCAGTAGTGCATAGGGTACATTGGTAAACTTAACGCAGTATTTTTCAATCGTCTGTTACAAGTGATTAGTTTAACGCTTCGAGTGCGAGGACAATGAAAAATTACGGGGAAAAACCTATTTAAAAAAAAAAAAAACTTGACTAAATAAGTATAAAAATACGAAATTATTGGTAAATTCAAACTCATAAATATTTAAATATTTTTTATTTATTGACTATTCTTGATGGAATTCCATTTTAATGAATAGAATCCTCCCCTACTATAACGCCGCCAATACATGTTTTTAATAACGTGTCTAACTCTGTTTCATTGAAAAAATATGTTTTGTATCTCTTTAGACTTATTTTTTTAATGTACCTTCATCTAAGATAACATTTAGTTTTATATAAATTATACTTACACTGTATAATATTTACCAATCCGAAGTTGCCTAGTAGAAGGTGAAAGCGCTAATTGGTCAAATGAATAAGTGGAAGTGTACCACGTATTTTTAATTGGTAACTTATATTTAAATATAAGTTATTTTTTCATTAAGATAATAATCTTATCTAACGTTAATGCATTTATAAAATTACTATAATGAATACAAGTGAACGCGGTAAAAATTCGATCTCTTTCTTGACGTATTTGTGGGAAATCAATGTATGACAGGGTTACGAATGATGAAATCAGGTGAGAGTGTAAATCTGAGTCAAGTTTAATTGATAAGATTAAGAAGGGTCTCTGAGATGGTTTGGCCACGTAGAACGGATGGACGACAAAAGAATGAAAAAACAAGTATTTATGGCGAAAATGAACGGCAACGTGAGACCAGGACGACCAAGGAAGACGTGGCATGATCAGAAAAACCAAAATTATAAGTCTGGTCAAGTCAAAAGCAGACAGAACCGAAGGGCATGTATGACAAGATGTATGAGTGTGGAAGAAGCTAGGAATGTATGCCAGGATAGACGTGTGTGGTGGTCTATTTTCTCTGCTTACCCCTACAGAGAAATGGCGTGATGGCAGTAGTAGTACTATAATGGACATGGGCTATTGTGATACAAATAAATATAATTGACTTCTGTGAAGCAGAACAGCTGAAATGAGTACCAATGACGGGTCATCATCCTTGTTCACCTAGACTTCTATATATTCCCTTCTCAAAAAAGGTTTATTGTCTCCGTTGCAATAAATTTCGAACTTAACAACTCACTAGAGAGTGAAATCCAGACTGTAAACGAACATTTGAACAAACTAAAAATAGAAGTGATTTAACTTATCTGTTCTGTATATTCATGCACACTTTTTATTGAAGGGTTGAAATTTAATATGACGTTACCATTTGCTTTAGCAGCGGTCGGTAACCAGCGGCTTGCGGCTGTCGAGGCGTTTTTTGTGGGGCCTGCCAGGTTTTCGCCGCAACGCACGTGGCGGACAATATCATAGATGACGGAATAACGTACTTTAAAAATCAATACAAAAATCTGGGTTAAATTTTGTCTGGTAAAATACTAAAATGAAAGTTGCATTGATACAACATCAAACTGAGGTTAAAAAAAAGGTTGGGGGATTTTAAGACGTCACAAAAAATGGAGATTTTCGAAAACTCCTTAGCAGTGGATATAGATCATGTAAACATGGGGATTTTTTATGGAAGTTTTCCTTCTGAAAACGACAAGGAGTTAAAATGGTTTTCTCAGCAAATAATTGCTGTGTTTGATCGTAAATATATTTGTTAGCAAACTTTTCAATTCTGAATTTCCGAAAAACAAACGCTGTTCTCGATTTTCAGATTCACATTTCGACACAATTTTAAAAATTCAAGCTTGTATAAAAAAAAAACTTGCAAGTCAAATTCAGCCACATAAATCTAATTGCTTTTTTTAACTACATACAGTAAATGTCGTCAAAATGCATAATTGGCGTTGTATCATTAGTACAAAACTATTTTTACTTAAATAAATATGGCTCAAATGCGACCCCTTTTAATCCCCGAGTAAAACATTCGGCCCTTCCACAAAAAAGGTTGCCAACCCATCCCCCAAAGTATCAAATATTTCATTACTTTGAATCTTGAAGTAGGGCACTCGTAAAAATATTATTTGTTTGCTCTTATAATAAAATTGTATATATTAAATTATGTTTTCGCTAAATAGTAAAATCAGCCACTCAACTAAGCGGCTAGACTGTACATTAAATGCCGGCATTCAACTGAATGGCTAGGCCGTTCGTTGAATTCATGTACAACGAAAGAGTTAAATGACGCTCTATTGAACTTAACTCAACCTATCCCAACCTAATGCGGCGGCTTTTGGTTTGGCTGATTCCAAAAGATTAGTTTTCAACCAGCCAACTCGTTGAACGTTGAGCTATCTTAATTTATTCAACGAACAGCTTTGTTGTATAACATCATTATACTTTTTTTATGTCTGAACTTCCTAAAATAAACTAATATATATCATTATGTTCCTTAACAATGGACAAATATATCAGGACGCCTTGGGCTAAAAAATATGTAATATTTCTAGTACCCACATGTCTTACATACAACACTACGCTGCTTTACCAATATGTTTAGTGACGATACAAAAGGAATTTCTGTGACGTCAATAAAACATAATTATTTTTAAAGATGCACCTTGAACCCTTAATAGTAACTTTTAGTGAATAGAGAAGGTTCTTCTAATATTTTTACATATAGTTAGGGTAGTATTATCGTAAGAAATTATAATTATCATTCCATGTAGGTACGTTTTGTTTCATAGTTTTTTTTTTCAATAACAAGATAAATGGTATGTCCAAGTCTTAATAAACATATGTTTAAGTTTTCACTGATGAGATTGAGATCTAGTCATCTGGTTTAAATAAATAAGATTAACAAAAATTGAAAATTAAAATTCTTGCCGTTGTATATTTTGGGTACCAATAAAACATAAAGAATAAACGTTTAAAAAAACTTATTCCTTTTCAACTATTTCAACACCCATGGAATGTTATATTCAAACCTAGAATACGTATATCATCATCATCATTCTCTTTCCGCATCGAATGATGCATAGGGCACTGCATTGGTACACCAAATCGCAGCGTATCTTGATCATTATTGTTACATGAAGGTAAGATGATCAGTCTTAGGCTTCAGGTACCAGACCATGAGTGTGAAAACACCCTTTTAAATAAATATTTCATATTAGCCATGTCGGGAATTGAACTCGAGACCTCTTGCATGGTAGGAAAACACGCTGACCATTGCACCACGTGGCCGACAGAATCAAATATACAGAATCAAAAATACCATAAGTGAAAAGCGAGGTCAATTATTGGTCAAAGTATTGTAAACTTAAGAATAAGAAAACTGCTATACCATTCACTCGCAAAGTCATCCCGTTTATACGGAATTATTGGATGGAGTGGAGCCTTAGACAAACCTCGCAGGCCTGAGGCTCGCAGGACTGAATTTTTCAAAACGTTTTAAGCTGGAATTTCTAATTTGAGATACTTTTATCTATTATTTTAATCAAAAAATTAAAGCTCTAAATTTCTTCTTTTATCGCTAGTCAGAGCACGTACGAGTCGCAAGGTATTCACGTATCGGGGTCTGGGGCAGGTCAAATAAATTATTTATCAGCAATCAATACTTAATTTAATTAATCGACTCTTGACATCTGCACTGAAATCAGAATGAAGATGTAATAATGGAATATTTGCAAACACAGCATTTTAGTACAATGAAATGAACGTAGTTATGCAAAAAGCCAGCAAAAGAAAAGTGAAACTGAGATAATACCGCTTTTTTGAAAAGGGTGAATAATCAAATCTACACAAAAGTTGGAATGTTTTTGACTTAAACGGATGATAAACGATAAGTATACTTGTTTTTTTTACAAGACAAACAAGAATTTAATTATGTATTTGACCAGTGTTAATGATTTGAATGTACCGTAAGATTTTTCTAGTGCTGTGGGTGTTTTCTGCAAATTGAGAAATGCCGTTTTTCTGATCGACACCATTTTCAGAAGGTGATTTATACAGTAGCACAATTATTTAGCAGAGCATAGAATTGACCTTACTGCACTCGATAACATCAATATCTCATTTTTTCAAAATTGTGGACTAGCTGCTTTCTGCATAACTACGTTCAAATATTTTGTGTTTTAATTATGAAATTAATTTTTTAAATTTAAATTTGAAACCATTTGTTAAAATATCGTAATTTCCTATCTGCACCCAGTTGTGAATAGAAAAGTGCAATGGTGCTACAATTTCAGAAAAACTTGATCATTTGCTACCTGAAGGAAAAATTATCACGCTTTAGATCAAGTCCAGGAGTACGAAATATAACATTGAAAATTACTAAAATAAATATTTGATTTCGAGATTTGAACCCGAGTCCTCTGGCATAGTAGGAAGTGTTTTAACCATTACATCAAGTGGCTGATTTATCTCCAGTTAATATCTATTTCTAGGATTTTTGCATGAGAGCAACTACTTGAAAACACTCGTCCAGGGTTGTGGTTCTTTTTTACGCACATAACGGCAGTATTCATTCCGCTCAAATACGTAAACTTAATTGTTAACAGAAGAATTGTAATTGTAATTGTATTTTAACAGATTTACGGACAAAGTCATTTTTAAATATATATTGTAACAAAATATACAGTAACATAAAACAGAAATGCAATAAAATAAAAAATCAAACACAGATAAGTAAATTGGACAAATATTATAGGATCCAGGTTGATCAAAGATATATTGAATTGATTGAGTATTATTTTACTCTCACAGCCTCGCATTTCTGCTAGACTTGCGTGCCATGCCATAGGGCTTGCGATCGCAAATGCGTGTTCACCGAATTAAATGCGCTGTTTGCGTAGAGGTAAAATAACTTTTCCTTTCGCCGTAAACGTAGCTGATCTAAGCGTAAGACGCCTGTCAGCTAGTTCGTCTGGAATACATAGTTTCCTTAGATACTCCGGCGCAGAGTTGTGGAGTGACTTATATATAAGCCAACAGTTTATATTCCACCGTCTGTGAAAAACGTAGCCAGTGTAATTCCCTAAGTAGGGAGTGGTATGACTTAACTTAGAGATTCCGAAAATAAGTCTCGCTGTGACATTTAATACAGACTGTAGGCGTGTCATTTTGATCATTGGTAGTATAGCCTAAAACTGCCAGCGCGTTAGCTCTCTCAGGAGTAAGATCTTTCTTAGGCTGCCAATTCGGAAGTGCCTTACAATTGGATATAAAAGGAAATAAAATAAATATTGCACAATGATAAAAACAAGAAAATTCTCTAGTTAGAGGTTTACAATTATTGAAAAAAATACACTCTAAACTAAACAAAACTATAGGTATTTAAACTTTATACGTAATTTCTTATGGGCCATAGTACTAGATGAATCTGATGGAAGACAAATAGAACATTTTCCATTCCTCGATACAGCAGATCATTTTTCAGCTTTTCTTTTTCCATTTAAGGTGTTAGACTTTGAAATGAGCTACTTTTTTTACAAAAAATGCATCATTTCTAGGCCTTAAGCTTCAAGAAACGCCTGAAACATTACTATATATCCTCAGAACTCTAAACTCCCTGTATGTAATTGTTTTTTTTAATATATTTTCATCCCTTTTCTTTCCGTGGTTCCTCTTTTTCTCCCCTTCCAAACTCATTTTCTGATTCCACATTCCTCATCTTTCAATATGTATAACATAATGTACCCTTTTAAACTAAATATGTGCGTCTTATTGCCCCATTAAAAAAACAGCTGTTATTTTTAATAATTAAGTTTTTTTTCAAGTAATTATCTTTTGATATATATTAACATTTTAAGAACAAACTTTTGACCAACTGTTTATTTGACCAGTCTGTTTTTTGGTTGGCTGGAAGATATTGCTCTCAGCAATAAGTCCGCCAAAGCACTTTGTACTTAAAGTTTTAAATAAATAAACAGAGTATATATGACTAAATGGGTTACCTAAAGATGGTTGCTATACAATTGTTCAACTAATGATGCATTGCAATACTTAGGCAGTTGTTGATGATATATAATTGTCTAAATTAACAAATGTCCGATATTGAATGAAGGAAAGTAAGGCAACTACCCACAAACTGAATTGCCACTAACTTCGAGCTTGGGGCGTGTCTGTTTAATTTTAGACATCATTGGTTCAAACTAGATACAGCATTGATTTGAAAAAATGATAAAATGTGAATTTTAATTCAGGTCACGGCGCAGAGAAGCTCTATGCTCATAGGTTATTCCGTAAGTTTGGCATTTTTCCAATGAAGCATTTATTTTACTTACACCTCACGTTGTACTGTTGTAATTTGTTGCCATCTTCAGATCCATTTAAATGAGAACAAACAAAGCATTGTCACTTATATAACACACTATCAAACACCTGCGCACTAATACAGTCATACATTCAACAAATAATGCGTTTTTATGATTCATAAATTTCGTTTTTTTTAAATATTTCAGTCGTAAATAACCGTATTAGAAAATGAAAAACAAGTGGCAGACCGGGTTCCGAACTTCGGACCATCTAATCCGCGTCCGTGACACTATCCTCAGGACCACGACCCCTCTTAATATAACATACTTTTTTATTTATTTACGGCATTCTGCTTCTGAAAATGAACACATTATTTAAGAGTTCTTTGACAATTTATAAGGGAAAATACATGTTTATTAAAGATTGTAATAATCATTCTGTAAACATGCAAAGTATTTTTTGATGGGAAGATTTAAAATACAATAACTTTTATAGCTTAATCCTTCGGAATTGATCACATATTTTTAGTAGAAGTGTACTGCCGAATTTGATTTTATATTTTTGTTAAGATAGATGCATGAAATATATCAACGCCGAAGGCACATGAATTGATTCCGGAATAAATTATAACTAAATCATATACATATTTATAACGTTAGTAAGTAAATATGTCAAAATCGATAAATAAACATAATTATTAATAGAGAGATTTTTTAAATTTATAAAAGTAGGCGGTAACTCGAGGATGTCTTTGAGGATGATTAAAAAAATACTATTAATTTATTTTTTTTGGTCTACAAACGATGAAAAATAATACATAATCATCGTCATCATCATTCCCTTTCCGCACCTTATGGTGCATAGGGCACTGCATTGTTGAACCAATCGCAGCGTATCTTGAACATTTTTGTAACATAAAGGTAAGGTGATCAGTCTTACGCTTCAGGTACCAGTCTAGGGATCGCGAAATATTCTAGTGTAAAAACACCCTTTAAAATAATATTTCACATCAACCATATCGAGAATAGAACCCGAGACCTCTTGCGTGGTAGGCAAATGCGCTGACCATTACACCACGAGGCTGACATTAAAGAAAACACTACTTATTTTTCGTCAATTACATGTAAACACCAAAAAAATACATATTTAAATCAAATTAACAATGTAAATTATTACAATTAAATTGTAGAAAAAAAAATTTTGATATAACTAATAAAATATGCATCGAAATAAATCTAGCAATGAAAATCATTAAAAATAAATTACTGTAAAAATTAATATATTAATATAAAAACGCATCTTGTTTATACTTAAATCTAAACAATCCAGTGACAAAAATAACTGTTGTATAATCTACACATTCTTGATATTGGATTGAAGGACGCATAAGGAACACTATTTTTTATAATACTCCAACAGCTCGAACATTCTAATTTACCATAAACAATTGTAAAGAAATTCAACAAGTCATTCACCTTTCTTCTAGTTTCTAACGTTTTAAAGTGAAAATGTTGAAGTCTCTTTTCGTATTATTCAGTGTGGAACTCAATTGATTTTAATTGTGGTTGATATTATGTTCATTATATAATATTATGTATGTTTGTTGGTATTTGACGTAATAAAGCTTAGCCGAAATCAAGCGAGGGTTATCACTAGAGCCCTTACAAAGCACTGCAGATTGAACTAACACCTTTCTTGAATGAACCTTTCCAAAAGGTCTAGGTGTAGGTTCTGCAGTGCAGATGAGGAAACACCCATCCAAATTATATGTGAATGTGATGTTTTACATCATAAAAGGAGCCCAGTCCTCGAGGAACCACTGGTTAAGCCTGAGGATGTAAAAGAGCTCGTCCCCTACCTAATAGCCCGATTTAGCGAATATTTAGCAAAATGTAAACTCTCGCCTTCCACACAGTAGGCAAGCTCTTTACAGACCTAGGCTTGGAGAGCGATAACTATTCACGGGGGCCCTTCAGAATAGATCTTCACATGTCGCAGTGACGTCAGGAGCTTGCATAGCACTGACCCCCACCACTAAGAATATGAATAAGAATAATGTGTGTTGGTACAATATAATAATGTTTAGTAATGAGGAATAACTTAAGAGTTTCCGGCTGTAATGGTGTTTGTTTTTCCACTTTGATTGATTGTTATTTATTATTCACTTTGTTCTTTAAGTTTGGTTGACAAAAAAACTTCGTGTATCATTAGTAGCCATGTGACATTTACTGACTTTTGTATTCTAATCAGTAGCGCACTTGGCTCTGTGCCAATACAAGGAAACTACAAACACTCTTCATCATCATTATCCTTCTTTCCGCACCCAAAAGCGCAAAGGGAACTGCATCGGTAAACCAAATGCAGCGGATGAAGATCATCAGTTTCATGATCAGTCTTAAGCTTCAGATTTCAGTCTAAGGATAGTGAAATAGCGTAGTTTAGAACAAAGTTGCCAGGAATCGGACCCAGGACCTCAAGAATGATAGGCGAACGTTTCAACCACCGCACAACCAAACGTACCCTTTGCCACTATTCAGGTTTTTTATCTGAGAACGCTGATCGAGTCAAAATGACTTCTTCGTAGATCTGGTATTATTTCACACACAGAAATTTACTCTTCGTCTGCTTGGACACAAAGAGAACAAACACACGTGTTTATAAACAATATTGTTTGTATAGTCAAATCTTTTTAGAAAACTGGATTCATCGAGAATTTTTATTTATATGTATATATTTTATTGGCGTAGGAAAATACGTTTTACTTGTAGGCCTCCCCTTATTCAGAAAATAAAGAAAAAAAAAATTATCCACACGGCAAAATATTCACGCTTTGTGAGTTACCATTCCATAAATAAAGGTTCCAAGCAGGGGCAAACCGTATATAGAAGCGATTATGCGCAGCTTACTATTATATTTGACCATCCATAATAATGTTCAATGGTAACTTTGTTTACAGAAAAACAAATAAACATTGCCCTCATTTGGATGTTCCTCCAAATACTGACAATGTATATCACGGAATAAAACAACTCTCGGTTTTTCATGGCCAGACCGCGAAACTTTAGAGGAACATTCCTCAAGCAAGCTTTAAAAAAAATCCTGGTAAATATATTCCAAAAATTCATTTTAATTTATTTTTGTTATAATCTCAAAATGAAGTAAATCCTTAATTTTTTGGACAAACAGTTTTTACACAAAGCTCATAATGAGGAATGTTCCCCTGAAGTTATGTGGTCTAGCCCTAAAAAAACGTGTAAACGTATCTTTATTTTTATAATTATAATGCAGTTCCACCAAGAAATGTCAGCAGAAACACTCTTTTATTTAGTAAAACAAAAAAAAAACAATTAAACAAAAATCATTCCAAAAAAAATATTTATTGGTATTCATATATCTCTACATAATTTATCTACTCCTAATTAAAAATATTTTTTTCTATAGTCAAATACATATGTTTTAAGCTTCATAAAGATAGGCTAGTTTCTTTTTTGGTGAATTTTTGTTTTGTTTTCATAAAATTATTTGTAAACACACGGTGGTTACATTAATTTGTTTTTGGTTCGGTAGTGTAGGTACGTATTTACATTAGGGTGGGCAAAACATAAAAAATAACGATTTTTCATAAATGGCTTTTAGTTGGTAGGCGTTTTCAATAATTAAAGGTTCAATTTTGTTTGCCTGGTGTCGTTTTTGACTACCATGCATGAAATCCCGGGTTCGATTCTCAATAATATTGCGAGAAATTATTTGTTTTTAACTAAGCTTGATTCTCTTTATTTCATCCTTTTGAAATTCAACTGCCTTTTGAAATTTAAGACTGATAATCGTGTATAAGCACCCCCTCCACTCACTTTGAATTATTAGATACCTACGCATTCTAGCAAAACTTTTTGTACTACTCAGCCCACTCGCTTTCATACTTCTCCGTACCTCACCTACCTCCAAACTATCAATATAAAGCCCTATGCATCAAGAGGTTCGAATGAGAGTAAATTAAAAAAGACAAAGATAATTGTACAATTGAATGGTTTATTGCGATACAGCATCGTATATACATTTCTTTTTTTCTTCATTGGTATTTAAGTGCTTTCCCACAACATTTAGCGCATGTTCAATTCTCTGTAGACAATAATTGAAACAAAATTGTACGACGTTGAAATTTCAATAAATATGAATAAGCTGCAATACATCACAAAATCGATACCTTACAATCTAGAAGAATCAACAATGATACCGTCTTCCATTACAAAATATGAAATAACAACTTAGATTGCCCTCAACTGCTTGAGAAAATTAAAATTCGTATCCCTCAACATACAACTCGGCTGCAACAATTGTTTCATGTTGGTATTTCAAGCACAAATAATAATACGAATGCAACTTTCCCCAGAATTCTAAATAATTATAACACGTTTTTTACTGAAATCGATACATATTTCCTCAGTTTAAACAAATTTTAAAAAAAATGGTAGTACCCTTATGGAAAATAATGATTATAATTCACTCTAACTGTACCTACCTAATATTTGATTTTTATGTACTCTTTAATATTGAAATTTATTAATTTGTTTGAAAGAAAAAAAGGAGGGAGGGCTGATCTGGGGTTACTCCGTATGGATCTGCCGAAGAAAGGATTTTTAAGTTCCGAGTAACCAAAAAACTTTTTCTTTTATTTTTTTTATTATTTCATTATTATTGTAATATTTTATTTATTTTTTACGTGTGGAATGATGTAGAGTGGCTTTTTCATATTATTTTTTGACATTGTATTTAGTAATGTAGAGAAACCCATAATTGGCTTATAATTTTGGCTTATTTGTAAATATTATTTTTTGTTATAATGGTTGTTTTCTTTGAAAAAAATTTTTTTTTTTTTTTTAAATTAAAAAATTAAATTAAGCATATTTTTTCACAGAACAGACACAAAAAAATCATTTTGATACTTCTTCTAAAAAAAACAAAACTGGTTTAGTTTTAGGGTCTGGAAAACGGGACAACGATACCTCGATTTTGTCAATTTTAGTTAGGCATAATGCGATGTGACACGTAGTTGTCTTTTTCGCAAAAATCGGGAAGGCATCTGCGAGAGAGTGATAGAAAATAATGTTCAAATACCTATTCATTAAATTGCTCTGACACCGCGTGTCCCCTTAACTTATATAGTAGAAACTTTCTTAGATAGCATGTAAAAGGATCACTTAAACCAGGTCATATAATGTCTGCACTATGTTACATCGAAAAACATTAAACCATGTCACATCAAAAACCATAATATTTGCCAAGATTTAAAATGAAATATTTTCGTTTATTTTTAAGCGTTTACAAAGGAACAGTCGTGTTCCGGAACCGGTAGGCAAATGAGTTTTAATTTGGTGATTTTAAACAAAATTACCACATATGTTATTTATTTTTAGATATTATTGTAATCACTCATTCTTATTCTGCCCACCTTAAGTTATGTAAAAATAATATACCTTTTGGCGTATTTAAGACGGGTCGGTCGTACAAATCTACACGGCATACGGTTTGGAAAAATTAAGGTTTATTGATTTTCATTGTTTTTTTTAATAATCATCACTAACCTATCCGAACTAAGTGGTCTATAGGATATTTTATTCCATTCAAGTGTATCTTGATAATTTAACACGTAAAGGCAAAGTTGATCGGTCTAGTCCATGGACTGCAGTAAAAAGCACCGGCTCCCTTCCTGAAACTGTTTATAGACACTAGTGTCTTTTTTCAGTCCAATAAATAAATAGAAACATTTTTATTTGATAGAAAAAAAAATATTTGCGTTCTTATGATTTACCCAAATATTTCAATTTTGCGGTCATTTTCAAAAAAAAAATCACTCATAGAAAATGGGAATCAAGTTGAGGTAAACTGGGGTTTGAACCTGGGACCTCTAATCCAAGAGTCCGCAACACTAGCTTATTCTAATTTTACCATACAACTTTCTCATTCTTGATTCCGGTTCCATTTTTTTAATGGCTTCCCGCGTTCCTACGTTTTTAGCTTTGTTTTTGGCCAGGTGTTTGTACTTGTAGCAAAGATGACCCATTGTACTTTTTTTTTGTGATCTTGTTCCGAAGTTGAGGTAATCGTTACACTGAGAATCCAACTTACGCGGGATCACCCAAAAAAGATAGATATTTATTTATTTATTAGTTTTTTTACAATTTATTCCATTAAATATAATGTTTTCTCACTGGGGTGTCCCGTATCGAGAGAGACCGTTCATAATATTTTGAAGCATATTAAATCAATATCTCAAATACATATTCATTAAAAAAACACATAAAACCTACAAATAAAAACAATTTAAATAAAAGCATCTTTCTATCTATTTGACCTGATCCACTCATCAATCCACTCATCCTTCCTCTATTATCCATTTCTTAATGGCAATTTTACAGTGAAAGTATTGACAAACTGCCCTTATGGACAATGAAAGTAGGTTGTAAACTTTAATGGAGAAGTAGACCAATCCTCTTTGACTGAAAGTTGTGTTAATGTTCGATTGCTTTTTTAGCATCGGTAAAATGTCTAGTTACTCTTTCAATTGTGTTCGGTATCATGGAAGGTATCGAATAATTTTTGTTTGCATACATTAGTAAAACTTTTGCATTACTTTGTTTTATAGTCATAACATTAATTTTTTCGTATATCGTCGCATTAGTTCGTTTTTCTCGAACATACCATTTGTAACAGAATTGAGTTAAGTGTACAAGAGTTCTGAGAAAGCCTTTATCAATAAAAATTATAGAAAAAAAAATGTTTAAGGGGTTTTATAACGAATTTTATCGTACGTTGTGGTCATTATTTATGCCTATTTCATAAAAAAAAACTTTAATGCTCTATTTCTCCATATTTGCGTTTTGATATGTTGGACAAAAACGAACTGAAGCGACGATATGTCGAGGAAGCTCGTTTTATCGATAACAGTGGCTGTGAAAATCTACGTTAAATTTTTTTGACAACACCAATAAAAGCCGCTCTATGGAACAATACACAATAAAAAAAGAAGTCCATACAGAAAAGTACTATCCGATTCGTCTGAAATAGGCCTTTGTTCATTTAAAAATTTTGCGTTGGTAGTTAGCGTCACAAATACCTACGTTTGTATATTTATGCGGCTATTCAGATTTACATATTATGTTTATGTATTTGTGTTCACATAATACTACCTGAAAATAAAGTAGTTTAGGAGATCTTTGTTAATTATAATTTGGCGACCTTCAGCATTCGTGTGTTCACTGCCCCTTGCTAGAGTAGACATTTCTTATTTAATTATATTTTACTAACGGACACAGTCCAATTCATACATGCTTGCACTGAATAATAACCGGATTTTGGTCCCGTGGCTAATATCACGGACTCACGGATCAGGGGTCCTAACTTCGATTCCTGCTCTACCACAAGTTTTCTATTGTATAATTGTTCAATCAGGTTGTGGTGCCGTGGCTAGTGTCGTGGACTCACGCATCAAAGGTCTGAGGTTTGTGACTCACTCTGCCACAACTTAATTCCTACTTCTTATAAAACAACTAGTTAAAAATTGGCAAATGATAAGATCGCAATATTTGCTTTTTAATTATTATTTCAAATGTTAACATTTCTTAAACTACAGGTATATGAGAACATGGAAAATCATTTTGTGAAGGAATGTAATGTAATGTTAACAAATTACAACAGGGTTGGAGAATACCTTAAATAAGGGAATATGGAAGTCTAGGCATTAACAGGGCTTATGACCTGTCATTGGCTGGTTTCAGTGGCCACTTTACACACTGTGTAACACTCACCATTTTGCCTATGTTTGAACATCCATATTTTTTCAATTCTTTGATTTGTTGATTTAAGTGAAGTTATTGAAGAATTGAAGAAATATAAATGTTCAAACATAGGAAAAATGGTAAATGTTACACAGTGTGTAAAGTGGCCACTTAAACCAGCCAATGACAGATCATAAGCCATGTAAATGCCTAGACTTCCATATTCCCTTATTTAAGGTATTCTCCATCCCTGTTGTAATTTGTTAATCTCAATGAGTCCCGAGCGGGTGAATCCAGTTTTTTGTCTACGAACATTTAGACAAACTCAAATATTGTAGTAATGTAATGTAGTTATTTTAGATAGTTGTACAAAAAATATGAATTTTCAGACGTTTTCCGATGACACTCTATCCGTTGAAAACCATCGCCATTCCACGAAACGATGCGATTCCTAATCTCTTTTGGCAACTCATTAAACATCTTTAGCCCTTTATAGTACGAATTGTTCTGATTTGCCCTGTTTCTTGTTTTTAGAAGTCTGAAATATTCATCTCCCCTCGTAGAACAGCAATGAATTTATATCGTTTTGACTCTAAACATTACTCAACATGTATTCGGGAAAAAATTGGCGGTACTGTATATGGAAGTCTAGGAATTTATAGAGCTTAATATCAGTTATGAGCTGGTTAGAGTATGGAATCATTTAACACACCGTTTAACATTCACCATTCTGGCTTTGTTCAAACATCTGAATTTCCTTAATTTTTGGATCTGTTGGTCGTTATAAACTAAAAACACCGAAAGTGATTTCTTTACCTATGAGGGTTTTAGATAATGGTGGGAAGAATCGAATTAAAATAATCGAAATATTCGATTATTAAAAAGATCGAGACATTTCGAAATGCTTACAACTAATCGAGTTCACTCGTACCAATCGGAAAAATAATCGAGATATCTCGAGTGAATTCATTCGAAATGGTTTTCCGAGACAATCGAGATATGAATTCGGACTTGAGATTTCGAGACAATCGAAATAAGATTTCGATCTTGACATTTCGAGACAATCGAAATTTGATTTCGGACTTGAAATTTCGAGACAATCGAAATATGATTTCGGACTTGACATTTCGAGACAATCGAGATATGAATTCTGACATGTGGGTAAACATTCACAATTTTTAACATTTTTGTGTGTCGTATCATCCGCACTATGATTTTAATTTTGATTTTATTTTGAAATTACTCTGCGTGTGACGTATTAAGTTCACGTCTGTTAGTTTGTTTCCCGGAAATAGGATAGCTATCATTTTCATCATCATTCCCTTTCTATACCTAATGGTGCATAGGGCATTGTATTGATAAACCAATCGCAGCGTATTTTGATCATTTTGTGTTACATGAAGGTCAAATGATTAGTCTTACGATTCAGATACAGTCCAGGAACTATGAAATATTTTAGTCTGAAAACACCCTTATAAATAAATATTTCAAATAAACCATGTCAAAGACCTCCCAACAGTTACCAATGTTGTTTGTTTTTTTTGTTTTTTTTTTTGACCGTTTTCTTATTTTTCACGTTAAAAAAATCGATTGATTCGATTTTTGAATTCGACTATTTGCATGTCTCGAATGCTTATATTGCGATTATCTAAATATCTCGATTATTTCCATCATTAGTTTTAGAAGCAAACTTAGAAATCTCGTTAAAACACAGAAAATTAGTTATTGTTGCCAAAATAAACTATACATAAAACCTACCTAGCGTAATCCAAAACCGCCTCTAAATCTAGCAAAAACCGTTTTCAATTATACTACTTGACACCGCAAACTTGGCATTTTCTATTGAGTTAGTGAAGCTTAATTAGAAACTTCACAATTTTATTTTCAAAGTTATTCTTAAATATTTGAGTTACTCTTTCAATAGAGATTTCTAAGTTTGCTTATAAATACCCTCATATCAATTTTGATAAACACCATAGAGACAAAATACTTTTACCGTTCTTTTACTGTCCATTCGCTTTATATGTTCAAACCAATGAAGTACTATTTTTATTTTTTTGCTCCACAATAGGCGTTGAGGCCCAATAACAGTGGTGAATAACAGCACAGTACACCCAAGCTTGAGAAAAATCACATTTAAGTTTTAGTGTTCTCACCGGGAATCGAACACCTTCCGCGTGTGAGTCAAGTGTCTTAACTACTATTTCTTGTTGATAATGCCTGGCTTAGCCTTAATGCAACTCTAAGCGCTACGCAAGTCAATATGTTCTTCAATACGTTGGCAAATACGAATTGGCTAAAATGTAGACATGGTTACTTGTGGCCGGCTGATCGACCTATTGTCAGTTTTTTAACACAAACCAAAAGGCGTGAGAAAAAAGTTGGTAAACGCGTCTACACATTGGCCAGCTTTCAGTACGCAACGAACAACCAGAGTGGGTGCATGTGATTTTTTAAGCGCTTTTGACGTCCGCACATTGGCTCGCATGGATATATATGTATATATATTTATTTATTTATTTATTTATTTATTTATTTATTTATTTATTTATTTATTTATTTATTTATTTATTTATTTATTTATTTATTTATTTATTTATTTATTTATTTATTTATTTATTTATTTATTTATTTATTTATTTATTTATTTATTTATTTATTTATTTATTTATTTATTTATTTATTTATTTATTTATTTATTTATTTATTTATTTATTTATTTATTTATTTATTTGTTCATTAACGCCCAAAATGCATTTACAAAAAATAAAAATGAAATAATGCTAACATACTAAATAATAAACAGAGTATACAGAAAAAAAATGTGAAATTAGTTAAAAAGGATATGATAAAAAGTTTTACAAAGTAAAAAAAAAAAAATTAAAACAAAAGTATGCAAGAAAAAACAGTAAGCATATAAATAAAAAATTCATAGATATAAGCTTATGAAATAAATTCTGTAAAGCAAACAATAAATAAAGTGTTACGGTAAGCAAAAAAGACATTTTTAAATTATTATGAAAATAAAACTTTGTTATCAGTGTTACACAAAATTAAAAATTGTGTAACACTGATAACAAAGTTTTATTTTCATAATAATTTATAATGAAGTGTTACGAAGTGAATGCCGATTCAATTAAAAATATAAAGACATTTTTAAGTTAAATTAATAAACAAGCAAGCATATATTATCACGAAAAAATAAGAAATAAAAATATGTATCTATGAAATGCGTATTTGCCAATACTACAATGCAATTTGATATAATAGTAAAAAATAATAAACAAGTATATGGTAATAAAAATAAACAAGTAAGTATTTTTTTAATTTATGGAATTGAATTGTCGATAATAGTTTGACGAGCAGCTACAAATAAACTTGAAATTGTGGACTTATAAGATGGTAAGGAATTAGACTGAATGCCTGCAGCCGTTCCATAAGTGTTACCTAACCTATGCGGTCTCGGTATCAAATATGCTGAAATACTCGTCAACGTGTGGGCAGTTTAGTGATTTCGTTGCCAACACGCGCGCCAGCGTATTTTAATCAAACGGATATAATTCAAAACTTTGGTTATTAATCTTACATAGTTAGTTGTTGGTGTGTTCCAAATCAAATTATAAGCGAACTTTAGCCAAGGACACGCCTAAAGGGATGGCAGAACATTATTAAAAAGTTTGAATGTTTCATAACCTAATTAATATTCATCAAATAAAATTCAATTTTCTCAGTTATTTATGAAATGTTGAAAATGACCTTCCAATTAAAATGTTTTGGTAAAAAATAAAAACATAGATACCTTCAAACATTTAACAATGTTTTCATAAACATATATTTAAACAGATATGAAGAACATTTAAAAGAAGGTAATATGTAAGTCAAGGCATCTACAGGGCTTATGACCTGTCATTGGCTGGTTTAAGTGGCCACTTTACACACTGTGTAACATTCACTATTCTGCCCATATTTGAACATCTATATTACTTCAATTCTTTCATCTGTTGATGTTTGTGAAGTTTAAGAGCTGAAACCTTTATTTATGCGGGTGAGATTCATCTAATCGAGTTATTTCACCTACATACTAGGCAACGCCTGAAATTTTCATGTTTTCATAGTTTTTCAAAACAACTTTTTTGGCGGCTTCTGTGGCGTAGTGGTCAAGACGCTTGACTCACGCACGGAAGGCTCTGGGTTCGATTCCCGAAAAGAACACAAAAATTTCGTGTGATTTTTTTCAAGTCTTTTTTTTTTAATTCACCACTGTAATAATTAAGCCTCCTGGCCTGTTGTAGTACAAAAAAAATCGAAATATTCTAGTGTGCCTACTAACACAAACAAAATTTATGTTTCCTTGGTTCACCGACATTTTACAATTACATTTACATTTACAGAAGCTTATTAGACATTTGAACGCACTGCACTTAATTTAAATCATCATACATTTTGATAATGTATTGTGTGTAATAATATAATGTAATTTTGTATTGTATAAATGATAATATAATATAATATTTTATCATAAAAGACCACAATCTAAAATAATATGTTTGGGGTTTATATTTTCTTTTCTCGGTCTCATGGTGTAATGGTCAGCGCCTACTAAGCAAGGGCTATTGGGTTCTATTCCCGAAACGGTTGAAATAATATATTTATTGAAAAGAGTGTATTCACACTAGAATAATTCATAGTACCTGGACTGGTACCTGAAGCATAAGACAGCATCGTACCTTCATGTAACAAAAAAAAATCAAGATACTCTGCGATTGTTGTACCAATGCAGTGCCTTATGTACCATTACGTGTGGAAAAGGTATTTATTTATTTATATATATGCCCAATGGGCATTTTTATGGACACATTCATACATAGAAAATTATTATTAAAAAAAGTAGAAAGACTCAATGGTTTATAGTAGACTTTGTGGGAGTTGAAGCGGGAGAGAGGTGTTTATGATCGAATTTGATTCAAGAGAAATCAAGACTGGTATGTTTGTTGGCAGACCTGAGAATTCTGGACATAGGGGAATGAAAACCATAGTTAGTTCTATGGTTATCGGTATGAAAGAGTAAGTTTTGTTTGAGGTTTCTAGTTGGAATATTTAATCTTATTGAGCTCAGTATTTCAAGCGCATCAAAGAGTGAGTTGAGAATTTTAAATAGGACTATAAGGTCGGATTTATTTCGACGGTCTTGAAGAGAAAATATATTCAAGGTAGTTTCTAACTCATTATACGTATATAGGTTTCTGGATAAGCCCAACCTTCAGCCTATCTTTCTCAATGTTGAACTGATTCAATATTCTTGATGTGAACATCATAATATGGAGACCAGATAACAGAGGAATACTCTAGGTGCGGGCAAACTAGGGAACAGAAGATAGTTTCAAGGATATTGATATTTTTGAAGTCAGCTGGGCTTCTGTTAATAAATCCAAGAAGTTTTAAGGATTTTTTGATAACATGTTCAATATGAATTGTAAAAAAAGGTTTAGTCTCAAGCATAATACCTAAATCTTGTATGGTAGACACATTTTCTTGACTTTTTATTGAATTAAATTTTTAAGAATTTTTAAAATTATTAATATTAATACTAACGAGATCAGTATATCAACGGAGACGAATAAAATAATTTTGATAGATATCTCGACCGAGATAAAATAATTATTGAGGAACTAGAAAATAAAGCCATTATTGGGCTTATGACCTGCCACTGGCTTATTAAGTAAAACGTCGGAAATCTGTAATTGAACATGTCAAAAAATATTTTTTATGTAAATATTATATTTGTCATTCCGAAAATTTTATTTCACTTAATAGATGGCAATTGAACTCTAATAGTAATACAGACCCAGAGATATTATGACTTTAATATCCTAACCACCGCACCGCACCTCTAGCTAGTATTATAGTCAACCTTTAATTAATTAATTACCTACCTGCTAAATTCTTTAATCGTGTCTTAAAATTCATATTCTTTCAAACTAGTTTAAGTGCCCAAATGGTAATTGTTTGTAGCTAATCTGAATAAATAAAAACAAAATACGATCTAATCTTATTTAATTTGTATCTTTAAGTAGACATTCAACTTGGGCTATTAAGTATATGAGACTAAAAGTAACAAATTAATTCATCACTGTTATAATTTTTATCTGAATAGCAATAAAAATATTATTTATCAGTATTATGTAATTCAATTTAGTTAATAAATCAATATTTTTGTCTCTTTCTAGAAACAAGAATACGTATCGGCCATTACAGTTAAGTAGTAAATACCAGCTATGTATAATATGTTTGTTCTCGTGTTCTATTTCTGACAACATCAAACTACATAACCAAAAATTGTAAATGTTGCTTATAATATATTACCGCCTTCAAAAAAATGTTTAGTAAGACTAAGTACAAATTTATTTATTTGTTAGATCGTTTAAGTATCATTGTATAGTTTAACAAAACAAAATTTTAATTTTTTTTAGTACAATAAAAAGATAATAATATAATAATGGATGTATTTATCAATAATACAAATATTTTCCTTTTTTTCCTCATAGGTCGTAAACAAAAAAAATATTTTAATTAATTTATTATTCACTGCTGAGTGACTTTTATAAAATCCCATATTAAATATACAAGTACTGGTTTTTAAAGTTTTTAAATATTATACAATATCTACGTATATAAGGCAAAAATAAAAATTAAATTAAATGAGGTATAAAAATAATAATATCAAAAACAGAAATAGAAAAAAATTACACCGTCTCCGACTAGTTTCTATTTTTGTTTATCCCTCAGTTTTTTTAAAATCTGTTTCTTGTTGTTTTTATTTGTGTAATACGGGCAGTAATAAATATTACTGCCCGAGTAATTAATAATTATTGATGGTGACTAGAGTTGGCCTTTTAGTTATTGATAAGAGTAGCAGTAACAGTTGTTGTTTCATATTTTGCCTTCTTTTTTAACGCTAACCGTAACCGTTTTATTTTTTTTAATTTTTTTATTTTTGAGAAACTGTTTTAGCTGTTTCTAAAGAAAAACTGTTGTAGAATAACATGTATTTTTTACCACCTCTAATGGAAGCTTGTTATTACTCCTGTACTTCATGTATGATGGTATCGGTAGAAACAGAAACACAGTTTGTTTTCAAAAAATATTAGTACATAAAACCGCTACGTTTTTAATGAAGAATAACAATCGTGTTCATTTTTAATAACTGTTAATTTTCTGATTTACTATTCATATTAATTTGCATAATTTTATTTCATTTAATTGGCGTTAACATTGTACAATAACATGACTAAAATTATTAAATAAAATACACTCTTGTAAAAGAGCATTTGAATTTATTTTGGAGCACTACTATATTAAATCATATTAAGAGTATTGGATATAAAGGATAGATGTCAATTTTTGTATGGTTTATACATGGCGGTTCTACTTTCCAAGATTAAACAAGAAAAAATGCCTTCAGAGGAAAAACGATGGGCATCAGTTAATTATATATTCTGATTCTGCTTTTATTTTTATTATTGTTATTTACGGTGAATGTTAAAGTCAACTGAATATAACTTCATTATAAATATATTTGATAAAACCTTGCATATAATAAAAGCTAGGTACAAATAGTTTGCAACTAAAAAAAAGAAACCTGAGAACACGGATTTGTACAGTGTAAGAAAAACGCTGTTTATTACCCAGTTTCAAAACAGTATTTTTTGACATTCATCCATTATATCCAGTACCCTTTTTTTTTCTTTTTTTTTTTTTTTCATTCAAAATTACAAAATTAAATATTTATGAACTTATTAAGGCTTTTTAGGCTATGCCCGTGTCAAGCCACAATAAATAACAATAAAAATACATAGTAAAATTAAGTAGATCAAATTACAATGACATAGAATCACAATCTAGAAAAAAGGTAAATGTAATACATAATCAAATTCCAAAGAATACAATGCAAAAAAAATATTCAGAATTAATTTTTAAAATATAAATTATACAAATTAAGAATCACACATAATCAAATATACAAAATAGTGGTATCATTAAAATCAACAAAATTATAGTAAAATATATTTAAAAAAAATAACACAAAATAAGATCATGATTTAAATCAACAGAAAAAGAATATATATATATAAAAGCATAATTGAAATGAGAATTGAGTTATGTTTTCTAGAAATTCACTCAATTATAGTAAGAAATATAAGGAATAGGAGCAATAAATCATATGCCAAATAATAGTACGTACTAAATTAAATTATGCAAAAATACATAATAAGAAAAACATAAAAATTATCAATAAATATAAAAAGCAAATAAAAGTAAAAGAGTATGGAAGGAAAGCAGATTTGTAAATTTTTTGCTAATTTCGTACTTTAAAAAAATTGACAACCTCGTCCCTATCGATGTGTCTTTATATTATAATAGTGCTTTTAAATCAAAGTAAGTGGTCTCATAACAAAGTATGTTATTTAATACATTATTTTTATATTAAATAGAAAAATAAATGTAAAAAATAGTTAAATTACCACAGTTAAATAAAAAATCTAAAACAACAAATTACACAAGGGATGTTTGTATTGTTCATCTTCACCATTATTTCCTTTCAGCACCTAATGATGCGTAGGGCGCCGATTGGTACACCAATCGCACCGTATCTTGAGCATTTTGTTGTTACATGAAGGTAAGATGATCAGTCTTACGCTTCAGGTACCAGTCCGGGGACTGAAATTTTCTGGTGTAAAAACACCTTTTAAAATAAATATTTCATTTCAACCAAGTCGGGAATCGAACCCGAGACCTCTCGCATGGTAGGCAAACGCGCTGACCATTACACCACGAGGTTACATTAGTTTTATTTTATCATTGTATTTGTTAACTATATTATTGAAGTTTTAGTAAATTATATGTGGCAACTCAATTGAGCTATTTTTTAATTACTTTTTTACCTACAATTGATAACTTCGGTAACAAAACAATAATGTCTTAAGATTTATATATGTTTATAAGACGATCGAGAAAGGCTTAATTCTTTACACTGGCATATATATGTATATTTTTTGTTTTTTTTAACGTTTGTCTAAATTTATCGAAAGTAATAATTATTGATCTTTACATAGAAATATAAAGTTCAAATGTTTTTGGAAGTTATCGCTAGATGGCGATAGTCAATAACTATGATACTGAACGTTCGAGGTTGTAAGTGAAAATCCTTGGTGAAATTTCAATGTAGTTTATTTCACAGATAAAGAAAATTTCGAAAATAATACGGGCTTTTTTTTGTAAAACAATAACCAGAAACACTTTGTAAAAAGGTTCTTTTGACAACAATAATTCAAGTTATATAAAATCTATATTTGAAATACTAACTTTGCTACTTACACATTGGTACTGTTGGTTTATATGTTTCGAAGTAATATTTAGTAATCACTGTCAAAATAAAATAGGATTATAATTATACCTTGATAAAGAAGCTTGTGTAGCTTTGAAACCAGTCGGTATAAAAAATAAGTATTTGAAAACAAAGTGGTTTCCTTTTTTTATTATTTCAATCCTATTACTATTATGTAATTTTAATTTGTTGTAAAAGCGACGAAAACCGGTTTTGAAAAACGAAAACATTCACAATTCTGCCTATGTTTGAACATCCACATTTCTTCAACTCTTCCATCTGTTGACTTTTGTGAAGTAAAATAACTAAAACCTTTATGTGGGTGAGATTCATCCGGGTGAACCAATTTACCTACTAGGCAACGCCTGAAACAATTTTCAAATTTTTATCTTCTTCTTTTACCAGGTTGTTAATTCAACAATGTTTTGAGCTTGTCCAAATGTTTGCAGGCAGGCTGGATTTTCTAACTAAGGAATTATTTAGATCCATTATAAATTTGATGTAACAGAGAGGGAGACTTTTTTGAGAAGAGAATATGGAATTATTTTCGTACATTAGACTTCCATATTTTCTTTTAAAAAAAGTTTTCCCTCTCTGTTGCAATAAATTTCAATCTAAATAACTCCTTAAGGAAGAAATCTTGCCTGCCTACAAAAATTTGGAAATACACAAAACATTGTTGAATTAAAATAATTATTGCTAAATAGGTACTGACTGTAATTTTTATGTGTGGAAAAAATATTTAAAATGGGTTTAATTAATCTCGGAGTAATAATACGCCATCCACGCACAGATCCGCTCAAAAAGACGAAATCATTTCATGATTATCAATCACGAGTTTGCATTATTTTACAGAAATACAATGGGCCCTAGATACTCAGGTCAAAAATCGCAAGCGTAAACTGAAAAAAATAATTTTACGTTTGTCGTTCAGCCAAAAACCAAAGCAAAAATAATAATACTTCTTCTTTTACCAGGAAATTAATTCGACTTTATTTTGAGTATGTCGAAATGCCTAGACTTCCATAATCCGTTCTCAAAAATATTTTCCCTCTCTGTTGCAACTTATTTAGATATGAAAAACTCTTTTAGGAGGAAATCCAGCCAGTCTGCAAGCATTTGGAAATATTCAAAACATTGTTGTCCAACAATACAAAAAAACACCTTCATAAATAAATTATTATTTTACAAATATAATAAAAGTATTTTTATTTTTTGAGAACAAACAAAATATGTTGCGTAAAGAATAATATGATTCCGGGAAGATTTATCATAATAATTATTTGTGTAATATTTTTTTAAAAAATCGCCTCTCTAACTCAAAAATTTGCGATTGTATTATTTCAACCATCAACAAATAAAAACGTGTTTTTATTGCGTCCAAATGTTTTTTGATTATAATACATTTTTTTAAATCATTGAGGGTCAGGCTTCACTATGACGTATTTAGGGGAGACATTTTTTGTGATAAAATATGACTAAGGGGAGGGATAAAAATATTTTAAACAATTTGACGTCATAAATGGATAATAAAAAGAAATAAAATTCGTATTAACATATTTAGATGAAGATCTTCGCTTTGACCTTTCAAACTAATAATACCTTTTTCACATTCTTTCGTTTTAAGATTTCTTTTTTTCCCAAGTCAAAGCATTTCAGTTTTACTCTTTTCAGTTAGACCCAATAATAGGAATAGTTGACATTTATGATATGTGATAAAAGCATGGAAGAGCAAATTTTTTCACGTTCGCAAAAGCTTTCGATAGTCAAAACAGATATCAAATTAAACTCAATATGTATCTTTTTAGGGTGACCCCGTGTACGTTGGATTTGTTTCGGCTATCATTGCAGGATCCATCTTGAGGGTAAATTTTGTGTTTTGTAAAAAAAAAAATTGTTTATTTACTAGTACTTTGTACCGTGTCGCAATCAACAGCAGGCACATTCCGTGTCATCTTTGTGGTGCGTAGTGCCGAGAACCATGTTGAGTTTGATTTCAGACAGTCTTCATTGTTTATCAACAATGTTTTGAGTTTGTTCAAATTTTGGTAGACAAGGACTGCATTCAACCCCCTAGGGAGCTGATATTATTTACATTTATTAAAACATAGATGAAGAACATTTTACAGAAAGGAATATAGAAGTCTAGGCATCCACAGGGCTTATGACCTGTCATTGGCTTGGCTTAAGTGGCCACTTTACAAAAATGTGCAACATTTAGCATTCTGCCTATATTTGAGTACACAATGTGTAAATTGGCCAATAAAATCAGCCAATGACAAGTCAGAAGCTCTGTGGATGCCTTCAATTCCATATTACCTTCAGTAAAATGTTCTTCATGTCTGTTGTAATATGTTAATATCAACAGCTCCCTAGGGAGTTTAATCCAGTCCTTGTCTACGAAAATTTGGACATGCTCAAAATAATGTTTATAAATTCACCTGGTCTAAGAAAAAGTAAATCAATTGAAAAAGATTTTAAGGCGTTGCCTAGTATGTCGGTGAAATAATTCAATCATTTGGATATTTTTAATTGAATCGGTATTCACTTCGTAACACTTCATTATAAATTATTATGAAAGTAAAACTTTGTTATTAGTGTTACACACTGTGTTTACTATATTAGTTTTTTATCACCCGTCGATGGGAGGAGTGCTCTCCCGAAACTATAGTTGTGTTCTTGTAAAAATAATAAATTGTGTAACACTCAAAACAAAGTTTTACTTTCATAATAATAAATTATTTGGATATTACCCGCAACAATAGATTTCAGCTCTTCACAAACGTCAACAGATAGAAGAGCCGAAGGAATATAGATCGTAAATATAGGCAGAATGGTGAATGTTACATATTGTGTAAGTGGCCACTTAAACCAGCAAATAACAGTTCATAAGCCCTGTGGGTGCCAAGACTTCTATATTCCCTTCTGTAAAATGTTCTTTATGTCTGTTGTAAAATGTTTCATTGATTATGTTATTTGGGTGTTTGAGTATTTCAACTGCCTTTTATTGTTTGCGCATTGTAATTTTTAGGTTTATGCAAAATCTTTAGTTAAAATGCGAAAAAATGTCCCGTGTCTATAAAGTGTTCCGCACAAATTATCCAAATCCAACTTACCCGAGACTACCCAAAAAATATATAAATTAATAATAATGACCGTAAAAATCTACGCATCCATCAAATTCACTTAACAGAGAGTAGTGATTGAATCAAAAACACTAGTCGGAGATTCTGGTTTTATATCTCACAGAGAACTGTATTCTTCACCCGCTCGGATGCAGACTAAGATCAAACGTATATGCACTAAAGTGAATCCAAAATGTGTTTTATAATTTTAAAATTCAATAGTAAGCCTGGTAATGTATAAATTCATTTGAAGGAAGTGTTAATCATTACGTAAATAAAAGTAAGTTACGTAAATAAGAGGTGGCGTAATATGTATTGTATATACTAAGAAAAAGTTATTATTAATAAAATTCAATAACAACAAAATAATGTAATATCTTAATATAATTACAATGTTATAATAGATATATTAACAAGTTGTTTACACGTTGTTCTGACACCCAGGAAAAACAGAACAAACAAGCCTGTCATTCATAAATAAATTGTCTCAAAACTAAGGGCTCTATATTAAGAGGTTAGTAAAAATACTGATAAAAATGACATAAACTCAAAAGATCCATTTTTTGTGTAATTCCTTCCAGTATCGACTTTCATTTGCTAATTCCGAGCTTCTGGCTTTCCCCATAATTTGACGCTCGATGGAAGGTTTAGTTATCTACAAGTCGAAATGTTCAAAAGTCGTTAAAATCATGTCGAGATGTGTTTACCTTTTTTTACTGATTAGTCGTTTTACTCTTTTTATGATCCCGCACGTGCAATACTGTGATATCATGACAAAATTACAAAATTATAATGAATCACCAGAAGTCACAGCTCTTTTGCTTTACAAAAGCCAACGTTGAGGGGAGATCCTTAAGCCCACCATCCACCCGCAGCTGTTATAGAATCCTGAGGGAATCTTTTTCAGCTACGCATAGAGGAAAGTTTTTATAAATATTCCTAAGGAATAAAAACTCTATGCAGATTAAAAAGGGGGGAGGAGGATGTATGAAGAGACTTTTGCTTCACAATAGCCAACAGATAGAAAAGTTGGGGTAATGTGGATATTTAAACATAGGCAGAATATTGAATGTTACACAGTGTGTAAAGTAGTCACTTAAACCAGCCAGTGACAGTTCGTTAGCCGTATAAATGCCTAGAATTCCGTATTCCATTTTTAAAAATGTTTTCTCTCTATGTTACAACAAATTTAGATTTGCGGGACATGGTTAAATAAGTTTTTAATGTGATATCAATTTGCTGTATTATTTCAAAGTCAATAAAATTTTACACTCATTGACCCGGATAATTGGAGTTATACTGGATAATAAACAACATTTTTTCAATTCTTCAAATTGTTGATTTTTGTGAAGTTAAAGAGCAGGGCCGCGATTACAATCGGAAATTAAGGACGTCATACCTTCACTATTAGGGTAATAGTTGAAGGTAAATTCTTCCGAGCGATTACGAAGATATACTACCAATCCACTACCTTCAAGTTTTGAGGTAGGTACATAGGTATATACCAAGGGCTCAAGTACCTAACGGTGCACATATTTATTTTATGAAAAGGGACAAAAGCTTTGTTCCACCCGGCAATTTTTCATTTAATTATGATTTACTACAAATTTTAATCGTTCTTAGGTGGCTAATTTTTTCATAAGAAAGAGAAGTAAGTAAATTTAAAAGTTGAATTAAATTCTGACATTACTGTCAGTGTTGAAACAGACAACAGAAAGGCTAGATGCTGCTTTATTAACACATAATTACGTCTCTCATGACGTAATGAAATCACTTATGGTCATGTCAGTAGATCAAAATCGCCATATCGAGGAAGATAAGGATAGAAGAAAAGTTAAATATTTCGTCTCAGTATATACTAGTGAAGATAGCGTTTGTAATTGTGACCTGATGGTGCAGAAGGGTGTGTAAAATGGCCATTTAAACCAGACAATAACATGTCATAAGCCTAGAAATCCATGTCTTCTTCTCTAAAATGTTTTAGATTGCATCACCAATTTAAATCATAAGATTCTGGATTTATTTCACTCACAGAATTTTAACCGCCTGAAGTCAACACTACTCGTATATAAATAGACAGTAAAAATAGTGATAATGTTTCGTCATCAAAATTATGTTTGACTCCCCCTTAAATTATATCCATTAGACAGCCAAAAAATATTCCAAGGCCAAATAATGCCTTCGGATTATCTACGCTCACCACGTTCGCCCTACTTCTTACTCCTTACTATTTTTCAATCAACTCCATTCATATTGACATCACGTTTATTCTTACCTTTGTTCTTACATCACACACATTAATGACGGGAGACGTATTTTACTTTCTTTTATCAATTATTTACAATTAGCACTGAAACTGTACTAAGCAAGTTAATTATTATTGGTAATTTCATTGACATTTCTTGATAAAATTCAATAATTCTTGATAAATCCATGACAAAAATATCAGTATAATTTCTTGCTTGAGTATTTTAAATTTTAACAATGTTTGATTATGTCCAAATGCTTGCAGACTGGCTGGATTTTCTCCCTAGGGAGTTCTTTATTTTTAAATTTATTTCAACAGAGAGGGAAGACATTTTTGAGAAGGGAATATGGAAGTCTAGACATTTACAGGGCTTTTGACCTTTCATTGGTTGGTTAAGTGAAGGTTTTTGTAACCCACTAAGTCTAAAGATTTTTCCGTTTGCAACATTTTTTTAGAACAAGTTTATATTGCACAAATTCATATGCGAGTAAACATAAAAAATAAATGTATTAATTACATTCAAACGTGTGTAATGTAAAACAATGTGAAATATTTTTTTTCAGTTCTTTTATTTTCATTTGAAGATCTTCCATGTTAACAAAGGTTTTCGGGAGATTATTGAACAACCTTGGAATAACGTAATTTAATGTTCGTTCTCTGGAGTAATTTGTGATTCCGGGAACGACTAGGAAACAGGCGCGTTCCGTCCATAGATACTGTGGATGCGGCGCATCTCTTGAAATTTTAAAAATAATATGAATTTTTAAAAAAACATTATAAATACGAAATAATACCTTCAAATATGTATTCCTAAAATTCTCACTGAGAACGTTCGGATGCACGCAATTCAAACAATATCTTCGGTATACATACCTTACTATATATGCGTATTTCCTATACCAACGTACGTACTGAATATCTAGGTATCTTGTTCTTGATAGTATTTGTTGTATACGCAAGATGCTGTATATCGAGTTGCGTCTAGTTCCAATAGCATTTGTCCAAATTTTTGCGTATGCGCTTTAGGTTCATAAGGTTTTAGATTTCTCTTTCGAGACTCAGAGAGATAAGAAGCATCCAACTTGTATAATGCAAAGAAAAAACGACTCTAATAACGTTTATTATAAAGTTTGAAGTTGCGCATTATTGACACTTGGCCCAAATTTATGAACCATTGTCTCGGGTCTTGTTTTAGGTGTTTTGATGTTTATATTGTTATCTCCTTTTCACACCTTCGGGGACCGTCCTGGAAGACCATCGACGGCGATCTTTCAGCTGTGTTAGGTGGAACTAAGGGATGCGGAATTGACGTTGGAGGAAACGAGAGTACTGGCTAACGATAAGGTCTCCCGAAAGCGTCTGATGATGTCCACATGCTTGAAAAAGAAGAAAATAAGAAAATTTACAGTTTCACCTCCAGACGCGCCCAACAGTGTGCTCCGTCAATTTATTGATTGTCAACTATTAATTATTATTACTCAAATAAACTACTTATAAAGCTAATTAAATAATTCTGAATATACCTGCTAAGATAAGGAACATGATGGTTTTTTGGCAGCATTCTTACTGATAAAAGTCACCGCACGCGCCTGCTAGGAACCATTTTTTTTTTAGTGTCTTTACTCAATTCAATTGTCTTAAAACTAGAAAATTATTGACATTCCCAGTCAGCTCTGAACTCAACAGCAATCTCATTTTTTTCATTTATCGTACTTTCAAATTAAAAATCAGAAAGTTTCACAAATACGTATTGTTAGTTTAGTAAGAGTGTTAGTTGAATTATAAAATTGTTAAGGGTCTTTAGATAAGAACATCAAGCAAGTATTTTAATTTAGAGACAGAGACACGATTATAGCAAAAACTAGTGAACAAAACATTTTCATGTTAGGAAAGTTTGCAGATAGACATGAATTAGGAGCTGGGAATTAAGCATTATGAGAACACAGAGTAAATACAACATGATGGGAATTGCAACTGTGCATGTTTTTTCAGCTGTAAGGACACAATATCATGTACAACCATCATTAGAATTCCCATTCCAACAAAAAATAGTGAACAGGGCATGGCGCTTGTATTTCTATCGATTAGTTTACGCTTCAGACTCCAAATAACAACACTTTTTTTAAATGTAAACATACAATTCAGAATAATTTTCTTCAAGGTCTTTTAAATCTACGTTTGTGAGAGTGATCTTGACAAACGTTTACTATTTGAAAAAACTTTAAACGAAAAGTTTGAAAAGACATCAAAGAAATGAAAAACGAATATTATCGGACAAAAACAAACTGAAAAAACCAGTAGTTTAGAGTAAACAATTTTTTTCAATTTCAGTGTCAACAATGTCAGCGTTTTTTGTAAATAAGTAAAGCTTCATTTGATTTAAAGTATTTATTGACAATTCGTGATGGAATTCCATTGCAATGGTGTAATAACTGATATTTACATATAAGTTACTGATTGAGCATACTTGGTTCACTTCCACTAATTTGTTCGACCAATAAGCGCTTTCACCCTCTAATGAGTATCTTCAGACTGGTAAAAAAAGTGGAAGTGTACCAAGTATTTTTCATGAGTGACTCATATGTAAATTTAAGTTCTTACGCTATTAAGAAGAGCTTCGTTCATTTAACAATATAAGTTATATAAATACTTTATAAAGTGGTATGGAACTATTAACCTTAAACTAATTGCAAGAGCGGTTGCTACTGTAGAGGTATTTTATTATACTCTACTAGATTGCAGCTATTAGTTAGTTCATGTAAAACATATGATTGAAAGGATTTAATGGATTAAACAGATTTAATGGATTTAACCTCAAGGAATAAATAAATAAAATAATTTAAGTTACTTACAATTATTGGTTTATTACACACGAAAATACAGAGATTATACAAAGAATATTTTCTAGTGAATTTGAATACTGGTGAAGACAGAGAAGTTCAAGTGACGTGTTACGCGCCCTTATATAGGTCCATTGGGCACTGCGGCTATAAACAATAACACATCCTCGTCTCTCACTCCCTGGTCCCCACACTACTTATCTCACTAGGTATATAACCTGTTCTGAGGTAAATAAAATACTTCCTGTAAATTAAAAAAAAAAATACTTTCCCACGCTCTTCAATTCAAATATCTTATATTCTCAGAACTTTTTCTTTTAAAGTAAAATTGGTTTTTTAATTATATTTTAAGGTTGTCAAAATTTAGGGAATTATTAAGATAATCATATTACAACAAAAAATGATAATATTTTAGAGAAGAGAGTGTGGAAGTCGATGCATTTATAAGGTCAATTATCTGTAATTGGCCGCTTTACGCGCTGTGTAACATTCACAGTTCTGTTTGAACATCCATGCTTCTTAAATTCATTAATCTGTTGAAATTTGTGAAATCAAAGAAATGAAACCTTTACAGACAATCGCATTTTATTCTGTTGTAATATGCAAATAATCTTTTTGTTTTAAGAAGTACAAATTTTAGCACAAACAGAAAAAATGTTTTTCTTTAAATATGAAGAAGATTAAAAATAAAAACACTTTTACAATTTAATATTCTGCCTATATTTGTCAATACTTAGATTCTTAGATTTTCAGGATGCAAAATGTTGCATTGCGTTTAAAGTGGTCAATTTTTACCTAGTCGTCGACTGGTCATAAACACTAGGCTTTTGGCCTCATAGAGTTAAGGATACATAATTATTATTTTTTCGTAATATATATGTATTTGAATGAATAAATAAATAATTTAGAAATTTTAAACCCCAATTCATAAAATTCTGGATTTTAATATTTCTTTTTCAAAAAGATACATTATCCCTTTTAAAATATATATATGATTTTTACGATCATCATTCTCTTATCTGCTTCTAAAAGTTATTAGGGCTCTCCATTGGTACTCCGATCGCTGTATTACTTCAATGTATTTTATTCATCTTATTCAAATAATACACATTTTGTAATTGTAACAAATATTTTTATTCATTAAATAACACATATTCTACTATTTAAAAGTAGTAAGGGTAGGCTGAATATGGGACAGCTAAACCGGGAGCATAGGCGGGGGCGGCAAGCAAGGGGGAGGCTAGGGCTGGGGCGGCAATGGCTGGAGCGAGGGCGGGAGCGGCAAGCAACGGGGCGGAGTGCAGAACTGGTAACGGAGCTGGGATGGCGAAAGCCGCGTTGTAATTCCTGGCGATTACTTGGGAACTCGTTGCTGTGACGAAAGGCGCTCCAACGAGGACACCCGATGGCGCTGAGATGGCATATGCCACCGTAGATAAGAAGATAACCTAGAAAAAAAAATACTAGCATCAGTTTATCGGTGTGGGGAAAGCGGTGTGATTTAGAAAATAAAATAAATTATTTAATTTTATATTTTACATTTACCGCCTAAATCAATTACATCATTTACATGAAGTAAGATGACAAAAATATATGCAGAAAAGATCATTCATAATTCGAAATTTATTTTAAAAACACGTTCTAGATATCGATGGTCAAGAAGAAAACAAACATGTACTATTTGCACTCACTAAAACAGTAATTTTTCCTAAATCGTAGTTGCGTATTCATAATAAGTGACATGGAAACAACGACAAAACAGCAATTCGTCAAACTTTAAATTGCTCTCCTGAAAAATTGCCAATTTTGTACTTAGTACGTTTGCCTTCGAGACCATCAATAAATAAGACTTTAAGCCTAAAATTTTGGTTTTAAAAGTGATTTAACACTGTAGTCTGTAATAGGTATTCGCATAAAGATTGAAATGTCAACTGGTCGATTTGTTCTAGAAATGAATAATGCCAAAAACGGCTGCGTCGAGCGTCACATGTGTTGCGAGTTATATGTCAAAAGTATCATCTCAAAGAAAAATAGTCGTTGGGAAATAATGCTTGAAATACTATTTTCCAAATCGAAAATCTTCAAAGAATTTGTGTAATTTGCAAGTTTACTCTAATAGAAAAATTCCGCTACTGGGCTTAGTATGTTCAAAATATAGTACACTTATTTGTATGAAGAAATAAGCTGGAGTAATTGGCTAGTTCCTTAGCTCATTGCTGGCGCTGGGCGCGTTTTATTAATATTTTTAATTATATTTGGAGAAAAATACAAATGGTGGCAATGATTTATAGGAAATAATAATGAATTGTTTATTTTTCTGTAAATAAAGTTACGGTCAAATATTATTACGGGTATTCAAATATGATGGTAAGCTGCGTATAATCGCTGCTATAAACGGTTCGCCTTTGCTGCGTTTGTACTCCGATTGTAGCTTATCTTAACAATTTTTGCTACAGCAACTGATCATATACGAAAGGTAATATGATCAGTTTTACGTTTCGGGTTTTAGTCCAGGAACAATGAAATATTGCAGAGTACAACGACTTTAAAAATAATATTTCACATCCATCTTTACAACGGATTTCCTTTTTTCAGGGTTTTTACTTGAGAGTGACCATGGATTCGAAAACATTCGTCCAGGATTTTGGTTCTATTTCACATACAGAACAGTATTTTTTATCCGCCTGTGATGACAAAATAAATTGTTTTACTGAAAAGTTTTACTCAAATTTTAAGTCAAATTAATTTCAATATTGCACAAAATCACTTTTTTAAAGCGCTACGAAAATAGTGCAATCTATATACATAATAATAATTACCACTTTGCTGAACATTTTGTAGGTTGGTTGATTGCTTTAGGAAGATCAAGGAGTGAATACGTTTAGTTATTTTTTACACTGCCTATTTATACTGATTTGACTGAGTAGTATTCATTATTCAATTACCAAATACACGAAGCTATACTGATACTACATACGATCAACTACCGTGTTCGCAAGTACACGCAAATATTTTATGTAACGCGGATTTAATATGTGCTTAAGGTATTCGACAAACCGATCACACGTACTGAAAGATCCTTACATGAAAATAATCTGAAAAGGTTCAGAGCGTTATGAAGTACGTGTGTTTAATGAATTGTTATAAAACAGTATGTGATATTCAAAAATAACATTTTTTTGTTTTATTTGTCATAGATTTTTGTAAATATAATTATTTTTTTGATGGTTTTAAAATATATGTTTATTTATTTATTTTAAAGAAACAAACAGTTGAGAATAATAAAACATTTTTAAAAAAAATACAGTTTAAAGACAGACTAGCTAAGTTACTAGACTAGCTAGGCTTTAATTATTATTAAACTATGTACTTACTTATAAATTTAAAAAAAAAATTGTAATGTAACCCGCAGACAAGCTTCGGCTTTGCGGGAGCAAAAATACAATTTTGTATGTTACTTATTTGTTAAAATGAATAAAACTTAATAAAAAAAAAAAAAAAAGCTAGCTAGCTAACTAAAGTTTCTAAATAAAAATCATACATATTATTAAATTGTGTTACAACAAAAGGATGTGTTCATGTGTATTTGTAAGTGCAGATGTGTGTTTATGTGTATTAGTGTGGTAGTAAGTGTTCAGGAAGGTGCATCATTAAATAGTAAGTGGGATCGTATCGCAGCCAGAAAAAATAAGTCTCGATTTATTTTTAAATAAATTGAGGGGTATGTAAAATATATCAATAGATGAAAAAAAAACATTATTGTTAGAGCAAGAACGATAGAGGAAAGAGTGTTGAGCATAGTTAGTGCTACATACTGGCAGATGGAATAAATACTTATTTCTTGTCAAGCGAAAGGGGACATTAAGATTAATTTTGGAGAGTAGGTTAAAAGAGTCTACTTTATCATTTAATAATTTATGTAAAAAGCATAATTCAGATACAGTGCGTCTATTTTCAAGGGGAAAAATCCATTTTGTTTGACAGATTGGCTGTAAGTACAAAACGTTTTATTGTTTTTATAATCTAGGTATTTTAAAATTTTTCGTTGAACATTTTCAATCCTTTCTATGTTTGTTAAGTATTGTGGGATCCACATAACGGATGAAAACTTTAAAAGTGTTGTATAAAGTTTTTAATGTATTTGATTTTTTAAAAGGTTTGAATTTAAATATATACACAAATTTTGATAGTTTACCTAGTAAAACGCATATATTAAACAATATTACTATCGATCAAGCTTGACATCGGGTGCTTAAATATTAGTGTTAATTGAAAGAAAAGAGAGTACGACATACTATTGTATAAGTAGGTATATATAATAAAATAAAATACATATGTGTATTTAATTATTTTGATGCTTTTAAAAAAAACAGTAGGGGAACACGGGGTTGGAAGTTTCCGGGGTAGGTTGTTCGGATGAGAATAGGTACGAGAGGAAAAGGGACAGCGATACCCATGAAATGCATCGCAAAAGAGTAAGATATTGCGCTGTTATGGCGGTCATTTTAGTTGCTTCTAAGGCAGCGGAAAAGTGGGTGTGTGCATTGGAGTACAAAAGTTTTACGAAAGTAAATTACTTTCGTGCTTCAACTTTCAAGTATATCTTGGTTAATTATGATCTCATTACCACATTTCAATTTGTAGTGATAATAGCCAGAAATCATATAATATAAGGTTTTTATATTTTATTTCAATTCAACAATATTTTGAGTTCGTCCAAATTTTTGTAGACAAGGAATGGATTCAACTCCCTGGGGAGCTGTCAACATTAACATATTACAACAGGAATGAAGAACATTTAAGAGAAGGTAATATAGAAGTCTAGGCATCTACAGGGCTAATGACCTGTCATTGGCTGTTTTAAGTGGCCACTTTACACACTGTGTAACATTCTCCATTTTGCCCGTATTTGAACATCTTTATTACTTCAATTCTTTCATCTGTAAAAGAGCTGAAACTTTTATTTATGCGGATGAGATTCATCTTATTAAATTATTTCACTTACATACTAGGCAACGCCTAAATTTTTTTTTTGAACACTTACTAACACAAATATCAACAGATGAAAGAATTGAAGGAATAAAGGTGTTCAAATATGGGCAGAATTGTGAATGTTACGCAGTGTGTAAAGTGGCCACTTAAACCAGTCAATGACAGGTCGTAAGCCCTGTAGATGCCTAGACTTATATATTACCTTTACTTAAATGTTCTTCATCTCTGTTGTAATATGTTAATTATTCCAATTCTTTTGTCAAAATATGTTTTCATGTTGTAAGATGGAATATGGGGTTGAAAGTTCCGCTGTCACGAGGCAATAACCAACCCCGATGTTTTTATTTGTGTCTTATGACTTTAAAACATTTTTCATTGTTATAGGGTGCGAAACTACAAACACTTGACTGAGAGAGGAGAAAACGGACCAATTGAAATGTATTGTGCCAAAATTTAGATGCATGACTTCGCAACAATACAGGGAAAAAAAATCGATTTGTAAAATACCCGAAATCGTGAAAGTAACAGCTTGGCAATCTTGCAGTAATCCCCATAACTGTGAATCTGATGAATCTTCTAGTGATGTTTAACATTAATATGCCAATAAATAAATAAATTAATGTGTTTATTATTAGTTCATTAATCACAACGACAATAATTATAGAAATTTCAAAATTGTAAAACTATGATTCTTACACATAATTAATATGAATATCTTCTTTAAAACTATATTTTCGTTTTGTAAATATTGAGTTTAAGTTCAGAAATACTGCTCTATAAATAACATTTTCTCTGGATTTTTTATTTGGTTAACTTTTTTTATCATGTATGATTGCGAATAGCCATGAATTATATTTTTAAGTAAAATACCTATATTTGATAATAAAAACCTACCTCAAAAATGTAAGCGGAACAACTTACCCCGACGACGGAACAACCTGCTCTACTGCGCGGTCAATTGTTCCCTTTCTGTTTATTTTTCTCAGAAATAATGCTTTTGCAGAGAAGACTATTTACTTTTTTATATCCTTAAACACTGATGGACATTACACTTTATTTTGATATGACCATTTAGTATTTTTTGAAAATTGGAACTTCCAGCCTTAGCCTCCTAGAAGAAAAAGAAAAATCAAAGCTACAAAAAAAATAGTAAAAATATAATCATTTTCCTTATCCGCACCTAGCGATTTATTGTCAACCACATTGGCACTTCAGTTGTAGTGAATCTAGATAATTATTATTGTTGTTAGATGCGAGGTAAGGTAGTATGGTCTTGTATAGTATGCTTCCAGTGCTAGTCTAGCGACAGTGAATAATATTGCAGTGTTAAACTACCTTCAGAACAATTTTTTCACGTTCAACCTGCCAAGAGTCGAATTTAGGATCTTAAGCATAGTAGGCGTATGCGCCAACCACCAATGACGAACTTATCTCCAACCGATTTCTTTTTTCAGGATTTTCAACTGAGAGTAGCCATCTCGTCAAAAACACTCCAGGTTTATGGTTTTAGTCTAAACACGGACAAAACTATTTTTTTATAATGATGATTCTGTTTGCTTTAAGGGAGAATACCTTTAACAGTAAAAATAAACAGAATAAGTGCTTAAGAGAGCATAGGCTAAAGCATTATTCTTATTTGTCTATTCAAAACATTTATGGCCATTTCATTTCTTACGGGTCCCAAAAAAATATTTTCTGAAGCCTTTATAAAAATGTCTTCGTATTAGCTTCTTTATTGGAAAACATTTCGCGTTGAATAGAGTTTTATTTTAGTGGTCCTATGAGATACATTAAGAAGCTGTTGATTGTATTTTTCAAAAACAAGCTGTCGATATTGACTTGAGAGTGCTTTAAAGTTTAACTTACAAAGGTCACAGTATTTTGATCATCTTTTTGTAATTTCCATCTCTCGAAAATCGCGAATAAATATATATTTTATCGTCAAGTCAAAACATATTGTCAAAAATCTACTAAATATAACAAATGTTTCGTATTGAACTTGGAAATGTACTGACTCCACAATATGGACATGTTTTGTTGATTTATATTTTTTTTACCAGACTAAAAAATATAATTACAACAAATAACTATAAAATACACTTATTAATTTAACTAAATCACAACTAGACACTAAACATTTTGAAAAGTGTAATTTTTTTTTTGTAAATTTATTTATAAACCCTTACGGATTATTACATTAGTTGTTTTTTTAGTGTTTTTGGTTTGTTTTTTTTTAAATTTATTTATTAACACATTTCTACAAAGGTACATATGAAAAAAATATGACAAAAAAAATATCCTTAACTCCATGAAGCCAGGAGCCCTGTGTTGAGTTGAGATACATTATAATTGAAAGTGGAATCATACATATTATCAAGAAAACAAAAAATGTTAATTCAAATTTATTTTTTATGAATATTTGGGCTAAACGACTAACAATATATAAATCTATGCAATGTCTCGCTGCGGTATACTGCCATGGTCTCTTCTCTTAGACAAAACTTAGGCTTTACTTATGTAGAACTTAATATGTTCATTACTTTCGACGCATAAGACTCCCGACCTAAGCGTCAGCTGCTCACTGTTCGTCGGCAAATTATGTCAGAACCACAGGACGTGAACTTGATTTGGAAGAATACACAGAAGCTAGAAGCTGACAAAAAGACCTGAATGTTATTTGTGGTATCCATTCACCAACTAGAGAATGATCATGGTTTTTTTACTAGGTTGCCGAAATGAGAATTAGCGTAAAATACTGTAAACTTTAAATCTTTTTGAAAGATATAACGCCTTTTATGATCTTGCCACATCATCATTACCTTTTCCACATATAGTGGTGAACAGAACAATGCATTTATAAACCAAATTCAGCGTATTTAAATCATCTGTTACATAAAATAAAGGTGACCAGTCTTACCCTTTCGGCGCCAGTCCTAAAATTAATGAATTACTTCAAATTAATAAACTTTTAAATCAATATTTCACGTCTATCTTGTCAGAAATATAACCCAAGATATCAATAATGGTAGGCAGATGCACCAACCACTTCACAACGAGAAACTTCTCTGCATTCAATTTCCTTATTCAGGTTTTTTACCTGCCTAGCAGCCATCGAGTCGAAAACACTTGTCCAGTGTTCTGGATCTATTTCACAGACATAACTGTATTCTGGAAACAGAATTTGTGGTTTGCAAATAACACAATAGATCAGAATCTTATTGTTATTTCCTAAAATACATAATATTACCTAAGTTGTGTATTTCAAAACAATCAGGGATACTAGAAAGGAAACTGACATTTGCTTAGAAATCTGATAAGCTTTATTTTACTGTACGGTTGTTTAATTCGAAACAATAGTTATATCACAACAATGCACGATTCAAGCGCTTTATTTGAGTTTCCTGAAATCTGTTTTAAAAGCTTTTGTTCCAGATGTAAAATCAATTGCCTAACTCGGTGATTATGAATATTCATTTGTTTGTCAAATTATACCACATAACATAAGCCTAAAAATATCCCATTTGTTTAAATGTATCTTTTATAGACTACACAAATAGAGCTGCGGTTACAATTACTTATCATTTTCTATGCAAAAGGGACGTTGTGCAACAAAAAATATTGTACTTCTCATCAATATAAACGTTATAATATCGACAATCGAAATTTCGATGCATTATTTATATTTTTCAGAAAAACAACTAAATCATCTTCCCTTTCGGCACCCGATGGGTACATAGGGGCTTCTGAAATTATTTTTCTTTAAATTTTAATTTAGTTTTAAAATAAAATAGCATACATGATTTATTGTTGTTCCCGCAAAGCTGAGGCTTGTCTACGGGTTACATTACTTTAAAAAAAAATAAAAGGTAGGTAAAGAGTTTAATAAAAAGTCTTTAAAAAATGTACACCTATAAGGTTTACTTGCTCTTTTTAATAAGTTTTTGATGATTTTTTAAAAAAGTGGTTCAATTTTTTCCTTTCAATTTTTACTGGGTATTAAGTTAAACAATTTTGGTACTACACTCCCCATTGTTCTATCTCTATAGTAGTTTTTCTGTCGAGGCACTGCCAGTTTCTGAGCCGATACTTGTCGGGTCACAATGACTTTAAATTTAAAACTGCAGTCTAGAAAATGATTTGTCAATATTTTTAAATATTTACAATGCAAATTTATATCCATTTGGCAATTCTCGACCTGAGTACGGCCCATTGTTTGCTGCGAACTGTAGCTGACTTAATACCCAATAGTCATAGAATGGTTTTCCTACGTTTGGGCTCTTCTATAGCTTGGCGCATTACTACTCTGAGGTCATAATACATATTATATCCCCTCAAACCAACACTCTTGCTGATTGGGAATATTTTGTACCAATAAAAAAAAAATACGATAATAATTATGAAACAACAAGCGGATTGTATTTAAATATATGTTATTTATCTAAAATGAGAACATTAGGATAAACACGAATATAAATCCTCCAATTATCAAGAAAACGCTACATTAAAATAATATGTCATAATAACAGTGTTTAGAAGAACTGTTAATAACCGTGCTTGGATCGTGTTTTAGGTTTCGAAGACGTAGAAAAGTCCGTAGAGTAAAGGCGTTCCCCTTCGTAAAATTAAAAAAAAGGTAGATCTTATGGGGTAACGTATACAATAACAGACATTGAATTATTATATCTTCTTTATTATTTAAAAAAAACGACAAAATAAACTAAAGTGTCATTAGTAACAACGCAGTACCTAGTATCACTGTGCGCAAGACAGGAAATTATGATCACATACATAAAATAGACGGTCATTTAGGCTCAAGCCACATTTTATCCCCTACTCTCTTGATAAACTTAATGTAGATTTATCAACGATGTTTTGAGTTTGTCCAAATTTTTGTAGACATGAACTGGATTCAACCACCTAGGAAGCTGTTTATATTGACATATTACAATAGAGATAGATCACATTTAAGAGAAGGCATTATAGAAATCTAGGCATCTTCAGGGCTTATGACCTGTCATTGGCTGGTTTGGTTGACCTGTTAGTGGCCACTTTATACACTGTGTAATATTCACCATTCTTTCCATATATAAACATCTTTATTCCTTAAATTATTCCATCTGTTGATGTTTGTGAAAAAATTTTTTTTTCATTGATTAATCCTTACGGGATACATGCATTTGACATAATATTTTTACTTTTAAAGTTCACATTCTACTGTTAATAATAATATTTTTAATATCTTTTGTAAAGGTTGTCTCAGTCTTTTGTTTAGTTTTGTCTGGTTTTTATTGTATAATTTCAGTCCATGGTTTATTAGTCTCAATTGTCCTTTTCTCGTTTTAGAAGGTTGAATATGATATTTTTCTGATATTCTCGTATTGTGTCCATATTTACTAAATTTTATCAAGTTTTAGTTCTTCGTCTACAATAACATCAGTGGCTAACTTATGAATAAATTTTAAGGATTCTAGTTTAAAGAGTTCAGTTACATTTAATTGTGTAGTTTGTTAAAAAAAATATTTATTTTCTGTTAGATAGGGTATGTCATGTACTAACTTTAATATTTTATTTTGCTGTCTTTATAGCCTGTTTATTTTATTTTGATTTCCTGTTCTCCATAGTAGTTGCATATAACATATTTTAGTTTTTACATAGGCTTCGTACATTTTTTTTTTTTGGAACAAAGTTTTTGTTTTTTTTTAAAGACTCGATAATGTCGCTACTTTGCTAATTAAATTTTTGATACGAATTTTCCATGTCAATTGTCTGTCTTTTGTTAGTCCTAAGTATTTTACATGTTCAATTTCAGTTAGTCGTTCATTATTTATGTAAGCATCTACTTTATGATATTTTTTTCTTTATTCAAAATGGATAATATTGCATTTTTTTTCATTAAGTGTAAGTATGTTTGTGTTTGTCCATTTAGTCAATATAGTAAGGTCTTTGTTTATGTCATTGTTTGTTAATACGTCTATTTGATTTTTATAGAATAGTCCAATGTCGTCGGCATTCATAATAATTTTCCTCTTTAAAATTATACAGTGATAAATTTAAAAAGCTAAAACCATCATTCATCAGATTAAATTATTTCACCCACATTCTAGGCAACGCCTGAAAACATTTTTGACCAATAATAAATAACATTTTGCGTAAAATCATTCTAACAGTATTGTTTGTTATTTATTCGTTGTAGTTTTATTTCATTTAGTCAAATAAGTTGTAAATAAAACTCTTGACAAGTAATGTAAGTTGAAATCTTTTATTTTATACACGCCACCTTGCAACAAAACACTGGTAAAATACTAATTCTACAATTATCATAACCATACGAAACAGATTCCACTCAGTTAAATACGCTTCGAGCTTGATCAGAAGGGGCGAATTCACCGCGAAACGTTTCGCGCAAATTCATTCGCGCGTTAGAGAGATACTAGGCGCCAATACATCGCGGCTACAAGTATCGCGCGAATTCAAAATACGCGCATAAATCGCGTGCACTTTGCCAGACTCTCGAGCGCGAGTCGAGATACTAGAGACGCCTTGTTGCATCCAGTAGACGCGCGAACTCCAGAGCGAGTGCACATATCAAGTGCGTTTCGTTAAACTTCATTTTTTCTACTGACTTAATTCGTCGGCGCGTTGGTACGCTGGACGCAACGGTCACGCGTTTTACGCACGACCATGAGAGAATCGCAGCGAATTCGCCTTTTCTGGACAAGCTCTTGGGTTTACCACAAGGATGTGTTAATAAAATAAAATGATTGGTTTTATTCTTGCGTAGAAATAGATAACACGATTAAAAAAATTAAAGATCATAGTTTTAGTAAAGGTAGGGGTAGCTGAGGGGAGCAGCGGCGTAGGCAGCAGCATATGGGTTAATTGCCAGCGGGGCGGCTAGCGGGGCGGAGAGCGGAGCGGCGAACGGGGCGCCGAGCGGGGCGGCAAATGGGGCGGCGAGCGGGGCGGCGAGTGGGGCGGCCAGTAGGGGGGCGGACCTGAGGACGGGAGCGGCGACCACGGGAGCTGGGACGGCAAAGGCCGCGTTGTAGTTCCTCGCCACTACCTGAGAACTGGTAGCGGTTACTACGGGGGCGCCGACAATCACTCCGGGAGCGGGGGCGGGAGCGGCAAGGCAAGAAGCCACCAGACAAGAGAAGAATACCTGTAATGAATGTAAAATTCGCGTATAAAAACATCTAAATAAATATACGAATTAATAAAAAACAGTTGAGCGATCATTAATTAAAAGTGTCCAGGCGGATGAAGAATACAATTTCGTGCGTAAATGAACGATGGTGGATACATTTTCTTGTGCAAAAATCATTTTGGAATTTTTAATAAATTAGATTCTTAATATCCAATTTATCAAAAAATTTAACATGCCAACAACACATTTTAAAAATTGTAACTCGAGTCACCCTTAAGTTGCGCATCCCTCTCTGCGCGAAACAAGTAAAAGAACTCTGAGGGAAATTCCAAAAATTAACAGTATCGTTATTTGACTATTACGCATTGTTAAATTGACCAGTCTGGAGACGCTCATCAGACAGCGAAAGCGCTTAAAAAGCCAAATAAACTAGTGGAAGTGTACCAATTATGTTTAATTTAAAACTAACAACAGAAATGAAGAACATTTTAGAGAAGGTTATATAGAAATCTAAGCATCTACAGGGCTTATGACCTGTTATTGGCTGGTTTAAGAGGCCACTTTACACACTGTGTAACATTCACCATTCTGCCCATATTTTAACATCTATATTAATTTAATTCTTTCATATGTTGATGTTTGTGAAGTTAGAGGGATGAAAACTTTATTGATGCGAGTGAGGTTCATATAATTGAATTATTTCACCTATTTTTTCAATTTCTATACTTCTTCATGGACCAGGTGGATTTATCAACAACGTTTTGAGTTTGTCCAAATTTTTGTAGACAATAAATCCAGTCCTTGACTTCCAAACTCAAAATATTGTTGATAAATCCACCTGGTCCATGAAGAAGTATAGAATTGAAAAAATAAAAATTTCAAGCGTTGCCTAGTATGTAGGTGAAATAATTCAATTAGATGAACCTTAATCGCATAAATAAAGGTTTCAGCTCTTTAACTTCACAAACATCAACATATGAAAGGATTGAAGGAATAAAGATGTTCAAATATGGGCAAAATGGGGAATGTTACACAGTGTGTAAAGTGGCCACTTAAACCAGCCATTGACAGGTCATAAGCCCTATAGATGCCTAGACTTCTATATTACCTTCTTTTAAATGTTCTTCATCTCTGTTGTAATATGTCAAAGTATATGGCAGATTTAATCAACATAAAAAAAAATCTAGATAAAGCAGGTAATTGTGTTTTTTTTATAATTTTAAACCGAATTAATAATAACAGTACCTAATTAAAATAATGAGTTGAATAGTAACAAAAAATTATATTATGGTGGTATTTAATAACTAATTTTCGTCAATCTATTTTTAAATTCTGCAAAATGTTTTTGTACTCACCGCCTTGAACATTTTGCTTTGTGTTGTTTGTTTCGCTGAAGAAAGAAACTTAATTCCGCAGGCGTTATGTCCACTATTTATACGTCTTTAGTCGCAGGACTATGCAATAGTTACAGGGGCGTCTGTTACGCAATAATTCGATACTAACACATTGAAATGACACTCACACTCGCCCAGTCACGTACTATTACACGCAATGAATGGCTTGGACAATAACCCACTTCATGCTTACAAGACAATCGTGATTTGCTTTAATAGTTTTTTCGCTAAAAAAAGAAAGTAATAACACTTTTGTGTAAAGATGTGACAAAAAATAAATTTCGAGATTTTTTTTACAAACCCTTTTTTAAATGAAATAGATGCATTCAAAAAAATAACAATGTTCGGTTCACGCAGCGTCAGTTGCGAGGAAAAATATTTAACAACATTATTTTGAGTTTGGCCAAATTTTTGTAGACAAGAACTGGATTCAACTCCTTGGGGAGCTGATTATATAAAAATATTACAACAGAGATGAAGAACACTTAAGAGTAGGTTATTTTTTTAATTTATTTTTTTAAATTTTTTGCACATAATGTTATTTGTACATTGGCCTTCTTATTGCCAAATGGCAATTTCTTCCAACCAACCAATAAAATAAAAGGTTAATTTTTACAGTATAAGTTACAGAACATATTCAATAGAAAATAAAGATTATAAATATATAAATAAACGAATTTGTTTATAAATTACCTTAAATCAAAACTATTACTCAATGGAAAAAAGGAAAAAAAAGGAAAGATGAAAGGAGGAGAGATTAAGGAAGAGAAAGGAGATGTTTCTTCAGACGTAATTAAACCAGAGATAATGTAGTAACATCTTTGATGGTGGATGGGAGATGATTCCACAGTCGAGCCGCATGGACACTATATGAGTTAGAGAAGAAAGATGAATTGTGGATGGGTATTAAGAGAGTACCTTGAGAGTAAGAACGAATAGGTAAACCATGTACTGAGAAGCGTAGATTTTTTTTACGCGGGTATATAGGAGCGTTATGACTATGAAGTACATTGAACAGAAGCGAGAGAGAGTGATAGTCTCTCCGCTGTCTAATTTTGAGCCATTTCAGTTGCCTGCGATAATCAGAAATGTGGTAATATAGAAGTCTAGGCATCTACAGTGTGTAAAGTGGCCATTTAAACCAGCTATGGTAGGTCGAATGCCCTGTAGATGCCTATATTACCTTCTCTTAAATGTTCTTCATCTGTATTGTAATATGTTAATTGAAAATATTTAAGTTTTTTTTTTTGGTTCTGGTGTTGTGGTGTATTTTTATCAATAATACTGTTTTAATTACGTTTTTTTTACTGTTAAAACCATTTTGCTTTATTTTGTAAAGTTCAAGTGAACAAATATATTATAATTCGATGACTGGCCCAATAACGTTCTATTGATTATTTATTGTACGCCAGTAACTTGTACATTTGTTTGTATTTCAAGAAAAAAACAAAAATAAAAAGTCTGAGAAAGATTTTTTCTCTATTATTCGGGGTGTTGTGGTATATTTTTCCTAGACTTTTTTCCAAACTCTCTCTTTCCCAACTGCTGATAAGCCTCTGAATAGAAGCTTGGCAAATTATTCGCTTTTTTTAACCGAAATCAAAATGATTAAATATGGATCTTACTAATACATTTTTTTTTAAAGAAATGTTTGCGTTATTACGGGAAATTTTCTGTTAATCGTACCTATACTAAACCGTGTTAGAAAATGGTAAATAGCATACAATTCTATACTGACATACAGATCTCGTCTTGTCTAAATTCATACTTAATTTCTTGCACGTACAGTGATTATTTTGATTCAAAGGTTAAAATAGCCTCCGTGCTGTAGTGGTTAAGACGCTTGACTCCCAGACGAAAGATTCCGGGTTAGACTCCCGGTGAGGACACAAAAAAAATGTTTTTCCTTTATACCGTATTCTGCGCTACAATTGACCACAATAATTAAGCCTCGTGATCTGCTGTGGTGCAAAAATGTTTGTATATATATTATATAGTTTGTATGTATGTATATTTATATTTCTTGATCCGTATCCTGCAGCAATAGACATACGAGTATATGTAGCTACACATATTTATTTTTTTAAAGATTTATCAATGAGAATTTTAGGTTAATACTACTACTACCATCACGCCATTTCCCCGTAAGAGTAGACAGAGAGAATGGACCGCCACACACGTTAATCCTGGCATACATTTCATTCGTTCTACAAGACCAAACCATCTTAGAGACTCTTTCTTAATCTTATCAATTATATTTGACTCAGATTTACACTCTTGCCTGATTTCATCATTCGTAACCCTGTCATACATTGATTTCCCACATATTTGTCGAAGAGATCGCATTTCAACCGCGTTCACTCGGTTTTCATCTTTCCTCTGCCAGTTTCATGTTTCTCTTCCATGCATAAGTGATGGGAGTAAAACTTCATTGTGCACTGTCAGCTTCGATTGACATATTTTTATTAGCAAATACTGTGTTTAGTGCGCTGTTCATTTTGTTGCCCGCATTCATTTTCCTTTCAACATCTTTTTCTACTTTTCCATCTCTTGAAAACATGTTTTCCAGATACACGAACTCTTTTAGTTGTTCGAGACATTCATTCTTTACATTTGCATTTGCATTGCAGTCAGTAACCTCACTTCCCCTTTCAAATACCATAACTTTTGACTAACTTATTTTATCCCCAATTCGCTCTCCAGGCATACGTCATACATTTTAGAGACTATTTAGATTAATAAATTATTTCTAACATAACACATTTGTAAATAATACATTTTTGTTTGATTCAGTTGAATTAATAGTTTGCAGCATCATAAAATAACCAATTTTATGTCCAGTATTTTTCTCTTCTTTTCATTTTAACATCTGTTCCTAAGTGGGCATGTGGATATCACCATCCGCCTCCAGAAGACCCTATGTCTAGCGAGTAGTCTCACCTATTCTCAAGTCTCAAGTCAATCCCGTTTTCCTTAGTTCTGCTGAATAAAGATAAAAGATCGTCGTCGGTGGCCTTCCAGGACGGCGAGAGCCCGCAGGCGTGAAGAGGCAACTTGGACTTAGACTTTCTTGAGGTGTCCGCAGAACGTGTCCAAGCCAAGTCCACAAGCGCATTCTTATGACGCTCGTTATAAGAGGATGTTGCGTCCGTTTTTAGAATTCAATGTTAGTTGTAAAATCAAACTACCTTTTACCTAATATTCTCCTCGAGCGTTTATTCCCAAAACTTTAGAGTTTTGGTGAGGTGCCAGGATTCAGATCCATATACGAGTACCGGCATTCTACAGAGTTAAATAACAAGCATTTTGTTTTGGCTGAGTAAAAACTAGAATTCCAGGCGGGTTGCGAGGTCTTTGTGCGTGCCATCATTCTCAGTTATGTCAACTCCTAAGTATTTAAAGTTTTCAACTTTAGTAATCCTCTGCCCATTATTTCTGAAAGTTATCTGTGAGTATTTAAAGATCTAGGTGTGGAAGAGTAGGGAGTAAATCTCAGTCCTCTCATAGTCTGCGCACAACTACAGTATTAGAATCCGACTAATGGAGATATTATTATTTTCATGCTTCCTATTTACCTTTAAATTTTCATGTTTCGTAATCATCATACTCATGCCCGCACCCAAATATACATCAGGGGCGAATCGTCAAAATGAGCGATTATGCACATCTTACCATTATTGTTTTTGACTTACGATAATAATGTTTTATAGTAAATATGTTTCTGCGAAAATAAATACAATAATTATTATTTATTATTATTCAACACCACCGTTTATATGTATCTTCCTACAAAAAAATATCTATGAAGTGCGCCCAGCGCCCAGCCCGTTCCAGTGAATGATAAAACTAGCTCAGCCTTTTACTCCATACAAAAAAGTAAACTTTATTTTACATCTCTAACCCAAGTCAGATTTTTTATCACTAAAACAAGCTTTCAGATTATAAATACTATTTGAAGATTCTCTATTTGAAAACTAGTATTTCAAACATTATTTCCGAAGGACTATTTTTCTTTGATAAGATACCGTTGACATATTATCTATCACATGGGACATGTGGCGTTTGCAGTGGCCATTTTTAGCATTATTCGTTTTTTTTTAAATCGGCCAGTGCTTAGTGTTGACAGTAAATTCATAATGGAAATATCTGCTGAATGTCATTATGGTATTTGTTAATAAACTTTTGTGCAAGATTTGTATTACAACTGTAGAATTAAACTACGTATATTGCATTGTTAATAATAATTATTGTCGTTGATTTTCACAGAACCACAGAAAAAAAGTCATTTGTAAGTATAATTATATCACTTATATATTATGTACGTATATGAACGTGCAAATTTATGAACATTTTTTGTAGATTACATATAAAATAATTCAGGGCTCGCCACTGTTGACCACTGCTGTTTCGCAAGACTGCAGCATGTATCTGTTTCGTGAAGGTAAGGTGAAAAACTGAAGTCTTTGGTTGCAACAATGAAATATTACAGTGTAAATCCACCGTTAAAACCATATTTCACGTTCACCAGAAATCGAATCAAAAACCTCAAGCAGGTTCTTCTTCACAATCTCAATCTTGGGGATTGGTTTACAGCAAAGCCCCGCATCTCCTCCTCTACTGCACTTTATTCTCTGCGGCCTTTCTCAGCTCAACATACAAGGCGCAGTTCAAGTCTTTCAAGTCAATTACTCCCGTGGAGGGTACTATCTGTGATTTGTCCCTTCGGCCATTCTCTCTATTATGTCATGCTGGTGACCCTCGAGGCGCACAATAAGCGATCCATTGGACTTGTCTCTCTGAGATAGTTTTAATTAGATACCCCTTTTTATTGACTATACTGAGAACATCGTCAATAGTGATGTAGTTTCTCCAGAAAATTGTTAATATTCTTGTGTAGCACCACGTCTCAAAGGTCTCTAGTTTTTTAAAAATCTTTTTCAGTAATGCACCATGTCTTACAGCCGTACATCAATATGCTCCCTATATATGTCTTGATGAGTTGTTTGTGGAGCCCGCTAGCTATGTTATTTGACTCGGAAAATATTAGATTTTTTGTTGAACGCAAGGAAGCTAGACGTATGCGGTAGTCGATTTCTGTTCTACCATCCCAGGTGATCCTGCTTCCAAGGTTTCCAAAGTCCTTTTCAGAATCGCTCCCAACAACGCTACGTTTATTTGCTACTCATTACGGCCAACTGTCATCACTTTTCCAGGATTTTTTTTTCACTCGCAGAACTATATTCTTTGACAGAATGTATGGAAAAAACTTTTTTTGCACCACAGCAGGCCAGAAGGCCCCAGTTACAGCAATGAAATACAGTACAGAACACCCAGGTTTGAATAAAATAACGTTTCATTTTTGGGTTCTCACGGGGACTCGCGCCTGAAACCTTCGGTGTTTGAGTCATTATAACGTGGAGGTTGCTTTTAATGTTTTCACCCTAACACGTGTACCCACTAAATGTTATGGTAATTTAGTTTTATACATCAGAAAATTTACGTTTTTCGGCGGAAATTTATTTGTAGGCATAAAAGTTCAACCATTAAAAACTTATGATTTACAACTAACGAAACATTCATATCTTCCCTGAAAGTCAAAATTTATTGCGTTTTTATTGCTATGGTATACTTTTAAGCTGATAAGAAAAAATTATACTACATATTAGTCAATAAAATTATACACGTGTATCCATGAATATTTTTTTTGTCTGTACAAATAAAAAATACATTTAAACGATTGGCTTATGTTAAGATCAATACTAGTAACAAGTTTACTAACACAAAAAACAAAATGTAAAGATTTGTTTTTTAAACTACAAACAGAACCCTGGACGAGTGTTTTTGGCTCGATTACAGCTGCGAGGTGAAAATTCTGAAAATGAGTGAAGATATGTCCGCTTCTATCAGTGTAGAGGTTGACGCGTTGATTAAGTGTTATTTAATTAATACATAACCAAAAAACATTTTATATTAGAATTCAAAACGCAAGTCTCACAAAAAAAACAGTGCTAATCATATTACTATTTAGGTTCATTATGATACTAAAATAAAAATCCAAAAAAATAATCTTCCATTATCAAATTTTACATAATATTTTTATAATGGAAAAATCTTACCATATTAAGTATAAAAAATATTTTACTAGAAAGAGAGAACGGTCAAAACGATATTCTAGGTATTTAGAAGGCATATGATCTGGTTTATGTAATTAATTAAGCATTACGCAGAATGGTTTATCATACATGGTGTGTGTATTTTCTTATCTCCTTCTCAAAAAAGATGTATTGTTCTACATACCATCATTTTCCTTTCCGCTTTCAGTGGTGCATAGGGCACTGTATTGGGGCACTGCACAGGTGTTCCAAATACAGCGTGTTTTGATCATATGTTGCAAAAATAGTCATGTGGTCAGTCTTACGCCTCGTGCCGCACAGGGACGGCGAAATGATGCAGTGATTTTTAATAAATTAAAAATTATTATTTCATGTTGATTCTGCCAGAAATTACACCAGGGACGTCAAGAATGGTTGGCGAATGCGCCAACCACTACACTATGAGGAGGACATATCTCAACTTGATTTATTTTCCATATTTTTACCTGAGATTAGCAACCGAATAAAAAACGCTCGTCCTGGGTTCTATTTCAGACACAGAACTGTATTCGTATTGTATTTGCTTGGATACGAAATATATACCTCTGCTCACATATCTATGAAAATAAAAATTTGGCCCACATTTTTCGAGGTATACTAATATGTTTAATGATATATATTAAATTTTACGCTGTGTGTAATGTGACCACTATTATTATTATTAGCCCACACAGTTCATAGACTCTGTAAATGCTTATACATCAACATTCCCTAAAAATAGAAATTTAAATGGTTTTTTTTTAAATTCTATTTTTATTTTTTAACTATTTTTAAAGTTAGCTAGGCCAAATTTCTTTTGAAATATTTTACATATCGTTTTCCTTTTTCTTTGACTTCTTTAAGTTTATTATTACTCAGCCCGTGACGTCACTAATTCTGATCGGTGAGTTGTCCTGACATTTAAAAGTATAGCACCGCATCTTAAAAATTTAATAAACGTGTAAATAAATGGCTCCCCGAAAACCAGAAATCCATCACAACACCGATATCATCGATTGGTTGACTGACAAGAACTCGTGATGTCGTTCAAAGTAGTTCATCTTTATTATAACCATTTTCATCAATTTTTTCATGCATTTTTGAAAACCTTCGCCTTGCAAATAAATGCTCTTATTTTTATTGCTTATGAAAAAAAATGTAAAATTTAATTTACAACCGTAATTATAAAACCGTAGCACTAAATTTCCTCATTATGTATCGAACTGGACTACCTTACTAACATCTAACTAAACTGGATTTTATAATTGTTTTTATGTGGAAATCTTAATTGGCTTTCTTATTTTGTTTTATTTATTTTCTCTGTATTTTTGTTTTTTTTCTTAACAAACGTAAGGCATCGGACAGAACAGTTTTTCAAAGTTATTCAATTAAAATCAAATATGTTTGATAATCCGTAAAATAAAATCAACTGAAATTATATGAAAATGTAATGTAACAATATTTTGAATTCGTCATGTTTGTGGACAAAATAATAATTTTAAAAATTGAAAAAATGTTTTCAGGCGTTGCCTAGTATGTGAAATAATTCGATCGGATGAATCTCTTCACAACAGTAGAAGTTTCAGCTCTGTAACTTTACTAAGATCAAAATATGGAAGAATTGAAGGAATATGGATGCTCAGACATAGACAGAATTGTGAAGTAAACTGACGTACTTTTTTTAAAGGAATAACCCGCCAAGCCTCTTTTTTGAGGTTTGTCAGTAGGTGGGATAGGGTATGTTTTTTTAAGTTGCTCTACATTGCGATATTTAATTGTTCCTGGACTTATACCTAAATCGTAAGACTGATCAGTTAACCTCTCATACAACAAAAATAGTCTAGATACGCTGCAATGAGGAATATCAGTGTAACGAGAAATTGGATGGAGGTTTCTCGAAATGAATGACAAAAAAAGATTTTGATAAAAATTTACTTCTTTGAAAAAACAACAATTGTTTGAAGTATGTCCAAACGCTCGCAGAAAGTCTGGATTTCCTCCCTAAGGAGTCATTTATTTTTAAATTTGTTGCAACAGAGAGAAAAAACATTTTTAAGAAGAGAATATAGAAGTCTAGGCATAAAACAGGGCTTATGACTTGTCATTGGCTGGTTTAAGTAGCCATTTTACACACTGTGGAGCATTCACAATTCTGCCTATGTTTAAACGCCCACATTTCCACAACTCTTCCATCTGTTGACTTTTGTGAAGTAAAAGATCTGAAATCCTTATGATGTGGGTGATATATATCCGGCTGAACCAATTCACCTACTTGGCAACGCCTGAAAACAATTTACCAATGTTACACAGTGTGTGAAGTGACCACTTAAACCAGCTAATGACAGGTCATAAGGCCTGTAAATGCCTAGACTTCCATATTTATTTTCAAAAATGTTTTTCTTCTCCGTTGCAACAAATTTAAATACTTAGAAAGATGCTAATTGTTCTCCGAAATCAACGAGTGACTTATATATTTTTAATTACCAGGAAGCAAACCCATCAATCAGGACAACTCACCGTAGAGAACTTGAGACGTCACAGGTGGAGTAATTTCAAAATCACGAAATTTCAAAGCCCTGATAATGCAATACATAAATATACTTTTGGCTTAGTTTGATGGGTTATTAAAAAACGAAGAACTTCGTCGTTCGAGTGCCAATGCAGTGCTCTATACACCACTAGGTGCGGATAGGGAAATGCTAACGACGATTTTTTCATTCAATAAAAAGTGTTTTGCGTTTTTATGTCTCTTCCTATTAATCACTCGCAGAATCGCTTTGTGAATCCTTGATTCCAACAGTTATATAACTTTTACTAATCTGGGTTACAATCGCATACCTCGTGAACGCATGTCAGTACATTTTGTTACGCACTCCCTTCATTGTGTATGCAATTGTTCCGAGTATAAAAGATTCATATCACCGAAATAACGTCACACTTTCTTTGAGACTTCCTTATCGAACTGACCTGATCATATCAACGTGAGAATAATGGCGCCCGTAGAAATGGTAGATAAAAATGAAAATGCAAATAATTGAAATTAAAATAAAGTGCTTATGTTTCGTTTTTGACCAATCACTTTTTTTTTACAGATTAGCACAATACTTTTGATTTCGTTAGCTTTGGCAAGTGCATCATTCCCTGCATCATATTTGGGACATCCTTATGCTCTCGCTCCACATGCATTTGGACTGCCCACTGCCGGTGTACACGCATTCGCACCTGCTTTGGCTGCTCCGGCACCCGCTTTTGCTGCTCCAGTACCTTTTGCAGCTCCGGCTGTTGCTGCTCCCGCTCCTGTCTTCGCACACGCTTCTCCTGTCATCGCGTCCGTGGTTCCTGCCGTTGCTCCAGCCACAATAGCTTACAAGCACTCTATTCCCTACAATATTCCACCTTTTGCCAGTCAGATCAGTATTTTCAAAAAGCTATTGGCTCCTCTAATTGCTGCACCTCAACTCATCGCTGCCCCAGCTATTGCTGCAGCACCAGTATTTGCCGCCTCTGCTCCAATAATCAAACAGCAACTAATTCCTCAACATTTCGCTTGGTAACTCTGAAGACTTGTTTATGAAACATTAAAAAAATCAAAATGTGATTTAATTTTTGTATGTATTTTCAATTTATGGAAAATTGCATACGAAAACTATTTTGTTTATGTACCTACCTATTTGTTTTGTAAGATAGCATTAGATTATTTTATTAAATGTTTAATTGAAAAACTTTTAAATGTGTTGATTTTTCATTGCATTATTAAAAGACATACGAGTTTGAGGATATTGGAAGGAAACTTTAAAACATTCATTGAAGGAGTGGGTAACCGAGATATTTGCGAAAAACTTTAAAAAAATTATTCTGAGATTTCTAATTAATGCTTCGCTAACTTAATAGAGAATGCTAAGTTTGCGGCGGTGTCAAGTATAATTGAAATCAGTTTTTGGAAGATTTAGAGATGGTTTGAATTACGCTATTATTTAGGTAAGTAGGTTTTTATATAGTTTATTTTGGCATCAATAACTAATTTTCTATTATTTATATGATATTTAATATTTTCTCAATACGAACATGCGGGCAGAAAAAATGGAATGCATTTTTTTTTAAATAGAGTATTTTTTACATCTAAATTTGTTGCAACAGAGAGGGAAAACATTTTTGAGAAAGGAATATGGAAGTTTTGGCATTTACAGAGCTTATGACCTGTCATTGGCTGGTTAAGTTGGCCACTTTACACACTGTGTAACATTCACTATTCTGCCTATGTTTAAACATCCACATTTCCTCAACTATTCCATCTGTTAACTTTTGTACATAAATAATGTTCTTGCAATGTGCGGATCTGAAAAGAGGCCACAAGATCTTTGAAACAGATTCGGGTAAGTTGGTGGGGTGGGGCTTTCAATGTTGACTTTTGTGAAGTAAAAGAGCTGAAACCTTTATCATGTGGGTGAGATACTCACTTAGGTGTATCTTTCAAAATCAATCCTCTAATTCTGTAAAAATACATTGAAATATTCGCCGTCTTGTAAACTATGAACTCAAAATTCTTAATTTTTCAGTAGGCATATAATTTTATTTGAAGTTTGTAAAAAATCAGTTTTTTTATTTTTATTGAACTTCTCAATATAAAAATAAATGAAATAAACCTAAATATATGTAAGCCTAGTACTTAACATAGGGCGTTTGGTCTCTTAGGGTGTGGACACAACACCACGGCGCCGCGCCGTTCCGCGGCACGGTGTGCTCACGGCGCACCCGCTCGGCAGTTAATGTTTCATTAAATATTCGTATTACGGCTCGCACCCAAACCTGCAACTTTTGTCTAGATATGGACCGCGAAAGACGTATTTAAAACAACAAGAAAAAAAAACAAAGAAATATAAATTTACATGAAGTACGGCAATTACATATTTAAAAATGTATTTAAATTAACAATACATTATTTTAGTTTTAATAATCGGATGTTAATATCTCTCTTTAATTTTTTTTTTCTCTTTCCGCACCGCATGGTGCATAGGGCACTGCATCACAGCGTATCTTGATCATTTTTGTTACATGGAGGTAAGATTATCAGTCTTACGCTTAAGGTACCAGTCCAGGGACTATGGAAATATAATTGTGTGAAAACACCCTTTTAAACAAATATTTCGACAAAACATCAAATATTTCATATCAACTATGTCGGGAATCGAACCTGAGACCTATTGCATGGTAGGCAAACGCGCTGACCATTACACCACGGGGCTGATATATATGTATACATATATACATTTATGTATATTTATTACAAATACTGTGTTTGATTTTTCTAGTTTTTTTTACGTTGAAGACAAATCTATCCCAAGTACTTTTTTATTGTAAATCCTAAAGAAATCAATTGGATTTTTTTTTACCGTTTTTAGTACCAAGAACAACATATAATTTTTATAAATTTTATTATACAAATACAATTTAGCACATAAGTACAATCAAATAACATTAACAATGATAGGAAACAATTAATAATTTATCCATCCGTCTAATTGGATACGCTGCATAGTCACATTTGGTTGGAGATCAGTTGGAAGATGAAGTTTCTTCAGTACCATTCTGATCCCCGTTATTGGGTTCAGCTTCTTGATTACCGGGAAAAGGCGATTCTGTTTCGTTTTCATTATTTGGTGCAGGCTCCGCGTTGTTTCTAGCAGCAATAACAGTGGGATCCTCTTCGTCAGCAGGAGAATTATCTTGCGCTTCTTCTCCAGTTAGTAGAGGACCAGCTGAAATCGGAGTAGGACCGAATCTAGCAGGAACACCAGCAAAAGCAATTCTATTTGGAGCACCAACAGGAGCCAGTCTAGTTGTTACTCCTACGGGAGTTACAGCGGGAGCAATGGTTGAGTGGAAAATAGCACGTGTTTGAAGAGGTTGAGCAGAGAGAGGAACAGGAGCGGCCACAGGTGCAGCTAAAGGAGTAGCCACCCCACTACGTAACAAAGGCAGAGCAGGTAATGCAGAGGTGTAAGTCAGTGGAGATCTCAGAAAAGCTGAGAAATAGGGAGAAGCTAAACGAGCTGCTAAAGGTGCAGCTATAGGAGCAGCAATCGGAGCAGCTAATGGTGTAGCTAGTGGTGCAGCTATTTTTGCAGCTAGCGGTACTGCTACTGGTGCAGCAAATTGTGCTGAAACTGGTGCAGCTAATGGTGCTACAACCGGTGCAGAAAAATGCGCCAAAGGTGCGGCTACATACCCAGATAACGCTCTGTTAACAATGTTGATTTGGCTAGCAAATGGCGGTACATTTTGAGGAATCGAATGAGTATATCCAACGGATGCTGGGGCTAAAAGCGGAGCTGGCCTAGCTACCAGAGGAAATGTAGCTTGTGCAAAAGCCGGTGCGGATGCAGTTAACACTTCAGGAGCGAGGAGTGGTGATGAAAAATAACTTCTAGCTAACAAAGGAGATGAGGCGTATACGGGAGATGCAGATAAAACAGAAGCCAATGGTAACCCTCCAGCGTTAACCTGAGCCTGTGTGACGGCAAGTATAAAAAATGAAGCGATCTGAAAAAAATAATAACGAATATTATTTCTATGTAATGTGTGTTTTAATAAATTTGCAAATTTAATTTACAAAAATACACGAATTTTTATTTTGTATGTTTTTGTTATTACCAGACCAATCGAATTCATCGTGAATTAGTGAGATAACTCTTCTTTTCGACCAGATAAACGAGAATGACATGTAGACATCTCATCGCCATTGGTTTTTATACTGGCAGCGATCTCGCCAAAATGATTATTTGGTCTTACAGCGAAATACATGCTTATCGTGTGGTCAATGATAATGTTACGAAATTATCTGCCGTTTACGAAATTTTTGCTGTTAGAATACTTGCAACAGGGCAGAAACGATGTTGCACCTGTACAATAATAGAATGCGAATTATTTTCAATGTAAGAAAACATGGAATAATATGCATTTTTCAAAAGTTCTTTCAAGGTAGTTAGCTTATTGCAGTCAATCTTCATTGTAAATGCACCGATGCATTATTACGCTTGATTTAGGTACAAGAAATACATTTGGATTAAAGGACACTTGCTTTTAATAAAGTAAAACGCTTCAAACATAATAACATCATACTTTAATTCGATTCAAATATCCTAGAATAAAATGTATCTACTTTGTCAGTGTCAAAAATGGCTTACTGTTATTTTTAACTAACATTTAAATTAAATTAAAATTACTATAGTTGTAAAATATTGATTACCGTATTTCTCAACAATCAGCAACGTAATTTGTGGTTGCTCTTTATTTCTACGAGAATGTTTTGAATATTAATTAAGTACAGTGTACAGTTAGAATTGTTAAGCAGTGATTTAAGTAATTCGTTTTACAATAAGTTATTCATTGTTTAGTGGTAAGAATTTTGATTTCCTTATTTCTGTTTCGAGTCGTATTCCCGTAATCGCACTAGTTGTGGACTTCAGATCAGATATTCGAGGTTCGATACCCGCAAACACCCTATTTCCACTTTCTAGCACATTCAGCATAAATTAATAAATACATTAAATGAATACATTTTTAATTTACGAAAAGATGATGGGAAATAAAAAACACTTGTGAAAAGAGTGGTTTAGAGCCTCTCATTGGCTAATTGAGGTGAACATTTTACAAATGTGTAACATTTACCATTCAGCCTATGTTTGAACATTCATATTTCTTTGATTCATATATCTGTTGTTTTTGTGAAAAAAATAAGCTAAAACCTTTATTGATACGTGAGAGATGCATTGTCTGTCTCCGGGAAGAATAAATATATTTTTGTTAAAAATAACAAGAATCCGTATGTTTTTGACTAGATGGCTACTCTCAGGAAAAAATCCTGAAAAGGAAAATCGCATGAAGAAAAAAACCGCCTCGTAGTGTAGTGGTTGGCACCTAATGCGTTAAACTGATCACCTTCACTTCCTGTAATACATGTTCGACATACATCATACTATTCCAATAAGGTATCCTATGCACCACCAGGGTCGAAATAGGGTTTGAATCAATCAGATGATCAAGAAATACGTGCGAATTATTTTACCCACTAGACTAAGAATTAAATTGTAATTTTCTATAGTTCCTTGATTAGTTGCTTTAATCAAAAATATTTATTAAGTTTTAATTAAAAATACAATTTTAAGCCATTACTCCAAGGGGCCGCGAGTTATTTGCAAAATATGTACAAGGTACAATTTGCCATTCAATTGATACCGAACACATTGTAAAAACGGGAATTTCTTGAGGTTTTTTTTGATATTACTAATATTATTTGAAAAAAAATACACGTGTAAGGTAAAATATGTCAAGGTTAACAAGATCCAACCCACAGTTAGAGGTCGGCATTTTAAGGTTTGACATTTTTTCCGTAGATTTTTTTAATCTTTAAGAAAACAGAACATTTCGAATTCGTCGTTACGAAGTTTTTTATATTCCACGCTTACAGACTAATTTCGTGAAAAATAGCATTCTTCAAATAATATAGACTATCAACAATGGCAATTTCAATGGCATCGACATATTTAATTGTAAATACGACATTAAAGTTTATTATAACAAAGAAGGTAACATTTTTGAGAAGGGTATGTGAGAGTCTAGGCATTTACCTGTCATTGACTGGTTTAAATGCCTACCTTACACACTGTATAAAATTCACCAAAAAAGTTGAGGAAATATGGATGTTTTAACTGAGGCAGAATTGTAAATGATACACAGTGTGTAAAGTAAGCCAAACAAAGCAAATTCTCTTTTCAAAAAAACTTCCCTCTCCGTTGCAAAAAAATAAATATTCATTACCCCAGAGTAGTAAAATCTTCTCCATTCCTCTCTTTTTATCTCCTTTTATTATTGATGACTAGTATATATTGAACGTTTTGCCAATAAACAAACAGCGTCAGTATAAGATAATAGCAGATCATTTCCTCGATTGCAATTTTAAATCCAAAATAAACCACCAGATCACGACCCGACAAGTATAGGCACAGCAGCTGATGGTACCACGACAGAAAAACTACTATGGTGATAGAACAATGGGTAGTGTAGTACCAAAACTGTACAATTTAATACCAGCCAAAAATCGTGAAGAAAAAAACCTAATTTCATTAAAAAAATAGTCAAAAAATTATTAAGCAGCAAGTGAAACTTAAGTGTATAAATATATTTTATTCTTCAATTATTATTAAACTATGTACTTACTTATAAATTTTTAAAGAAATGTAATGTAACCCGCAGACAAGCTTCGGCTTTGCGGGTACAAAAATAAAATTATGTATGTTACTTATTTGTTAAAATGAATAAAAATAAAAAAATAAAATAATTTATCGTATTTGTAAATATTGCTAGTTCTATTTTAATTTATGTTTTGTGTGTTTATTTTCAAAAATTTTGTACACGTTTTTAACCGTAAATTATATAAATAATAGTCGTTCTGAAGAAAATAATAAAAGCCAGTCATGAATGTACTTTAACTTTTGCTAATGGAAACACAAAATTGTTTATTAATCTGTTTATACAATCGTTTATTGTACTAAACAAATGTGTACTAGGATTATTCTTTTTTAATTATTTTATCTTTATTTTTGACATCAAAATTAATTACAAAATAGAATATTACAGGTCAGCCTCGTGGTGTAATGGTCAGCGCGTTAGCCTACCATGCAAGAGGTCTCGGGTTCAATCAACATATAATCTTTTACAGCATGTTTTATTCTTTCTTTCTTATAATACACAAAAAATATTAGAACTGTCCATTATTTATTATAGGAGCAAAAATTCATTAACATTTTTTGTATACCCACTAACAGGCCATGCCTTTGTGGGATTTTTTGTTTACTATTTTTACTATTAATATGTCTTTCATTGCTATTTAATTGTGCTTTTATATTGAATACTCTGTTTTACCTCTTATGTTTATTGTAAAAATAACAAAAAAATCAAAAGAAAAAAATTCCCGACATGGTTGACATGAAATATTATTAAAAAGGGTGTTTTTAAATTAGAATATTTCATAGTCCCTAGACTTATACCTAAAGCGTAAGACTGATCACTTTATCTTCTTGTAACAAAAATGATGTACCAACGCAATTGGTGTACCAACGCAGTGCCCTATGCACCATTAGGTGCGGAAAGAGAACGATGATGAATAATAAAATTATAAAATAAATCAATTAAAATTTTAGCCTTGCCACACCATGTATTATTGGGTAGCTTATCTGTATTATATTTATTGAAATGTGTAAGTTTTTATTGGACTCGCGTCGTCCTGGAAGGCCGTCTGTTTATATATTTTTATGTGTGCCAGATTTCAGATTAAAAAATATTTAATAAATATACTACAAATACCTAAATTCTGAGTCCAAAATCCAGTAAAACTAGAAATTAACTCACGTTCTTGTACACCGGTAGAACCAAGCCTATTAAATGTGCTCTAAATTATATATTATACTTTACTTTTACACATACGTACTTTTTACATTTGATTAATTCTTTAAAGTTTATTCATATGCCTACATGGAAACAGAGAAAGAGGAGGGAGTGTAGGAAGTAAAAAAATTTTTTCGGATAAATTAATCGTCATTATACCATTAGTATACAAAATTTACTTATTTTCATACTTGCAACTTATATAAGACTGTCAATATCTCGTTTATTATTGTACCATCCTTCCTATTTGAATTTTTTTAAATGTATTTGACTCATTTAAATAGTGCCTTTTTGTAAAAAAACACCTCAAGAGTGCTTAACAAGTGCATACTTAAACTTACATTCTAAATATGCTTAAGTGACATATTAAATTTTCTGATTTAAAATTGAGGGTATGATAAACGAAAGAAGTGAGATTTTAGTTGGGATCTGATGGATTGGGACTATCGATGATTTGTAAGTTTGAAGGCAATTGGTTCCAGGCAAAGGAGCCACCAACGGCAAAAGCACGATCTCCGAATCTAGTGTTTGGGGAGCGCTGGATTTCGACAAGTTTTCCTCTGCCTGAATCAAATGCTGACCTAAGAGTTAATGTATTTTCCCTAATGTAAAGGTATGATAGGTATTTTGGAGACATTTCATGAAGGGGTTTAAATACTGTCCAGCAAAAGCTTGTATTTTATTCTCTCTGGGCTTTTTAACCAGTGCAAATCTCGAAGATGTTGGTAGATGTGAGAATTTTTTTTACTCCCGTAATAAGGCTTGCTGCTGCATTGAAAACGTATTGAAGTTTATCAGTTTCGTATTTTAGGAGATTTGCGTATATTCCATTAAAGCAACCTAGACGAAAACCGACATAAGCATATACATGAGCTTTTTTTGCGTCTATAGGAAAATTTGTCGGAGAAATTGTTGTTGTTCTACTGTCTTGTAAGCAAGTCCCATTGTGAAAAATGATATTTCGATAAATCCTTATCATATCTCGCATCTGCATAAGTGAAACTGGTGTTAAATAAACACCTTAAAATAAACAACTCTTCAAGATCTACACGATGCCGGTATCGGTGCAATAGCAAAAGTAAAGTGCCTCATAAAAGAAACAAATGGAAGAACTCAATAGTGAGTAACAACTTCTACACAGTCCACAATATTCAATTACCGTCTATTATCAGTGTGCAACGCCTGAAAGATATTGAGTTCGCTAAACATCATGTAAGTGTTATCCCTTTCATATGTTTTTTAGTTATATTTAACTTTGTTTTTTTCTCCCTCTGAATTCATTGTAAATATAAAATGTAATCGACTTAGATAATTGCACTAAAAAATGCATGATGCGTTCTATCTTCTTTGCCTACTATTTGAGAAGAGCGGGTAATGGTAAGTTCGTCTCTCAATATAATATCGCTATCAAACATCAACTTTGTAACTCCAAAGAAAAATTACACGTGTATAAGCTGTTTCTTTAACTAAAAAATGTCCTTCCAAGCAATTTTAGAATTCATGCTTCGTTTGAACTCTGCCCTTTGAAATGTAAAAAATATAATTGAATTTAGTTTAGAAGAAAATCATTTCAGGAAGCATTTTTCTTCTTGTTTAACAGGATTTCAGATTTTTTTCTTTTTATTTTGTTTTGAGGCTCTTAAATACTGTAAAAAATAAACAATTGTAGATATTATAATCATACAAGGGGTTAAAATTTAATCAGTTTGTTTGATCACTATTAATTTGAAATATATATAAAAAAAACACTTTTACAATTAAATAACCTCGGAATCTCTCGTCGTTCCCTGAATTACTATTAATATAAATTATTTCGGAGAACTTACATTAAATCGCACACTATTCCAAAATTATTCAATAATCTAAGGAATGTAAAAACGAAAAACATAAAGTTCTATAAACGACCCTAATAAGAATTGTTTGGTTTTTCGTATACGTAAAGTAATCATTTTGACATTTAGTATAAAAATTTCATAAAACTTTTACCTTCAAGATTTTTTAGGTAAAGAATAAACGTATTAACATCTTCAAAATGGTTACGGGTTGACTTTTATTTTTCATAAGTAACGGGTATTCATTTTAGCGTAGTCCTTGACATTTCAAAACGACCAACTTCCCGATATTTCTATTTTATCTTGAATATTTACTTCTGTGATATATCCTGATAAAACATTTTGTTTAGTCGAATTTGGAAAATAATAATTTGCCTCTAAAATCTAACTTAGGAAAAGTATTATGTAATTCTTTTATCATTAACACTTTTTCTTATAACGCATCATTAATAATTTTAAATAATTAATTATTTTTTCGAATCAAAAATAAAACTTAAACGTAAGTGATGTTGAAACTGTACAAGTACACATTTATATAAAAACTCCTCCTCTACTTCAACTTCTTATCCTCAACCTCGGCACAGAACTTACATTATTTATTTTTTACTTATCTTGGATCGCCTGTTTTTCTCCTTTAACTAAGTAACATGTTTTACTTTTGGATGCATTTATACTTATAAAAAACCGTAACTAGAAATTTCAATTTTATATTTTACATTCTGATTTGAAGTTTGGGAGGGAACGTAATACGAAACTTTCAAAATAATGCATTGAAATTTTACCTGTAAAATTGGGTAATTGAAATAATGTTCCTTGGATGATATATTACAATTAGCAATTTCATCACTAAATTTTATAAAGTGTGAATAAAATTTATATTCGTTTCTCAAAGTTTATCCCCAGAAAGTTATAGCACATCTAATAATTTATTCTAAAACAGATTATTATTACTGGCAAGCAACAGTCGGCTTTCGCTGACTGTTACGTGCTAAGATATTTGGTCTTTCAGTGCTCGCTTTGTCGGCCTTGCGGGCCTAAACTGATCGGCCCTTTGGGCTTTAGTTATTAATTAATAATTAGTATCTCGGACACTGAAATTTCACCAATTGGGGAAATTAAATTAGCAGACGAACAAAAAGGTTATGCTGCATCTGATGGTTTGTATCTCCACCGGATAAAGGAAAAGCAAGACTTAACGCTCTATCACAACTTTGTTCCCATTTTCTAATAGTGAGTTATTTATGGCCCCCAAAATTGAAATATTTACGTAAATTATAAGAACACAAAATTTTCTTTTTAAAAAAAATATCAAAAAGAATAACCAGTCACTCAGAATAATGTTAACAAAACCACATAAAATTTACAGATATAATATATTCAATATCTCGGCGGCCTCTGTGGTGTAGTGGTTAAGACGCATGACTCTCGCACGGTAGGTTCCGAGTTCAATTACCGGTGAGAACACAAAAATTAAATTTAATTTTTCTCAAACTAAAACAAAAAAGTAAATCGAAGTGCAAAAAAAATGTATCGATCTATTGAATTTCATCAAAGTTCATTAAACATTCCATTTTTCTAATATATATTTTTTTTACTATTCATTCGTCCCCAAAATAGACAATCCACTTATAAATAAATAAACCAAATACTCACTTTTTTTGTTTGCTTAGAAAGCTATTTTTTCTGCCATCTGCTTATTTTTAATATTATAATTTATTTATTTTTTAAAATTTTACACCACAACAGGTCAGGAGGCCGAATTGCAATGGTAAATTACAGCACAAAATACCCAGGCTTGAGAAAAATCACATTTTTAATTTTTGTGTTCTATTATATTTTAATCATACCCGGAACCTTCCGTGCGTGCGTTAAGCGTCTTAACCACTACACTATGGAGACCCCCGTTTATATTATTTTTATTATGCGAAAAAGAGAGATAGCGCTATGCAAAACAATTAAGGACGCATTTGTATTATATTTCCAAACGACGTACCAGGACATTAGTGACTCATTTCACATGAAAATAAGTACATATAGAACGGCTCTTGCTCTTCTTCTTTATTTCATTAGTAATAGTTCTAGGTATCTATTTGTTACTATTGTTAAAAAAATGTTTTGAACTTCTTTATTAGTGTTTTTTTTCTTTTTTGTTTCTTTTCTTGAATTAATTTATAAGTAAAAAATATTTCTCTTTATCATTTTTTTACATCATTATATATTTTTATACATAAACATATACTATTTACCTAAATATTAGTTTTCAATAATCATACATATATTTTTTTTTTTTAATGTTAATTAAAATTGTTTTCTTAGTTTTTTTTTAACTGGTTCAAAATATTTCTAATACCAAATTATCTTTTTTTATCGATAATTCTATAACTGGTAATATTTTATTCTTTTATATAGTTTATATTTCTTAGACTTTCTTAATTAATAATATTGTTTTAGATGCTGTGTATTACTTATGCTTACATGAATGTATATTTAGTTGTATTTGTAACTAATATGTAAAAGACAATAAGTACCGTTTATTTCAATAAAATAAAAAAGTCTGGAAGACACTGAACAAATATTGCTTAGCTATAACTATATACAAAATATTCAAATTTATCAAATAATAGATACGAGTATCTTAATATTCCGGGAATCCTAATAATTTTTCCACGTTCTTAACATAAAACGAATCGTACATCTTTCGTAAATAAATGTTTTGATAATATGATCAAATTTCGTGGAAAAAAGAAGGCTTATACGAAAATGTCAAGAAGAAATGAATGTATTTATATTAATAATGTGATATTTATCAGTGTTGGACACTTTTCAAGGAAAATCTACGCAGTTTCTGGCTTTCTCCTAATAATTCTTAGTACCGAAATATATTTCCTATTTATATGGGAAAATAATATCGTAGGCTTTTAATTACTGTTCCATAATTTCACCAAATATTACAAAACAAAGCTGTGTACAGTAACTTAATCTTCTTAGAAGATTATCCAATGAAATTACGTATTGTTTTTCGTTCACGTAAAGTTTTTCGGGAACGCTGTAACAAAATTAGATCTTGAATCGCAATTTTAATTTATACAAATTAAAATATTTTTAATTATCACAGTATAATATTTCACTTTCGCCAAAAATACTTACGTTCATATTTGTTAAAAATTTCAGGAAACATTTGCGTTCTAATGATCAACGTTTTAAGAGTTAATTATTACTTGTTCCGTATCCACACGGTAGAATGACAGTTCTGTGCTTGAAATAGAGCAGGGACCCTGGACGATTGTTTTCGGCTCCCAAAAAAGGAAATTAAGTGGTGATCCGCCTCGTAGTTTAGCGGTTGGTGCATTCGCTTTTCATCCTTAAGGTCCTGGGTTAGATTTTCTAGCAGTGTAGATGTAAAATATTGGTATTAAAAGTGATTCTACACAGCAAATTTGAAATGTTCCTAAAGCGTTATCGCGTTAAGCGGCATCTGAAGCGGTATTAAAATCGCAGTTTATAAAATTAAAATCAAAATTTCCGAAAGATACTTGTTAACTGACAAAAATATACAAAAGTATATCTAAGTATATTACTTGTTAATATATCAATAGATGTATAAAAAGAATTATAATTTGAACGAGATTGAAAGAGGAAAGAGTGTTGTGCATAGTTAGTGGTACAGACTGGCCACCACTATTCCCTTCCACACCTAATGGTGCATAGGGCGCTGTATTGGTTCACCAATCGCAACGTATCTTGATCATTTTTGTTACATGAAGGTAAAATGAGCAGTCTTACGCTTCAGGTGCCAGTCCAGGGAATTTTTAAGTATATTAGTATAAAAACACTTTTTTTCAAATAAATATTTCACGTCAACCATGTCGGGAATTGAACCCTTTTGCGTGGTAGGCAAACGTGCTGACTACTACACCACGAGACCGGCAGACTGGCAGATGGAATAAATATTTATTTCGTGTCACGCGAAAGGGGACATTAAAATTTATTCTGGAGAGTAGGTTAAAAGTGTAAACTTTATTATTTGATCGTCATTCAGATATAAGGCATGGCGTCTATTTTCAAGGGTAAAAAATCCATTTTGTTTAGTAGATTAGCTGTCGGCGCCTTTAAACTTTTTATTGTTTTTATAATCTAGGTATTAAAAAAAAATCTGTTCATCATTTTCGATTCTTTCTATGTATGTTATGTATTGTGGGGTCCACACAACTGATGCGAATAATAATACTCGTTGAATTTCACATATGTTTAATGGATCTTTTTACAAAAGAGTTTTCACAACGCTATTTTTGTGATTTAAAAAAAATATTTATAAATTTCATAAAAAGTACATGTTTTTGTAAAATTCTAAACATATCTACTTTAACATATCTAGTAAATGTTATCACTGTAACTAAAAAAAAAAGAGACTAACTCTTGTGCTTGGAGAGTGACTTACACTGTTTTAGTTGTTTATTTATAAGAGTTCATATAATTTTAAATACGAGTACATAAAAAGAAAAATAAAAACATAGGATTTATAAAGAAAAGACAAAGAACAATAATTCATTCATATTAATAAAAATTTCATGTTTTCAGAAAATTTTTTTTAGATCAACTTAAAATTTATTTATTTATGTATCATTTTTAATATTTTTTAGTTCATTAGGAAGATTATTATAATTTTTCACACCTTTGAAGACAAAGCTATTTTGACCATGACTTGTATGGAATTTAGGAATTTTAATATTATGTTGGTATCTGAGTGACTTCAAGTTCTTTCATTTTTTCTTTTTTATATATTTGTATAATATAATTTATTTTATAAAGATTGTCTACTGTATAAACCTTAAATATTTTATATGGACTTTCCGTATTGAATGTTGAGGGTTTTTTTTTAAATAAATTTAAATACATCATATAAGTTTAGTATTGTTGTGGGCTCTTCTTTTATCAAGTTGTCAGTTAAGGTAAGATTACACTGTTTTCGAGTGTTGTGTTGAGGTCTGGTCTGTCATGATGGCGAGTCAAGGTAAGGTTACAATGTTTTCGTGTGTTGCGTTGAGATCTGGTCTGTCGTGGTAGCGAGTTAAGGTAGGATTACATTCATGTGTCGTGTTGCGAAGTGGTAAGTTTTGTTGAGGGCCCTTCTGCCGTTTTATTGATCATTTACCCTGGTTGCTAGCTTGCTCAACGTGCTTGCGTAGCTGTGAACAGCGAACAATGCGTTAAGGAGACGTTCCTTGAAACACATTGTTGTGGTGGGTTGTGACGCTTCATAATCATCCTCCATTACTCTGGCACATACTAAAATCATTAAATCGGAACTTAATACACCAACAAGCTACAAAATGTGGCTTGGTGGGATTTTAGTTTTAGTAAAAATATAACAAGTGAATTTTTTTTTTAAATTGTAAAAATGTATAATTATGCTATTAAATAAAAAATAAAAAAATAAAATCATAATATAATTAATGTAAATAAATAAATAAATACATATTTTTTAATATTTTTATCTACAAAAAATTCACGTATCTATTTTAATTTTTTTAATTTATTTTTACTGCTTTCAATGCCTTTATTGCCGCCAGAGCAACCTAAGTATACACAGTCATTTTTTCTGTCACCTTCAATCAAATTTTCCTGATTCTGACGGCGATAGGGTATTTTAGTTCAATAGTTTGTTAGTAAACCGAAAAAGCAAATCTGATCAGGAAAACCAGAACCGTTATCACCCCTCCACCGGCCAAATAATTCAAACCTACTAAGCCAAAAAAAAGACAATCATTATAAATAAATTCGCTCTATTTCTAGCACCCTATTCAAGACGAAAACCTAGCATGATTGTCAGTTAGGTTATCTTTTTTTACGAATTTTGATTTACGCAAATATTTAATTTTGAGGGACATTTTCAACGAGTTGTAAATAACTCACTATTAGAAAATGGGAATCAAGTTGTGGTAGAGTGAGATTTGAACAATGGACCTTTGAGCCGTGAGTTCAAGGCACTAGCCATGGAACCACAGCCCGATTCCGAATCTGAAAGAAACTTTCATTTTGGTAGTAGATATTTTTTCATCTGAAATGTCATAAATTGTCAAAATGTAACAACGAAAATATCGTAATTTATTATTTCAATAATCATGTATTATAATTTTATTTATTTATTTATTTGACACTTTATATACATATACAATATATATACATATAAGGGCGGGCATATTGCCTTAAGGCAATTTCTTCCTACCTACCCAAACCGTTCAGTTTGAGAAAATTATAAATACATGGTCATATTGAATCTTACAATTTTATACAAAAATTAAAAGCAAAGATTAACAAAAATAAATATATCTAAAAAAAAAATTGACGATGATAATTAAAATGATGTTGCGGGGTTGAATTTTGATAATATATTCGACGTCATAGTACAATAACCTGTCGTACATAGTTTTTTTTCCCTCTTTGCTGTCACTTTATTATGATCTGGGCATATTTTATGAACTTATATCTAGTCATATTAAATAAAGGTCGTCTTCTTAAAGCCTCTGTCCTTGAACTGATACAAAAGGGAAATTCTTTCAATACTCTCGGGATTTTAAATTAAATTTCCCGAACCAACGTAAGCGCTTTTAATACATATTTGGCCTTTAGAAAATATCCATCTTACAAGGCTATTTCCAGGGACAGCGGATACGTCAGAATAATTAGAGGGTTGAAATGATTTATGGAAATTTCCCGAAATAATTTTATTTAATTAGTATATATTTCCAAAGGTTGGTCACCTTTATACATTTTTTTACTACACAAAACATCAGTTTCGTTCACCGCCAGGATATCTCTGGAAAAATAATTAGGAAAAATAGCCACTTAATTAGAATTAACTGTAAGTTACTGTGGGTAATTTACGGATCAAGGATGGAGAGTACTGATGATAATTTACAAGGTAATTCTTGCATTTTTTTTGCTTCCATTACTTTGTTCATAATTTATATCATAATAATTATAATATCGGCCATTGAACTTAACTGGTAATCTTACTAAGTTTATTGAGTATGTATGACGTCTTCGCTGAGAATTTCTGTTATTAGTGTGTTATTAGTTTAGTTAGCTAAACAACAAGGTTGATCAATTATCAAATGTTTGATTTCTAAATACGTCATGAGACTATTCCTATTTCGGGCCTTGCTTATTGAAAACAACTCTTAAATATAAATATCTTCCAAGAATGCTTAAATAAAAAAATAATTAAACCAATTTGCGAGTCATTACTGCTAACATATAATATTATTGTTTGTAGGTTTTTTATAAAAAACTCGCTTTAAAAAAATAGCTTCGACGTTATTTATTCTATTATACTATTTTATTATAATTAATAAGGAGTAATATGAAAAACGGGCTCATAAAAAGGAAAAATAGAGCAGTTAAGTTAGAAGTTTCATGGAAAATAATTCACATTATTAATTTTATTGGCAATTAATATTGTGGAATATCGTGATATAATTTGCTTAGTAAAATACTACGTTGAGACCACACACGTTTATTTAGGACCGCAACTTTGTATATTGTACATGATGCACCGACCTTTATTTCTTCAGTTAATTCCATCACTACCCTCAAAGTGCTATTTACTGCCTTGGTTAGAAGTAATTTAGAATTCAATTCAACAATTTGGTCACCTTATTACAATGTTCATATTTAAAAGTTAGAAAGAGTACAACGTAAATTCCTTAGATTCATCAATTACAAACTTAATATATCCACTGAAAATATTGATTACGATAATTTATTATGTACATTAAATATGTCAAATCTTTGTAAAAGAAGAATTATAAATGATTTATTAAATTTATATAAAATAGCAAATGGCGTATTGGACGTCCCGGAATTAACTAGTGTTATCAGCTTAAAAGTACCAGTTCGAAATACTCGGCAGCTAACTTTATTTTTATAATCTCCTGGCAGTCACAATTATTATTACAATTCACCAATACATAGGACTACACCGGCTAGGTAACGAGTATGGTGAAGTTGATATATTTCGTCTGTCTTTATATAAATAAAGGTTAAGTATTCAAAAAGTTATAAATTAATTTGTATTAAATTTCTTAATATTGTTCTTTATTTAATATTTGTTTTTCTCATGTATCTCTATAATAATGTATAAACTTATATGTATGTGTGTATGTTTTCATATATAAATGTATTAAATATTTTTCTATGTACCCTATACCTATGTTGGTACATTTCCTGATTTTTACTTATTATTGTATCTTTTAGCTTTTCTTATGTTATCTTTAATTTTAACTAAATTTACATACTTATGTTTCACTGCTGCACTTTAATGTAATTTCTAATAGATGTAATAGCCCGTAGGGCGTGTAAATTAATAAATAAATACACCTTTGTTATGAACTGTATTAAGTATAAATTGTGCGTTTAGCTTAAAATTCAGAAAATAATAACTAATTGTGGTTTTGGGAGCAGAAGATATTGAAACTGAAAATCCTGATATTAGTTTGGGGAGGAAACAGGGCCAGAGAAAATAAAGTTACCATCATTATTTTTTAAATATATATTTTTTAAATATATCAAAACAAATATCATAAAGTATATACGTATAAATTTGATTTACTAAAAGGAGGATAAGGATCCTAACTTAATTAATTTGTTCACGTCATTTCATCAATGTAATCTCATTTTTCAGAAATAAATAGCTGTCCATGATGAGACATCGTAAGATGTCCCTGAATTGTTGATACATTATTCCTTTTGTAACTAAAAGTGAACGCAACTAGAGGCACGATGTAGAAGTCCGGATAAGAACGTAGAAAATATTTTAACATTAATAATTTATAAGTACCTATCGCGTGAGGTAATTTCATACATGGTAAAAATAGTAAAGGTGATTGTTGAAATTAATAAAAATAGAACACAAAATACCAAACACTGTCAAAGTGTAACGGAAAGTCTGTTGATGTTTGCCAATAGTCCAGTTTTCTTTAATGAGTTTTTAAAGCAAGTGCGAAGCAGTTCCTTGACACGGCCATAGCCGATTATCCCACCAGATCCTCCTGAGAATAATTAGAAAGAACATTCGTTTTGCATTAAATTTAAGTCTTTTAGATAATAAGTTAAGCAAAAAACAAATAATTCTTATTTAAAAACAAATAAAAAAACTTTTAATATTATTGTGAAAAGTACTCTCCACGTACCCGAAAATCGTTTTAAAGACCATGGGTCTTCCGATCGATTTCTCTTCAAAAAGTTACTCTTTAAATAGTTCAATTGAATTGAATTTTAAATTATGACTTGTTACTGTTTATTTTGAAATTATTAAGACTAAGTGACAGGAGAGTTATAACTGATTTATTAAATTTATATAAAATAATCCATTCCATGTTTGACACCCCTGCACTTTTATCACTAATTAGTTTTAATGTACCGAAAAGAACAACTCGGCAAACCTACCAATACTGTGGCAACAATACTTCGAAATTTATTTCATTCTATGTACCACCTAGATTAAGCAGAACATCTACAATATTTTATTGTCAAAATTCTCGAACGGTAGCTCAATATAACTCACCTATTGTTAGATTACAGAATACCGGGAATGAATATACATTACATTTTGATATATTTAATTTATCTCTGCCTAACTTAAAAAATAAAGTGACCCACATATTTTTATCAAAAAGAGCAAATCATCTTCAGAAGATTGGGTTGGAATAGTTATAATTTGATTAATTAATGTATTTTGTTATTTAATAATTTCTTTAAAATATGCATGTATTTCAAGTAATTAATAATGTGTACAGTACGAGTATATTAATATTTCACACTCGATTTATTTTTTTATTTTTTTTTCTAAACACTCTTTATACCACATATATGTAAATGGCAGAAATGCCGTATATAAATAAATAAATCATATGGTACAAATGCAGTCATCCATAGACTTCACTCTCTAGGCAATAAGTACCAGGACATTAGTGACTCATTTCACATGAAATTTATTACATATAGAACGGCTCTTTTTCTTTATTTTATTGGTAATAGTTCTAGGTAACTATTTGTTACTTTTGTTAAAAAATTGTTTTAAACTTCTTTATTAGTGTTTTTTTTCTTCTTTTTTCGTTTCTTTTCTTGAATTAATTTATAAGTAAAAAATATTTCTCTTTATCATTTTTTTTACATCATTATATATTTTTATACATAAACATATACTATTTACCTAAATATTAGTTTTCAATAATAATAATTTTATTTTATTTTTTTAATGTTATTCAAAATTGTGTTCTTAGTTTTTTTTTTAACTGGTTCAAAGTATTTCTAATACCAAATTATCTTTTTTTATCGATAATTCCATAACTGGTAATTTTTTATTATTTTATATAGTTTATATTTCTTAGACTTTCTAAATTAATAATATTGTTTTTAATGCTCTGTATTACTTATAATTATGCTTACATGTATGTATATTTAATTGTATTTGTAACTAATATGTAAAAGGCACTAAGTGCCGTTTATTTTAATAAAATAAAATAAAATTTCATAAAACACGATTTTAATTTAAGATAACAATACTGTTTTCAATTGCCGCTTTTACCGTGAATTTGGAAAATTACGTAGAAAGGTTATGTTGAATATTTCCATTCTTTTTTATGACCATATTACAATTTTTTACATTTACATTTTTTTTTTTTTTTACATTTTTTTTTTGCACCACAACAGGCCAGGAGGCCTAATTACAGTTGTGAATTACATCACAGAGCACCCAGGCTTGAGAAAAATCACATTTTAATTTTTGTGTTCTCACCGGGAATCGAACCCGGAACCTTCCGTGCGTGAGTCAAGCGCCTAGACCACTACACCACGGAGGCCGCCAAATTGCACGAATGGTAGCGAAAACTATATTTGTTTGTAGTAAATTCAGTTACAAAAATCTATTTTCGCATTTTGATACATTAAATAACATAAATTTAAATAAATTTTATAATAATTTTGATAAATTACTTAACTCCGATGCCATTCACAAGATGAACTTTCCATGCAATTAACATCGCTTATTGTAACAACTTCAATTTTACCTCATACTATTTGTACATATAAATTTGAATGAATTTTCAAAACTCTCAAGGAAAAACACTACGAGTATTCGAACAAATATATTTCGGTGGATTTTACTCAACTTTCAAGGAAAAAAGTACTACGTTGAAGAAATTTAAAGAATTACTCGCTTACGTCGGGCAGGAATTTTCTAATTGAAATTCCTTTATATATTATTAGTAGATAAATTGAACCCTGAAAATGAACTCGAGTTAGAATCGCTAAACTTTTGAAGTATCAAGGAAAAACCCCGGCTACGGTTATGGGGTCAAGGCTAGATGTAATAAAGAAAAGTTATCATAGTCGCAAGAACTTTCAGTTTCTCATTTTTTTACCCTTCACCCCTAATTTAAATATAGCCCAAAAGCTTTTAAATACAAAACTCAATTATGTATCCACTAATAGATACTTATAGATAAATTGATTTTCATTTACAAAATAAAAACAAATCGATTTTAATCAAAATTAATCAATTTGCAAAAATTGTGCCATTATATTTTGATCAAAAGACTTTTTGTTTCAATTAAAAATAAAAGACAACTTTTTTGTCTTTTTTTAGTAACTGTGGAATTTCTGTAAAATATATACATAATTTTTTCAATCTATCGGAGTCATTTTTTCATCAAAATTTTGTACCTGATTTTTTAAGGCTAATATTTTTCATAAATTCCAAGATTAAAAACTCAATTGCTTATATAAACATAAAATTTATTATTTTTACATGAAAATATTTTAACAATTAAGATAATAATTAATAATACTATGTACAAATTCATCTAATTTGTTCGTTTACTTAATGAGAAGGGGGGCAGTTGGAGCAGCGAGGGGAGCAGCAATCGGTGCGCCAAGAGGTGCAGCAAGAGGGGCGCCAAGGGGAACAGCAAGAGAAGTGCCAAGGGGAGCGGCAAAAGGAGAAGCAAGTGGGGCGCCCAGGGGAGCAGCAAGAGGAGCAGAAAGAGGAGAAGCAAATGGAGCAGCAAACCTGGCGGCAAAAGGAGCTGGGAGAGCAGCGTACGGAGAGGCAAATGGAGCGGCAAGAGGAGCAGCAAGAGGAGCAGCAAGAGGAGCAGTGGAATAGGCTAACGGGGATCCTAGGTAAGGAGAAGCCACATAGGGAGCAACAAACGGAGAAGCTAATCCAGCTAAAGCTCTGTTAACAATGTTGATCTGGCTAGCGTAAGGAAGGACGTTCTGGGGTACAGCGCTAGCATAAGACACAGCAGCAAGCGGAGCGGCGAACGGGGCAGCTAGTGGAGCGGCGAGTGGAGCAGCTAGTGGGGCGGCAAACGGAGCGGCTAGTGGGGCGGCAAATGGAGCAGCCACAACTGGGGCTTCAGCCACTGCGTGAATAGAACGCGCTGGTGCTGATGCCAGGATTGGAGCAGCTGAGAAAACTCCAGCATTTGCTACAGCAATAGAGACTGCGAAGAAAGCAAGGATCTGAAAAAATAATAAAAGAAAATACGTTATTTTACAAAATTTTGGAAAATATGTAAAAATTTGATTCATTTATAACAGTCTCAAAACGTTATCAATTGGCTTATACTTCGAACAATACTATTCATTATATAAGACTGTTTTGGCAAAGATTGCCTTTTTATTTAATTTAGTCAATTAGGTACCTAACGTAAAGCACCGCATATCACATCAATTTTATAGTATACGGCAATACTATTATTATAATATTACTAGATTTGAGTACATACGTATACTTTATTATTTTTGTGTTTCGGCTTTCATAATTTATGAAGACAGAGAATTTTGATAAATAGGTATTTGAACATTGTTTTCTTGTCACTATCTTGCATATGCCTCCCCGATAATGTGCTTAAAAGACAACTCTATGTCAGACCTTTTGTTAGAACAGAAATCATCGACGTATCGTTTTCCTGTTTTCATAATAAATGTGCAAAAATTATAAGGAATTTATGGAAACAATCTGATTGGGATCCATTAGAAACTAAGGTAGTTTGTAAAAATTCAAAAACGTATTTTTTTATGCACAAAAAATAACATCTTTCTAATTTTTTTGTATTAACGTTCTCGGGGAATGCAGCCCTGGTACGATGAAAAAAACATTTACGCTTCTAACGTTTTTCTACTTTATACAAAGATTTTAAGACCTATAAATATGCTCATGGCAAATATCTACATTTTGCAAAAAACAACACGGAAATCAGCCCAGTTGTCTATCGAGGACACACATACAAACATTGCCTTTTATGTGTATAGATAGATTGATCGCAAGTTACACGAAAGAACGATGATCACTTTAAGCTTTTTGTACGTATCAAAAAACCACAATATATCTTGGTGAAAAATGGCATTTTCAATCATTTTTTTACGTCGACAATGTTTGAAAATTGACAGATGTGGAAAATTCTCGTAGGTATTATTCATTAATAATGTTTACGTTCGTAATTTTAATATTTGTTTAGAAAATTACCATCTGGGTGGCTGCCATTTTTGCTGGTTTGATGTTTGATGCTTGTTCGATTGACGAATTGAAAATATAATTCTCCATTTGAACGACCTTCCGTTTTTATACTATCCAGCTATTGTAATGGTTGTTAACCAACTTCATTTACAAAACTCACCAGAATATACGGGCGGGGTAGTGTTGAAACACTGTTAATGCGTCAGGAATCGATTGCAGTAGCAATTCAAGAAGTGGCAATAATGAACATCTTTGCATACAAATAAAAGCGAGTGATTGACGCAAGGAGTTACTAGGTGATTGCTTTATTATGCAATAATGCATAAAAAATACGACAGAAATCGTATCCATAAATACTTCTAGTAATTATTTTTTGAAAATAACAAATAACATCAATAATTCAACCAACAATATTTCTTCGGCATTTAGGTAATGTCACTAAAATTAAGAAAATGAGAATTAAGTATGCAGTTCCACTCAAAAAGTCTACGGAAGGTTGGATGAGGAGATAATAATTAGGAAAAAAAATATTCATTTCAATATTTTAATAATATCGTGTAATTTGAAGAAACTCTTACGTAAATAAATACATTTTACCTGCATTATATATGGTTTTAACATTATATAAAAACCAAATTTGAGAAGAAACACGATATGATTTATACCGATTCTTTTATTTCATCCTTAAATTTACGCATTTGATAATGTTTATTTTGAGGTAGCACCAAAAATTGTATGTTAAATAAATAAACCAGAAATAATAAATTTTAAATAGTTCCTCAGAACAATTAGTGACATTTACCTACCTAAATAACACAGAATTTTAGATTAGGCATCTAAATTTGTTGCATCAAAGAGGGAAAACATTTTAAATAAGAAAATGTGGAAGTTTATGCATTTTCAATTATTCAAAAAAAATATATAAAATGTCGTTTTTGCAAAAATTCCCTCAAGGGCGCGGTACAATAAATCGTCGAGTTTGTCGAGTTTACACAAGTCGGTAACTTCCTTTTACTAGTTGTGAGATATTGCACTTTGAGAGTTAAATGCTTATCCTTCAATACCGCTGTAAATGTATTTTTTTTGCATTTGTAAAATACGGAATATTTTTTTTCAGTTTTTAAATAAAGACTATTTAATCCCATTTATAAAGATATCCCATTTTTCGAAAATTTGTAGTTGCCAACTTGTGTCAGAAACCTGACGAAATATTCCAACATGTATTGTGGCTACAGAGCACATGTCCGCTTACAATTTTAGTTCCTTGTTTCCTTATATGATAAGTTTTTTCAATAAGAGATAGAATCTAGATTACAACACATCTTATAGTTAAATAGCACATGGACGTGGACGGTCAGAAATCATCTAGCCCCCATTAACTATTTTTCAAATTAACTAGCAAGTGCTTTTTTAATACAAAATAACATTTGTATATAATGTGAATGTTCCATATTTCATTATCCTTTCCCAGCTTTTGCGAATAATATTTAGGAATAAATTTTAATAAATAATATATTTTAAGTACAAGTGTACAACTTATTTTCCTCCCAGGAATCAGAATAAGACCCTCTCGGGAGTTGAACCCGGGACCTCAAGCACGATAGGTATACGCGCCAACCACTGCACTACGAGACAGACTTTTCTTCACTAGGTAACCTGTTTTAGAATTGTAACCTGAGGCTAGCCAGCTAGTCAAAAATACCCGTCTAGGATTCCCCTTCTACTTCAGACAGATTAATCGCAGAATATCGAAAAAATACGTCTATAACGCAATTAATATAAATTCTTAGACACATTTTTTTTTAAATCTGTGATTTTTTAAATGAGAATAGTTTTTTTAGCTAAATTACTTTTATATAAATAAATCAAATAAAAAATTGGTTTAAAAAACGTATATTTCCATACTTAAAAATAATACGTCAAAATATTTTTATAATTGTTCAAGATCATGCAACTTTAATTAAATCCTACATAAAGTACTCATATTTACTTGTGATCGCACATCCAATAAAATAGAGCCTTAACTAAAAAAATCAGAATTCTCAGAGGAGCCTTAAAATTTAAATAACATGTTTTCATAAAACCATGTCTTTTTCATTCTTCTTCTTCTTGTAGATCTGACAATCTGTTCTACTTAGACTACTCAGTCTCCCGTGGTGCCTAACCATCCTTCCATCGTTTAGGGGGTATTCCAGGTGGGCGCCGTCTGGAAGGCAATACTTTGGCTGCTATGGATACCATTCTATCGCTGCTCATTCTATTCATGTGGTCTCTCCAGAATCTTCTACAGGATCTGCTCTACACAATACAGTTGTATCAATACAGTTGCTCTACACAAGACAAGATGTTTTCATTGCGTTTTTTATTTTTTATTTCACCCCTTTGATCAAACGACGCTTTTACCTTTTTTTTTAAAAATAGATTTATGGACAGAATCTGTTTTTAACATGTGTTTTAAATGAAAAAATATAAGGAAAAAAATACAAATTAATTTTTATGGACAAACATTATGGTATCTAGGGTGATAATAGGTATAAGGATTTTGTTGAATATTAAATATAACTTTTTAAATTTATGTTTTAATTATTGAATTTACAACCAAAATAAAATTCAGATATCGATTTTTGTTAGCATGTCTGATAATCCAGGGTGGAACTGCCTAAAAACCATTATGAAGAATATGGTTCTACGGGAAATTGGATACAATAAAAATTTTAGAATTAAATTTTAAAATTAAAGCAAAGTTTCCTGAAAATGTACGAAAAATATAATAAAAAACATTTTGATAAAAACGAACTACTTTAAACGATGTCACTGGTTCATATGAATCAACCGATAATGAGAGAGTCATGGAAAATTTCCGGTTTGATTGCCATGAATGGACCAATAGGCAGAACTGATCGAGAATAAGCGGAAGAAAACCTCTGACGTCACACGCGGAGTTATTTTAGAAATACAAAACTTTAAAAAATCGTAGCGCTGATAAAACGACATATAAAAATAGAAAAAAAATGTTTGTCCTATTTTAACATTAAATTGAACTTTTATTATAAACTAGTTCATTAGTTTTATGACGATCGAGGAACAGAAATTTTTATTATTGCTACGTTTTCGTGTAGGACTTTAAAAGCGTTTGTTGGAGAATAGTCGGGACATCAAATAAACAATTAAGTAGTTTAATAAACAGATAAAATCGAAACAAAATGGCTTAGTATCGATGAAATCTCAATTGCCAGGAGGCATTTGACACTATTTTAGAAGGGCCGCATTCAAATAAGTGAAAGTGTGTTAATAAATAAATACATTTTCAAAGTACTTAACGCTATTAGTGATGTTCCATCTCTGTTCCGAACCATGTCACCAGAAGTCAAAAGCTGCTATTTATTGAATCTTCCTTTTATTTTATTTTATTTATTTTTTAGCATATGAGATATTTATTATAATGGATTTTACAAACAATATTTTTTTGGGTAATGACTTCATTTTAATGACGTTATTTGAATACGAAAATATTGAAAATTTTACGCTGTAAATCTACTTAGCATAAATATCTCGTCAATATGTTTATTAAGTTTTCTTACTTACAGTGCTCAAAAAGAAAAATAAAAAGTATATCAAAACTAAGTGTTCTGTTTAAACTCGTACTGGGTATTTTTGATTCGGGACATTTCGTTATACAAAAGGACTTAGGAAAATCCCTTTATGATAGGAGTGATTTTCCTTGGGAAAACCGATATTCTTTTGTTAAACGTTATGTTGCGTCTCTTAAATAGATTAGCCGTAGTATGACGCACTTTTTTTGAAAATACACTTCGTCGCACAGTATTTCATCGAAAATTTTTATGATACATTTTAAAATAAATCTTTTTGAAACGTAAAAAAAAACAGTATTTTATAATACATGCTGTAAGCATAAAATAAAGCTAAGTGCAGGCAACTACCCCAAAAGAATACGAATTCGTTTTAGTACGATTCCAAAAAATCAGCAAATTACCACCATTTTTTATATTTAACTTGGATGAAATGGCACTATTATAGTGTTTTTTTATACAATTACACGTTTTGTAAAATTAATTATGTAATAAATTAACCTTATTTTTATGGAAACGTAAAGTGCGTTTTAATTCTAAATTTGTTTGTCTAAACAGAGTGGGCAAAATTTTTTGAGAAGGGAATATGGAAGTATAAGCATTAACAAGACTATATACCTGTTATTGGCTGGTTTCAGTGGCCATTTTACACAATGTGTAACATTCACCATTCTGTCTATGTCTTAACATCCACATTTCCTCAACTCTTTCATCTGTTAACTTTTGTGAAGTTAAAAAGCAGAAACCTTTATAGTGTGCGTGAGATTTATTTGGCTGAACCAATTCACCTACCTGGCGACACATGAAAACAGTTTTCTATTTTTTTTATACTTCTTCTCGTACCAGTTAGTTTAATCAACAATGTTTTGGGTATGTCTAAATGTTTGTTGACATGCTGGGTTTCCTCCTTAGGGAGTTATTTATATCTAAATTTGCTGCAACTCCCTAGGAATGAAATCAGTCTGTTTTAAAGCATTTGGGCGTAATCAAAACATGGTTTTGTTTTATTTTTCAAAATGTTTTTCGTTCGCACATGGATGACCCCCCTTGAGTTCGAAATTCGTTGAGTACGATTTAGCTAGAAACGTATCCCTCGTACTAAATGGGAAGTAACCTTTATTTTTGATCAACTTCGCATACGTTTTTCTCACGTAGCTGACATTTATTTATTTATTTTATGGGATGCATACATTGAACAATAACTAATTACACATATTATGGCAGTAACGCACGGATTTAAGGCTACTTCAACTCGATTTCCATTTTTTACAAATTTAAAAAAATAGTTCATAGGCATTCGCAAATTGTTTTTATGACCAGATTATGAATGTTTCACAGTGTGTAAAGCAATAACTTAAACCAGCCAATGATAGTTCATAAACACTTTAAATGCCGTGACTTCTATATTCCTTCTCAAAAATGTTATTCATATTTTTTGCGATATCTCTCATTCCAAACATCGCCATTGGGGTAATTATATTTTTATTTCTTTATTTTTTATGTAAATATTTTTTAACGAGTGAGCGTTTTGCTTCATTCCTATCGGCTGCGAATCAAATTGGCGAATAAAGTATTCTCTGAATGTTTTATATAGAAATGTTACAACTTGCTTAACATTTGCACGTGATTGAATTTTATTACGTGGAGTTTAACTTGGGACTAAATGTTACCATCCCACCACTCGAAATGTTCAACTTCATTCGAGGACCATATAAAATCAATCACTTCGATTGGAGAGCTACCAATCTTCCTAGGCTTCTTTACTCACCAAGTAAAAACAACCAAATATTCAAAATGATGACCAAGTGTGTGGTAAGCCAATAATTAATTTATTTTTCTCCGTCTTGCTCAATGATGTGGTTTGCAGGGATATCAGGCATTAAATGCGTATCTATTTCTCCTTGTCCTAGGCCAAGTTGAGGACACCGTTTAATAAGGACCCTGTTACTTTTTTTAAATACATATAAAGCAGCCAGTTCACAATTTTTAATAAAAGAAATATTGATATTATCGGGTGCAGTAAGGTCAATTCTATGTTTTGTTTAAAACAGCCAGGCCGCTTTCATACAAAATAATCTAATAATCACCTTCTGATGTTGTTCACAAAAACGGCATTTCTCAATTTCCATAAAACACCCACAGCACTAAAAAAAATCTAACGGTACTTTAAAAATCATTCAAAAATCATTAAACCATTCAAATGCATAATTAGATTCTTGTTTTTGATATTTAAAAAAAAGTATGCATTCATTGTTTATCATTTCATGTCAAAAATATTTCAACTGTTGTGTAGATTAATTTATTCACTCTATTCACATAGGTGATATTATCTCATTTTCACTTTTTTACGGATGGATGTTTTTTGCATAACTGCGTTCAATTGAAGATCAAAGATGAGGTTTTGTGATATCACAGCATGTTAGCAAAATAATAATTTTGGAACATTTACGCAATTCAAACGTATAAAAAAATTACCTATAAATAAGTTATAATTATACAGCGAATACCGTCATCAGTCTTAATTAGTTCGCCAATCATAAATGCCCGTTAGAAATATATCCACAGATTTCGTAGAAATACTATATTGTGAGGGTGACGCACGGTGATCGATGATTACATGAAAGTTGATTTAAAAAAAATATTAAAAAAACATGAAAAGTCAGAGCGGCTTTAAAACAAAGCGAAAATAAAAATAAAATGTCAAATCGTAAAGTCAAAGATTTTCGGCTTCGTGTATCGGTCAGCGCGTTTGCTCTCCATGTGAGAGGTATGATTGATTTTCGAGGTGGTTGAAATTATTTTTTTTTAATTTAAAAAAAGTTACTAGAATGCTTCGTAGTCCCTGAATTGGCATGAAGCGTTAGACTGATAATCTTATCTTCATATTAAATAAAAAAAGACGATCAAGATACGTTGTGATTTACATACTAATGAAGTGTCCTAAGCAAGGAATGGGAAAGATGATTGCTAGTTTTGACGACGCACGGATCAGAAGTCCGAGTTTCGAACCCTTTTGAACTCCAACTTGATTCCCATTTTCTAATACTGAGTTTTCTACAAGTCTTCGAAAATGGCACGCAAAAAAAAATATTTTGGTAAATCACTAGAGCGGAAATATTACTTTTTACTTACGTATTAAAAATATTAAGTATGTTTAAATTCGATATAATATTATCCATGGTATCTATTGTAAATAATTCCATTAATCTATAATTTTATTGAGAACGCTGCGTTTAAAAGATCAATGATCCCCGTATTAAATATCGTGGTACGGTAGATACATAAAAAATAAAATATTTAATTTAGCAGTAGCACACCTTTTATACGCCACGAATTAAAAAAAAAACAATTAAACGATTATGTATTTAAAAAAAGGTTTTGTTTTTACCCGTTCGTTATATCGACTTTTCGCAAAAATTATCAGTATTAAGTGATCAATTACGTTGATACCGTTCAAATTGCAGTATCACAAACAATATTTTGAAAGAGAAATCAAAATCTGGCCGAAGAAAATTACGATAGAAGAAATAAAAAAAATATTTGAATGACATGTAAAATATATTTAAAAAATAATTGAACGCTACACTTGCAGTCCTCTCCAGTACAGGTTTTTCTGGTGAGAAGGACTCTTATATTACTTTTGGATATAAAATATTATATATGGTAATTAAAAAAATGAAAAAAATAATAATTAAAAAACAGTGTTTTATACAAGCAAATTGTTTTATTACAGTTCATGATCGTCGCCGCCTTCCTGGTATCTTCAGCGTCAGCCGGGGTTCTTCCATTGGCCGCTTCCATCGCTGTCGCTCCCGTCGCATCTTCCTACTCCGCACACACGGTGAACCATGCGGTGGCCACTCCGTTCGTCGCCCCCGCTCCCCTAGTGGCCGCCCCCGCCCCTCTAGTGGCGGCCCCTGCTCCACTAGCCTACTCAGCCTATCCGTACTCAGCCTATCCGTACTCTGCCTACCCGTACTCCGCCCTTCCCTACTCGGCCGCTTACCTCGGTTAATTATAAAATTATAAAACGAAAACTGAACAATATACGGGTGATTTCGTCATAATGATCTTTCTTTACATTGAATCATATTTTTAATGTATTATAAGCAAACCATTTTATCGTTTTTATTTTTTCAAACAAATATAAAAAATACTTAAACAAATCTTCAAAATATTATTATTTATTATAATTACAATACGCATTAAAGAAAAATATTTTTGGATTCTTCACTACAATTAGCTGAAAAGGTCTCTTTTGCATTCCTTTATTTTTAATTTTATTATTTATATTTTTTAATATTTGCTATCTCCACTCTTCACAATACTGTTATTTATAATAATCATGCTTTTGTTTTTTAATTATAATTGTGTTTTGTTTTATCTTAATAAAAATGAATGTTTAATGAATGCTTCATTGTTTGATTACTCAATCTAATAAATTTGTAGTTTAACGAATAACAAAGTGAATTTTAGATGTGGTCAATGATAAAAATGCTTTCTTTCTTTTGCAAAGCAGTTAAGGGTACACAAATTTAACAATTGTTTTGAATTAACAAAAAATATTAACTGAATAGAATAAGTAGAATAGAAATAGAGTAGAATAAATCCCATAAATTGAAGAACTCAATTTTTGACATTTAGAAGAAAAAAAAACTTTAAAGAAGAACTCAATACCAGCCAGAATAAATTCTATAAATAGAAAAATTATATTATTGATATTCAAAGGATAAACAAAAAACAACTAAATAACGACCAGAATACTTCCTATATAGAAAATTCAGCGATTTTTAATGGCTTTGTTGTTTCACGGAGAGTTTTTGGGGGTAAACTTCCAATTTTCAGCTAATTTTAGTTTTATTTTTGCCAAACTAATAAATTCCATCGTAGAAAGTCGTCAAAGACGATCTTTTGGCGAATTCAAGGACTTAGGATTGACTCGGGTGGAAGCAAGAGCGTTATTAACTAACGATAAATTCCTCTGGATGCGTCATTTTGAGTGACAATTAGTAGTAGTTCTTAGTAGGTACTACAAAAAATATATTTTTAGGCCCCTTTGAACACCTATAATTTACTCTCAAAGGAGAGTTTACTTGTAAACCTAACCAACTAAACCCGAAGGGCCGATCAACTGAAACAAGACCCGGAGGGCGATTTTATAAGGGCCGAAGCATCGGCGACCGCCAATTGTTTTCTGCTAGTACGTATATAAAACGCTTTTTTAAAATATAAATACGTACACGCTTGATCAAATAGTCTCTCTTTAATATTGTATTTGCCTCTCTTAGTAATGCTATTCTAAGACAGATTGGCAACAAATCGAACATAATTTAATGAAACCACATATTTTAATGTTCTTTCCATATTTGTTTCTTTTTGTGTGAATCGCGTTTAAATTCATTGTTTTCTCATTGTCTTAAAGTGACAACTGTACTTTGTTGAACCACGCAACAATTGAAAGAGTTGATTTTATTAGGGATCTTGGCGTAATTTTTGATGATAAACTTACATTTATCAAACATATTGACAAGATTTTAAATGAGGCGCTAAGTATGTTGGGATTTATTTGTAGGGTTACTAATAAATTTGAAAGTATCGCACCAATCAAGTCACTTTATTGCTCCCTGGTAAGAAGTCGTTTAGAATATATTTCTCCAGTTTGGTCGCTCCATTATCGTGTACATTCTGATTCACTCGAGCGCGTCAAGAAGAAATTTCTAAAATATATTAATTTTAAACTTCATATTCCAGCTGCTTTATTTAATTATAATCAATTGTTGTCTTCAGCAAATCTTTTAAGACTTTCTGATATTACTTTTTAAGGTGATCAATTCATTAATTGACTGTCCAGATTTGCTGGAGTTGGTGTGTTTCCGTGTACCTGGTCGACATACCCGCCACAGATGTCCTTTTTGTTCTGCAAGTTCTAGAACCAACTATCACATGCACTCGCCTATCCCTAGGCTCCATAGATATAGCAATCAGTATGAGGACGAGGCTGATATATTTGGTTCTGGACTTGATAGTTATAAAACGAGTCTGATTTCTTTTTTTCTCCCGCAATATTATTCTTAAACTTTTCTTTATATTTAAAAATGTTTTTCCCTTTTTTGTTTTTTCATATTTATGTATTTATTTCGTTAATATTTTTGGTTGCTTATATGTATTTACCTGCTTGTTTCTATTTTTATAGTTATGCAATTTTATAATTTTTTGTTATGTTTTTATGTGTATTTTTAATTTTTTTTTCATATTTATGTTCAATATATGTTAAAGGCAATTTATGCCGTTTATGTAAAATAAATAAAAAAATAAAAATTCAAAATGAAGTACTGTCAATAAATAAAATACAGACCGACAGAATTCTTTAATTCAACATAAAGTTTTTATTGTATTCAAAACGTATTTAAATTATGTTCATAATAAATAAATGACGTTAGTCATTTTAAACGAAGGCAAGTAGTATATATATTATCTAGTTAACTTGGAATGACCTTTTATTTGCATTATAAAAAGTTGAAAAGTGTAAACTTATGCAATGCATAATGATGTTAGCGTTGCTTTTTTTTCATTATATTTGCGGCCACCGCGAGATAGAACAACGCCTACTTCACCACAATTTAAAATAAACAACAATACTTTAAGTTCAATAATATCACTACGTATTTTTTAAATAAATATTTGCGTCATATGTTATCCAGATACTTACTTTAATATTTATAACCAGCACCAAGCACTAAAGTTTTATTATTTTTTTATGTGGTATTTGTTTCGTTTTTATTCATATACAATATAAACTTTCGCTTTATCGTATATATTTTTTGGAAAATGTTGTTACTTATAATTGGAAAAACGTTTTTTTAAAGTTGTAGATAAAAAAGCAAAAAATAAGAATTGTACTGTGGTAGATCTGGGTTTGAATATTTGTGCTTTGGTATCAACCCAATTCACTGTTTGACTTTTTAAAATTAATAATTCATATTTTAACCGAAACATGAATCTTTTTTGCGAAGGAATATGGATGTCAAAGCTTTTACAAGGCTTACGACTTATCATTAGCAAATTTGATTGTCATACTTTATTTTATTTTATTGTTAGAATTATTTTCTATGATGGAATTATTTTGAACTACCTACGAGTCGGAGAAATAGTTTACATAATTGAAATATTTGTGAAAATTATATGAACGCTAATATTTTTATTATTTAAATGATTTTACTATGTTTTTGTAAAAGTCTTGTGTTTCTGAACAACATAAAACATACCCAGGAGCTCAATCACAATGGCCGCATTTGTCGGCAATTACCAACGCGATAAAAAATTCTTATGGATAAGTGTTGGTTAGGATTTTAAATCGGCGTGATAAATATCCAGTTATGTGTTTAGAATATTTCTTATTTTTGTACCACTACATTTGTACATTTTCACAAAAATTGCACATCGTTTACTATCAATAGAAAATTTACTAAATAAAAAACAGTTTTATATATTTTAATCTTTATTATTTACAAAAGTGCAGTCATAGGTACATATTTAACAAAAAAACATAACAAGTTTGTATAAAAGTAAAACTTAACATTTACATAATTAAGTACATAACATGAAATACAAATTTCCTGTAATAAAGATTTGATTATCTTAAGAAGGGGTAGGAATAAGGAGAAGGGGCAAGAAGTGGTGCAGGTCCACTAACCAGGGGAGAGTTTCCTATAAATGGAGTAGGCGCCCCAATTAAAGGAGCTGGGCCACCAATGTAAGGGGCTGGTCCAGCAATGTATGGAGATGGGCCGGCAACGTACGGAGCTGGGCCGCCAAAGTAAGGAACAGGGCCGGCTACGTAAGGAGCAGGGCCGGCAACGTAAGGAGCAGGACCGGCAATGTAAGGAGCCGGGCCGGCCAAAACAGGAGATCTTGCCAACAATGGGGCAGGCGCTGGCAGGAATGGGGCAGGCGCAACGATTGGAGCCCTAGCAAGCAGAGGGGCAGGAGCCGCTAGCAAAGGGGCTCTAGCCAAAAGGGGGGCGGGAGCGAGGAGAGGCGCCCTGGCGATCACTGGAGCAGGAGCGATGAAAGGAGTGGCCAAAGCGTGATGTACAGTGTGCGCATTGAAGGAGCTTGCTACTGGAGCAATTGCGTAAGGTGCGGCAAATGGAAGAACACCCGATGCTGATGCTAAAGACGCCACTGACGCCACAAGGCAGAATACCTAAAAAAAATTTTTTAAAAAATAATTTAAAAAGATTTATAGTAAAATGATAAAAACAATTTTTTTTAAACAATTTTATGTCAATATCGTAAACAATATTGGTTAGGGAGGGACAATTACTGTGGATGATTGAAATATATGGGGACAGTGACCTCCGTAACAATCCATGAATATGAACTTGCTGCGATTCCCTAGATAATTTGCGTTGAAATTATCTATGTATGTGCACAAGTTATAACTTTAAACCACGAGAATTTTTTTACAGATTAATTTTGACAAATTGAAAAAAACGAACAACGTTAAACCGAGGAAAAAAAAATATGACGTAGACAAGATTATTCCGAATTATTTGGCAAACTAGGAAATGCTTTGAGAGTGAAGTCACGAGCTCATTGATAGATTTGAAATTATTTAAAATACTGTTGATTAAAAAAGAAATATCTAAAAAAAGTATAACAATTAACATCATAGTGTATTTATATCCTAATCATTATTTTAACTCGTAGATATTTTTGATTTTTATTAATTATTGTATTAATGATACCGACCACAATTGACATCATTGTTGATATTTGTTTTTGAACTGTTGCTATTCTGAAGGATGGATTGAAGCTGATGATACCGACTTGCAGTTCTAACTTTTTATACCAAGTATTTAGTAACACCGTACACCAAAGAAAGTGAGGCATGTCGTCATTGAATTTAGTGAATCGATGATATTTTGGTGACGGCAGAACTACATTACAAACACATGAACAGAATTTTAATCAATCTAACCATGAAATTAAGTACTGTTATTTGTGAAAAAATGTTTATTTAAACGATGAAAATTATTCAATCGTTGCATTGTTCCTGGAAAAATCAGATATACGAGTATAATTACAATTTGTTTTTTTAAAACTTGTGTTTCATAAGTATGTACATTTGGAGGGTTCGTAGAGTTCTTTTTTTCGTTTTTTTTTTTTAAATATATTTTTTTTGTTTTTCTTAAAAAAATATATTTGCGTTCTTATGATTTACCCAAATATTTAATTTTTAGGGCCATTTTCAACGAGTTGTAAATAACTTACTATTAGAAAATAGAAATAAAGTTGGAGTAGAGTGGGATTCGAACCACGGACCATTGGTCCGTGAGTCCGAGACACTAGCCACAGGACCACAACCCGATTTTCAATTATTAAGACATTTTCGGACCTTGTCGAAAAAATTTTAGCACACTTCTTGATAAGATACTCAAATAAAAAAAAACTGGTTATTCGGTTTTTTTATTATTCACATGAATTTATGATATATTATTAGATCATTTTATTCATTTCTCTTTCCGCATCTAATGTGCATAGGGCACTGCATTGGGACACCAATCTCAGTGTATCTTGATCATTTTTGTTACATGAAGGTAAGATGCTCAGTCCAGGGACTATGATTTATTTTTGTGGCTATTTAAAATCAATATTTTATGTCAACCATATCGAGAATCGAACCGACAACCTCTTGTATGGTAGGCAAACGCTTATTTATTCATATACATTTATAGAATAGGCTTTTTTGTTTAAAAAGGTTTTCCAAAATTTATTTATTTATTTACTCATATAATTGCTTTTTACAATTACTTACAAATTAATACAAATGACAATATCATAAAAACAAACTAAAAACTCAGGAAGGCATGACCTGTGAGTGAGTATATGTACATAAGAAAAATAAGTAAAGGCTACTGGAAGATTACAATATATTTCAACAATTTTAAATAGTGCTATACATAAATATTAGGATAATAAAATAAAAATAAAAATATATGAATATACGAGGTGCTACCCAAATTGTAATTAAAATAAAAATAAGGCGATTTTGTTTTAAACCATTTAATTTTTCAATATATTTTTAAAAAAAGACACAGGATTAAAAGTTCTACGAATTGAAATTAAAATATTAGTAGACAATTTAAATATCTTAGAAACAATAATACGGGCCCGATTACAATCAAAAGATACGGAAGCCATACATTCTCTTAAACGGTAATGCTGAAAATAAATTCTCTCGAGCGATTACGAAGATACACCATCGACCCTGTATCTTCGAGTTTCGAAATAAGTATCGGATAGGTATCAAGGGCTCCTGTACCCTAAGGTACACATATATATGCACTGGAAGTCATGAAAATCAGCGATAAATGATAAAATAATAAAAACAAAAAAGTGAAAATTTATTTTCACTCATGTCTAATTTAAGTAATAAAGATCGTACCCCTCTCATTCTACACCTCTTATCTTTACAACAACGACATGACAAAAATACTTGACTTATTGGCTTACTGTGTTACTGTATGCAAAATAAAATAGGATAAGATTCAAAGAAGCTTATGTAGCTTCAAAACCGGTCGGTAAATTTAAAAAAAATACTAAGTGGTTAAAAACAAAGTTGTTTTATTAAAATTTTTAACATGTACTTTTTTTTAATGTATAAAAATGCACATACACGTATAATAATATTTCCAATGAGTTTTTATAAAAAAACTCATTTTGGGATATCATAATTTCAGAACTATGTAAACATAAAACAATGAAAAATGCAAAATTTAAATACTGCTCGCAGTAAAAATTTATACATTGAATAGCTGAAAGAGAAAACATACATACTACGCCCTCATATACACATAGGGCACTGTATTAGTAAACAAAATGCGGTTTAGTTCAAACAACTTTTGCATGAAGGTAAGGTGATCAGTCTTACGCTTTAGGTGCCAGTTCAGAAGCAGTAAAATATTGCAGTTGAAAAAACTTATAAAATTAATATTTCACGTACATCCTCCAGGAATTCAACCCTGGACCTTAATAAAAGGTGAGTTACATAAGCTACCCCATCGCTTCTTCTCGTAGTGACTCCTGAACACCTAAACCTTTTATTCTGAATCCAAGTAGTCTTACATGCACACAAATACGCATAAGCTTAACCCCTAATAGTATATAATGTTTATTACAACATATATGAAGAACATTATACATTTAATATATATAAAACTCCAAAAGTGGTTTAGAATCCAGTTGAAATCTTAAAAAATTTGGACAAACTCAAAATATTGCAGAAAATGCAATATGTCCATAACGACACACACGCATAACACATGTATCCACATAATCATACCTTTATTGAATTAATTAAGTGAAATGATTACTTATTTTAAATAAAAATAAATATAAGCGTTCTTATAATTTATTTTTGTTTTATTGATATTGATATAATTACGTAAAAGAAAACCTGTTTTTCGTGTATTTTTAAACAATCTTCTTTTATATATTTAGCTAATGGTATGGCTGTAACTTTTCAGAAAAGAGACTAGGTCTTGTGCTTGGAGAGTTATATTTCAATTTTGGTGACCATTTTCAACAAATTATTAGAAAATGCAAATCAGATTAGGGCAGAGTGAGGTTCGGAACCTCGGACCTCTGATCCATGAATTCGCAACACTAACCACGGGATCACAACTCGTTTACCCATTATATACCCTTACTAGCGGACCCCACAGACGTTGTCCTGCCCAAATGTTGGCTTGCCTGCTATTAGCTTGGAAAAAGACTCTTCATTGATAAGTAGGTACCTAGGTACTTGTTTATGATTGAATTCCAAAACCAAAAATCAAATATAGATTTTTTTGCAAATGTCAAACTCGGCTCTTCACACCAACAAGGTGCACTTTTTTTATGAATGCGATTTTCGAAAATGTATTGAATGTTAGTTAATATTATTTAAGTATTACCAAATATCCAGTAAAAATAAATAAATTGAAATAAATTAAAAGGAATAAATCTGATTGGGATCCATCTAAAAAGCGAATATTGTTTGTTAACATTCAAAACATTTTTTTTTAAATACAAAAAAACAACATCCTTCCATTTTTTTTGTAGACGCATTCTCGTCAAATGCAATTCTAGTAGGTCGATGAAAAAAAAAATACGCTTCTAACTTTTTTTTTACAAATTCGATTGAAAATTTTAATATCTACAAACACGCGCAGTGCAAATATCTACATTTCGCAGAAAACTGCAAGTAAATCGGTTAAGCCGTTTACAAGGAGTTTAGTGACATCACACGTACAGAAGAATTATACCTATAAAGATAGGTAGAATATGATTTACACCTATTTACATCGTAAAATAGTTCTTAAATAATTATCTTAAAATTCACTTACGATGTTTTATTTCAAAAATAATTGATGACGAGAATACATTATCGATTTGACTTTTTATTATTATTATGCAATCAAAATAAGCTTCGTATGCTAACAAGTCAACCTAATGATTGTCTGAGTTATAGATTACTGGTTAATTTAAGCTTGGGCTTCATCCGGAAATCTGTATGTTATGAGAAAATAATGAGCTTCAATCAATTACAGAATAATGTTATCTGAGTAATTCCTAATATATTTTCATGTAATATCTGTGTATTATTACAATACTCAATATATTATTATGTACTTAAGGTATTCGTAACCCGGTGATTGTACTAATATACAGTGTGCGGTGTGGGAAGTGGTCAAGTGGGTTTTGGAAAATAAAAAGTATTAACATATTACAACAGAGATGAAGAACATTTCAGAAAAGGTAATATAGAAGTCTAGGCATCTACAGGGCTTATGACCTGTCATTGGCTGGTTTAAGTGGCCACTTTACACACTGTGTAACATTGACCATTCTGCACATATTTGAACATCAAACGCTGCGATTGTTTTTTTTTAATTTTTATTTTCTTTTATTTAGGAAACATATTGTACAATTACATAGTTTTATATTTTACACAGTAAGACTAAACTCTAATGGACCAGTAAAGTTTCCATTTTATAAAGTAATTATATGTAAGGTAATTAATTAAAGTACAAAAAAGAGAAGGGAAAAAAACATAAATAGAAGTTGTTTAAAAATAAAAATTAAAGTTTGAAAAAGTAATTAAAAGTCAAGAATTAAAATCAAGAATAAAAAACATGCTCAGATGTAAAAATAAAATAAAATTATACTAACATTTTTTTTAAAAGAAAAAACTCATACTTATTTTAAGGGATTCAAAGAAACGAGGAGACGAATTTTTAAAGAATCTTTAAATAAGAAAATAAATTTAAGTCAATTTAAAAACATCTTCAAAATTAATGACACATAGTTTTTGCAGAACTATATTGATTTAATATACATATACAGTATAAGTACTTGAAAGTAGTTCAAAGGTATAAAAACATGTCAATGCAGCAGAGAAAAAAGAAAGAATAACAGGTAGAGCAAGTAATATTTAAAATTTGAAAAAGCAATTTGGTGTACCAATGCAGTGCCCTATGCACCATTTGGTGCGGAAACGGAATGATGATGTTCTAATTTGATTTACTTTTCTATGTTTACCGATTTCGAGACGTACCCGCTACTTCGTCAGAAAAATAATTCCAATAACACGCAAATCCCACCATACTCTACTATGGTGATGGTGTAAAAAGAAATTGACATATTAGTGTCCTGACGAAGAGACCGGTACGTGTTGAAACCGGAAGACACAGAAAAGTCGGTAAGTGATTACAAACAAATATTTGTTGAATATCACTCACTCACATCATTTGTTAAGTGCATCTCTTTGTAATCGCAGTGTCACGTATAAATAATTATGTGATTCATTTTTGGGTCAAAGTGATGATAGGAATATTAATGAATGTTAATAATCGGTGTGTAAGAGTGATCTACATACAGAAATTCAGTGCAAGGATATTGTCAACGGATTGGATAACATAACTTTTGCCAGGTGGCAAGTAACGATATGTGGCACATACATATATGGCAATGCGTAGTAATCGTCATGTAATTGATTTACTTTTTTTTTGTTTATTATTTATTTATTTATTTATATACGGCATTTCTGCCATTTACATATATGTGGTATAAAGAGTGCTTAAAAATAAAAAAATAAAAAAATCGTGTATGATATATTTATATACTCGTACTGTACCTACACATTAGAAATTACTTGAAATACATATATATTTTAAAGAAATTATACAATAACAAAATACATAAATCAATCAAATTATAACTATTACAACCCAATCTCCTGAAGATGATTTGCTCTTTTTGATAAAAATATGTTGGTCACTTTATTTTTTAGGTTAGGCAGAGATAAACTAAAGATATCAAAATATGATGCATATTCATTCCCGGTATTCTGTAATCTAACAATAGGTGAGTTATATTGAGCTACCGTTCAAGAATTTTGACAATAAAATATTGTAGATGTTCTGCTTAACCTAGGTGGTACATAGAATGAAATCAATTTCAGTAGATCAGGGGTATCAAACATTGGTTTTATTATTTTATATAAAGTCGTAAGATCGGTCGATGTTCTTCGTTCTTGCAATTCAGTTAATTTAAGAGAGTCTAAAATTTCGTTATAATTTAATTAATTAGAAGGAAAACCCATCTTAAAATTAATACATCTAAGAAACTTATTCTGAATTAGTGATCAATAGAATCTGAGAAAGTGATTTTATAAGGTGACCATATTTATTTATTTATTTATTTGATACTTTATATACATATACAATAAATATACATATAGGGGCGGGCATATTGCCTTAAGGCAATTTCTTCCTACCTACCCAAACCGTTCAGTTTGAGAAAATTATAAATACATGGACATATTGAATCTTACAATTTTATACAAAAATTCAAAGTAAAGATTAACAAAAATAAATATATAAATATATATAAAAAAATAACACTATACTATGAAGAGAGGAGAGGGGATGGAAAGGAAAGAAGAAGGATAAAGGAACAATTTAAATATTTAGATAGTGACATTTCAATCTTGACTTAAATGTAAATAATAAAGGGGCATTAGTGGGTAGATTATTCCACAATCGAGCGGCTACTACTGTGAAAGAGGAGGCAAAAAAATTAGAGCGATGACAGGGTATTAAAAGGGTTCTCTCGTTACTAGAACGAAGAGATAGTCCGTGTTGTGAAAGAGGTTGGATGATCTCTCTCAGATAAACAGGCGAAGTGGGATTATTTAAAATATTGTGAAGAAGTGATAGAATGTGAATGTTTCTTCTATGCCTGATACTGAGCCAGTGTAGTTGCGTGCGATACTCGGTTATGTGGTCACATTTGCGAAGATTAAAGATATAACGAATACAAATATTACATATTGGATCTGTCTAATTTTTCGAAGACAAAATACTTAATTTAACTCTGTAGGGAGTTATTGGGTATTATTTATTTTTAGTCGGCCTCGTGGTGTGATGGTCAGCGCGTTTGCTTACCATGCAAGAAGTCTCGGGTTCGATTCCCGACAAGGTTGATATAGAATGATGAGAGTAGTTTTGAGAAAGAATAGATACACTAGGTCATCCTAGTGTATCTATTCTTTCTCAAAACTTCATAGTTGATGCTGAACCAAACAAAAATTATGACAACACGTCAACTGATATATTTTAATGTTTGTTTTTCGTTCACAAAATGATTAATGGTTATTCCTCAAAAGAGTTGCCTAAAAAGGTTTTTTCTAATCAATGTGAACACGAATATGAAACTAGAAATAAAAATGAAGTAAGACTGATCATCTAACCTTCATGTAACAATTTGTTTTATCAAGAAACGCTGCAATCGGTGTACCAAAGCAGTTCCCTATGCACCATTAGGGGTAGAAAGGGAAAGATGAGACGATGATTAATTTTTTCGCTTCTTTCCTATAAATGTTCCAAATATACTATTACAACATAAAAACAAAAAAAAATTACCTGAGTATGGGTTTTTAAAAAAAAAATATTGGAAGAACACTTAAGATATAATTTTGAAAAATAAAATTAAACAGTGGTTATTTTAAAGTATTTTTTTATTATATTTATAATTCGAATTAATTATTCTAATTTTAATTTTTTTTCACTCGGGATAAAAATAAAGAGAAGCAACCGTACCTATTGTTTTTAATTAAAATCAAAAACAAAAATAATCGCATCTACATATTATGTTAAAATATAATAAAAATAAACAGAAAAATAGATCGCACGACTAAAGTAAAATGTTTATGGCGATTTTTCTGATATTAATATTATATTAATTTTATTATAATCGCAAATATTTTGTATTATGGACATTATTACTTGGATAAATCAAGAAAAAGACGTAAATTAACAGTATATATAATGTGCATATGTTATATAATGTTTTTATAAAACCTTTATTTAACAACAAAACATACTTAAAGGAAAGAATAAAAACAACTTAGGTTGAGCTTGCCAAAAAAGAGTCAATTGTTTGGCAAGTGTACAAAATGGAATAAAATGATTTCACCCTTTTTTTCCCTTTTTGTTTCTTTTGAGAGTAAATCAATTAAAATATAAAATTTAAAAAAATTAAAAACGTTTTCTCAAAAAAAAATAAACCAAATTAATTGACATACACAGGCATTCATATACCTACTTATACAATACATACATTACATATATTCATAAATTTCATAATATAATTTATTTTTATAAATAAAATCATTCACTTTCTCATTATATCTACAACGTGTACACTTATAAGTATTTATCAAGACTTTATGTTAAATTCAGCAATAAAACAATAAGCAGAGGTGCGAGGCTGTGAAAGTGAAGTGATGTTTCGGAAAAAAACTTAAAACCCACTTGTTCTCTAAATCATTTGAATAAATCCGTAGCATATGACAACAAAATAAATTATTTTAATTAAATTACAAATTTAAAAGAATCACTATGTAAAGCGCCCTTGAGGTATTTTGTTACGAAAATGGTGCTATATAAGTTATCTATAATAATAATAATACTGGGCTTATAATAACTAAAACACTATGTAAATAGTTTTTATTGAAATCTCTCTAAATATGAAAAAAATATGTTTAAATCATTGTAGTTTCAAATTTCGATTATTCGAAAGATTTAAGTGGCTTGGTGGAATTTTTATATTTACTTGTTTTTATTTATCACTATCTTTTATCATTTGTACTCGTATACGAGGCATATCCAGAAAGTAAGTGTACTAAATTTTTGTGTTTAAAAAAATATGTTTTTAAAAAGATTACAGTACATTGTTTGTATATATATTACTTATTTTTTCACGTAGTCGCCTTCTCGATCTATGCAAGTTCTCGCTCTTCAAAACTTGTATTTAAATGTTTTTAATTTTCAAATATCAAAATTGAAAGTGTCCTTACTTTATAGTTATAAACATTAGTACTAAATCTCTCTTTAATAATAATTTTAGTATTCAATTAGTAAGTTACAGAACTAAGATAGGTTACGGCTAACTTTTACCGAGAAACAAAGTTGAAAAAAAATTTTAATGTATCTGTGGTTTGAATTTATAAGGGCCAATGTTGCAAATCGCAATGTTACAGTAGTCATTATTTAGCCATTTTGTAATGTTATTATGAATAAGTTTTTTAGGTCTTTTATTACAAATATTTTTAAAATGTACAAGTTTTTTAATTGACACTGACCCAAACAAAATGGCGGCTAAAAAAAAATTTAATCTGACATTTGCCCTTCTTGATCCAAGCCACTGGAACAGACATAACATACCAACCATAACAACAGGAACAAAAAACGAGAATATTATAAAGGTAATATGTAGAGAATTTACAGGACTTAATATTATGCTCCTTTGTTGTAAAACATACGTAAATCTTAACAACTCCCAAGGGGGAAAAATCCACACCTTGTTCGCAAACATTTGGATAAACTTTAAATATTGTTTGAAAAATATACACAAATTTTATAACTTTTTATGCTGATGACAAATACTTAATAATTACTCTTTATTTTATATTCAAAATTATCCCTCTTTCAGCCACCAGGTAACGCCACGCGAGTATAAAATTAAAGGGTAACCGTGGTACATTCCGAGCGTTGGCTGCGGACGGCACAGAGCTCTCACGATAAGAATGAATCGGGTTGTGGTTCCGTGGCTAGTGTCTTGGACTCACGGCTCAAAGGTCCGTGGGTCAAATCCCACTCTACCTCAACTTGATTCACATTTTCTAATAATTAGTTATTTACAACTCGTTGGAAATGGCCCTCAAAATGTAATATTTAGGTCAATCATTAGAACGCAAATACTTCTTTTGAAAAAAACGAAAAAAAGTGTTATAAGCAGTGAACTATGAACTACCTCAAAGCATTTACTATCATAGTAAAAGCGTGTACGCTCTTAACATTTTTTTTTACGCTTTCTTCGGCTGTTTATGTTCGGCTTCTCCTAGTTAAGCCCAATACGCTCATTTATTGATAAGCGATAATTTTTTTACTTTTAATAATATATGTAAGCGGTAAGAGTTTATTCCTTTTCCGCATCTTATGGTGCATAGGGCACTGCATTGGTTCACCAATCACAGCGTATCTTGATCATTTTGTGTTTCATGAAGGTAAGATGATCAGTCTTACGCTTTAGGTACCAATCCAGGGACCATGTTGTATTCTAGTGTGAAAACACCTTTCAAAGAAATATTTCATATCAACAATGTTGGGAATCGAACCTAAAACCTCTCGCGTGGTAGGTAAACGCGCCGACCATTACATTATGAGGACGACAAGCGGTATGAGTTACCATTTCAAAATAAAGGGTGCCTGAAATGCTCGATTTTTCATAAAAATGCCTGTCTTAGGTAAAAAAAAACGGTAGATTCATTATCTTCCACATAAATACTGTCAACGGGAGGGAGGAGGTAGCTGCTATAGTGTCAAAAAATTTACCGATAAGCTTGGATGACCGTAACGCGCAGGGCGCAAATATTCATACGCTAACGAAATTTTAAAATGCGAGTCTCGGAGCAATGCCGGCCGCACGCCTGTCTAGACATTTAAATGCCTGTTAAATGCGGCAAACGCCTTTAATACGGTAACCCTATACGCAATGCGGCTAAAAAAAAATGACTTCAAAATTACGGCGCCACGGAATCTTCCATCGCATCCATTTAAACTATCTGTCTCAACGTCGCGTCTGCGGCAGCGTCCACGTCGCACGATGGCGTCGTGACAAGTTTCCTAAGATCTTTTTAACTTGTTAATCTTCATATAAATATAATTTAGCCTATTTTCTTGCCAGTTTTTCTTGCAAAAATCTAATACGCTTTATGTTCGATCTGTAACGTAAAAGTTCTGTAGTTATCCGGCCTTGAATCACCTTGGCTACAATATCTTATTAAGATTTATGAACTGCATCGTATCTAGGGCTTTATATATAAAAAGCGCCTTGTGTCTGACAGTCATGGGAAACTGCCTTTCCATTTGCTATAAAAAATACAACATGCCATAAATTGCATTGACAATGAATTGGGTTCGTCTTAATCTGTGCAGACGAGTACTGGATTTAAATCCCTAGGGACTTTATCAAGATTGACAGATATATCAACAAGACTATTATTATACTACAACAAAGCATTTTTCCCGCATCCGAGTGTATGGAAAATGCAGTTCTGTGTATAAGATAAAAGCATAACGTTAGAGGAGTGTTACTTTTAGTGGATGACCTATCAAAAAATATCCTGAAAAAACTTGCCTAGTAGAGTACACGTCGACAAGAAATATTGGTTAAAAAGTAGGTTTTACCGTGCAAAATATTTCACTGGCAGACCATCTGCAGCGTAAGACTGATCATCGTACCTTTTTGTAACAAGATTGAAATACGCTGCATTTGCTCTCACATTGAAGTGCCCTATGCACCATCATGGCAGTATCATCATTTAAAAGTAGATTAAATAAAAACCAACAAACGTAATTCCATCTATTTCAAATAATTTGATAGTTCAACAATGTTTGAGTATGTCCAAATGCTTGCAGACTGGCTGAATTTCCTCCCTAGGGAGTTATTCATATTTAAAAAGTCAACAGATGGAAGAGTTAAGGAAATGTGGATGTTCAAACATGAGCAGAATGGTGAATGTTACACAGTGTGTAAAGTGGCCACTTAAACCAGCCAATAAGTCATCAGTCCTGTAAATGCTTAGACTTCCATATTCCCATCTTAAAAATGTTTTCCCTCTTTGTTGAAATCAATTTTAATTTTAATTTGATAGTTATTATATGCATATGAAATTGTATCCACTAATATCTACATTTTTTTTTTATTATCTAGTATGAGTATGTATCTTTATTGAATTACCTTACAAAACAAGATTTAAATTTTATTTTAAAAAATACATTTATTGTAATGTTAAAAAGACTTTTTAATTTTTTGTTTCAGGACTTCCCAGTGAGAAAAACCTTATAAAGAAATTATGTGCATTTATGTATCTACGATATAATTCATAAATAAAATAATAAAAATGTATAATTGTGACTAACGACAAGTTGGCTAACCAATTTAACTTTACTTAACTTTTAACCTTACCTTTTTGTATGCATCTGGCCCGCTTTTTGAGTAGCGACTATCATCTTGTTAACCTTAATTATAAGTTAAGGAATGCTATCTTTGTTTAATTTTTTATCGTTTACTTTTTGTGCTGTTACATATACACTCAATTGCCATACTTACTAGTTCTTTGCTCGATGTATTATTGTTGTGTTTTTTTTAAATATCTTTATTGTTAACATTTTTTTAAATCATTCTTATGATGTTAAAATTTCACTTGTCAATGCGTTTTGAAGCTACAAGATTTTTTGTGATCTTAGCTATCATATTGTATTTATCATATTTTGTAAATGTTATTAACTATCAAATATCTAAATTTAGTAAATGGGGTCTAGAATTTCAACCGCGCTCAGTAGCTGCAAGATTTGTTGTTATCTTACTTCTATTATTATAAATTTGCTTTTTATTTCGTTTTTAAAATATCACTTAAACTTTAAACTTAACTGTTAAATAAAAAAAATAATTTAAAAATGTAAATAGGGGCTAGATTTCTTACTGTCCATGCGGTCTGTAGCTGCAAGACGTGCTTTTATCTAGCTCTAATATATCATAATTGTTATATATCATAATTGCAGACGAGGAACTAGAATCCCAACCGTCCATGCGCTATGTAGCTGCAAGACGTGCTGGGATATTTATTTATTGTACATCAACCTTGAGGTGACTTTCACAAAAATGGCGCTATATAGATTATCCAAACATATACATATTTAGTTCAACCTTTACACAATTAAAACATGCTTCTAACTTAACTACTAGGACTTAGTAAACTAATCTGAATTTTGAAGAAAATAAATATAAAAGAAGAAGCAAAAATAAAAATCGCATTCAAAGAATATCTCCATAAAATTTCATCAATAATAATCAACGGATGTCGCCTATAAGGGGGGTTTACACCTGGACAATACAATATATATGTGAGGGAATAAGAAGCAAACTTATACCCGTATGCAGAGACGAAACTTAAGGTGAGGAAAGTACATTCTAATTTCAAATGCAGAGAATAACCCGAAGGTGAAGACAATAAAATGTACTTTCCTCACCTTAAGGTTTGTCTCTGCATACGGGTATAAGAAATCCCTATTGAAGGAGTTAATAAAATATTTTCAAAAACCTTAATGAAAAAATAATCATGAGATTTCTAATTATGGTTCACTCACTCAATAGGGAATGCTTAGATTGCGGTGGTAAGTTGTATAATTAAAATCTGATTTTACAAGATTTCGATACTGTTTTGAATTACGCTATTATTTAGGTTGGTAGGTTTTTATGTATGGTTTATTTTGGCATCTATAACTAATTTTGCATTTTTGCTTGAGATTACTAAGTTTGCTTCTAAGACCCGCATTGTCTTGTCCCAGCTCCGTGAACAGCCTCGACAGCGCGGGACAGAACGCTGGGACAATACGAAAATCGGCCGCAGTGCACACGTGAGCGCTGCGAAAATGAATGCGCGACGGCGTTTATTACGAAGGAGTTGACGAAAAATATTATTTATTTTATACGGAGATGTATTGGAATTTTCAACAATTCTTTAAAAAACCAACTAAATAATAAAAATGATTTTTTTCTGACAGCATTGCCAACTCTACCGATTTTGGGAGCAATCTACGGAATCCGATGGTAATTCTACCGATTTTTAAACATTTTGCGGTAAAACCGTGGCTACCCCCCTACTCTCATACAAATACACACAAACTATCCCTTTTACACATATATATTTTTATATTTATACGGCCTCGTGGTGTAATAGTCAGCGCTTTTGCCTACCATGCGGGAGGTCCCGGGTCCCGGGTCCCGATTCCCGAGATGGTTGATTTGAAATATTCATTTAAAAGGGTTTTCACACCAGAATATTTAATAGTTCCTTGGCTGGTACCTGAGGCGTAAGACTGATCATCTGATCTTCATGTTACAAAAAAAAAATCTAAATACGCTGCGATTTGTGTACCAATGTATTGCCCTATGCACCATTAGGTGCGGAAAGGGAATGATTATGATGATAAATATATTCGTACGCACACATTAAAAAAAGTACCATAATTTGATATGTATGATTTTTATTTAGAGACTTCGCTGGTCTGTCTTAAAACCTTATCTATATTATATAATTTCATAATTGTTTGCTGTATGTTTCTGTAAAATAAATAAATACCTAATATGTTTATAGCAAATACTGTGACTTCTTTGTTTTTAAGAACGTATAATTTCAAAGAATGAAAAGTTATATCATTATATCATCATATCTTTATTTTGTTCCTTTATTTTATTTCTTTTTATTGTGTTTTTTTTTTAAATCTATGTTGTTTATATACTCATCTTCTTTTTTTATACCAACTTTACTTCTTAACACTGTTCTATCTTTTGTTGCTTTATATTGTATTTTTTAAATTTAATGTTGTTTATATACTTATATTTTGTAAAACTTTCATGTATGTAAAAGCCTTATGGGTGTGAAAAAATAATAAAAATAATAAAAATAAAATAAAAATAAATTACTTCCAAACGAGAAATCTCCAATATCCAAATATCGCATAAATTTAATTAAAAGTCGAATATAATATGCCCACTTGATTTCAATTAGGTACTAAAGACCAAAGATATTAAACTGAGAAAACAATATACAGCGTGCCCACAACATACCGCGAACCAGCTGAGCGCTTAAACCTCCTTGGCGGTACCCACACACAATGAAATTGCTCGTCGCCTAACCAGTAAAGCTGCCCGAAGAAGCTTTCTTTAATCTAGTAGTCTTGGCATTTTTGCGCCGAAAGTTGGTAATCCAAATGTAGCGAGAAAAATAAGAAGAACCCTTGACGGGTGTTTATGACTTGGCTGTTCTAGAGTAAAAGTCCTCAATAAAGAAAATCGATCGGAGATATCCACCGTGTTAGGTAAAGGTTGGCCCATTCGACTACCATTCTAGAGGTCCAGGATTTGATTCTTTTAATTTGGCAAGGTGAAGATGAAATATTGATTTAAAAGTATGTTTTAAGTGTAATATTTCATTTTTCTGAGACTAGCAGCTGAAGCGTAGGACTAATTACCTTACCTTTATGTAACAGATAATCAAAATACGCTGAATTTGTGCCCCATGCACTACTGGGTGCTGAAAAGGGAATAATAATTATGAATATTTCAAATTATTAATATTCAAAGCGTTAACTTTGCTGTCAAATATTTGACTAAATGTTATTAAATGTTTGCATATAACCACTTACCGACTTTTATAAGTCTACCGGTTTCGAGACGTACCTGTCTCTTTGTCAGGGCATCAATTTAACCAACAAACAACAACAAACATTTCATGGTCATTACATGACCATTGTCACCCTAAACCTATTTGACTCCAGCTCCTCCTTCCATCCCATCTCTTTTTTTTAAAATTATTTCTCAAACAACATAAAATATTTTCAGAATCAACATGTTTGTCCTTATCAGTGCATATGCTTATTAAAATGCATGTCGTGTTGGTTTATTATTTTTGTTCAACAAATATGGTGAAGGTGTGTAGTGGGATTTGCATGTTGGTTTAATCGGTGTCCTGACGAATAGACGGATACGTCTCGAAACCGATAGACATAGAAAAATCGGTAAGTGGTTAGATACAAAAATGTAATAAATATTCCGGTTTCAGTGCTGCAGAATAGCGTTAAATCGGTATAATTGGTAACAATAACAATTAATTACCGACTAATACTCGTATTCAGAGACAATACTTAAGGTGAGTAAAGTAAATTCTTTTGTCTCTACCTTTGAGTTATTCTCTGCATGTGAGATTAGAATGTACATTCCTCACCTTAAGTATTGTCTCTGAATACGGGTATAAGTGTAGAAGCTTTTCGGTGTGACACATTTGTTAAGATAGGTTTAGTTTGCAAACATGCACATATCCATGCACATATAATAAGCATTTTTAATGACCTTTTAACAGTTACTATAAAGCGTGAAGGAAGTATTTTTTCATTCAAAGATCTTCCATATAATCAATAGTTTTCTGGAGATTAATAAATAAACTTGGAATAATGCCATTTAATGTTCGTTCTCCGAGGTAATTTTTAATTTGGGGAACGATACATAACATTTATGTATACCTAGTTTGATTTTTTTGTCGATACTTAGTGCTTTATTAACATGTCTCCGTTGGCAGTCCTGGCTTCACCTACATACAGTTCACCTACGATAAATGCAAATAATTTTCCTTGTTACTAAGCGCAAAATGCGTTCAAACTTTATTGTTTCTGGTTGAGCACGACCGAGGGTGATACCTACATAGTACATACATAATGTATGCCGTTCAGTATTTTTATACCCACTTCCATATTTTACTGGGTGAACGCACCGTGGAAAGTAGACCAACAATCTGCTCAAAGAAGAATTATATAATAAATACAAGAAACCCAGCAGAATGATTTATTCATTTTATTCAGTTTTATACGAGTGGAAGCAATACACTTATTCATTTTGTCTACTTTACGTCAATACGTACTGTTAACAGTTTAAAAAATCATTTATTTATGCAATATATTTTTTCAAATATGCTTCTCGTAAGGACATGGATTTTTTAATTGTCTTTTTGTATGATCTAAACGGACTTTTATTAAATAAATAGACATACTATCATCTCACTAGTTGCATTTTATATTTAGCGAATATAATGTTGTGAGAATAAATTAGTTCAATCCGTTTTTTGTCCTAAAAAATGCATTTATTTCAAAACAAAATTGATGAAAAGTTTAATCAAAGTATTGACCATCACCGGATTTTTTTTTCTTGCAAGCAGTTTTCAAATTCAATAACGAAAAAACGTCTCGTCTTTTGAGGCGATCCAAGTTAGAAGCTAATTTTCGATTTCTGCGAAATCATAATCAGAAGGAGCAATGTCCGGCAAATATGGCGGGTGCGGTAAAGTATCTCACTTGAGCATTTCCGAATATTTTTTTGATGTCGAGCGTCATCATCCAAAAAAATTACTTTGTCATGTCTTCGCTCGTTTTCCGCTCGTTTTTCTGTTAATGCACAGCTCAAAAGAATCAATTGTAGCCTATGCCCGTAATGGAATCGCCAGGTGGTAGCTGCTCATAGTATACAACACTCTTTTGGTTCTACCAGATACACAGCATGACCTTTGAATCATAAATATTCGGCTTTGGTGTTGACGTTGAAATCGATAGCAACGATTGACCGAGCTAGCGTATTATTTTTTCTTCTAGGGGTTGTCGTACAATATCAACTTCTTATCTACAGTCACAATCCGATGCAAAAAACCCATCCTTTGTTGCCTTTGAATCAGCTGCTCGCAAGTGAAACGTGCCTTTTAACGTCTCTCGGTCTCAGTTCATACGACAACCAATTGCCTTAATTGTGAATCACTCCCATGGATATCAATCGTACGGGAACCGCTTGTTGCGTAACTCCCAATGATTTTGCTGGCTCCTATTGCGTTTGACTTGGATCTTCATCGACTAATACCTCCAATTCTTGTCTTGTCATAATGTGTGTTTTCTAAGTTCATATTTTTGCGTAACTCTGCTATCACTGGCATCACTGTCATTGAGGAGGACAGTATTTAAATTAGGTACCTACCATGCGCGATATATCCATAGATTGGATGGAACCAATGATTCCCTAATAATTTGACTTCTAAACCATCAGTGCCTTCGTTTTTTTTATGTAATAAAATCCGTTATGAGTTAAATAATCGTTTTAGTAACTACATCATGTATTTTTTGATTGGTTAGTTGTTAATTGTATCGATCCTAGCTGGGTTCAATGTTCTTTCATTAATAACTTCTAAAAAATTGCGACAAACCCATACACACTCATTCGTCTCCATTACGCTCCATCTAATTATGGAATAAGGAACTTAGTAAGTTTGATCGTTCAGTACTGAATTTACAAGTCCGCGCATACGCAAATTGAGATCTTATAAGCTCTGTGGAAGCGATTCTAACGAACCTATTCTTGGTTATTTATTTGTTTTTTTTATGTTTTTCATATATTGTGACTGTTCAATAACAAATTCAACACTTAAATCAGTTGACACGATGGTATTTTAATATTAAATAATGAAATATAACTCTTTTATGCTGAAATTAAAGCATAAAATTGCTTTTAAGATAATTTTAAAGCAATTAATTTGAATTACTGTGTTGATAGTAAATACATATTTTTATATGTACCTTACTAGGTACTTGGTACTACCAAGGGACTACTTTCCTAATCGAAAAATTCACCGCACGCCCACGCCTGGCACCTACCTAAAAATAACTACCTACTTATTTACCAAAGTGGATTTAGTATTTAAGAATGAAACGATATACTGGTATTATTATTATTTATTTGCACGACGCGCGACGATAGGCCAAGAGGCCCAATATCAGTGGCGAATTACAGGACACAGCCTTTCGAAAACCATATTTCATTTTTGTGTTCTCACTGGAAATCAAACCCGGACATGAAATGTTAGCTTGTAAGCATGCACGTTGGAATAATTTTAATCGACGCTGGAAGAGAAAAAGTTTCCAAGTGACATGTAGCAACTTTACAGGAGAGGAAAAAAGTTCAACAAATTAAAGTTTTTTTTTCATTAGTAAAAAAATTACATTCAAACTTATTATTTTGGCCTGATTCCTACATAATTTAAACATAAATTGAAAATACGGGATTCTTCATTTATTAAAAAAAACTTGAATTTACTGGTCAGTCTTAAAGTCTTCAGTTCAGTCTTAAAGTCTTCAGTTCAGTCTTAAAGTCTTCAGTCTTCAGGCTCAAAGCGTCTTAAAGATTTGAATGAACTTAAAATATAGATTATGATTTACTTGTGCCCTGATTAACAAAATAACCAGTTTTTGAAACCCGGAAGTATAATATTTTAGTACGAGTATTGTAATGATTTTATCTACACGCCTACATTAAACTGGTGCCTTAATATATTTAGTCGAATTATATTGTAAACGAATCGGTATTATGAAATAATTTTAAGATGGATGTACCAAAATTTAAAAATAAATTTGGACAACGCACGTTGGATTATATTGTTCCAAAAATATTTAATATGTTGCCACTTGACATGAAAACATGTCATAGTAAAAATAAAATTATTTTTACTATTGGTTTAATTGGTGTCCTGGCGAAAAAACGGGTGCATTTCAAAACCGGTAGAAAAAGAAAAGTCGGTAAGTGGTCATAAACAAATATTTAATAACATTTAGTTATAATTATTTATTCATAACCATAATGTTAATTTTTGTATCGATTAATCAATTAATTAATATATCGATAGTTAATTCATTATGGCAAAACAATGTTTGTAGGTACTAATAAAAATAGTTAAAAAGACATTTAAAATACAAAGAATGATCTAGATACGTTAGAATTGGAAAACTAATGCAGTTTCCTATGCACCACTGGGTGCAAATAGGGAAGTTAGGGAAATAATGGTATTAAAGAAAAACTGTAAATATTTTAAAGGTCTAATAAAAATTTATAACCGAACATTATGTATTATGAGCTTGCAACAAAGTATTTGTTATAAGTAAAAGGAATTAAATAAACAAAAATGCACTAAGGATTTCAAAGCATTTTAACGTAAAGTAAAAAATATGCGGCCAATTTTTTAATGTTTATTTTTTATGATTTTTAGTACATTTAATACTTTATAATTTTTGCTCGGTAGCTCCTTTCTAGTTGTGTATAGTTGAAGAAATCGGAGATATGCTTTGATGCGTGTTAATTACTTGTCGTATAAACAGAGTAACGGAAAGAGTCTCTACGTAAACGTTTTACTTTAGTTAGTAACTGTGTATCTATGTAAGTATTGAACTATCTGACTACATGATGAAACTAACCACTTGAATTGACTTGACTAAAGATGCTACCACTTATATAAAGTTATTGTCTAGTTTTTATTTGACTTCCTAGTGGGGTCTTGAGGTAGTGTACTAATTCCGTGTTTTTCAGTGATTTTATGTCCGTTCGTGTTTTTTACCAGTTCGTTATTAGTTATTTAAATGTTTTGACGGGCTTTTGTTCGCATACTGGAAATGCATGATTTATCTTGAAGTTACACACATTATATGAAATAAAAGATTGAAATGTTTATTGTTTTAAATACTACGAAGATTGTTTGGCGGAAAGCTGGCCTAAGCAAGAAAACGCACGAGTTTGGTAGTTATTAATTATTTGTTTTTCAACATGGGCGTCTTTTAGGGCAATACGCTTTTCAAAACGACTTTCCAACTTTTTCATCCTTGAGCCCTTCAAAATAGTCGTCAATTCATCATTTGTTGCCCTGGGTGGTCATCATCAAAAACACTCGTACCACCACGAATAAATTCAACTTTCCAAAATTCTACTGTTGGCGACGGGACGGTGCAAACTCGCCATAAACAGCATGAAGTTTGACTTTAATTTGTGCATTGTTTTTTTTCTTGTAAAAAAATATAATCACTGAATGATATTTGACTTTTTTATTTTTCACCAAACATTCAAGTTCTTCGCTTGCGATGCCGTTGGCCGTAAAAATAAAACGTCATGTGCCTGATGGCAGATGTCAAAACCAATACATTGTTCGTTGTCGCGTTACGCCATCTATCGGAGGCTAGCTTTCCGTCAAACGACCCTCGTGTGAATAATAGAATACTTATTTTCAATTTTATTTTATTGTATAGATAGAAGGGAAATTTTATTTATTAATGCAAACACTGATTTGAAAAACTGTTTTTTTGTATATCGGACAATCGTTTGACATTATCAAACGAATAAAAAAAATGTAGACTCAAATCAGTGTTTGGTTTAAATATTATGATTATATTTGAATTCCTGGACTGACACCTGAAGCGTTAAGCTGATCACCTTATCTTTATGTAAAAGAAGATTACTGTATGCTAAAATAAGTGAGCCAATAAAAACAATTAATTTTCAGATATAATTAACAGCCGGAAAGATCCGTTACATAGATACAAATGAACTATTTTTTTTCATATATACAAGAAAGAAAATATATTTTTTTAAAAACTAAAAATATTTACACATAAGCTAGTTTTATGAGTATTTGTGTATAAACTTTTGATCAAATAGCCACTCTCTTATTTTGATGTTGTTACATTGTGTGTTAAATTTAAGTTTTTTTGGCAATAAATTAAAAATTCTAGGTAGTGAATAATTAAGAGTTTACATACTTATTACATATTTTTGGTACTACTAAACCACCATTGTACGTGAAACGTGTATTATGGTTATGTTTGAGAGGAATTTTGTAATTATTATTAATGAATTGTTCTAAAATGATGCTAAGCCACCGTAATCCTCGAACTGGCAGAGTTTTAAGTGTTTGGTACAGAAGAGCATTGTCATCTCTTTGTCTGTAAATCTCCGCTGGTACAATTCTCTTAACTATAGAGTACTTTAGACCCTGGTTTATTTTAGAATTTGTTTTGGTCTAATGTCCTCACGACAAGTAAATCATTTTTACGGTACTTTTAGACAAAATAAAAAAAATAACTTATAGAAAATACTCACAAGAGTCCGCAATTGATCGGTTTAAATATTTGACAATCCCATTTAAAATTATGATCAAAAATACGCAAATACTGTTCTACAAAGGCTACAAGTTCGCAATTACACGGGTTAGTGGTGACGCGAGAGAGAGGCGCAAAAGTTATTCCTCGACAGCTAAAGAACGCACGAACTAATTCAAGAAGGTCCAAAAAGGTCAGCTAACACACACGTTACTAAGAACGTTTACTGCCACTTAATATACAATGGAAGTTGACTCACCTGTTTGAAGTGTTCCCCCTCGCTCCACCAGATATTATATGCGGGAATGATGAGGATGTTTAGTTCTTTCTCAATTCGGTTTTGTGTATCAGGACTGTCGGATATTGGATGCGGTTAAGATAATATTTCTTTTGACACTAGAGCAATAACTACATATTTATAGATAGCGGTAGAAATATTATTTTGCTTTTAGTTCATCATGCGAATCACAGAAGAGAATCCGTTGGTTTTTTCAGTAAAAATACAGCTGTCAATTTAATTTTTGAATGTGGAATTTTTTAAATTGTTGAAATGCGGTAGGTACTACCAAGTTGCTCAGGTTCCTACTTCGCAAAGTAAGCCGACAACCAAAATATATAAATGGCAGTAAACATTTACGCGTAACCAGGTAAGAGATACCGCCATGTAAGCAATTCGTGCAACGAGTAATAATGTAAGGCAAAACTTATTTTTTTGGATGTGGAGATTTAAAGTACAAGCATTTAGTTGGAGTATTGATTGGAGCATCTGCCGACCATGCTCGAGGTACCGGATTCGGTTCCTTTGGAAGGTCGATATTGAATATTTGTTTGTAAAATTGTTTTACTCCGCAATATTTCTCTACCCTTGGATCGGAATCTGAGGCGTAAGACTAATCACCTTTCCTCCTGTAACAAATGACCGAGATAAACCACATACACATTTATAATTCAGTGCCCTGTACACCATCAGGCGCGGATTAGGATTTCATATATTGCACTTCCCACATTACCAAGCTGGAATTAAAAAAGTGTAGTTTATTCTACAAACTTCGAATTAATATTAATTTAATTATGATGTTAAACGTGATTTGAAAATTTCATAACATAATATTCTGTAGCAAAACGTTTTACTTAAATAAGTCGATACTAGACGAGTTAAATTACTTTCTTAGACACGTTTAAATAAAACGTGTTTGATAATAAATTGAAACTTCCCCTACAACAACACCGTATATCAGCTTTTTCAGATCTTAGTTATTTGTTTATATAAATGATTCTTTATTTATTTTCCTTTTTTATATGATATAAACAATATCAACATACAATGGTATTCAACAATGTTTGAGTATGTCCAAATGCTTGCAGACTGGCTGGATTTCCTCCCTAGGGAATTATTCATTTTCAAATTTATTGCAACAGAGAGGGAAAATATTACTGTCACAAAAGTCAACAGATGGAAGAGTTGAGGAAATATGGAAGTTTAAACATAGGCAGAATAGTGAATGTTACATAGTGTGTAAAGTGGCCACTTAAACCAGCCAATGATAGGTCATGCGCCCTGTAAATGCCTAGCCTTCCATATTCCCGTCTCATTAATGTTTTCCCTCTCTGTTGCAATAAATTTAAATACAATGGTATGTTTATATACATCCAATAATATGTTTAAATACATTTAAAAGCAAATTTAGTTGCTTAAGGTTATTTCTTACTAAATATCTACCAAAAGGCTTATCTCACACCACGATAAAAATTCACACGGCACGATAAAAAAACATTGGGTGGATTGATAAAAATTATATTATTTATTTAATGGCAGGTAAGCGCACTTACACCACGTGGCCGACTAATTTTTACTCGATTTCTTTTTGCTTATTTTTTCTTGCCAGCAGAAACATAATAAATAAAATGTTTTTTTTTCTATTGATCAGTATATTTTTCATAAACGGTACACGTTTTTTTATTTTAATATAAATCTACTTTTATACATCTAGTAAATGTTATAACTGTAACTCTCAAAAAAAAGACTAGCTCTTGTGCTTGGAGAGTAACTTACGCTCTAAAAGTTATTTATTTATTAGAATTGATATAATTTTGAATATAAGAGTACAAGAAAAAAAAAACTCGTAGGATGTAAAAAACAAAACAGAAAACAATAGTACAATAATACTAACTAAAAAAATACAGTTTTTACACGGGTTCAAAAAAATTCTTTAAATTTACTTTGAATTTATTTATTGATTTATTAGTTTTAATAGTTTTTAGTTCATTGGGAAGATTATTGTAGAAGGTAAACATGAAGAGAAAATATAAAAGGAAAAATAATGAAACCCACTAAACCGTGAAACCGAAATTCGTGTTACCTTTGAAAACAAAGCTTTGAAATTTTGACCATGACTTGTGTGGATTTTAGGAACTTTAATATTATTTTGGTATCTGAGTGACTTATTTATTTTATTTTTTCTACAATATAAATTTGCATAATGCAATTGATTTTATTAACAGTGTCTACTGTATAAATACATGTATATATTTTTTAAGGAATAACCCGCTAAGCCTCTATTTTGAGGCTTGTCACTAGGAGGGATAGAGGGGATATGGAAGGAGGTAACGAAAAATTCACTACAAAACCCAGACCAATTGAGAAAAAAATCTTTCTTGGATTTTTTTCTTGCAACTGGCGGGAATCGAACCCGCGACGCCGTATTGAATGTTAAGGGGAAATAATTATGATAAATTAACAAAAACCAAAGATACAATTATATTCAACTTTCTTCTATTTTACACAGTTTGTACCTTGTCTTTCATAGCATTTCAAATTTTCGGTGACGCGACGCAATTTTATATTATATTGAAAATATTTTTCTTTAAATCAAATTCGTTAGATCATTTTTTTAAAACTATCTAAAGTTATTTATTTTTTAGCAAACAGTAGAACGAATTCCTTTTTATATTTTTCCAACATTTGTACAATGTACATAGAATGTGGTTGCAGAGAAGGTATTTACTTACAAACGCAATATAGATATTATAAATAGCGTTTATTTTGCAGAACTTCATGTAAGAACCTTTTAGTTTAATCAAGCACTGATTTAAGTGTAGTATTTTTTTTTAATCGATCATTTGTCTTAATACATAAGGTAATTTTTAAACGAATATGATGAATAAGAACACTGCAGGTCCTTATAAACAGTTATACAAGTCTGAGAAAATAATTTAACGCATCATGCTTGGCGTGTACATATATTATTATTACTATGGGAAAAACCAATAGTTAAATGTTAAAGCATTGTGGCTACTTAATGTTAGAAAATTTTATTTACATTCGTGTTTTGAAATTATACAATTTGTTAAGGGTTTAAGGCACAAATTGCGGAAATATTATTAGTGAATTAACTAAAACGTGCATGTAGATAATAATTAATATAGTAATTCTATCAGTGCTTTGATAATGTATATTTTTTTTAAAATTGTTATATGTTTTCCGTACCATATCAACAAAATATAAAGAACTTGTACAAACATAAATACATTATTTTGAAATGACTTCGTAAAAAAATATATATTACTATCAATGCACATTGGTGTAAGCTTCTCATAGCATGTGTCGTATCACCACGTAGGTTATATGTGCTTGTGTAACTACTATTTTAGGATATAATTGGTAGTGTAATAAGTATCCTGACGAAGTGACGGGAATGTCCTGAAACCGAGAGACATTTAAAAGTTGGTAAATGGTTATATTTAAATATTTATGAATACTTATTAAAATGTTTAACATCAACAATAATGCTTTCAATATTTATTTTCTTTGTTTGTTCCTTAAAATCCTTTGACTTTCACACAAAAAATAATATAATTGACACCTCAAAACCAATTTTTTTTTTTAAAGTGTCAGTTTTGCTGAGGCGTTGTTGTCTATAATATGATTTTCATCTGAATTACGCCATCAGTTTTCTTTTGCATATATGTATGTACAAGTATGTTTAATATTTTATTTACGCAGTTTACAATAACCCGTGAGTTTTATGTTTTACTATTAGATTACGTGGGCGTGAAATCAATACGACCTTATACCATAAATATTAACTCTAGGTTATGGATAAAGCTTAATATTACAAACTCAATGCAAAGATCATTCCAATGATTCTCAATACAAAAACTTTAGCCTAACTTATATAAACTCGATGTTAATATTTAAAATCAGGCAGATATTACATACGTTTAATAAAACAATAAATAAGTATATCAAATGAAGATCTATCATAGTACAAACAAAAAGAAACTGACTATTATCTTTTTCATGAAAAAAACTACATCAATCTACACACATAATACAGTTTATTTAAAATACTTATCGAAGAAATATTTTCTTATTTCATTGACCCTTTTTTGGACTCTTATTTTCTTTCTTTATATTTGGCAGCTGATTAATTTGCGTAAATGCAATGCGTTGCAGGTATTTAGTAATAAGCATCGTTGACTTCACAGATTCTAGGATATATCCAGATTACAGAGAGTTTCTTCGGGCTTTTCTCGTTTGAGAAGGAGTAATTGAAGGACTTTTTAATAGAATTCCATTTGTCAAATTTAGTGATTTTTTAGGAGAGACATAAAAAACTTTCAGAAAGTTTTTTATGTCTCCTGAAAAATTCTATCAAAAAGCCCTTAATTTTTTCCTGTATATGGGCATCGCTCAAATACAGTGAGTGGTGAGTAAGCTGTTTGTCTTTGGTAAACTATATGAGTATAATTATATGAATCTAGTTAGCTAATTGGATTTGTACTGATGAATGTCTATGGAAGACTCGTTATTGGATTATAAAAACATGTTTTTGGTTTTTTGCTACGTTCTAAAAGAGCAAGATTCTTGTATTTAGTGGGTGAGTTTGCTTTCAAATTTTTACTACAGTACTTTTAAAAGAAAATTGAATACAAAAATTACTAAACGCAGTAAATAAGTAAAAATGTTAATTTATTTATTATTGTTTAAACACCCTCATAGGGCTTTTACATGCCTAATTATTATTACAAAAAAAAAAAAAAACATGCCTTTATAGACAGTATAAATACTTTTCAATATTAATGTCTTATAGACGAGTTGATGTAATAAACAAAGAATTTAGTATGTACTTATGCTTGTACTCTGTGGATTTTCATCATCATCCTTCCCTTTCGGCACCTAATGGTGCATAGGGCACTGCACTGGTGCATCAATCGCAGCTCGTTTTTGTTACATGAAAGTAAGATGATAATTATTACGCTTCAGATGCCAGTCCAGGGACTATGAAATACTCTAATGTAAAAACACTTAAATTAAAAAATATTTCGTGTCAACCGTGTTGGGAATCGAACCCGAGACCTCATGCATGGTAGACAAACGCGCTGACCACTACACGACGAGGCCGATAGTGAATTTTACCCGTTTTTATATTTATATATATAAATAAAGACAGTGAAAAGGCTAAATGACTGATACGCCCATCTTTAATAAGTTAATTTTGCAAGAGCGTCAATAAAAGCTTTTTTTATTGATAAATGAGCACAACGTTTTTCGTTATTTATCAATTTCTAAACAATGTAGTTAAGATGGATATAAAGGCAGGATCATATTGTTCTCGCGTGTTGTGTATTGATGTTATTCTACCTTTATGTAGAACGGTTAGGGCTTTGTAAAAAACAATATATAAATGTAAATCGAAACGATCCGACAGTTCGTTGCGTCAATTTTTTTGTAAAATAAATAGGTTGATTTTGTGAACTTTGTACAACAGGGCTTATTATGTAAATGATAACATTTACGTCAGTAATTACCCACGGGTGTAATTTTTTTAAGAACGTGATACATATGTTCATACGTATAACTTAATTTTGGCGCATCAGTCACTAAGCTTTTAAGCTTTTTTACCGTCAATATTATCTAAATATAATATATACAGTTGATAATATCAATAATAATACTATAGATATTATCGATTGTGGAAAGGCAAAAGTTCCCCAGCAACATGTAGCAGCTTAACAGAAAAACTCATTAAAGTTTTTTTTAATAAAAAAATAAAGTATTATTTCGGCGTGATTTTACAACATTTAAATAAACATTTAGTACAAGATTAACAAATTACAACAGGGATGGGGAGTACCTTAAATAAGGAAATATGGAAGTCAAGGCATTTACACGGCTTATGACCTGTCTTTGGCTGGTTTAAGTGGCTACTTTATACACTGTGTAACATTCACCATTTTGCCTATGTTTGAACATCCATATTTCTTCAATTCTTCCATTTGTTGATTTTAGTTAAGTTGAAGAGCTGAAACCCTTATTGTTGTGAAGAGATTCATCTGACTGAATTATTTTTAGAACATTTCGACAAACTCGAATATTGTAACGAAACCAACTGGTCCAAGAAGAAGTTTAAAAATTGAAAATTTGTTTTCAGGAGTTGCCTGGTATGTGAAATAATTCAGTCAAATAAATTTCTCCACTAAAATAAAGGTTTCAGTTCTTTAACTTCACTAGAATCAACAAATGGAAGAATTAAAGAAATATGGATGTTCAAACATAGGCAAAATGGTGAATGTTACACAGTGTGTAAAGTGGCCACTTAAACCAGCCAGAGACAGGTCATAAGCCCTGTAAATGCCTTGACTTCCATATTCTCTTATTCAAGGTATTCTCCATCCCTGTTGTAATTTGTTAATCTTACTTTATTACTTTCTTACTTTCATATTTTATTTACATTTTTTAGATCTTAATTTTAATATGTACTTTTAATTTTCTTACTAATTTTTTTTTTCTGTAGATATGAATTGAAATTCTCGATTTACTTTACTTTGTTTAATTTATTTTTTTATCTTGTTTTGATTACATTTATGAGCACACACTATTTATATATGTGTCTATTTTTTTTTTCTTATATTTAAAATATATTTAAGTAAATTACTATTCTTTAATTTTAATTGTATTATTTTACTCTATTTTTTTACTTTAAAAAAAATAAAAAAAAATCTTTAAACTATTTTTATGTTTATTATTTTATACGTATACAGTATTATGTCTGTACTCTTCTTATTTGATTATTAATTAAAACTAATGTCTGAGCACCCGATGACAAACTATTATTGAATAGTTTATCGGGACAAAATATATCTTAATACTTTGTTTTCTTTATATTTTCTGTATATTTTATTGAATAAAGACTCTATAAAAAATAAATATAAAAAAAATGAAACCCGAGGGGGTGAAATCCAGTCTTTTGTCTACGAACATTTGAACGAACTCAAATATTGTAATTTAAATAAACATTTAGTACAAGGCATATTGTTTTCTTATTTACAAAAAAAATAAAATAATTCACTCTTCTGTTCAGTTGGCTACATGTCGATTAGGAACTTTTGCCTTTCCACCGTCAATATACATATTTTATATTCTAATACTTCCTACGTATGGTTTGGTTTTGCACGTGTTCAGACTCAAGTTTGCCTACGATGCGAAATGTCATAATAATTTATTGTTACGTCACCAGAATTTTCTGTCAATACTCGGAAATTTTTCAATGATTCAGGGCACATTTAAGGGTTAAAACATTATGTAATTTACTAACATAACTAACATAACATATTACAACAGAGAAGAAGAACATTTTAAAGAAGGTAATATTAAAGTCAAGGCATCTACAGGGCTTATGACCTGTCAATGACTGGTTTAAGTGGCCACTTTATACACTGTGTAACATTCACCATTCTGCCCATATTTACGCAAATATTTAATTTTGAGGGCCATTTTCAACGAGTTGTAAATAACTCACTATTAGAAAATGGAAATCAAGTTGGGGTAGAGTGGGATTCGAACCACGGACCTTTGATCCGTGAGTCCGAGACACTAGCCACGGGACCACAACCCGATTCAACATCTATATTCCTTCAATTCTTTCATCTGTTGATGTTTGTGAAGTTAAAGAGCTGAGACCTTTATTTACACGGGTGAGATTCATCTAATTGAATTATTTCACTGACATACTAGGCAAAGCCTGAAAATGTTATTTTTTTAAATTTCTATACTTCCTCATGGACCAGGTGGATTTATCAACAATCTTTTGAGTTTTTACAAATTTTTATAGACAAGGACTGGATTCAACTTCCTGGGGAGCTGTTTATACTAACATATTACAACAGAGATGAAGACCATTTTAAAGAAGGCAATATAGATGTCTAGGCATCTACATCTACATCTACATCTGCCTAGTATGTAGGTGAAATAATTCAATTAGATAAATCTCACCCGTGTAAATAAAGGTTTCAGCTCTTTAACTTCACAAACATCAACAGATGAAAGAATCGAAGGAATATAGATGATTGAATATGGGCAGAATGGTGAATGTTACACAGTGTGTAAAGTGGCCACTTAAACCAGCCATTGACTGGTCATAAGCCCTGTAGATGCCTCGACTTCTATATTACCTTCTCTTAAATGTTCTTCATCTCTGTTGTAATATGTGAATATAAACAGCTCCTTGGGGAGTTGAATCCAGTCCTTGTCTCTAAAAAGTTGGACAAAACTCAAAATATTGTTGATAAATCCACCTGGTTCATGAAGAAGTATAGAAATTGAACAAATAACATTTTCAGGCGTTGTCTAGTATGTAGGTGAAATAATTCAATAAGATGAATCTCACCCGCGTAAATAAAGGTTTCAGCTCTTTAACTTCACAAACATCAACAGATGAAAGAATTGAAGGAATATAGATGTTCAAATATGGTCAGAATGGTGAATGTTACACAGTTTAGTGAAAACTCACTTTCTTATGAGTTTTAAAAAATATTTTCTACACCACCGTTTAGATTGGACTTTTAATTAATAAAATTATAATTACATGTCTACTTTGTTTCTATCAAGAACGCCTTAAAGACAGACAGGTTAATAACATTAAACTGGCTTTCAATATTATGTACTTGCGTACATAGTATGTGGTCAAATGAATTAATATTTTTGATTAGTAATCTTGTTTGATATAGGGAATTCAATCTTAATATTGACATATTTAGTTTATTAAACACCCGTTTTGCAGTATTATGAAATACACTTATTATTGAGATGCACTTATTATAGCGGACTCCATTTTAGAAGGTTTGAGGTTCAAACCCCGCTATACTACAAATTACTTCCATTTTCTAAAGTAATTATTTACAACTACAAGAAAATTGTTCACGGATTGATTTTTTTGGTTGTATTTAGTCTTAACTTCATTCTATTGTACGTTTAAATATAATATGAGATTAAAGATTTATTTACTCACTTACCTGCCAAAATTAAAAAGTGACCAGTTTGTTATTTAATTACAGGTATACCTAGGTACGTCTCAATTTTTATTTGCTTATATTATATAGGGTGTGGACAGAGAATGACGATAATGATCGGAGTAATTTAATTAATTATTTTTTGCTAATTTATTTGATTTTTTTAAAAATGTTTATTTTAAAGAGAAAAATAAAAATATATATAACAAATTAAGGAAATGAGAAAATATTTTAATTGGATGGAAATAAAAAAAAAAGTTTTATATTGTGTTTATATTTTTATTTATATTTTATTTTTATTTTTATTTTGCACCACAACAGGCCAGGAGGCCCAATTGTAGTGGTGAATTACATCACAGATGTATATGTCTATATATATGTATATATCATGTGAAGGGTTCAATAATGCAATGCCGAAATAATTACGAAGCAATTGTATTAAATATAAATGCACATAACTTTTGAACTAAGGAAGAAATAGGATAAGGCTACCATTTTAGAAAAAAACAAAATCACAAAATGGCTTAATGTATGATATAAAGGGTAGAAATTGTATGATGATATGCCTGAAAGTATGAGAAATGATAGAAAACTTGTTGAGTTCATTATAAATAATGTAGACCATAAATTATTTTTGAATAGATATATAAATATATTTATATGTATATAAATATAAAGCACTTTAAAAAATCGGAAATGTTAGTTCATATAAAAAAGTTCTATCAACCAACCAAATAAAGTTAATTATAAGAAAAATATTAAGTTTATGATTCATAGTCAGGTTCTAGGATTACAAGAGTTTTACTTTAATCCTTTAGGATTTAATAAGTTCCTATTTCGGATATATTCAAAACGTGTATAAAACGTGTCTTGTTACGATTTTGTCAAATGTGACGCACGTCTACTTGTATCAAAATAATTTTCAGTGCATAATATTGACATAATATTGACATTACACAATTCACCGTCATAAATTTAAACTAGTGAAATTATTCGCACAAGACGTCTTAAAGAATTGACTTTTATAACTATTTTCATACAAGTAATCAATTAAAGCACTTTTCTTACTAGGTACACTGATAAAAAAAACTACAGAAAAGAAGATCTACCTTATTTATTATAGTTTTTCAATAAATAACATTATTTTTTAACACTCTTATTTTCTTCGTTTTGTTAAACCTACTTTAAAGCGTATGTCGATGCAAAAATTTATTTATGTATCTTTTTTTAAACCAGTATCTGGGCGCCATTTTTTATCAATGGGAAATAAGCAGAGTAATCTTTAATTGCAAATAAAGTAAAAAATAATTGTATTTATTAAAAGTTTAAGACTGGAATTTTTTTTTTTCAAAAATCAAATTACGATTAAGTTACATAAAATTTTATACAATTGCAGAAAATTTTAGTTTATTCTAATGACAAACATAACTTTTTTTGTAATTGCGGCCCAGTCTGTATCCGGAAGGATAATGAACCGTGTTGTAGTCCCGTGGCAGAATTGTAGACTGACGGGCCAAAGGTCCGAGTTTAGAATCCCACTCTACCACATTGAATTTCAATTTTCTTGCACAAGTTATTTACGACTTTTAGAAAGTGGTTTGAAAATTGAAATATTTGAGTAAATAATAAGAACGTTTTTTTAAAATTAATACAGTTTTGTATGTGAAACGGAACCAGAATTAATGGAATCTGTCGTGATCATTCGAGACACTTCGCACAAAAATGCCATCATGTGTGATAAAATAATGCAAATAATTACCTGCACCTGTGATAAACAAAATAAATCGACGTTTAGAATTATCATTCGCAAATGCAATCCAATTTATTAAGCTTTTTCACAATTTAAAAACAAGTAAATCCAAAAACGTTGAATCAAAAAATGTTGATCCGAAATGAGGAATTTCAGCAAAATGGAGTATTGGATTTAAAAATATTTTCTTACACGCGGTAAAAATTAGAGCATTTAATTGTACGCGAAGTATCTCGAAAATGTATAAAAAAATTATAAAAATGAACTACTTCGAATTGCGTCTGAAGTTCTTACGAATCACCAATGATAGTGTTTTGATAGATTTCCGATTTCCGGGAAGCCAGTTTACCAATCAGCTGAACTCAAAGACTAGACTTGTGACGTCACTGGCGAAGAATTTACAAAACATTTAAATGTTAGCGCTGATAATACGATACTTAAAAACATTTTTTTAATGTTTGGCTTAGTTTGATAGACTAATAAGAAATTAAAAAAAAATAAAAACACTGAGCTTCCTTTCTACGCAAGGTCCTTGTCCAGGCCTATATAGGAGTAGCGTAGAGCTGCAAAAGAGACAAGAGGCTTTATTTTTTCGGGAATTTCGGGAATTTTACGGATAGACCACATCCGTAGTGACGAGGTCTTTAGTAGAATCGAAAAAAGAAGGCACATGGTTAAGACCATCCCCGAAAGACGTGCTAGATGAATTAGACACAATGCGTCACGAGGGTCTCCTATTTACTAGAGATATCTGACGGAACAAACTTCAGAGAGTGCCCTCGCTAAGAATACCTCAAGATTTCATACAAATATCTGAGCCGCGGCTCATATGAAGGTCTAAAGAGGGCCGCACTAAATAAATGGTGTGCACAGAGATGTAGAGCTTTGCTGCAAGCTGCTATCTCATCAAACTTTGAGAAAGGCTTTGAATCCATAATTATACATTAGATGATTTAAAATACGTGTTTCACCTTTATATACTGTTGATTTATTTCATGCAAATATTTTTGTTAATATATTTTATTTTATAGAACATTTGTATAAATTATATTATTTCGGTGTTTTCATAAATTATTATTACATAATTCGATTTTGTTTAAATAACTGTTCACATTAAATAACGTTATTATTTTTATTAATTATTACTTTATAACGCAATATTTTGTTGCGAATTTTTATTATTTTAATAAATGATACATGTTTTATTTTTTAAAAATGTTCTTTATATATTTATTTAATTTGATTTCTTTTCAGTATTATACGATTTTATTTCATTTTAAATTACGGAGGGTATTTTAAAAGTTTTTTTTAAGTATTATAAAATTATAAGTTTGGTTTAAAATTATTAATGGAATTATTTTTTTTTATATTTATAGTTTAATTCTGAGTTTTTAGTTCAATTATCATTGTTATTTATAGATGCTTTTAATTAACATAAAATTTTGTTTATATTTTTCTTGTATTATTTGTATATTACATAAAGCAACAAATCATTAAAATGTCATTTTTATATTTTAATCGATTTATTTTTTTAAATTTTAGTTATGCGTACATTTCTAAAATTATGATTTGTCATACGCATTTAGAATATCTAATTAAAAAAATGTAGTATCATATCTAATTTAATTTATTTATAATACATTTCTGTTCCACACAGGTTTTACCTAAAGAGCTCAAATATGTTCAACCCTATAAAACTAAATTTTTATATTTGAATAAATAAATCTCATACGATTGAAACCAGAGAGAGAGAGAGAGATAAATAGTAACACTGACCACCAGTGTAGTAGCTATGGTAAAGAGTTTCACAGGAATATGAACTAAGGAAATGTGTAAAGTAAATCTCTTCCTACACGAATATTTGCATGTGAAATTGTTGAGGACAATGCAATAATTTATAAATCTGACGTTCGAGTTATAAAGAAATAATTTGTATTTTAATTTATTTTACTTCAGCGTTTGTTTCTACATAGTCATCCTGGAGTGAGTTTCAGAATTTCTCTGTGCCATTAGTTAATTTTGTGAAGTAACAGATGCTTTAGCAAATGGTGCAATTACTTTTATGTTAGTTTCTCTCTTTAAAAATCGTTACTCGGTTTACCTGAAAAATGATTCAAATGATGCAAAAGCAGCCATTGGCATACTATGCATCGATACAATTTTATACCCGAGAGCGATTTGGTACACCTCAGCTGCACATTTCTCCCAGCGGTGTTCGAAGGCTGCATTGAGACCTGACGGAACGCTAGGAGTGGGTTTGTTCGGTAGAGGGGTGACTAAGGGCGAATGGGTTAACATATAGGTATATAAAGTCGGAGTTCAGTTCTAGCTGGACATTCGCATTTCTTACAAGAAACAGCAAATAACTACGCATTTCAAAATGTTCAAACTGGTAAGTTAAAAAAAATTATTACCATTTATTCAATATAAAAACATATAAATATTAACAGCATAATGTTAGTACTCTTTTATGTCTTCCGGTTTTGAGATGTACGCATTTGTTTATCAGGAATATCATTACATTAAAATATATAGATATAGATATAGATATAGATATAGATATAGATATAGATATAGATATAGATATAGATATAGATATAGATATAGATATAGATATAGATATAGATATAGATATAGATATAGATATAGATATAGATATAGATATAGATATAGATATAGATATAGATATAGATATAGATATAGATATAGATATAGATATAGATATAGATAGATATAGATATGGATATGTAAAGAAACAATGTTTTTTTAAAAAAGGCTTTGTGCCTATTAATTGTGTACACGCTTCTGTTTTGAATTTTGGTATTCCGGTTTTGTATTTATTTTTTATCTTATAATTGCGATATTATGAAATTATTTTTTGCTTTTTTTTTGCATTTTTCTAAACATTATTTGAAAACATAAATTAAACGTATTTTTTTTATCGCTCCTTATATTTAAGTTAGTAAAAATTATTATTATACAACTATGTAGTGTTATCATATGTTTTCATGTAAAGGATCTTTACCGACAAGACAAATAAATTGGCTTGTTGAGTCCTGTAAAAAAATAATTTTAAAATGTTTTACAAAAATAATAATAAAACATTCTATGTAAATAATAAATAAATAAAAAAATAAAAAATGCAATCACCACAGAGTAAATAGTTTTTATTAAAAAAATATATAACACGTAAAAAATAACATTAAATCATCGGCAATTTATTGTATTTAACGTATTTAAACATTAAAATCTTATTTTTATTACGCATTAACTATTTGGAGCATAAATATGTTGATGTTATGTTATAAAAAAAATGTAAACAGCCAAAGTTTATTTGACCGTCCACTGTAAAATAAATCCAATTTAACTATGGCATTACTCAAGTATTTAAAAAAAATATATACATTCACATTGCAACAGAACATTTAGATTATCACATAATGACAGGTCATAATACCTGTAAATGTCTAGGCTACCATTTTTCCCTCTATTAAATGTTCTGCTCTTTTCTTTTCTTTGTGGTGTAATGACTAGGACGCTTGACTTACGCACGGAGGCTCAGGATTCGATTCCCGATGAGAACACAAGAAAATAAATGTTTCTTAAACCTGGGTTTTCTGTGTTGTTGTTCTTGTGATTTTTTTTACTTGCTATATTTAAATATTCATTTTGCTTTTAATGTTAAAACGCTTTGTCGTTAGTAGTCAACGTGTTTGCCTACCAAACTTGGATTAGTTTATGACACATTAGTTACTAAATAATTATTTGAAAATGTGTTTCTTCACTGCTAAAATCACTAGAGTGGCACTTGAAAGTTAAAATGCAGTGCCCTATGTACAAGTAGCGAACGGTGATTTTATTTACAGATAAGCTATAAAAAAAAACATTTATTTGTACCTACATAGTAGGTTCATAATATAATGTAAGTTATACATACTATAAATTGCTATTTTTTCTGTGGTTCTGTGTGATGCAACAACTTTCATCTATGAAATTAACTCAAACTAATTAGCTTTGTGATATTTTATATTGTGTAGCTATATTATCCAATAATTTAACACATAACTTTATAAAAATTTATAATTCAGTCTGTATTGGGTATTCTCTTAACGATTGAAATGTCAACTGGCCTATTCGTTCTAGAAATGAATAATGCCAAAAACGGCCGCGTCGAGCGCCACATGTGTTGCGAATCAAGTATAATCTCAAAGAAAAATAGTCCTTAAGAAATAGTGTTTGAAATTCTGTTTTCCAACTGTTTTCCAAATCGAGAATCTTCAATGAATTTGTGTAATCTGCAAGTTTGCTTTAGGAGAAAAATCCCGCTACTGGATTTAGTGTGTTCAAAATATAGCACACTTATTTGTATAAAGATATCGGCTGAAGTAATCGGCTAGTTCCTTGGCTCATTGCTGGCGCTGGGCGTGCTTTATCAATATTTTTATTTATATTTGAAGAAACACACGAATGGTGACAATGATTTTATAAGAAATAGTAAATATTTGTTTGTTTTTCGGTAAATAAAGTCACCCTCAAACATTATTACGGATAGTCAAATATAATGGTAAGCTGCGCATAATTGCTTCTATACATGATTCGCCCTTGCTTTGTACTATTGATACAGATAAGGGAATTATAATGATGTTAACATACCGTTGCTGTTAAAATTTTATTTTCCTATACACGAACTTAATTGAAGCGCTTCCCTTTCACAACCACCGACAATAAATTCTCAACTCTCATGACACTATTCTGAACACGAGCCAAACGTGGAGCAATATTATCCTCTTCAGGCTGAAGTATGTAACTGCATACTGTTCACTTTAAAAAATGAAAATAAATATTTGCATTCTTATTATTCACCCAAATAATTTACGCCCATTTTCAACGAGTTGTAAATGTCTAACTATTAAAAAATGAGAAACAAGTTGTGGTAGAGTGGGATTCGAACCTCGAAACACCTTAATTGTAATAAAAAACTTTTTTTTTTCAATTGACGGCCTAACACATTTGACACTATCATAAATCAAATACGAAATCTCAAACAAACATTTTTTACATGCTGGAATAAAAAAAAAACTTTCAAAAAGAATAATATTAAAGTAAGGTCGTGTTTGCATTTTTGTGTTACTTTTTTTCGCAGAGAATATGGAAGTCTAGGCATTTACAGGGCTTACAACCTGTTGTTGTTTGGTTTAAGTGGCTAATTTACACACTGTGTATGTTATACATGTATGTTACACAGTGTATGTTACACAGTATATAAAGTGGCCACTTAAACTAGCCAATGATAGGGTCATAAGCCTTATCAATGCCTAGACTTCCATATTCCATTCTTAAACATGTTTTTCCTCTCTGTTGCAACAAATTAAAACATTTTTTACTCACATTTCATTGTAAGAATCAAGATAAAGTCTGAATACATATAATTTAGATATATTTTTTTAAACACACCACCCGCCCACATCTCTCACGTTACCAATAGATAAACGTGAAGTTTATGATTAATGACGCAATTTTCATACTTACTTGATAAAACAGTGTTTTTTTTGCTAATGAAAATATTATTACAAATTTATTTATTATTCATTCACCATATTTAACGTACTATATTTTTTTTATGTAAATACCTCACTGGGCACAACCCGTGTCAGGACATTCAAAACTATTATTTAAATACTGGTTACGGTGTCTAAAAATATATATAAAATTATACATAAGCATGCATACTTAAATCGACAAAACATCAATAATAGTCTAAAAAAAAATATAATTATATCAGAAGTGCAGCACATACATTAGTACTGTGCAGGTAATGAGCCGAGAAACAAACCACTGTCGTGAGCTATTTGGTACCTCTACATCGGCAAGTTCCTGGTAGCCCAACATTTGCACAAATACGAAATATGTACTCGTATGACAATATTGCAGAAAATGTATTCAACAAAACACTGTTTGGGTATGTTAAAAAGAAAAAAGTTGAAAAACTCATAGACTCCTGTATACAGGCGAATAAAGAATACAGTCATCTGTGTGAAATATAAATAGAACCCGGGACAAGTATTTTTGACTGGATGACTTATCTCAGGTTCAAATCTTAAAAAAGAAATCTGGTCATATATCAGAAAGTTGGTCATATAGTGTAGTGGATGGCACGTTCGTCTACCATGCTTGAGGTCCCAGGTTAAATTCAAGGTGAAATATTTTTTCAATTTTGTTTTTACACCGCAATATTTCACTATTCCCGGACTGGCACCGGAAGCGTAAGATTGATCACGATTTTCAACAGGTACTAAATTAAACAGTTTTGGTACTGCACTCCCCATTGTTCTATCTCCATATTAGTTCTTCTACTATAAGTGTCCTTTGTATTCTGTTATTATCATCGTAAGTCTTTTATTGATTCTTATTTTCTACGTTCATAAGACCCTTTGAGACCGTACGTATGTTGAATGAACACTTACTTTGCGATTTTACTTTTCCCATAGTATATTTAATAATAATGTTGGGTTTTTGTTTTATAATTGCTAACAATCGTTTCTATGGCATATATTTCAGTCCGCTCGGTTGCAATCCGTAATCCTGCCAAAAATAGCATTCACATTTCAACAGTTCGATTCGTTAGAGTACATTACATGTTACATCATCTATTACATGAAGGTAAGGTCCTTTATGTAATAGATGATCAAGATAAGCTGCATATTTTTTCGAATGCAGTGCCCTATGCACCAACGGGTGCGGATAAAAATGATAAATTTAATTTTTTTTTAAATAAATCATAGTTGTGATAATTAATACCTTGAGTTCTCGGTTTGAAGTCAGGGCTCAAAGAGGTTGTTTAATGCGTTAGAATATGTATGTCGATCTACAATACAGAATACATTTCAATAATATCCTTGTACTTTGCAATTGTATAATGATTATTATTTGCTCTATTATATAATGCACCTTTGGTTAAAACTACTGATCGCAGCATTTTAAATCCTAACCTTTACCATCAGAGTAAAATAAACGTATTATTTCATATACATATAGACTTTAATTGACCGATGTACAAATACTCTATTTGTTTAAATTGAAATATTTATTTATTATTATATATTTTTTTTTATTTATTTTATTTTATTTTTTGTACATAATGTTATTTGTACATTGGCGGGCTTATTGCCAAATGGCAATTTCTTCCAACCAACCAATAAAATAAAAGTTTTATTTTTATAATTCAAGTTACAGAGACAATAACTATGACAAATCGCTAAAATGTTATTTTAATTTCAATACATTTTTGAAATTAAAATAACATTTTCTTAAGAATCGAAATCGAAATTAAAATAAAAGACATTCAATACATTTTTGAAAATCGTATTCCTACATAAGTGCACCCCTATGTAGGCGAGAAGAACGGAGTTTGACATTTGCAAAAAGAATGCCATATTTGAAAAATTTTAATCTTATGTTTTGGAATTAAACCATAAACATGTATCTACTTAAATTCAATATTTAAATATAAAGAATTTTTAGTTTTGGAATTCAATCGCAAACAAGTACCTAGGTACCAATTTATCAATGAAAAGTATTTTTCCAAGGCAATGGCAAGCAAGCCAACGTTCGGGCAGGACAACGTCTGTCGAGTCAGCTAGTTTATAATAAATTCATAAAATATATTGATTATGATAAAATTATAAATTAACTTATCAATGAAACTTCTTTTTTTTTTTTTTATACGCCTCCACTCGTTTGCGAGTGATTTTGGCTCTTAGAAACAAGAATAAGAAATTTAAAGAATATACGCTTCAGTGAACGACAAAAAAAAAATTAAAACCCATACCCACGAAAAAATATAATATAATGTGAGGTAGTTAAAATCAGTATGAAATAGTTATGTGACAATAAAATATTATTACCGTCTAAATTAAACGTAAATATAACATGAAATTTTGGGCCAAAAGTAAAGAGGGACATTCAATTAGACTTATTATTATGAAACTTCTTGGTTTAGTTTTACTTTTTATTATTTTGACCAACGAGCGCTTTCGCCTAAGTAGGCATCTTCAAGACTGGACTTCAGGCGAAAGCGCTCGTTGGTCAAAATAATTATTAAGTGTATTTATAATTTAAGTTTATTTATAATTATAATCATTAACTATGGAGTTTTATCAAGAAACATCGACAAAAAACATCAATATTATAAAATATATTGACCAATTATTATTTAATAACTCTTAAGTTACGATACCGTTTTGAAAAAAACTTATGTACATATATACTTTATTTAGGTCTTATAAAAGCCTAAACTTTGATTTTTCCCATGTTAAAAATGTTCTAATGTCAATAGTAAATTGTGTATATATCCAGATCGTTCTGTCCGCTGTGCTGGCCGTCGTTGCCGCCAAGCCCGGGTACATCGGAGCCCCCCTAGTAGGGCCCGCTTTCGCCCCGGCTGCCTATGCCCCGGCTGCCTACGCCCCGGCTGCTTACGCTCCCGCTGCCTACGCCCATGCCCCCTTAGCATATGCTCCCGCCCCGGTTGCCTACAGTGCCCCCATCGTTAAGGCTGCCGTTCCCGTAGCCACCTCTTACGCCAACACTTATAAGGTAAACTGGTCAACACATATATTTAAAAATACTGTATATATAATTAAGAATTACAACTACTTCTACTACCATCACGTCATCTCCGTATTCAATATACTCAAGAAACATGTATCTATAAAAATGAGCTGAAAATAAAACTGGTAAAGTGAAAAAACCCAAAAAAAAAAATACATGACTTGTGTTCAATTAAACTGCATTTATTTGTTAAAACTTATTTATTCTATTTTCAGCGATTTAAAAAAAAAGTTATCTTAGTCAGTAATATCAAATGATAATAATTAGGTATTTAATTTTTGTATTTTTTGAATTTTTATTTTATTTATTTCAACACCTCATTAACAAATTAAAATAAAGTATTGAATACAATGCCAATAATCTGAATAGAGTTGTACCTAAGTACTATAAGGGCGCGTGTTTTCACATAGTAAACCATAGCGAAGGAATTTACAAATTGTTCGAAAAGACAAAGTTCCTCAATCAAAACGTTTTTCAGTTTTAATATGAAAATAGACCAAATTTAATTTAGGTTTATTAAAAATGTCGATGATTATAGAACGTTTAATATCTATGATACTTAAAGTCAATGTTTATAAAATACATTTGAATAGACTTTAATACTGGGTTTTCCCAAGTTTTTTAGCAACGGAACACTTCTCTGATCCAACAACTTATTTTAAGGTTGGGTAATTCATAATAGTAAATATAAAAAATATAATTTATTATTTATTTAGTAACTATAACAATTCACATAAAAATATATCTGAATAAAGCTATCATGAACTCAGATGATTTTGAGTTCATTAATCCCAAATCTTTTTGGCATCGGGCACTTGGTGAGTTGAATTTTTAGTTGTGGGGTCGAGCCTGTTTCTGCATTTTGACATTGTTTCAGCATCGTTGTAAAATTCTACTTCTAAATAAGTTGTATAAAACGGAAGTAAAACAATGAAAGGTTGTTTTGGCTTATTCGTGTACTATTTTAACAATCTCATCCTGATGTTATAATAATAAAAATGTGTTCATAGTTTTATTCCACTTTTATTTATAAATTTTTACCAGTCACCGGGTTTCGTCATGAGCAACATCGTCAGACTGGTGGGAGACTAAACAAATTTCTATGATATTTAAAAATGCAAGCAGGGGTTGTCAATCGTGATTTTATATAATTATGGAAATAAAAGAGTTTAAATTAAAATAATTAAAGAAAAAAGTAAAATCAATTGTATGAATTTAAGTTTTGTTTGAATGTATATACTAAAAACTGGTGAAAATTGTTTAATTTTATGAAGTTTTATAATGAAAATGCATTTGAATTACGTGTATTTAAATTTATCACATCATGCTTATGTGATTCAATCTTTGTATTTTTGTTTAAAATCAGAGTCAGTGATCAAATCAATTAGATATTCCAAATCACTTGCGCATACATTATTGGTCACGAAACAAGATTTGGAACCCAGGAATCGTCCTTACTAGTTAGAAAATGTTGCGAAAGAGTTGTTTTCGTATAAAAGTACTCCATTTTTTGCGGAACACCTTTTCAGCACCAATGTTACACGGAACATAGTTTAAGAAACCCTGTTTACACATTAAATAAAATAGCAGGAAGTAACAGTAAATAGTTTCTCGTCTAACTAGAGTTAATTTCCCATCCTAAAGACACACAAATATATTTTTTACACTTTTTCTGTTTGAACAAAAGCCATGCCAAGGCGATTTGTGAGACGATAATTTATACGAAATTAGAAAGTAAATAAAAACATTATTATTAAAGTCTAATCTATGTTTTTACATACCATTTTCTTTCTAGGTTGCCCACTCTCCATTGGCCTATGCTGCCCCCGCCTATCACTCACCCCTGGCCTACACTGCGCCCTTGGCCCCTGCCTATCTTCACTAAAAACAAAATATAAACAACTCTAAACCAACACCAAAATACAGCAAAATCGATAAAACCCAACTATAAACATTCGTTTTACAGACGCTAATTTATTATTTTAAAATATAAATAGATGATGATTGGCACTTAATTCCACAAAATCTATCGTCTTTTATTTCTATAATAAATTACAACGAACTTCCAACAAGAATTTTCACTAACTGACTTTAGCGTATTTATTTAATTATTACATCAAAATTTTAAAGGTATTTTGTATTCACAACGTATATATCTCAAAAACTTTTACATAACATACAAATGTAATATTGTGTCATGATCAAAATTATTTCATATATTTAACAATTTAAAAGTTACTTAAGTACAAATATTAAAAATAAATTATTTATATGAAGAGTGAAAAGCTTGTCGTAATTAAGTAATAAATTTATCAGCAAAAAGGCCAATTTTTATTTCTGATAACACCCTTTTTTATTTTAATATTGTATTTTAAACATCCCCAGTAAAATGTATGAATATGTTTTACGAACTATACATAAATTAGAATATTACAACTAAAATGGAGAACTTTTTAGAGACGGAAATGTAGAACTCTAGGCATTTACAGGCCTTATGACCTGTCATTGTTTGGTTTATGTGACAAAATTACATAGTATGCAACATTTTGCTATGTTTGAACATCCACATTTCATCAATTCTTGCATAATATACTGATTTTTGTTGAGTTTAAGAGTTGCAACCTCAATAGATGCGGTTGAGTATTCAACTGACTAAATTATTTCACATACTAAGAAACGCCTGATATATTTTTTTTAAATTATGGTTCTTAAGCCTGTTCAATTTATCAGCAACATTTTGAGCTCGTACAAATATTTGTAGAAAATAACTGGATTTCACTCCCTAGAGAGTTATTTAAATTAAAAATGATTACAACAGAAATGAAGCATATTTTTACCTGCTTTCGAAAAAACTTATTTTTTTTGTTCTTCCATCTGTTGAATTTGTGAAATTAAAGAACTGAAACCTTTATTGAGCCCTGTAAATGCCTAGACTTCCATATTTTCTTTTGGTATTCATCTCTTTTGTAGTATGTTAATCGTAATTTATTTATTATTCTAGGGGGTGAAATCCAGCCCTTGTCTAACAAACATTTGGACAATCTCAAAATATTGTTGGTACACAAAAATATCTGATATTAATTGGTCTTGTTTAGTATAATGAAGGTAAACATATGATTAGAAGACTTAACTTAAGTTATTTGCCACTTCTAAATAAATCGTCAGAACAAATATTAGCACAGTGGCAGACGTCATAAAACAACAGACATAGTGATAAAAATACAAATAAAAAGCTAATTAATTATTATTATTATTTTATGCACAATACTGAGGTGGTCCGCGTCAATTATTGACTTGTATGTAAATGTAAAACACTTAGCTAGACTACGCAAACAGTGCAGGAAAAACAGTATCTTTTTGTTCTGAGTGAACATTTACACATCTTTTATGTAGTAACATCTAGATTTTTGTTAATAGTATAACCCTTTTAGACCTGATGGATATGACAAATATGATCAAAATAATTACAGCTAAGACGCTTGACTTGACTCACTCTTAGCTCCGGGTTCGATTCCCGGTGAGAACGCAAAAAATACTGGTCGATTTTTCTCAAGCTTGGATGATCTGTGCTAAATTCGCTACTGTAACTGGGAATTCTCGAGTGTTATGGTATAAAAAAAATGCATGTATTTTATTTTCTGTATGCTTTAAGATATTATTTTTAACATTTTAGAGAATTATTTAAACTTTCATACTTAAGAAAATATTTAACATGAATTTTTAATATCTAAACATAAATCAGTTTAATTTTAACAAAATAAATATGAAACAACTTTAATTTAAACTATTTATTTTTTAGTTTTTCTACCGATCAATCGATTTGAAACCTCAAAGCTACGCAAGCTTTAAAGCGAGGCTAAAAACAAAATCGTTTTATATTTATTTCATTATAATGTATAACCACGAGTTAGTTCTTCAAATATAAATGTTAAGGTTAAATTTTATTTAAATATATTAAAAACCTGCAGCAAATAACATTAAGAAGGATGACATGAATTTTCTTTGAAACAAACGCACCAGCCAAAAGCTATCTGTTAAACTAAAATACAAACAATTTTATTTTATATGCAGAAAAAAATTGAAATGAACTTTGTGACGTATTACTTAGTTACTCTTAAGTGATTAAAAAATAAACCTGCCGCTTTTTAATGTGGTTTTCTTCTTTAGTTTCAATCTTGAGGATTTGTTGCCAGCAAAGCCCTGCAACTCTTTCTCCACTCCGCTCTGTCTTCAGAGGTCCTTTGGCTCTATATGGGAAGCACAGTCTATATTGTGGCATATTTCTTCCGGATGCTTTCGGCAAGGACGCCCTATGCCAATCGATCCCTTAATCATTAATTTCAGTATATTGTGCTGGAGTTTTTCATGTCGCAGCATATGACCTATCCAGTATCCATTCTGCGAGCCTTTCCAATATCGTGTTTGACACGTGCCTGGTTTCTTTGAGCCTGCTGAGAACCTCGTCATTTATTATGCGAGTATATAAATATTAATTTTCGTAAATATCTGAATAACGCTTCACTCATTCATGAAACACCCGGACTAAAAGGGTTGATCGGTATCATTTTGTCCACGGTACCTGCGTCTGGTTTAACACAAGCGAAACAGTTGTGCAATTAAGAAAATTAAGACGCTGAATAAACACTTCACCTGTTAAAAACATCAATAATAATGTGCAGATGTTCAATTTATCAAATTTGGCAGGTTTTGAATCGAATCCGAAATTATTAATGCATAAGTCGTCAGTGTTTATTCGCAGACGAATCGTTTAAGTCAGGTCCCTTACAAATCTCTGCATCAGTGAAATACCCTTAGGATGGCGAGAAATTACACTTCTTCGATTTTATTATTTTTGTGTTGTGCAAACGTAAGTCAATATACTTTTCCTTCATCTTCAGCCTTTATCTCTCCACTGCTGGATACAGGCCTGATCCCTTACCCTTTTACCCTTTCCTGTTATTTTTTTTTGTAGCCATTTCTTTTCCTCTTCAACGAATTGGCATATCGCTTTTGAGGTCTTTCGACGCCTCTCTTATTCTCTCAAGGTCTCCACTTCAAAATTTTAAGAGCTCATCCTGCCTTGCAACATGCTCTGCCCATTGCCATTTTAATCCATGCTGTCCTTTACTCTGGTTCTACGTCTAATTTCATAATTTGTTTTCAAGTAAATATAACATTTATAAAATAACAAATTTAAAAAAAAAATACTCTTAATATTATTTTTTTATGTTTACCTAAGTAATAATATGTCACATGTGTCTGGGCGGATAAGGAATACTATTCTGTTTGTGAAATAGAACCAGTACCCGGATTTTAGACTCGATGGCTGCTCTTAAGTAAAAATCCTGAATAGGGACATCGAGTGGAGATAAACCCACCTCGTTGTCTAGTGGTTGGTCCTTTCGCCTACCATTATTGAGTTCTTGGGTTGGATTCCTGGCTGGGTGAATGAGAAATATTGTTTTTTTAAAGGTTGTTTAAACTCCAATATTTCATTGTTCTTGATCTGGCACCTGATGTGTACGACTGATCACCTTATTTTCATGTAACAGATGATCGAAATAAGCTGATAGGGGAATGATGATGATGATGACCCATGTTAAAAATGGCAATTATTTTTTTTTCCGTCCATTCTAGCTTCTCGTATCATTGATTTATATAATTTAATAGAAATATTTATCATTTTGCAAACTTTTATTCAATGTGAAGGGCGCGGGCGTTTGGATAAAAAGCATGGAAAATGAATTTCAATCTTATTGAAATAATGTAGTAACTAATGATTCAAGTTCACCGTCTTGACCATGGAAAAGCAATTATAAAACATGAAAGTTTCGCAAAGTAAACAACTCACTTAACAAATGTAAACAAATGTTTACCATGAACAAGTTAGGGCTTCACTATTGAATATTGCCCGTCTAAACGCGTTAAAACTTGTACAACCGAACTTATTGATAAATATGGTTTTCCGATCGACAAATGTTTTGACAGGGAAACCTCTTTGAGAAGAGAAAATGGAAGTCAAAAAATTAACAGAACCTCTGACCTGTTATTGGCAAGTTAATGTGAACACTACAAATAGTGTAATATTGTATAATATTGTATAATAATATTGTATAATAACTTGATGATGCTCCCCAAAGGGAGCATCATCAGGTTATTATTCACAACTAATGGTGCATATCATCCGTAGTAAATGTCCTTCGCTCCACTGGGTGCAGATAATGAAATTTCGGTGCGTAGGGCATAGTATTAGTACACCAAAATTAGACAAAAACATGGAAACGTTCATTCATTCATTCATTCGTCATTCCCTTTCCACACCTAATGGTACTTAGGGCACTGTCATTGATACACCAATTGCAGTCACTTGATTTTTTTTCATTAAATAAAAGTGAGATAATCAGTCTTACGATTCAGGTGCCAGTCGAGGGACTATGAAATCGCACCTTTAGGACGAAAACGGCTCAACTAAAAAAATCAACTTTTTGGGATATTGCAAAAGGAGAATGTAAATTGTGACACTTTCGTATTCTTTCGTCGATTGTTTCTTATTTTTCGAAGTAAGCACCAAATTTTGAGATAAAAATTATACCAAAGGCTTTCAGCCATGAAAAAAATTAAAATAAATTATTATAAGTTTTAACAAGACATTTATTTCATGAGTCATTATTAGATTGAAAAAAAACAAACAAAAGCACGTCGATAAATTAAGCACGTCGATAAATATTAGGTCAGATCAGGTCACCAAACGCATTTTTTAAATTTATTCATGAAATGATATTAACGTAAATAAGTCACTAATATTATCAATAATTCAAATAATAAAAGGACGTTAACTAAAATAAGGCCCTAAAATTTTCGGGAAGTCGAAACAAAAATATTAGAAACTAAAGTGGTCATTTTAATATATTTTTTTAATAAAGTAATCATGCCATTTGTACCCGAATAAAATTTACTCAACCGGCTTTCGGTCACTATATGTTTGTCTGCGTTGCGTCCTTTACACAGCAGTTTAAACACAACACTAATTGCGTCGCTTCCGTACTGACCAAGAATCTAAATTCTCCGAGTAATAAAGTAACCGATGTAACGGTTTTGTCCTATTGCCACCCTAATGTTGCGTTTTTTTTAAATGTAGATAGATGGATAATGCTCATTGAAGTCATTTTATGATCTAAACTCATTTTAATCTTTTTTTCAGTTAAGTCGTTTTCATCCTAAAGGTGCGAGATATTCTAGTGTAAAAACACCTTTGTATTTTTAAAATGTAAATATTTCAATTCAACCATGTCGGGAATCGAACCCGAGACCTCTTGCATGCTAGATAAACGTACTGACCACTACACCACGAGACCGACAAACATGGAAACATTACACACCTTTTTAAAAAAATATAACTGATCACCTTATCTTCATGTAATAAAAATGATCAAGATACTCTGTGATAAGTGTACCAATGCAGTGCCCTATGCACCATTAGGTGCGGAAATGTAATAATGATGATGATATATATATATATATATATATATATCATCATCATTATTACATATATAAACATATATATTAATATTTAATTTAAACATCATGTAGTCTCGGTTTTCGATTGCATAACTGATGATATAAATGACCTTTCTTCCCATTCATCTGATGAATATAAGATCCACTATTTTTTGATTATTTTTCTGTGGTCTATAAAAAGCAAGTATATTGGTAACTTTTTCGTTTCTTTGGTTTAATTTTACTTGCATTATTCCTATTATGAATTATAGAGCTTGCAATTATTTGACAGGTATTTATTTGTGTTCCACACATATCAAATTTGTATGACTTATATACCTATATCAAAGAGGATATGTACAAATTGTTGTATAATATATTTTTATCTAGAAGGTTCATTTAAATTAATCCAATCAGTCATTGAAACGTTTTCGAACCAATAAAGTCGGTGGGACATTTTTAATAGTGTTCATTACACAAATTCTAGTTGCCCGCGGGTGTAATTGTGTTGCCGGATATTAGTTTAAGTTTTGCAATGGCTTGTCTTGTGACCCACGAAGGTATGACCAGATAATATTACGTACTTCTGAATAATAGCTGCTCTAAATCGCCTCCAAGAAATCAGAGATACTAAAGTACAATACCAGGTACTAGGACTTATTGCAAAACGACCAATAAAATGTGTAGTTCAGCGCTTGTATTAAACACAATAAAGGATAAATAAACACTTTATTATCTAATGAATAATAAAAACATAAAAAAATAAATATACGGGGTCCTAAACCTGGCGTTTTCTTACTTCTTATTGCCAAATGACATTTTTTTAACTAACCAATTAAATAAGAGGTGTTATTTATACCATTTCAGAACGTACGCCAAAAATAATACAACAATAAAATAAAATAAATGCAAAAATAGAACTAGCAATACGTGTAGACTAATTTACTTATATTGGTACTAGTATTTAATGAGAAAAGGGGACAGGAGAGAGGAATATTGAGAAATTAAGGAAAAGAAAGATAGCAAAAAAGGCGTGATTTAAACAGAGGTACTGTAGAAATAACTTTGATAGTGGATGAGCGATGATTCCACAGATGAGCCACATGAAAACTATATGAGTTAGAGAAGTTGTGGGTGGTAACGAAGACAGTGGTACGTTGCGAATAAATAAATAATTACTGTTTTTTTATGAATAAAATAACAAAAAAATGTTTCTGCTATATTCATTAACCCATATGAGCACAAGTAGGGAACTATTCGATTGGGATTAAATTAATTTAACATCTTTAACTCTTGTGTGGCTGTGATGTCACACTAGTCGACATAGGACACAAGACTTGATATATCACTCTTATTTTTTTTTTAAATGAATGTGTATTTTTTGTAACCTTCAAATGGACATTTTCAAACCCGATTTGGAAAGTAAAATTTGTAGAACTATGCTAAATGTTAGTACAAAAAATATTCATCCTTGCTACGCGAAGAATGAATGTCCGCTAATTCAGCAACACATCTATACAGATACCTTATACAAGAGAGAGCACGAAGATAGAAGTAGAGGAAGATAGAGACGCTGCTCTGCGGCGGGTGTTGTCTAAAACAGATTTAGTCTTCAGTCGGTTGATGACAGTGATAAGGGATGCGCACGCGTAACATGAGCGGCGTATTTGTAATTTTTATTTTATTTTGCTGTAAGAGCGCTAAATTATATGCTTTTCGCATAAATTATGAAAAAGGAATTATTAAACAGAATGTTTCCATGTTATTTTTTTTTCAAATGTCTGAACTTTAGAATATTCCGTCTTTTACTAGTGGTAACACGATGTTACATCACCGCGCGCAAAGTGATTATTTACCATAGTCTTTTAAGAGTTAAAAAGAGAATTATAACTAATTTAATTTTGTCATAGAGCACCGCACTGTTAAATAAAATGTAATGTATATCGATCATTTGTTGTAGAATGGAAGGTGATAAATCTTCCACTTTAGCTGCCAGTCCAAGGACAATGAAATATTTAAGTGAAAACCAACTTATAAACCTTGGAGTGATAACTTAACAAAGTCGCTTAAACTGAGAAAAACTTTTCTATGATTGTTGACCGCGAAGTTAGCTACATATCACAGCAATACAAAGGATCATAGGTACTTAGGTTGAGAATTGCAAGCGCCAACCGAAACCGTCCGTTACACGTTTGTTGTTAAACTAAAAACCAAACTAAAACCAAACTAAAATTTGAAACGCTTTTGTTCTATGCAATAAAGCTCAAGGGCTTCTTTGGAGAATTATTACTCTGAGTTATAAACAAATATTTCATGTCGACTCTAATCGAATCCAAGACTTCAAGTATGGTAGACTAACGCGCTAACCATTACACTACGAGGCGGATTTTTCTACACTTGATTTCCCTTTTCAGCTTTTTTTCCTGATAGCAGCCAATTGAGTCGAAAATACTCATCCTAAATTCTGCTTCTATTTCACAAGCATATGTATTCTTCATCCGCCCGAAAACAGGCTGAAGTTTTGTGGAAATAATATTGTTTCCAAAAATTATGAAACCGGAAGAGATTTAAATGATATATTAGAGATTAATAAATCGGTTAACTTCAAACATTTGGGATAACCAATGCATTATTTGGATTGAACGATTGTTGTTTTTATTTAGATAAAGATGTAAGTAGTATAAATGTTTCTAAAAATACCAATAAAAACTCGTGTTTTGTTGGTCGGCATTCGGTTCAATCAAGCGATCTATCAAATCACGAAGTTCGAGACAACGCCAACGGATCTCGGGTAACGAACCATTTGTCAACAGAGGCTCGTATGAATAAAAGCAAATAGTTTTGATTGATCTCTCATCACAATTAAAGCTTATATGAAAATGCGTTTTCTGTTTTCCGAAGCGACATTTGGGATCTCTGTACCAGATGCTGTCGACAAACGATCTAAAGTATCTTATACATATAAACCCTCGTGAGTTTGTATGTATCAATATTAATAATGTATTGTCTTAAATATAAGTATGACTTTTGTTAATTTACGATACTTAATGAAAAAATAAATCTTCTACTAACTGGTGATGAATATATGAAAGCAGTCACATTAGAAATTAATTTGTTATTTCATTTTAAATATTGGTTATCATTCAATAGTTTTCTACACCTGTAACTGTAGATATACAAATAAATGGATCTCGACATTGTAATTATTATAAAATCGAGTAAGGGCAACCGCTGAAAGTATGTAAATGCGACGGTATACACGCTTGTATCCGCCATGGACCTTTGATATGCCTACCTTTGCATTCCGAGATATTAACTATAAATAGGCCGAACAAGAACAATCGTGTATCAGTTAGTTCTGTGAATTAAGTCGTGAAGTAGCTAAATCAACACAGACCACGATGTTCAAGTTGGTGGTGTTGTCTGTTCTGCTGGCTGTTGTTGCTGCCAAACCTTCCTTGACGTATTCTGCTCTCCTGGCCCCCGCAGTGTATGCCGCCCCTTCTGCAATATCCCACCAGTCGCGTGTAGATGTGCACTCTGCTCCGATTTTGAGATATGCTGCCCCGGCATGGGCTTATTCCAGTCCAGCTCTCGCGTACTCAGCGCCAGCTCTCGCCTACTCTGCACCTCTTCACTCCAGTCTAGCGCTCGCTCCACACACTCCTGCTAGGATTCTGACACCTCATGGAGTACCATTGGAAACTGCTGACGTCGTAGCTGCTAAGGCTGTTCACTTCCAAGCTCACGCATTAGCTCATCACCATCACTACCTCCACAAAAGATCTGCTTTGTATCCTCTGGCTTATTCTACGCTTTTGGCTCCATCCGCAGTATCTCACCAGTCCCGTGTTGATATTCACCACTCGACACCTTTGCTGTCTTACCACTACCCTCTTCACTACAGCCACGCTCCTCTATACAGTCACGCCCCTCTTCATTACAAGTCACCCTTGGCTTTGTTGGCTCCTCATGGCCCTGCTCTCCACCATTGGTAGTAAAACCTAGATGAGAACGACGTGAAGAGATTCATTCCGATGATCTTCAATTTTGGACTTCAAACGACAATTTTTTTTAGCATTAAGTTCATGTCAAAATGTATTTAAACGAAATTTTCTTTTGTAAATATACGAGTATGAATATACATTAAATAAAATTAAATACACAGTAAACGTCAACATTTTTCATTTACTAACCCAAAATGTGCAATTAGGTAATTACTTTCTCCATAAGATTCGCATTACGAATTGCAATTTATATTATCCTTTAATCTCTAAAAATACAGAAGGTAAAATTATTTTTCAAGTAGCGTTAAATAGATAGCATTTTGAACTTGTTAACTGACTTAATTAAACTAAGTAACCACCTTAGTAAGAATTAATGTAATTACCAAAGAAGCTGTACAGCATCAAATTGCAGAGGCGTATGTGATTATAATAATTTTAATGTGTAGATGCAATAAACTCATTAGAATTAGATTCGTTTCATGAATCTGTTTTATTGTTCAGTTTTTGTTTTTCAATCTATAATTTAATATTTTTATATACCTAACTGCTAAATAAAAAAATGCCAATAGAAATAAAGGCCAATAGAAATTAATAAAACGCTCTTTGATTTCTGAAGATAGTTTAGGCATTTACCGGACTAATGACTTAATATCCCTACATTAATGTACTAATTACATGAATGAAAGATATATATTTTTTTAAATTTAAAATATCTTTTAAAATAAAAACAAAGCAGCAATATTTATTTTACATCTTAAGCGTCGTTTTTCTTCGGGATTTCATTGATAAGTATGAATGACTGTTCTGTGGACGGTATTTAATCATTGCGATTGGGTCACTATTTTAGAAATATGTATAAGAATAATAATACTTGAATCCGCAAATTTAAGGTATCAAGTAGTAAGTGGGTTTTTAAACTCGTCTATTGTTATTTTTTATTCATTTATTTATTTACGGTCCTATACACCTTTAACACAATAACAATAAACACAACGGTGAAAAAAAAACAACAAAAAATAGCGCAATATTAAAAAATAACAAAAACATCGAAAAAAAGTTAACAGTATTTTTCAAAAAAATAAATATTTCATCTGTAACAAATATAAAAATTTACCTAAATAAAAGAAAGATAAATTAAAGAAAATGGCTTTTTTTTAAGGAGGAAGAGAAGAATGATTTTTTTTTAAATTCCTCTGTGATTTTGTTCAACCCATTGGGTGCCACAAGCGAAATATGAGTATCATTAACATTATTTGTAAGTAAACATCTAGAATATTACGCTATTTGCAATTTAACACTCTGCCCATAATGAATGGAGAAATTATTTGACAAAACAAAAATGTTAGTTAGCAAAAGCATTCCGAAATCTGTAGAATTTGTCTGACATTTAAAAAAATAAATAGCTACGGTGGTCTTATTATTTACACAAATTTTTCGAAAATGGAAATCTAGTTGTGGTAGAGTGGGTCTTGACCCCCTGAATTCCTGACCTCTAATCCGTGAATCCGCGGCACAAGCCACGGGTCCAAAATCCGGTTATTTTTTATTTTTTTTATTTATCAAACTTACTTACTTACTTATCGGGTCCGGAGTTTAGACCTTGCCACTCCAGGGTGCAGCGACAGATATCGCCTTGTCGGTGGCCATCCTGAAATCATTATCATCACAATTTAACTGCATTTGTGGGTACCGCAGCAGATGGGGATTATCCTGCATCTCTCCACAATCACAGTTCATGTCATCTCCCTCCAGAAAACCCCACCTCCGTTTGTTGTATTTGCACCTAGACACCCCTACCCTTAGTCTATTGAGAACTTTCCACGTAGGAAAGTCCAAATTGTGGGCGGTCTTTGTGCTTTCAGATGGCATTATCCAGAGCCTATCGCCGAGTTTCTCTCTCTACAGATCCTCTCTGCGTTTTTCTGCAGAGGTCTCCGAGTCAGTTGTGACTTTAAAGAAACTTCTTCTCGATCCCAGTCTCAAAAGAGCCATTCAATGGTCGTAAAGGGGGTATCAAGGGTCATGGGTCTGTTTGTGTCTCTCTGCGTCCGCTGCTACATTTCTCCTGATGTCGGGTGGAGCGATACCTGTAAAAGGATAAAGTTTGTGCACCGGTGTGGGCTTAAGGCAGCCGGACACCAATCGCGCCATGTCATTTACAGCAATATCCACTTGTTTGGCGTGTGCTGACTTCTGCCAAACGGGACAAGCGTACTCTGCTGCAGAGACACACAAACCCAAGGCAGAAGTGCGGAGTACATTTGGAGATGCTCCCCAGGATGAACCGGTGAGCTTCCGTAATATGTTATTCCTGGCGGAGACTTTCTGTTTAGTATTGGTGTAATGCTGCTTATAAGAAAGCGTCCTATCCAGAGTTACACCAAGATATTTAGGTGTTTGGCAGTGCTCGATTCTCTCCCCCTTCTATGTGACTTCCAGTTCTCTTACCGCCTGCTTATTTTTGAGGTGAAAGGCACAGAGTTGAGTTTTCTCATCAAACTCAATCGTCTCTTAAATATTCGCATAAATTTCATGTTACTTTTTGAAGGTAATGATACTTTTTAAAGTTTTCAATTTATATCATGCAAAATAATTAGTAAAAAATTAAATGAACTTCTAATAAGAACTTTTAGAAACAAGTGTAGGGTAAAGCAAAAAAGAACGTACTCAAAAAACTTTTTATTTAAATACATTTTGAATTAAAAACCTACCTACTATTATAATCGTATGAAAATATAACATTTTCGGAAACAAAATAGTATGCGGTTAATAATAAATTGAATAATACCAAAAGTATAAAAAACAGCATTTTTCGCGTACTGTTTCCTACTTCACTAGGTAAGAGTACGCATAACCATTTCATAGTACAAGGTCATTTATTTATTTATTTACGGTTCAATAAACCTTTTACATTATTACAATGAAACTAGTAAAAAAAATACAACATAAAATAGCATATTAGTCCTCCTGCTTGACAGTAATGGTAAATTTAAATCCGTCATCAAGAATTTATAATTTATTTCTGACACAGGTAGACCTAATTTAAATTAAATATATCTTAAAAACTTTCTTTGTACTCGTTCAATATCATATGAGTCACAGTAATAAGCGGAACTCCAAACTGCAGATGCATACTCTAGCTGTGCTTTTACAAAAGAACAAAATAAAATTACGATTTTTTCAATATTTTGAAAATGCTTAGTGTTACGAATAACAAAACCTAACATTTGCATATCCTCATTAGAGATAATTTCATAGTGACGTGAGAAATTTAACTTAGTATTAAAACTAACACGTAGGCAATAATCTAATGTAATTTTTTTCGTACACAAATTACTATGAAATGCTCCAAAACCAAAATGTAGTAAGAGCACTCATTGTGCCTCCATGTTTCACATCTTAAATTAAATCCAATCCGTTTTTTTACATAAATATTTTTGTTTTTAAATACTGTGTTTTATCGTTTGTGTAAACTAAATTAAAAAATAAATGTTTTTGAATTGATTAAAAAAATTCAACTAAATTCAAGTTAAGACCGATATTTATTTCAATTAAGAAAACTCTACAGGAAAAATGTTGAAGCTCTTATGTTTACTGCCATCTGTGGTCGATTAATAAAAGCTTTTCGATATCCTTATTGGTGAAATGTAGTGAAGTAGGTAGGATGTAGTTTATTATCAAATAGAATATTCCTAGCTAATGTAATATTACGTTTCATTACGTGCAAACTAAATAAAATAAAAACAAAAATACTTTCATTTCGCTGAATGACGCAGGCTAATTTTATTGTATTTAATTTATGTGCAATAAATTAAAAATAATGTTCAATTAGATTAAGAGACATATCGCAAACACGCTATTTTATTGATTTTTGTTTTTATTTCATTCGGGGTATATAATATTTTTTAGATTTTTAAAAATACCCTGAAATGAAATACAACCAGGGCCATTTAATGAATGACAATGTAAAGTTGACATAGTTATCTTCCAATATCATATTAAACTCTTATTCCAATATATAATTAAAACTAAATTTTCCATTTATTTGCGGATGACCTTAAAATATTTAAAATTATAAAATCAATTGATGACTGTCATAAACTACAAAATGATCTTAATTCTTTATCATCTTGGTATCATGAAAACGACTTATTTTTTTATTTAAATAAATGCATGTCTATTAAATTCACAAGAAAAATAAATAAAATAGTTTTCAATTATTCAATCAACAACGCAATTGCAAAAAAAAAAAATTAACGTCGAGACGATTCGAGATCTTGGGATACTTTTTGATAACCAACTTAAATTCAACCATCACGTTGATCACATTTCCAAGAAAGCGTCCAAAATCTGTGGATTTATTTTGCGAACACCTAAGCCATTCAAAAGCTCGAAAATTGCAATGACATTGTACAAATCATTTGTTCGTAGCCTGCTTGAATTTAATTCTATAATATGGTCTCCTAATTATAATATATTTATCTAACGCGGATTGAATCAGTGCAACGTAAATTTCAAAAACGTTAATATTTAGAATTGGATCAAATACTTTCATTATTAACTATTATGATCGTCTAGAGTACTTTCATATCTTCAGTTTGGAATTCAGAAGGATTTTGGCTGGTTTGATATTATTGCACAAATTAATATCTAACTGTATAGATGCCCATGATATTCTTGCTCAGGTTAACCTTAATGTACCTCACCATAACTTGCGTACCAATGCTGTCTTTGCTGTGGGAAATTATTATTAATCAACATCGGATTCTTTTCCCCTCTGCCAAGGATCCTCAGAACAATGAACAAAATCTCATTAAACGGTACTGTCGATATGTTCCAACAGCAAAGGCAAGCATTCGAGAAGCAAGTTGTCACTCCTGACTCGCACGCATACACTTGCGATGTCCGCCTAGATTATGCCATGATTATACGTTTGTAAATTTAAATAAACTTTAATATTATTTATATTGAGTGTTATTATATAATATATAGTCAATAATGCCAATCTGTTAGAGCTTTCATAAGCCTGTTGATTGGCTTAAAAAAAAAAGGTGAAATAAAGTTTTCTTTGAGAAAATGAGTATCTTAGTCGGTAAACTGTATTAGAAATAATAGAAAAATCAACCCATTTTAGATACAGAAAATTCTATTGCACTTTAAAGACAATTGAAGATAACTTTCAATTAGCATTCGGACCTAGAGCTCCAATTACAATTGAAAGTTAACAGGGTTATCTTCAATTGTCTTTGAAGTAAAATAGAACATTCAGTGCAATATTATTTTCAATAGAATTTAAATATTTTCGTTACTTACCTGTAATAAAACACGTTTATTATTTTTTTCTAATTAATATTCTATATTTCATACAGAAAATTGTATTTTACCTTATTGTTACTTGAAGATAATTTTGTGAACTTTCCATTGTAATCGAGGCCCAGGTAAGAAAGATTACTTTTACGTTGACCTAGTTAAAAATCACAAGTACAGTGATATTTATGAATATAAAACATCAATAAAATAAGAAGTTTCTAAAATACACAGTTTTCTGAAATAACGTCTAGTTGAGAAAAAAAATCTACATTGAAAACGTTTCGAATTGGTCTGCTTATAAAAATAAAACAAAAGTTTATTTGCTTGTCGTTTCTGTCTTTTATTGTTCATTTTTTTTTAGTTTTCTTTTTCGTTCTTTAAATATTAAAAAATATTATATAAAAGGGGGTGTTTATTGCTTTAATTACCAGACATTGGCAACAGGGGCTGCAACCAGACCGGCGTGGTTAAACACTCCGTGGGTGGAGTAGCCAGAGAGGCCTAATGGGGCGGCAGCGTAGGGAGCAGCCACATAAGGGGCGGCAGCATAGGGGGCAGCTACGTATGGGGAGGCAACGTAGGGGGCGGCAGCGTACGTAGCGGTGATAGGAGCGGCAACGGGGGCGGCGTACTGGATGACGGGGGCGGATACAGCGGGAGCCACGTATTGCACGGGGGCAGCGGCAACCACTGGCCTCGCGTCATGGACAACAGTGCTGGATTGGCTGGAGATGGTCTTAGGAACAGAAACGACGCTGGCTACTGGAGCAGCCCTGACTTCCACAGCTGGGGCGGTTTCGATAATCTCCAAAGTTTCAGCAGCGGGGGCGGCGAAGACGGCTTTAGCGTCGTGCACAATAGCGTTAGAGTAGCTAGAAACAGAGGTAGGCACGGAGGCTACAACAGCGGGAGCAGATTTCACTTCAAAAACGGGTGCCTGGACGTAAGCAGGAACCACGGCACGGGCATCATGCACCACACTGCTGGAGTGGCTGGAGATGGAAGTAGGAACAGATCCAACCACAGCGGAGTAAGCCAGGGGAGCCACCAGGCCACTGGGAGCAGCCAACGAGACAGCCACCAAGGCAGACAATACCACCTAAAAAAAAAAAAAACAAATTAGTAACATTCAATGTATTTGCACGCTCGTTTGCGTACAAGTGATTTGCCATGACCACGCTTATGAATATAGATGATGTATGTACTAACCAGACGGAACATTTTGGTCTGTATTGTTATTGTCTGACTGAGTAAGTCACTACAATGTGTCTCTAAGAATACTGATGGATGTTCCCGCACCCGGGCGCCTTAAATACTCCGCACGACTAAAGGAACCAGAGAAGCAGGTTCTGCCCACTGGTGCTGGCGCTGGTCAAACTTATACAAACAATAATACATACATGACGCCGTGCCATTATTGAATTACATACACTGAATCCGCTACTAACGGGCTTCGTACGTTTTGCGGAAGCGATATGTATGATTAATGAAATCGGTTGCAAAAAAATCATTCACATTTTGTCAAAGTAGTACGTATTTATGAATTTAGATATCTTTTTAACTAGAGTAATATGCATAATTGTGTTCGGGCTCCTAAACCGTATTTTGTCCTTGGAGAAATGACGTCTTTGCAATACTAAAAGTATTAAAATTTACCAGGGTAAATTAATTTTGTTTACACGCGTAATTACCACACGTTATCATCACTTTCAAATAACAATTTTTGTTCATAAATATTAAACTGTGTAATTGTTTTAACTAAAGCTTATTTATTTTAAGTTGATATTTTTATATGGGAGTTGCTTTATTATTTACCTTGCTTATAATGAACTAGGTTTATATTTCAAAAAGTGGATTTTTCTGCAATTAAATATCTTAAAATTTATCTAAACTATTGGGATCAGGAGGGATATATTAATGTGGGCTAATCAGGAACTTTTTAGCATTTGCTCACGTGTATTACATGGAGGTTATTGGCAGTGTGAAAATTGTGTCCTTACAATACATTGTCTTGTAAATTTTTGAATTATGAGAAATATATTCAAATACGATCTTAAAACAAAAGTGTTTTTTGTATGTGAATAAAGGAAATAACATGAAAAGAAAACACTGTTGATGTAATATGTATACAGGGTGTTCTTTAAACCCTGTCACATCCGAAACCACGATGATCAGTATGGACAAGAAGACATATTGGCATACTTAAAAAAATATATAAAACGTAGAATTTTTTTTTAAATAAAATATTTAAGAAAACAAATGGTTGCTTACTTCTGCAAGGGAGAAGTGGGGGAGCTCGGTTGTCAGTGTATCAGAATCCCTCTCCCCCCTCGTTTCTTCCCTGCAGAAGTAAGCAACAATTTGCTTTTTGATATTTTTTTTATTTTTTATTTTTTCGTTCCAAAAAAAATATTTTTATGTGCCAAGATGTATTCTTGCTCATACTGATCATCGTGGTTTCGGATGTGACAGGGTTTAATGAACACCCTGTATAGTTTGCTGAATTTTTTATTTCAATTCGTCGACAAAAAAAAAACACTAGTGCCATAATCCAGAGAGAAAATACGAGAATACATTTGTGTGAAGAAGAGTCGGACCGCGTTTCCTCTTAAGATTAAACAATATTAAGTATACTTACAAAACTTTACTAAACAATATTTTGTAAAAACCGTTCGAATAAAAGTAAAAAAGATGTTGTAAATTTTCGTAGGTACTTGTGGATGATCGAATTACAGAACATAAAAAAAATTATTTTCAAATATTTAATTCTTTTTGCAAAAGTCAAACTGCTCTTTTGACAAACAAGGGTGTACTTTATTTAGGAATGCGATTTTCAAAAATGTATTGAAAGTCAGTTAATATTATTTTAGTGTTACCAAAAATCCAGGAAACATAAATAAATGGGTAGAAATGATTAGGAATTTATGGAAATAATCTGATTGGGATCCATAAAAAAACTTATGTTACTTGTAAACATTCAAAAACATTTATTTTTTATACACAAAACAAAAATTGTCTCCAATTTTTTTGTAAATGCAATCTTTGTAAAGGCAAACGTAGCCCTGGTGAACGATGAAAAAAATATGACCACTCCTTACTTTTTTCCTACTCAATAAATTGAAGATTTTCATCATCATTCCCTTTCCGCACCTAATGATGCATAGGGCACTGCATTGGTACACCAATCGCATCGTATCTTGATCATATTTGTTACATGAAGGTAAGATGATCAGTCTTACGCTTCAGGTACTAGTTCAGGTACCAGTCACTATAAAATATTTTAGTGTAAAAACACCCATTTAAATAAATATTTCATATCAACCATGTCGGGAATCGAACCCGAGACCTCTTGCATGGCAGGTTTACGCGCTGACCATTACACCACGAGGCCGAAGATTTTAAAAGCCGTAAATATGCCCGTAGCAAAGATCTACATTTCGTTCAGTAGTTATTCAGTCTATCGAGGACACATATACAAACATTGCCTTTATCGATATAGATTAAGTTAATCTCAGGTAAAAATCCCGCAAAAGAAAACCGAGTGGACGTAATACTAATACTAATACGAATAAGCCTACCCTATGTTGTACTGGGTACTGGTTAGTACGTTTGCCTGCCATTAAATATATAATAATATATTTAATGGCAGGCGGCCTCCGTGGTGTAGTGGTCAAGACGCTTGACTCGCGCACGGAAGGTTCCGGGTTCGATTCCCGGTGAGAACACAAAAATTAAAAATGTGATTTTTCTCAAGCCTGGGTGCTCTGTGATGTAATTCACCACTGTAATTAGGCCTCCTGGCCTGTTGTGGAGCAAAAAAAATAAAAAAATGTTAAAATAAAAAATATATTTTAATGCAATCGAAATCCATTAAATTTATGTTATTTTAATGATCTGAAATGGGCTAATAAATCATTTAATGAAAAAACATTAAAAAATAACGAGAATAAGATGGTTGTCAAATAAGTTAAACGGATTGTCATCATTATTTCATTTGCTTGTGTTTAAAATTAACTGTAATAAAACAGGCGTGAAAATTTTATTTAGTATTTAAGTTCTTGGAAAGACGTAGAAAAAACAGTTTGTCGTACGGCGCGGCGTTGGTGAAAATTTCAGCGTTGTTCTATAAAAACTGTAATGCATACTGTGCAGGCGTTTGTGTTTATACTGGTTAGATATGCGCTTTTTTTATATCAATTATACATATTTAAGAAGTCAATGAAGATTTTATTTATTTTACATATAAAAAAATCAGTTGATTATTAAAATAAATAGTTAAACTGATTCAATGGCTACACAGGTAAACGTTCTGAAGAAGGAAATTAGCGTATTCGACCACCATGCTTGAGGTCCCGGGTTTGATTCCTGGCAGACGTGAAACATTAATATTTAAGGTGGTTCTACACTGAAATGTTTCATTATACTAGACTGGCACCTGAAGCGTAAGATAAATTACCTTACCTTCATGTAACAGGTGATCAGGATACGCTACATTTATAGAACAAATGCAGTGCCCTATGTACCATTAGGGGTGGGTAGGAAAATGACAATGACAGGTTTACCTACTGTATGTAGGTGTGAATTAACAAACAATCTGGTTTTTACCAGGTTTCACAAGTTTTTGAGATTAAAATAAATTCGAGACTAGTTAATTTAAATACCGTTATTTTTTATTTTATTTACAGTACCTGGTGTCAACAAGAGCTACAATGACAATATCCGTAGCGAGCATTCTAGAATCTCCTCCGTTCTACAGCTCCATAATCGAAGACTTCGATTCATCTTTGGCTATTGATGATCCGACTGCTTTCGAAGTTTCATACTTTGGAGGAGCACCCGATCCGCCTTCAGAAGTCGTAGAGCCAATATTTTCCCATGACTCTAATGAGGATTCTTCTGAAATGGCCAAGATAATACCATTGATGAGACACCATGTTCCCGTTATGCCGATTCCTCACGCTGCCAATGTTGATAGAGCGGATCTCTTGCAATACTCCGCCCCGGTTCTGTCCAATGTAGTTGCATCCTTGGGACCACCCGTGATCTTCACGGACAAGTCCGAAGATGCCATCGTGGAGTACGATGATGTCATTGCAGCTCCCATCGACATTACAATGTCCGAATGGTAACCAGTATTAATAAATATGTGTCGTAATGATCAAAATTTACAATCCAACTTTGAGTTCCTCACTAACCCAAAAAATATACAATTTGAGTATGTCTCAAAAACTTTTCTCATCAAACTTAATTATATTTTATTAACATTATTTTAATTTAACTAACAACTAATTTATTTTTATGTATTTATTTACTTTAGTGTAAATTATTGTTTTTGCAGGTTTTATGACTATTGATTTCCATTTTTGAGGATAATAACTATCTGCAGGCCCTAACAAAAATCTAATCCATATTACTATTTTATTATATATTTTTTGTAACGAAAATGGAAGTCTAATAAATTTGAATAGCAAAATTACAATAAAACAATTTCACAACTTTCTTCTTTTCATTAAATACGCAGAATTCATATGTGTCACCAAACAAATATATGTTTTTGTCTAAACTAAAGACAAGAAAACTATGCCAAGTATGTTTGCTCTCGTAATTTGATCTTATAACCAGTATGAGGCCCAGCAAATAACTAATGCCTCCTTTTTTTTACTTAAATAAAGTTAGCCTAAAAGAAAAAAATGAACTAGGCGTTAGTCCTCAAACCTTCTTCTACAATATACTGCAATAGAAACTTTCTGCGTATACAGGTGGCAGTACTGCAATAACTTTTAAAATGGAAAACATCGATGTTTGTATTAAACAAGGTTCTGTGATTGAATTTTTGAATGCAGAAATATAAACGACCATTTTTATTCATGCAATGCTTAAAAATGTGAACGGTGATACAACAGTGGATATCAGCACTGTTAGACAATGAGTTTGTTGCTGTAAAGAAGCTGAAGGACAAACACCGTTTGCTAATGAAAAACGGAGCGGCAGGCCGTTGACTGCAGTGATTTATGGTTGATTTTTTGGAGCAAATATGCACAATACATTCTGTCTTATAAGAAAAGCTTCATGAACGATTTAAGCAAGTTCACCTAACAAAAGCCATGGCGGATGTATTATTTTGTGTGAAAATGCAAGACCACACACCAGTCGTCACATCACTGAAGAAATTGTGTAAATTGGACGGTTAACTTCCCTCATTCTCCATATAGGCCCGATCTGGTGCCATCAGATTTTCATCTGTTTGGGTTGCTAAAAGAAGCTCATCGTAGGGTTCACTTTGAAGAAGAGGAGGCCGTAAAAAAGTTCATGCGTCAATGGTTTAGAAAGCAAGACCATGCTTTTTACCACAATGACATACATGCCCTGGTTAAAAGATGGACCATAACTGTGAAAATGGACGGAGATAAAATTTATATATTTTTAAAGTATATCAATATGGACTTTCCTTGTTTGCATTATTTTTTTCTTAGTCAGGGCAAAAAAAATCCAAATATTTTCGCAGGGTTTTCAACTCAATTCTCAGATAAAAATCCGAAAAAGTGAAATCAAGTAGTGGTTGACGATAGCCTTCTTGTACCATTTTCAAGGTTCTGGATTCAATTTGTGGTGGTAGGATTTTATGGGCGGCTCAACACTGCAATATTTCATTGTTCCTGGACTGGCAGCTGAAGCATAGGACTGATCACCTTAGCTTCCATGTGACAAAATGATCAAGATTCGATGCAATCAAAGTGTTAATGTAACGTCTTACTCATTATTTGGTGCGGATCGGGAAATAATGATAAAGGTATTTCATAAAAAAACTTTTATTTCATAAAAAATTTAAAGTAGGATTGGCAGTAGATACTGCTCCACTCTGAAAAGACGGTTCTGAAACAACCATCTAAAGACGGAGTTGTAACGTCGTGTTACATTAATTCTTTGTTCCCCCCTGTTCCCCCTGCTGTTCGACTGTACAAATTTGTTCTGGTGTAAAATAACTCCTAAATCTCGTATATCATGAGAATGCATTTTGATCGATCCATATTTGAGTAATTCTAGCCATTTTAAAGTAATTAGTTTTAAAAATGACTCCTGGGAATCTTTAGTTTTGTATAGAGCTGTCACCCGTTGGGTTATGTAAAATAACTACTTATTTTCAAACCAAAATATTAAAAATATTATTTTTATATTTAATAATTAATATATAATTAAATAAATATAAAAGTTCAAAAACTCTAGTAAGTAAATCTATGTTCAGGGATTAAAGGGTAAAGCAAAAGATCACATGTTTTTAAAAACAGAAATTGAAAACATGTGTAATATACCGATTAATAATGTTTAGTATTTTCCAAAAAAATAGTAAAAATAATCATTTAATTTAGGCCTGTTATTGCAAAATACAGCTTCATAATAAAAAATAAAAAAGTTACATGCATCAAGTATATTCTCATATAGACTTATGAGACAACCATACAAGGGTTAATGTTACGAATTAAATTCTCACTCTCGGCGCATTTTTTGAACAGTCTGCCTGAGCGTGTTATTTTTCTTTGGGTGTTTGGGGCTCATGGCGGTTACCACGCGCGAAATGCGTACGGGGCCAAGACTACCCCCGGGTGTGCCAAGGCGATCGGAGCGTCATGAGCGGACTTGGCGTGGATGATCGCCGTGTAGTGGCTGGCGTAGGCGGAAGGCACGTGCGCTACGAACGGCGCGTGCACGAGGGCGGGGGCGGCGTGCACGACCGCCACGGAGGGGCTGGCGTAGGCCAGAGGGGCCACTATGCCGCTGGGGGCGGGGGCGGGGGCTGACGTCACCAGGCAAAGCAGAGTTGACAACACCACCTGGAAAACATTCACATAACCCTTTACAACAATGCATTTGTATATTTATTCGGTTACAGAATGTTAAACAGCTTTTTTGTATGTTTATGTTGGAACAAGAATAAAAGTAGGCTAAATGTTGTCGGAATACGATCTGTCAAGCAAATGCGCGGTAAAACTGTGTACAATAGGTGCTCAAATGTCGTGGCACGTATATTATGTATAGGTGAGAGATAAGCATTATTGCCAAATCGATAAAGTAGTTCTGCGTTTGTTTTGACATGTCCACATGTAGAGCGAATGGACGGAGAAAAAACGGCTAAAAATATTTTTGATGCGAATGTTGATGGTTGCAGAAATCAAAAATCTAATAAATGAAGTAAAGTCGGAATAATCGGCGCACGTGCATGAGAAGATGTATAAACGTAGAGAAAGTGAGGTATGTACGCAAGTACAGAGTGATATAGCGTTCTATTCTCTCTACCTTTCCCTACGGGGAAAGAGCGTGATGGTTCATTTGTTTTATTTAATGTTCTTTTTGTTTATGGAAGAACAATAACAGAGTACCAGTAGTACTTACAAAGATACAAGTGAGACAAAACATTCCCTATCCGCATCCAGTGGTGAATAGGGAACTACATTGGCACTCCAGTTGCAGAGTATTTGAGTCAGAGTAAGCTGATCAGTCTCACGCTTCAGGCACAAGTACAGGAACAATGAATTATTGCCTTTAAAACCAGTATTTCACATTTACCCTACCAGATTCCTAGATTGGCACCTGAAGCCTAAGACTGATCACTGAAACTCCATGTAACAGATAATCATGATACGCGACAGTTGGTAGATATATGAATACAGTGCTCAATGCACCACTGGATGGGAATAGAAGAATGATGATGATGGTGGTATAATAATTCAGAATTAGCATTTGAGCATTATTGTTTATTTAGAGCACACTATACAGAGAACCTTACTTATAAACCTGTTATAAAGTTACATTCAGACAAAGTGGCATGGTACTCCAATTTTTATTCTACCACTGTGCTTAGGCGTAACTTTATACCAGATTTATAAATGAAGCCCAGAAGATAGTCAAAGACGAAGATCATATTTCTTTTATTATATAAATAATACAGATATTTATGTATAAATACATTATGATAAGCCCTTACGCATATTTATGAAACATGGACAAAATCCATATTACGAAATCTTTAATTGAGTCGCCCATTTCCAATATTTATCTCGTCCAGTTTTTACCAAAAATGAATTGAATACGTTATATAATGCCGTTTATTAAAGAGAGCATATAATTCTTCAATAAAAATTTCCAAAACCAGTTTTTAAATTCGTCCAATTTATTCTTAAACTTATCTTGTCCGTCTGTTCCCCATTTCCAAATAATATCATCTTGTTCATTTTGAAGTTACATATTTTGTTTGTTGTGATGTTTTCTTTGGGTTACAGCGTCCATCATCTACGCCGATGTACGCGGTAACGCTGTTCGAAACGTCGGCAAGGAGTATTAATACACAGCACAATAACCCAAAAAGAACATCATAAGAATCACCATGTTTATGACATACGAGTATTTATTAAAGACATTTTTAAATGACCTCAATAATTTATAAATATTGTGTTTTTCGTAAACGCAATATTGAAATCAATTTTATTGAAAATTAAAATGAATTTAATTATACATTATTACTTTCATCTCAGACGTTCTAAGCAGTTATGTAGTTTTTCTTTTTTTTTGTTCTTACTGTGTCTGTCCTCGTCTTTATCGTGTACACCATGATTGGTCTTACACACGTTTTGTATATCCGAATTTTGCTTCCAATCCGCATGTGTGTATCATTTCTTAGGCATCCAGATGCTGCCAAGGCTTTACTCGTTTGTTTCCTCACTTTGAAGTTTAGGAGACTGTGGCTCGAGATTTTAAAACCTAAATATTTGGTAGCATTTCAACTTTTCGTTTTACTAACTGAGATTGATTTGTTTAATCATCGGGAATTTCCACTGCCACTATGGCTGCATCGTCTGCGTAGCATGTGATGTTAATGACCTTATCTTCCTTAGTTCTAGATTAACCAATTAGTGTTTTCAAATGTTTTGTTTGTGTAAGAAAAGATTTTTGGCTTATATATTGCTGTGTTATATTCAGTTATAAAGATGCCAAATGGCTTTGTTTCTTTGTTGTTCTTAAAATGCCTTTTTTGTGTAAATATTATTTAAGTCTCTAAGTGAGTTGTAGTAACTTCTGCATTATACATTGTAAAAAATAATATATTGTTTAGTGATTTATAAATAAAAAATTAAAATAAAAAATTGATACAGAGGTTGATACACATTTTTTGTGAATATCTCAAAACAACCAAGATGGAAATGGGCGACTCAAGTATAATATATATAAAAAACTATCTGACACGTTTCTAGTCAATTTATTGTTCAATAAAATTTAAAACAAGAGACAAATTACAAAGGATCAAACGCTAAAGCAATAAATATTATGAAAATTTATTTAAATGATCACGATTAAAAATATAAACACCCTGAAAATATTTTTATGGTAGAGTGTAATGTTTATGAGAAGATTAATATAATATAGTAGTTCAAAAACTGATCTATGTATCTTGTTTTGAAAAAAGACACCTACTGGTTTTTGATTGGATGGAATTGAATTATAAATATCAAATTGACAGCGTGATAAAATTATTCAAAAGGCTTCGAATTCCAACGGGGACATTTGCCTGTTTTAAAACTAATAACATATCAAAAATCTAAAGTTGAACTATAAAATGCATCACCAAAAGTTTACTGCCGAACGAAGTCATCTAAATTGTGCCGAATTAATAATATACGTATATGCCGTTCAAAGTATTTTTATATTAAGCATTCTTTTTTTCAAGCAAAAATTATGTTTTTGTTACAACTTTTTAATTAAATCCTCTAAATAAAATTTTTAATTCAACTTCACTATTTAGGGCTTCTATTAGCAAACTTGTGTTTATTTTCAAACATTATTTTTATCGTTTTTTTATTTTGAAACTAACACAGTCATATTAATAAACAGTACATACAGAATAACAACAAATAATTAAACCAATTACGGGTTTCACAAAGAAACAAAAATATTTTTAAAAAATAAAAAAAACGTACAGTTCGTTAGGAGTGAAAGGAAGAAGGATGGGAAAATAGGAAAGGAGGGGGTAAAGGGAGAAGAAAGAGTAAGTAAATATAAAACAATGCAAAAAAAAATGAAAATAAATATACACATACATGCACACATCCATCTATATATATATATATATGTATGTATCCATAAATACATATGCATACAAAAATACACATACATTCGCGTACATAAACATGATTAATAATTAAAGAAAGCATACTCTATGAATGTTTTTTTTTCCCAGATTCGATTCGATGCGATTCGGTGAAAAAGATGGCTTAATCTACGATTACATCTGGGTATTTTAAATCTTATAAGTTTTAATAGTTCAGCCGAATCAATTTCGTAATTTAAGATTTTATATAAATAAACCTGCTTTTAAACTATGTTTTCGATCTTTAAGAGAACTGATCCCATAGTGTTTTGCTGCATCTATATTATCGAGACTTTTTTTTCCAATTTAAATGTTTTATAAATTTGTTTTGTATATTTTCAATTCTTGTGTATTTCGAGCATTCTATGTTAACTAGGAAAACGACGTTAATTTTGAATTTCAATTTATCCTCTTTAATTTAATAAATTTAATAACAACAGAGCGAAACGTATTTTTTTAATAAATCTATTTTTAAAAGAATTTCTAAATAAAAACTTTTGTCTATGGAAACTATTATTTGTCATATGTTTACTTCAAATTTTACTAGACTTTTACTTTATAAAAACATAAGTGTTCAATATCACATGCCTTACAACACAAAAGTCATTTATATTGAGAAGTTTAGCATAAATTCGTATTTAAATGTACAAAAAAAAGTGAGATTTTTCAGTGCCCAAACACTTACATTTATTCAAATAGTAATAACACAGAACATATTGGCTGTTTGGCTTATTTTTGAATGCAGTATAATTAAATAGTTCATTGACTTGTTTCAAATAATATTTCACTATTGGATGAATTCCAATGACATAGTTACAGATCAAAATTAGTCAAATTCTGGAATCAAATGTTCTACCAGTCGCAATGGAATGATCCATCCCTGTTTTTAAAATGTACTCTTTGATTTCACGAAGTTCAAAAGATGGAAGAATTGAAGGAATATGGAAGTTCAGGCAGAATGGTGTTTACACAGTGTGTAAACTGGATACATAAACCAGTCAACGACAGGTCATAACCTCCTGTAAATGCCTATTCCCTTTTTGAAAATGATCTGTATCTCTGTTGTAATATATTAATAAAAATATGATTTTTTAGATTCGAAGTAATCAAGTACACAGTTCCTTTAATACTCACAAATTTCATCATTTTCGTCTTGGTTGCGTTCGATATACTTGGAATCTAAGTCACTACAATGTTTCCCTTGCAACTATTGCGGTTGGGGTTCAAATCCCCGCTTTTATAGTGCAACCTTCTGGGCGGCGATGATAATCCGGTCTAACTGCATCGAAGGTCTAGGGAAGAGAGCGATGCACTTGCGGGATGCATTATTCTGTCGTCCATAGAAATACGTCGAGTCGATCGGTCTATATCACATCCCATACAAGGAGTATTCTTGTGGACGGTATTCTTATATAACTTAGTTACAGTACCTATTTTACTGTGTATGGTTCTTTTTTTACTGGACCTCGACTCCCATGTTTTACACGTGTATGATTCATATAATTCAACGATTTAAACGAGCACTAAATAAATAGTCCAGATCTTGTCTCGATGTCTCTTATGTTTGTCAATGCTTCTTTCTTTTTTCTTTAAATGTTTTAAACTATTCTTTTATTGTAATATTTAAACCTTATAAAATGTATACATGGACAATGTCCGTTAATAAATAAATAAATAATTAATTGTAGTGCTTTTTTTTTTTTTTTTTAATAAAAAGAAATATTTGCGTTCTTATGATTTACCCAAATATTTAATTTTGAGGGCCATTTTCAACGAGTTGTAAATAACTCACTATTAGAAAATGGGAATCAAGTTGGGGTAAAGTGGGATTCGAACCACAGACCTTTGGTCCGTGAGTCCGAGACACTAGCCACAGGACCACAACCCGATTCACACTTAAATTACGCAGACAGGGTATAGTCTAAGCTTATGACCGAGTTACACAGTTTAAACCCGCGCTATGCCAGCGAATACCCTGCAAGCATCGGACCCTTCCATGTATGGATGAATGAAGGGTGCATTCATGTGTGTGACAGATTACCAGAACCCTGGACGAATCTTTTTGATTCGATGGGTACTCTAAGGTAAAAATGATGAAAATGGAAATCGAACGGAGATATTATGTCCGTCTCGTAGCAGAGGCGTAGCCAGGAATGCGCCAGGGTTATTATTTAAACCTTTTTTTTGTTCTAATTTCAGATGAAAATAATCGAACGATTAGTAACTCGTTTATGAGTGTAGTTAAATTATTTGTATAAAGTAAAATAAAAATGTCTTCGATGACCACAGTTATCTGTGGTCATCGAAGACATTTTCAAACATGGCCGACCAAGTAACCGCGGTAGTAGATGGATAAAAAAGCGGGGGACAGAAAGGAGTTGAAACGTTTGGATGAGGACGACATCCAACAGTGGTAAGAACATGGATGCAGGAGAAAAAGAATTAGTAATACTTAAAACTTGTTGAAATAAGGAATCCGCTGGAAGAAGTACCAGGTAAGGAGTCGATGAGGAGACACGGAGAAAAAGAAAGACGAAAAAAATCGAATAATAAAAAAGATAACTAGGGCTTTAGAAACATTTTTTGATGTTTAAAGACAGAGGAAAATTTTTTTTTTTTTCTGATTTCCATATTTTATATATTTTTTAATTTAAAGTTATTTGTCTAAAAAACTCATAAAATGTAAAACTCGACACTGGATTTCAGTCAAGAATACATTTTAACCAAATCATGTATGTATATTTTTTATCAATTAAATACTTAAGAGATAAATAAAATTAATTGTATTATTGAATGTTTCGGGCGTTTCTCAGCTGCGATTATAAAAAAGATTTATATAAATATCCCAACAGAAAGAGAATAACTTATAAATTATTTTACTAATTCTCAATTTTATCGTGTATATTTTTTGTGTTAAAAGTTCCTGTTTAACCCCGGTTGATAAAAATATCTTAATTAATTGGCACTTAAAAAAGGTACCTACCTAATATCTATGTAATGGTGACCGAATATTTTTTTCGTTATATCCGTTACTGTTTTAAACCAGTAGCTCCCAAATTTAAATAGTAAGCGATTTTTTTTTGTTCAGCCGAAAAATCGACATCGACGGTCTTCCAGGACGCGGACGGCAGGAGCCCGCAAAGTAAATAATAGGCATATTGGGTTTTGAGGCATACGCATCAAGTGTCCAAGCCAGGTCTACCACCACATCCTCAAAACGCTCGTTATTGGAGGCTGCTGGGTCAGTTCTCACACTTTAATATTACTTATCGAATCAAACCACCTTATGCCTAATATCCTCCTCAATCACATACTCGCTAAACTCAGAAGCTCGGTGTTATGAATTTTCAAAAAATCACACGCCAAATATGTGGCAAGACAACACCGTCTCTGGGTCCTGCTCGCAGTCCCGGTGCAGTGGGGCGGTTGAGTCTGATATGGAGCGAGGGTGTGACATCTGGAAGATACATTTGTGTGGCGTCCTAGGCTAGAGGCGGTAACTGAGAATTTAGATAAATAGGTATATTAAGATTGTTTTTCTGTCACTCTCTCGCAAATGCCTCCCCGATTCTGAGCGAAAAATACAGCTGCATGTCGGACTAACTATGCCAAACTAAAATCAACTAAATCGGCGTTTCGCTGTCCCGTTTTCCACACCCCAAAACTAAATAATTATTTTTGGAAAAAGTATCAAAATATTTTTTTTTGCCTCGGTACGTTTCAAAATACTTATCATATAAGTTAAAAATAATCATCATATTTGTATACCGTGCGTCTGAAGAGGAAAAATAAAACTGGACGCTATTAAGGGTTTTTGTGTGGTCCTAGTTCCCACAGTTAACTAATTATCAAAAAAACAAAACGACAGGAACACGCCAATAGTAAATATCTATAGTGTGTAAAAAAATAATTAATTATATTCAATTAATGTTTTTTTTATTATTATTTTATTTTAAACCAATCGACAGATTATTAGAAAAACCCTTATGGATTGGTATATAAAGAAGTATTTAAGAAGTTGATAAAATTAATATTTACTGCGCATACATTACAAACTAAAATTAATAATAATAATCAAAGTTTATTAACAAAAATAACAATAACTTTATCTACTACATAAACACAAAGGTAATATATTTCTCTGGATCATGTCTAGTCTGCCTAACTAGGTACAACCTGTTTTAAGGCAGACGTTTATATGCAAAAATAAACAATAGCATTACTACCTACTTGTTAATATATTATACAGTTATACAATATTAACTTATTAGGAATTTGTTTTTAGTAAATTTTCCGATTTTTCTCGACCTAAATCCAGGACCGTTTTTTTACAAATTTGTTAAATTGAATCCGGGTCATGGTTTTGCAATATATTTTGGGGCCCAGAAACCTGAAATTTCGTTCCCCGAATTCAGAGTTTGTAATAGACCCCATGGCCCATCCTCTAGTTTGACTTCTGGTAGTGTGGGAGTGTTCCTTTTGGGATTTGATAATTTACTTGCACAAACATTATTATTCTAAAAATATACAATTGTCTTATATCTAAGATCTCGAATTCCTCAAATAACTTAACGCTGGGGTACCTGAAGGGCTTTTTAAAAATTATTTTAATGATTGATTTTTGAGCAGATTCGAGAGGTTTTAATATCGATTTATTAGTGCTTCCCTATTATGCCATAAGTTATAATTGAGTTACATAAAATAAGATATAGTTGCTTGAGTTTAATTAGGGATAAGATGTTACGTATTGACTTAAAGATATGGGAAAGTTTTCTAATTTTTTGTGTTATATATTCGATGTGTTCTGTCCATTTAAAATATTTATCAATAAAATATTTTACATGGTGTGCTGATTCAAGTATTTCAGAGCATATTTTTAATTGAAGGTTTTGTTTAGGCTGTCCCACTGTAGTTTTACTAAATGTTATATATTTTGTTTTGTCAATATTTAAAGTTAAGAGATTGTTATCTAGCCACATTTTTATTATATTGACACCATTTTGAGCCGAAGAATAAGTTTCATCCCATTTTTTACAAGTAAAAATTAGAGCAGTGTCATCTGCAAATGCAATTATGTCACATTTTTTTATGGGTGTCAGACATAAATCATTAATATACAAAATAAACAAAATCGGTCCCAAAATACTACCCTGTGGTACACCAAAATCAATGTTGTTTTCTTCACCAGTAATATTATCTATTTTTACTTGTTGTGTTCTACCACATAAATAGCTTTTAAACCAATTTAGTAAATTACCTTGCAAACCTTTATTTGACAGACGTTTCAACATGATTTTATGTGATATCGTGTCAAAAGCTTTTGCTAAATCTAAAACAATTGAACGACATTTCTTGCCGGAGTCTACATATTAAGAAATAAGATCCGTTATACCAGAGATTGCCGTATCTGTACCTATTCTTTTTTGAAGTCCGTACTGATTTGCCGATATAATGTTATGAATGTCTATGTATTCTGAAATTATTTTTTTTTACTAATTCATGGCGGATATATTATAAAAAGACAAAAAAGAGGCTCTTGTCAAAATAGTAGGAGAATCCTGCTCCGGAAACCCCTTCAGATACATGGAACAGATAAACATCCAGAGCGATGCTGCTCATCATAGCGGTAGCCCTTCAACAGGCATAACCATCGGCAGGTTGGTCCTGTAAATCGGAATAGAAAACAATCTTTGCTGACGCTGCCTTAGGTAATTATCAGGAACATATAAACCAATGCTCATCATAATCTCAGAATTATTGATCATTCCGCTCAACAATCGAAATAAATATGTGGTTAAATACACAGTTCTCCTACTCTCTAAACTATTGTAGCCAAACATACCCTGGAGAAACTCGGTCGGGTAGAAGCGAGGATAACACCCACACTCTCTTATGTAGAGATATCACAGAAATTTCTTTTGGATTATTTCAATCATAAGAGAGTACTTTATTTCATGTGGCCCCCAAATCATCGAGCTACTCTCGAGTCTACTTCGCACCGATGAGTTGTAAAGAGTTCTCAGTACGCGGGTATTTTCGCAAACCACGGCAGTACGGAGAACGAATCCCAACATCTTCAATTCTTTACCACTGATTGTCTATATGTGATCATGAAATGTCAGGGTGCTCACAAATCTAACGTCCAGATCCTTAACATTCGATGTTTCTAGCAGATTCTGGTCATTCATTTTGTAGCGAGTTTTTGGGCCCTAGTGAAGGACGTGACCAAACACTCGGAAACATTAAACCTATGTTTGTTTCTCCTTCTCCCTCAAATATATTAAATATATAGGCATGGAGAAGACGAAAATAATCAGAAGCTGACACTTTTTAGATATGTTTAAAGTCATCCGCAAATAACAGAAAACGCGAGTCATATTCTAGTGCTATGGCGAGAGTGCCATATTTTTCGAGGGAGGTTGACGATTAAGAAAAGGGAAACGGGGTCTGACTTTTATGCATACAAACGCAGTCCCGTGGCACTCTTGTCATAGCACTAAAATTGAGATCATGATCCAGAGATAAAATACGGGACTGCGTTTGTATGCATAAAAGTCAGACCGCGTTTCCCTTTTCTTAATCGTCAACCTCCCTCGGAACTTTTAGGTATTCGGGCAGAAGTCGCTTAAATAAGCATCCCTAGAGCACTCAATATCCTCGACCGTTCTCCGATCATACAAATATTTACTATTATAAAAATGTGGTATGTCTCTAAAACATGTTGAGAGCCTGTTTTTCAATGTTTGAACCAATTTTTTACACTCCGCCTTAACGACATATTTATTTATTAAAATTCAATAAGAGAGTGCATAAGAATACTTGTTTCTATATTCTTATTTTGAACCAGTTCACCAGCATTGGCATTGATCTGACTCATAGTATCATGCATACTTATGTAGTCTGTGCGATATATTTTACTCAACTTGTGACATTTTGCTTTTTATCGAAACAAAAAATCGAATAATCGAGGCTGACTAATTTGTTGAGCGTTGTAGCACTTTTTTTTCTCTTTTATCTTCTGAACACAACTATTGTAAAACATTGGCAACTATTTATTGATAATTCAACAGATACGGAAAACGTTATTTAGAAGGGAATACGCATTTAGAGGGCTAATAACCGATTGGTTGAGTTAAGTGATCAAAATGTGATAATATGTCCAACGATTCATTAAACTGGATGTGTATCTTAAAGAAATATGGAAATCTTAAATTTGAATATATTTAGTGATAGTATTTATAGACGTAGAAGCTGTTTATAAGCTCATAATTTCACATAGATAATAATTTTATTGTTTTCGTTATTTTGTATTTAAACAACCTTTAAAATAAATATTTCACATCTGCTTTGCCAGGAATCGTACCCAGGACCTTAAAACTAATTGAAACACGTAGGCAAACGCGCTAGCTACTACACACTGAGGCGGACTTATCTCCACTTGATTTCCTTATTTGAGATTTTTACCCGAAAGCAGCCATCGAGTCTAAAACACTTGTCCAGAACACAGGTTTTAATTCACATATCAAACTGTATTTTTCATCCCCCTGGGAACAGAAATTATCTTAATTTCTTAAGTACTAAAAAAAATGTTTTTGAAATATTAAATAAAAAATAATTTATGTTAATGTTTTTTTTAAAGAAATACTAGAGTTCTATTTTGGTGGCTATTTTCAACGAGTTGTAAATAACTCACTGTAAGAAAATAGAAATATACTCGGGGTAGAGTGGGGTTCGAACCTCAAACCTCTGATCCGTGAGTCCGCAACACTAGCCACGAGATCACAATCTGATTTAATTTCCAAAACAAACAATGAAATAATATCATTCGTAACTATTCAAAAAGAGGATCTTACATTACGCGTATAGACAGGAAATGAAATTTTAAGCAATGTTCCAAAGTACAGGGGAGTAAAGCTGCTTACAAAAAAATAAGTAATGTGTAAATATAAATAATTTAATGTAAAGAGTACACATTATGTTAAAAATTAAATATAAAATGAGAAGTGAATAAAAGTAAGTAAATTATATAAGTAAGCATATAAAAGAACAGTACATAAATATAAAAGACAGACGCAGCGCCGCGGCGTAGTTGGTTAGATGGTTAACTGTGAAATTAGAGTTGCGGGTTCGATTTCCACCAGTTACAAGAGAAAAATAATAAGAATATTTTTCTCAATAGATCTGGGTGTTGTGGTGTATTTTTCATAACTTTTTTTACCATATCCTTTCTTTCCCACCTGCTGAAAGGCTTTAAAAAAGAAGCTTAGCGGGTTATATTGCTTGGGAAAAAGACTTTTTATTGATAAGTATGTAACTAGGAACTTGTTTGTGGTTGAATTCCAAAACTAAAAATTGTTAATATTCAAATATTAAGTTGAATTCCAAAACGTAAAATAAATTTTAAAAAATCAAATATGGCATTCTTTTTGCAAACGTCAAGCTCCGGTCTTCTCACCAACAGAGGGGTGTACTTATGAAGGAATACGATTTTTAAAAATTTATTGAATTTAATACTATTTTGGTGATCCCGAAAATCCGGTAAAAAGAAATAAGTGGGTAGAAATTATAAGAATTTAAGGAAAAAATCTGATTGAGATCCACAAAAAACAAATGCTGTTTGTAAACATTCAAAAACAAAGTTTTTTTATTCTTAAAAAAACATCCTTCTATTTTTTTGCAAATGCATTTTCCTCGGATGCAACCCTGGTAGATCGACGAATAAAACATTTATGCCCTTCACTTTTTTTTTACCCATTATATTGAAGATTTTAATATCTGCGAACACGCACAGCGCAAAGATCTATATTGCTCTGAAAACCACACGTAAATCGGTTGATTCATTTAGAAAGAGTTTAGTGACATCACACGTACAGAGGAATTATATATATATATATATATATATATATATAAGAAGAATAAACAGGCAGGGTGTCAGACTTTTGGACACAGTGCAATGTAAGCAAACTTGGTTCTACGCGCCTTCAGGTATATTATAATTCTATGTTCATCATGTTAATATAAAATAAAAAATCACATGACACGTCGAGTAATATTTACTATGCTTTCTCATTCAGTGTTAATATGAACATACTTATAATTTCCACTAAAGATCTCCATCACAGAACGCGTTGAGCTCTATCAGCAGTAGACTAACCTAACCAAAGGACACCCCATAAAAATGATAAAATGCTCTAGTGGTATCCCAGAAAATAAACATGTTTTTTTCATTTGCAATAAAATTATAAATAAAATAAATTAATTAGAAATGGGCGCTGGATAGTAATTGTTAGTTGTAAGGGTATTATTATAAATTATTTACATCCGGTTAAATTATTGAAAAATTTTATGGTAATGAATGACTAATGAGTAATATGAATTGAGAAAAAAACCAGTTTGAGCATGAAGCGAAATAATTGGTTTAATAATATTTGTATTGGAATCTTGTTAATGAATATGTTTTTCTCATATTCATAATCTAAAATATGATAGGAATTTACCATTCAAGCGGAGAAAACGATTAATGACGTTTTATTATAACATGCGTTTGCTAAGAGTTCCTAGTATTGAGTTTTAAATAATGAAAACAGGATCCTGAATTTATGAATATAATCCATTTAAATTTACAACGTAAAAAATAAAATAAAAATTAACAAAGAGGAAGTTCTGTGTTTTTTTTTTAATTATTACTATTTGTCAATAGACTAGTAAACTAAGCCAAAAAAATATTTTTTTAAATATCGATATATCGTATTATGAGCGCCATGAGTTTTGTATTTCTGAAATATGTAACTCCGCGTGTGACGTCTCTAATTCTCATTCGCTTCTTCTCGGCTAGTTTTGCCGATTGTCCATTGACGGTTAGTCAACCGGAAATCTTTCACAGCTCTCTTATCATTAGTTAATTCATATGAACTAGTGATGTCGTTCAAACAAGTTCGTTTTTATTAAAATATTTTTGATTATTTTTTTCGTACATTTTTAAGAAACTCTGCCGTACAATTAAATACTCTAAATTTTACCGCGCATAATAAAACATTGCTTGTATCCAATTTCCCGTAGGGCTGAAATTCCTAATTGAAAATGAAATACAGACGTTTAGGGATTCATGAGATCTGTCCCTAACTAGTTAAAAAATTACGATATATTATAAACGTAGGTAATGATAATAAATCATGTTTTCGTAATATCAGCTTGTGTTAATTTTCTTTTTCTTTTCTTGTTCATTTCTTTTCTTTTCATGGTCATGTCATACCATATTAATTTGCTATAAACTTATTAATAATTAAAAAAGGAATGGCCCACGCTCAGAAGCTGAAGTTTTTGTTGGCATTTTTCCAATTTATGTTATAGCTTAATTTTAATATGTATTTTTCTAAAGTGTATTTTTGTAATTATATTTAAATGTTTGGAAAAATAAACAAATAAAAAAAACAATAATAAAAAATAAAAAATAGATTTTCTTGTTTTTAACATTCCCCTTCCGCACCTAACGGTGCCTATGCAAAATAATCATTTTTGTTACATTGACCCTTGAGGTGATTTTCACAAAAATGGCGCTATATAAATTATCCAACTATATATATGGGTTATAATAATCACTCTAACGCTTCGGGTCCTACTCCAGGGATTATGAAATAGTAAAAATTTATATGTGACATAGACATATTGTTTAGATCGTGATTCAATTTGTCAATTATTGTTTTAAAATTATTTTATATTCATGTTTATATTATTACTATAATAATAGCTGATTCACCAACATAATTTATCAATTATAAAATCCAGTAAGAAACGTTTTATTGGTAGTTAATGAATTTCTTTATTTGTTATGTTAATCGTTGTAATTAAAGTAAAATAGTAAAGAGATTTATACCAAAGCTTCGATATTTTTGTCGATGGCCATTCATGATCACATGCCAGAAATGTTCCGTTGTACCGAGTTGAATTGTCAAACAAGACCAATGCATTTCAAAGATCACTTGCTATGGAGAGAGTAAAAATAGAAAATGATAATATAGTTAGCGATAAATGTTTTGCAGGATTATCATGCATTAAAACGTGGTAGAACATGGAAACCGGTATTTCTATACGAACTGTATTAAGAAATACCCCTTTTTACTCGTACGAGAATAAGAATGTCTTTAAGCGGTAGTTATTTATTTATTTATTTATACTTTTACATTGTTTGCATTCTTTTTTTTATACAGAATAATGTTCCTCACTGGGGTGTCCCGTGCCGAGAGAAACATTTTACAAAATGTGAAACATGCCTAAGATTAGCTATTTAACAAAGTTAACATAATAATAACAATAAAAAAACATAATTGATCCAATTAACCTAATTATTATTAACATAATAAACAATAAAAAAACTGGACTAATAGAACAAATTTTATAAACCGTACAGACATTTTACCGATTTGGCTTGATCAACTCATCGATCCGTGCGTAGCCCACCTCCACTATCCATTTTTTAATAGCAATTTCATATTGTGAGAACAAACTAACTGTCCTTATGGATAATGGAAGTAGATTGTACACTTTAATCGAGTAGTAGGCCAATCCTCTTTGACCGAAGGTTGTATTTATTTTATTGCTGCATCAGAGTGGAGTATCTAGTAACTCTTGTATTTGTAACGAAAGGTAGAGAATAATGTTTCCGTACGTATAGTAACAAAGCTTTTACATAAAGTTGTTTTATAGATTTTACATTAAGATTTTCAAATATACCGAGAGAGCTAGTTCTGATTGGGACTCTTAAGATAATTTTTATTTAAGCTTTTTGTACAATTATTATTTGCTTGATCAGTGTGTCATTTGCACATCCCCATCCAATTATCCCATATTCCAAAACTGATTGAGTTATTACGTGATATATTTTAACAAGTGCTTTTAGGCTTATTATATTTCTTATAGTTTTAACAAAGTAAATTTGCCTTTTCAATTTATTTTTAATATGATCAATTTGATTAGTCCATTTTAAATTCTCATCTTTATAAATTCCCAAATATTTAATTGAATCTACTCTGTCCAATGATTTACAAATACATTCAAAATATATTTACAGTAATTCTGAGACAAAGCATATTAAAGACCAATAAAAACTAAGTAAATACATATATGCGTACTTTCATGTCAGTTCAAGAAAGAAAATTAACATTCTAAACAGATGAAAGAAATAGGCGATATCTATTATTTTCCTATTTTTTTATATTTTTGTATTCTTTTTTGTTTCTTTTTTTTCTTGCCCACTTAATACAGTTCAGCTTGTAGTATTTTTACTTTATTGTACTGAGAGTTACGAAGAATTGCAGATTGAATAAACGCCTCGCTTGAATGAACCTTTTCAAAACTTCTAGGGTAAGGGAGGTAAATATGGACCACTAATCCTATTTTCGTCAGATAAACTCAAATCAATTGTAAATCATACGGATTTTGTATTTTCATACGAAAATACATTCATATGTTTTAAGAATAAACAAAAAAAAAACAGGGTCAAAATGCTTTTGAAAAATAATAAAAACCAATAAACAATAATGCCAAATTTAACTGTTTAAAATAGTGGAGGGTGATGTGGATCAAAAACACTATATGTATAACCTGATATTGATCCACATTTAATCTAGTTGATAAAAATGAAATATATTTATTTCATTGCCGATATCTATCAGAATAAACAACTTCCTCGTGGTTCCAATTTTGGCAAAGAACAATACACTGAACCCATGCCTCTCCACCTCAATATAAGTAATACAACACATACTTTTGGCATTGTTTTTTTATATTAATTCAGTCAAAGGCAAATTATCGTCAGAGTCTTCATGGCTTTTGCAAGTCCCGCCTTCATCTGAATTCAGAGTTGCCACTTTCTGTCTATATGGATTAGTGATCCATATTGGCCGACCCCTATGTTGTCTACTTTGATCGCAACACGCATTTGGATCGTGCTTCAGTCTAAAATAATAACAGTCATTCAAAACCACGCACTATTTAACTTTACATATATTTTTTTAATATCCTTTATAGGGTTGACTGAATATCAGTTCGAAAACAATAAAAATTGATTAACAAAATATTCAAAAAAAACTTGCCAAGAATAATAAAGACTAATAATTATTTTTTTTAATTACTCACAACACGGACGTACGTCCTTCCAGGTTGCTCTCGCGAACAAAGGTCAAGTTTGAGCTTGACAAAAAAAAATGATGGACGATAGGTTGACACTTTCAAGTCAACTAAGTAAAATAATACATTACTTTTAACTCACGATTAAACGCGATTTGTAATGCTTAAAATAAATAAATAATTATTACTATCGTAACTTTGCACGTTCGTGTGCTTTTTCTGAAACAGGTTGACATTTTCCTTGCGAGCCTTCAGAATTCCTGCGTCTAAATGCCAACAGGATACAGTGTTTAAACTGGGCTTACATATCAGGACTATAATGGCAAGAAATAATACAAAACTATACCTCTACTAACAATACCAGTTTTAAAATATGTGGGAGTACGAGTACATTTCAAACTTCGCTTAAAAACTCAAAGAATCCAGTTCTTTTGTTAAGAATATAAATTTATTTACGAGATCGCGATCGGTAATTTGTGTTTTTCAAATTTATGGGACGTGTGGTATTTTATGTAAAACTTTCAATGCAGTCTCAGCTTTGCAAAAATAGGAGAAGAAGTCATTTAAATAATAAACAATGGCAAAACAACTGTCAGAATGTCACAGTCGTAACGTAAAATTAACCATTTATGTTCCTCGTGTACTAGTAATACAGAAGAATATTATTATATTCGGTGGTTTTATTCATATTTAGTTCTATAATTGAACGTAGTTATGCAGAAAGCAGCCAGTCCACAATTTCGGACAAATGGGATATTGATGTTATTGGGTGCAGTAGGGTCAATTCTATGTCCTGCTAAAAACAGCCAGACCGCTTTTATACAAAAAAAATATTAATCAACTATATAATCACTTCAATTTGCAGAAAAACTCACAGTACTAGAAAAATCTTATTGCAGGTACTTAAAAAATCGTTAAAACGGGTCAAATACATAATAAGATTCTTGTTTGTACTATATAAATAAAAAAAACTTATGTATTCATTTCTTATCGTTTGTTAAAGTCAAAAACATTTTTAATGTCGTGTAGATATCATAATTCACTCTTTTCACAAAATGGCTATTATCTCAGTTTCACTATTCTATGGCTGGCTGCTTTCTGTATAACTACGTTCAAATGTGATGTAGAATTAAATTTATAGTGGCTGACTTATGTTCAGGTTTCGGCCAGTTTCGGCAAGTAAACTTAGTTTCGGCCGCGGTTTCAGTTTTGGCCGAAAATTGGCCGCTGAAACCTGCGGTCGGGATCTGTTGGATTACATTTGGATGTATAAGTCACATGTATACCATAACAACGACCCAAAAAACTAAAAAAATAACCTAATATGTAGATTTTTTTTTTCATTGCGTATTTTATTTCACACTTATTCTAATGAACTGAGGTTGAGCAAAAAAAACCCCTTATTTTGGACGTTTTGAGGTAACTTTAAACTAATTTAAATACGTTTCGGTTTTGGCCGAAACGAAAACAGAAGCTTAAATACGGTTCTGGTCTCGGCTGAAAATTTTGTACCGGTTGTTAACTAGAAATTAACACCGTAAAATTTATAATTATTAAAATAATATATTCTAAAAGGATATTCGGTGTCAGACAATTTCGATGAATTTGAACATTGTTTTTCTGTCACTCTCTCTCAAATGCCTCTCCGATACTGTTTAAAAAAGACAACTGCACGTTAAACTATTTTGCCTGGAAAAAATCGGCAAAATCAACGTTTGGCGGCCCCGTTTCCCGCACCCCAAAACTGAGCCGATTTTTTTTAGAAAGTATTTTAAAACAAAACTTTCTTATCCAATACTTTTTCCGTTATTCTTATTAAAATTATGTATCATATTTGTATACCGTGTATCTGAAGAAGGCATATAAAACCGGACGCTTTCTTGGGTTTTCGGACGGTCCTAGCTCCCATATGAAACCATTTATCAAAAAAATAAAATGATAAAGACACGCCAATGATAAACATCAACAGTGTGTTAAAAATCATTGTTTCAGTACCACAATCCAGAGATAAAATAATATAATACGATGACAGGTCATAAGCCCTGTAAATGGACTACCATATTTCCTTCTAATTTTAAAAACTTTCTAGGGATGAAATTCAGTTTAGTCCGCCTCGCCTGGCAGGGAGGGTGAAAAATATTGTTTTTAATGTAAGCGACATTTAGTACCAATGTAGTGCCCTATACACTGGATTCTAATAGGGAAATGATGAGGATAAAACTGTTACGGCTTTCTGTATGGTGGTACTGATTAAGTTGCATATTTTTTGTTGAAATTTATTTCAATATGTATATTTTAAAATAATAAAAAGATTATCCCATTATAAGGAAGTACAGTTGGTTTAATTGATGTCCTGACGAACAGTCGGGTACGTCTCAAAACCGGTAGACGTAGTAAAGTCGGTAAGTGGTTATAATATGGTATATATAAACATATTTAATAACATTTATTCAAATTTTTGACCACAAAGTTAATGCTTTTAATATTAATAAGGAAGTAGAGTATTTTTTTATTTGTTAATAGATTATGGAACTAAGCCAAATTTTTATTTTTCTTGTTTTTATGTATTGTATGATTTTTTAACTTTCATTGATTGATTGATCATTGATATGATTTTTTTAATTTTGTAATTTTGATACTCCCCCCGTGACGTCACTAGTTGTCGTCGATAAGTTGTCCTGACATTTGAAAAGTGAACCCCGTACGTATGAAAACACGCTTAACACGGAAACTGGAAACATATAAAAACACACAATTGTTTGGTCATTCTAAACAGCTGTTCACCACAACTTATTACGTTTTAGAGTGGTTAATTTTTATTAATACTATTTTTTTATACATTTTTTCGTACAATTTCGAGAAACTTCGCCGTACAATAAATGCTTTTATTTTTACTGCCTGTAAGAAAACATTATTTATACAAAATCTGAAATTTCCCGTAGCACCAAACTTCCTTATTGTACGCATTACAACGTAATTTTTAAAAAAAACACACAGAGAATCTTAGAATAGAGAATTATCCACAAAAAGTTTATAGCTATATTTTCATATTGCATTTGAAAAAACAAACCAGTCGAATTGTAGGAATCTGGATATTCAAACATATTAATCCTTTAAAATGTTTTTTTATTTCATTTGATTTTAAAGTTTATTTCTTAACGTATTACAACAGAGATGAAAAACATTTAAGAGAAGGTAATATAGAAGTCTAGGCATCTACAGGGCTTATGACCTGTCAAAGGCTGGTTTAAGTGGCCACTTTACACACTGTGTAACATTCACCATTCTGCCCATATTTAAACATCCATATTCCTTCAATTCTTTCATATGTTCATGTTTGTGAAGTTAAAGAGCTAAAACCTTTATTTATGCGGGTGAGATTCATCTAATTGAATTATTTCACCTGAATACTAGGCAACGCCTGAAAATGTTTTTTATTCAACTTCTATACTTTTTCATGGACCAGGTTGTTTATGGTTGTTTATTTTTTAATTGTTTTAAACTTCTTTTGAATGAGTTATACAATTTCTAGATTTATTTTTTGTATCTCAATCTTTGCGTTAATTAAACCAAATGTGTTAATATTATAATTTTTGTAAAAGGCATTTTTGCCGTATATGTTAGCAAAATTAAATAAAGTAAAATTAATACAATAAACAGATCGCGCAAATCGGCCAAAGACAACTCATAAATTTCAAAACTTAGAATACCTATTCCAAATGTGTCCCTTTTAAAACGTTAATTTCTTGTCTTCAAAAAAACGTATTCAAATACATTATTTCAAACCAACTTCCTTGAAGTAACCGACCATGCAAATTTTAATTTATTGCGTAAATGAGTAGGTACTTTAACATATTATTTCAATACCAGATCAATTATATAAGGTATCGCGGCCTTGTCGGGTATACTAGCTTCGTGCTGGAGGTAATTACAAAACCACAATATCGATATTTTCACGAAACCACCAGAGTAACACCTGGTGTAATTGTAGGCTGTTCGAAAGGCGAATGGTTTTTTAATAGAGTTGCATTAAATACGTGCTCGACAAAGGCAGGTCTTGGCGTGGTCGGTGATTCAACTTGGTCTGTGCAAGATCTTGAACTTTGAAAACGGAATTCTCCTGGAAGAAATTAATTGTATCAGATTCCATCGGCTTCTAGAAAACTACGAATGAAAATTCGTTAAGGTCTTATGTGAGAAATTGTCTGAAATAACTCATAACGCATTTTAATACCCCGTTCTTTCAAAATTCTTTAGTATAAAGTTGTAAAGCTGATTTATTAACATATTTGGTATATTTTGTGTTAGTCGAAGAAATCCGGATGTGAATATTTCGTAATTTTAATACAAAAAGAAAAAAAAATCTAGCTAAAAGAATGTATTACAATAGTTATTCATTTATTTATTTAACACTTTACATACATATACATATAAGGGCGGACATATTGCCTTACGGCGATTTCTTCCTACCTACCCAAACCGTTCAGTTTGAAAAAATTACAAATACATGGACATATTGAATCTTACAATTTTATACAAAAATTAAAAACAAAGATGAACAAAATAAAAATATTCAAAAAATAACACTAAACTATGAAGAGAGGAGAGGGAATGAGAAGGAAAGAAGAAGCATAAAGGAACAATTTAAATATTAATATTTATCATTAACAAATAAATTATTTGAATGTGTTAGATATTTTATTGGTCTTATACCCTTACAGATATATAATAATCCAAATTAAGCTTTTCTGTATAAATTATAACAAGAACGTATTTCTACCCAAGAGACTTTTATGTTTAAATTGAAATAAAAATATTTTCCAAAATGGTGTGAATCTTTTCTTCATCTTTTTCTCTTCCTTACCTGTTTTCTTATCCCACTTCCTTTCACTCCTGTCGAACTGTACTTTTTTAAAAATATTTTTGTTCCAGTATGAAACCCCGAATTGGTCTTGTTATTTCTTATTTTTTATGTAGGCATTGTTTATAACTATAATTGTGTTGATTTCACGAAATTAATAAAATAAATAGAAAATAAATAATATCGTCCCGACAAAATGTTTTACAATTATAATGAGTGATCAACACTCATTATAATTGTCAAAAATATTTTAATGGAGATGGAAAACTTCATTGAGAAAGGATTAATCATCATCTCGTTTATTCGTAAGTAAATACCTAGCATGTAGCATATTTAAATTATTTGATACAAAAGGGCAAGATAATTAGCCTTACGCTTTAAAAGAAAAAATTACGGAGGGCCTAATATACAGGCCTTATTATCTGTTTTTAGTTGGTTTAAGCCATCAATTTATGTACTTATTTAAAACTTCAAGTACAAAGAATAAGTAGAATAAGGCCAGCCAAAAAATAGACTGGTCAAAAGAAGAATTGGTCGAAAGTTTGTACTAAAAAAACATAAATATATATCAAAAGATACAAACATAAATAAAAAAACCTAATTAGTTAAAACTAACTACATCATTCGCCATTTTACATACGGTTGCATAATTCATATTTCTTAGATTCTTAAGAAACTAAATATTCTAAGTATTTTAGGTGCTAGATCAATGAGAGTCTCAGGTACAGGTAATACGGTGGTGATGAAGCCCTGTAAATGCGAAGACTTTCGTATTCTCTTCTCAAAAAGGTTTTTTGTTTCTGTTGAAATATAAATAATGTAGCTTTGGATGTAATGATTATTTTTAAGTCGGCATAGAAAATAATTTGTCCCCAAAAACAATAAAAACACATTTAAAAAACTAAAAGCATTTCCCGAATTCAAAAAATATTTGTCACATAATAATAACAAAAGCATTTTCTAAATAGAAAATAACTTGACACCGAATATAATAAATGGGCTAAAGTAAAAACTTGTGGATTTCCTTGAAATATTTCGATAATCAGTTTTACTCAGAATCAATATCACGGTCGTTCACCCATTTATTTTATCAGTAGATCATCGAACGTTTTTTTATTGATCGTTAACATTTTATATTCAAATTAAAAAGGCATTTATAAAAGGATCATTAGTGGAACCGAATTAATAAAAACTCAATTAAAGGATTGAAATTTAGTAAAAGTAAGACTTTATTTTTAAGATCGCTGCCGACAAGCCTTATGAATTGATTTGGTTAGTCTTAAAACCTTTTTATTTATTTGCAAATTATTTATTTATTTACATTTACTGGGACACAAGTTCCAACACCACCGGAACAAAGTCCTTTTTTAATTTATTAGTCAATCGACAGGTTTACGAAAGCCCTAATGGATTGGCATTAAAAATATATATTACATTGTGACTAAACATAACCTACACAATATCAGAAACTATTTAAAATTACAGCAAGCATATTTCATTTATTTAACACTTGATATACATATACAATATATATACATAAAAGACCGGCAAATTGCCTTAAGGTAATATCTTCCAACTTACCCAAACCGTTCAGTTTTAGAAAATTACAAATACATAGACATATTGAATCTTACAATTTTACACAAAAATTAGAAACAAAGATAAATAAAATAAAAATATATAAAAAAATAACACTATACTATGAAGAGAGGACAGGGGATGGGAAGGAAAGAAGAACAATTATAAGGATAAAGGAACAATTTAAATATTAAGATAGTGACATTTCAGTTTTGACTGAAATGTAAATAAAGATGGGGGCGTCTCTAACATTAGTGGGTAGATTATTCCACAATCGAGCGGCTACTACTGTGAAAGAGGAGGCAAACAAAATTGAGCGGTGACAGGGTATTAAAAGGGTTCTCTCGTTACTAGCAAACGAAGATATAGTCCGTGTTGTGAAAGAGGTTGGATGAGCTCTCTCAGATAAACAGGCAAAGTGGGATTAATTAAAATATTGTGAAGAAGTGATAGAATGTGAATGTTTTTTCTATGCCTGATACTGAGCCAGTGTAGTTGCGTGCGATACTCAGTTATGTGATCAAATATGCGAAGATCAAAGATATAACATTTACAAATATTCTGCAATCGTTCTAACTTATCAAGTAATTCAGGTTTAGCATCTGGATAACATACATCCGCATAGTCAAGGAGTGGAAGAAGTAAGCTCTGGACTAATGTTTGTTTAACATTAATTGGCAAGTAATTCTGAAATCTTTTAAGTGAGTGCAAACTGCTATAAAGTTCACGACTAACTTCGTTAACCTGATCGTGCCACCCTATTAAATGCTTATGAATGATAATACCTAAGTTTTTGACTGAAGTCATGAATGAAATTTCTGTACCATCTATTTTGAAAAGAGGAAGTGTGTATACATTTGTTTACTACCAACAAGTACAATTTGGGTTTTTGTTGAATTTATGAGAAGTCCATATTTTTTTGTCCATGAAGAGTATGTCATATGCACGAGTGCAAGTGACATTACTTTATGTGTTTCAACAATGTCAACGGGTTCGAAATGAATATACAATTGCAAATCGTCGGCATAAAAATGGTATGAACAGGGGAATTACAGTAGTGGTATGGTATTGGCAAACATGGCAGACATGGCAGAAATGTTCTGTGTCCAGTTAGAGCCAATTATGTACTATAATATTACAGTTCCTCTATTTTTTTTCCAATGAAGAATACAGTTCTGTCTGTGAAATAAAATCAGAACTCTAGTCGAGTGTTTTAGACTCAATGGCTACCTTCAGGTAAAAATCTTCAAAAAGGAAATTGAGTGGTGATAAGTCGGCCTCGCAGTGTAGTTGTTAGCGAGTTGGCCCACCATACATAAGGTCACATGTTCAATTCCTGATATAAAATATTAGAAATATTTGTTTTAAGGTGGTTTAACACTGCAATATTTCACTGTTTCTGGACTGGTACCTGAAGCATAGGACTGATCACCATACCTTCCATGTAACAAAAACTATCTAGATTCACTGCAATTGGAGTGCCGTATGCCTTATGCACCACTGTGTGTGGATGGGAAAATAATAAATGATGACGATATAATTTATTCATATTTAAACAAATAAAACGAATAATGCTCTTGTTACAAAGGAATGATTACCTAAAGTTAAAAATGTTTCAGGAGTTTTAAAATCAACTAAAAGTTGTTGTTCGGAAATACATCATCCAGCTCTTTAAAATGTTGGTGACATAAAACATATTTTTGTGCAACTTCACTGTGCTGATTAGTATTCTGACAAAAAGGCGGATGCGTCTTGAAACCGGAGGACATAGAAAAGTCGTTAAGGTATATCTATATACTAATAATATTTACTAACATTGTTATTGTTTGACCAGAAAGTTGTATATGGTTACATGGTTATTCGAAATGCAGCTATTGCAGAAAATAGAGAATAGTTTGGTATTAGGATAGTTTAGGATGCTGAAACGGTGCATTGAACTTCACAATTCAGAATCCATAACGGAAATTAAGTTCCAATACTAGATAAGAAATAACGAAGCGGGGTAAACCAGTCGGACAACAAGTTTGTGTTTATATTACTGATGGCATGGAATTGCGAACTCGTAATAAATTTACAAAAGCAATATTTAATACTAGAAATATTCTGAATCTGAATTATTTAAATGCCTTTTAGAATTTTACATGTTTTCCATGTATTTTGCACAAATGTAGCAAAAAACAAAAACGAAAAAATAAAATTAAAGACCGTCTCACATATTAGTAAAAAATATATGGTTAAACATGTAGTATATACATATATATAAATATATATATATTGTAGCGGAGAGAACCGAAGTGTATTTTTTCCCATCAGTTATATTAAAATAATCTTAAAATTAGAAGAAGTAAGAAAAAAAAAGAATAATATAGATATAAGTTAATTAAACGTATACAATTTAAGTCAATATAATATTATTTAGGGATTAAAATTTTAACATTATAAATTGATACACTGCCTTCTAATAAATATATCTATATCATTTGCGTATTCATTTGCAAACGCATGAATTCTCCTTATTGGCGAGTGTGCACTAAAGTTTTTTGTAGATGCATTTAAATTGAAGAGTTTTTAAATGTTTAACACCTATGATTTATAATATCAAACTCTCTTTGTTCGAAGATCATTCTTGATAATCCCACGAGGACAATGGTCGAGTCCGGGACTAACCAATATTGTATTAAACAAAAATAATCCAGATACGCTGCGGTTGGTGTACCAAAGCAGTGTCCTATGCACTATATATAATGATGATTATTCCATTACCACTCGAAATAAAATATTTGTAAAAATATTCAGAAATCTCCATTTTGATGACCTTCATTTAGTTTTCGCTCAAACGACATGTTAAATTGCCACTGAAATACTTGATCTTGTTTCCTCGCTATAATATACATCTTTATTCAATTCCATTGTAGTAGAGGCGTGGTCCCAAGGTCGTCCATAATCAGGTATTCGAGGATGCAGGATACCGACACGTAGTGGTGGACAATTATGGACACAGCGTGCTTACCAGGTATTATTATGTACCTACATACTTTGTACGGAAAAACTTATTTGTAAATAGCTACATTCATTTATTCATCATCGGCATATTCGTTTTGTTCAGCCAGATATTACTCGACGTGTATTACCTACTAAAACGTTTTTAATTTCAGGTGTGACGTCACATAAACATAAACAGTCAATTATTTACTTTCGTGGGATATTCGATGATAGTAAATTAATTAAATTTAAATATAATTAATTTATTCCCAAACAACGCTCGCTCACAACTTTTTAAGAATTTGAGAAGCTTTAATAGAAAAAAACGAGTAACACATTTTAGCGTAGGAAATATAGAAGTCTAGATTTGAAATGTCTTATGATTTGTAATGGCTGGTTAAAATGGCCACCGTACACACTGTATAGGATTGACTCTTGTGCTTATATTTGAACATCCGTATTTCTTTAACTCTTCCATCTGTTGATTTTTGTGAAGTTAAAGAATTCAGATCTTTATTGTTGTGGGCGAGATTGATCTGACTGAATTATTTAACCGACTAGGCAACGCCTGAAACCATTTTTCAATGTTCCTACTTCTTTTTGCACCAGTTGGTTTGAATAAACCAAATTTGGAGTTTGTCTACATAGTCGTATATTCGGAAAAACTCAACATTTTATAAAAACACGAGTAAAACCACTTTATTTGGGAAGGGAGTTTTCTCATGTTGGGTTGAGTTTGGAAAAGAAAAAGCATTTTATGAGGTTGGTCAAACATCGATGATGAATAAAAGAGTTAAGTATGTTCATAAATAATTTTTATTTATTTATTAATTTTGCGGAGCCTATGCGTACCTACATTTTAAGAATGTGGGTACGTAAAAACTCGAATCCAAATATTTTCAGTCGTTCAAAACTTGAAATCGTGTCAGTCGTTCTATCCTGGTTCCTGGATTCAATCCTGCCTTTCGTTTTTTGAATTTTCCTATTACTTAAAACATGATAAGTTATCAGTAAAAATAAATATCGTTTTTATTTTCGGCGTCTAGGAACGATCTTTCTCGAATTACCAAGGGTGAACGCTGTAAGCGGGGCCAGCATGTCCGGACACAACGGAGGTTGAGTAGGCGGACACCACATTGGACTTCAGGAGGGGAGCGGAGTAGGCAGATACTACTGGGGTGGAGTAGGCAGATACCAGGGGAGCGGAGTGAGCGGACACCAGGGGGGCAGAGTAGGCAGACACCAGGGGAGCGGAGTGAGCGGACACCAAGGGGGCGGAGTAGGCAGACACCAGAGGGCTGGAGTAAGCGGATACAATAGGGGAAGAGTAAGCCTTCAGCAGGGGGGTAGAGTAGGCAGACACCACTGGGGCAGAGTAGGCGGCAACAACGGGGGATGAGTGCACATCAACGCGGGACTGGTGAGACACGGCGGTGGGGGCAAGCAGAGCAGAGTAAGCGGCGATGGACCTCTTGTGGATTCCGTGGGCGTTCAGGGCCTTGGCGGTGTAGTGAGCGTTGCGGGCGTTGACAACGTCGACGGTTTCCAGGGGAACTCCAGTAGCCTTGATGACGTTAGCGGGGTGACCGCGAGCGAGAGCCAACTCGGCGGTGTGGTATTCGGATACGAGGGGAGCAGAGTAGGCGGACAGCACTGGGGCGGAGTGGACAGACACGGCGGGAGCGGCATAAGCGGACACCACCGGGGCTGACAGGACGGGGGCGGAGTAGGCGATAGCGGGAGACGAGTGCACATCGACGCGGGACTGGTGAGATACAGCCGTGGGGGCAGCGTATACGGCGGGAGCGGCGTGCACGGCGGGGGCGGCGTACACGGCAGGGGCGGCGTACACGGCGGGGGCGGCGTGCACGGCGGGGGCGGCGTATACGGCGGGGGCAGCCACCTCAACCGGGGCGGCGTACACGGCGGGGGCAGCGAGCTCGACGGTCTTCACAAACGGAGCGGAGTAAGCCACTACGGGAGATGAGTGCACATCCACACGGGACTGGTGGGACACGGCGGAGGGGGCGGCGTACACGGCAGGAGCCACCAGGGTGGAGTAGGAGAGGGAAGGCTTGGCAGCAGCCAGGGCCAGGAGAGCGGACAACACCACCAGCTTGAACATTGTGGTCTGTGTTGATTTATCGACTTCGACACGAGTTCACTAGATAACCGAATTCGGTTGACTGATACTGGAAACAGGCATCGCCCGGTATTTATACGGTTCGCTCGGTACAAGTGGACAAACCGAGTCGGTAAATCATACGTCATTGATCTTTACGATAATCGGGTGTAGCTCTAGTTTAGGTGGATATTTTTTATCACAATTAAAAGTCGCCGGCCTCGTTGTGGGTTTGTCGATCCGGTGAGATGGAAAGGGACGGAAACACATGTCACGGCCCCCTTTTACGCCGGGCGCCCTTGACAGCCGCTGACCGAAGTCTGCCAAAATAATTATTTACAGAAATTGAAACAATTTACGGAGCGGACATAGTATTGTACAATGTACAGTAAACCGCCCGAAGTGGATCGATCACGAAAGGACAAAAGTCGTCTCAGTTAAGGAAATCTCAAGTTCAATTTTTATAAGGTTCCGTGCGGATAACTGACAGGTGATACTCGTGTATTTAAAATTCGAGTGATTATGATCTGGTAACATGATAAAATCGAGGCTGGCATCACGGAAGTTTGATAATACAGTCACTTAATAATAATTACACACATTTAATTGCAAAAAAACAGTACCTTTTAAGGGGTTATATACAGTCACGAGGCCCAAAAATATCGATTTTTCAAGATTTTTTCCTGGGAATAATTTTAAATTTATTAATGTAAAAGTTTGTTTACATTATTTTTTTTTTAAATATTTGAACATTTTTCATTTGTAAAAATAATAGTTTTAAAAGCTGCTCTAGCTGATCTCCAGGAGCTCCTCTAAAAATAGGCGTCTTGCAGTGACCATGATATCCTTGAACTGAATTTTTTAATTTTTTAAAAAAACCAAACGGATTTCGTTAAAATAATGGACAGTTTTGTAATAAATCAAAGAAATAAGCAAAATAGTTTTTTTTAACAAAAATAAAACGAATTTTCACCAAAATTTTGGCCTTAAAGCGTTAATAAAAAAAAATTCATCGGTGAGAAAAAAACGTTAAATTAATTACCAAAAAGTATAATTAAAAACTTTGTGTTAAAATTTGAGACTGATTGGTTCAGCCGTTTTCGAGAAATCTTGGTCGCCGACTTTAAAAACTCAGTTTTGAGAAAAACGCGTTTAAAGTTTCAAAAGCAGTTTACGGAGAGTAAAACTATTTTTTTTTCAAATTATTCTTCCCTTTCGTACGCTCTAAATAGGCAGGTAAATAAAACGGACAGCGTTCTAGGTAAGCGCTGCCGCTCCAGTCTCCTACCTTCGTACGCTGACACGTATTTACCAATATGCGTGCAAATTCAAAAATAATCGCCGTATTGGCTAAAAATTTTCTGTGTGTGTATTTAAATATACGTACATTACAAACATGACATTAATTGTATATAACCCCTTAAACAATACCTTCTAGCTTATACGAAACTTTTATTCAATGAGTTGCAAGAACCTACGCTACAAAAATATAATTTACCGGACCGCGGCTAGAACCACCATTGATGATTACCATTAAAACTTGTAACGAAGACACCTTTGATGTACGAGTTCATAAGTTATTCACGGAATATGTACACGCACGTACTCAGTTATCAGCTAAACCTTATATTTATATGGTTTTTGATTATTTATTTATTATTATTCATTTATATTGAGGGTCGAGAGTTTCAAATACCTGGGAGTATATGTTACGGAAAATGGCAGCTTTCAAAAAGAACTGGGAGTGCGATTAGGAATAGCAGGCGCCACATTCAACAGTAAGGCTGTCTGGAGATCGGATATTTACTCAGTGAAAACCAAATGCCGCCTCTATAACGCCTGCATAGCACCTATTCTCCTCTGCGGATGCTAGTCGTGACACCTTACTAGGGCCCAAAACAGCAAAATTCTGAGTTTTGAGAATAGGTGTCTCAGATTTTTTTTCGGTGGTTTGACTTTGTGAGGAATGAAGTAATAAAAGAAAAAATTGTTCGTCGGCAGTTCGTGTCAGACCTCCGGGACGCGAACCTGACTTGAGAGGATACACAGAAGCTGGCAGCTGACGGAGATACTTGGAAAATCTTTGTGGACACCATTTGCTCCAACTAGGGAGCGGACATGGAATAATTATATGTAATAATTTATTTTTTTTACTAAATATATTTTCAATCAATTATTTAAATTGATTTTACCAAAAATTAATTGAATTTTGTCAATTGTTTCATTTATCAATAACTTCACCTATTGGTCTATTGCAATTAGGTATTATTAATTAATAATTTTGTTTTATTTAATTATTTTATTTTATAAATTTATTGCAAAAAATAGTATACATACATAGTAGGGAATCTATATATAAAACTGATTAATGTAAAATGAAAACGGAGTATTCTCTGTTTATGATAGTCTCCATCTAACATGGCTCAGCCTGTTCTAAGATGGAGATTTTTTATCTTTAGAGCATAAGTAGATTTATAACAATATTGTTATTATTATTATTAAAACAGAGATGGACAACATTTCAAAGGAGGGAACATGGAAGTCAAGATATTTACAGGACTTATAACCTGTCATTAGCTGGTTCACGTGGCAACTTTGCACAATGTGTAGCATTCGCCGTTCTGCCCATGTTTGAATATCCAAATTCCTTCAATGCTTCCTTCTTTTGATTTTTTTGACGTTAAGAAGCTTCAAGAAATAAATGTATACAGCGTGATCAAATTCAACAAAAACTTAAAGATGGACGTGTCAAAATTCAGAATAATCGGCGTGCGTGCTTGTGAAAATGTATGAATGTAGAGGAAGAGAGTTCTGTGTGCAAAGACAGCCCTGTGAAGTTCTATCCTGTCTGCCTGCCCGGACATGGAAAAAGCGTGTTTGTTGTTTTTATAAATAGTTAATGCTATTATTGATATGGGTTAGATTCATTCAACTAAATTATTTTTTAATTTGTTAATCATTTTTCACCTGATATTTTTTTTCAATATTCTACCATTTATCTATATCGTTAAACATGTCTTTTGACTTTGACACAAAAAATGTTACTTTTATTTTGAACTTGTCTTAATTTAACGTATCGCTATAAATGACAAATGGAATTAATAATTGTTAATTTTTTTTTTATTATAAAAATACTACGAAAATAAAAAGAAAGAGGGGAGACCAAAGAAGAAATGAAGTGATGACATCGTGGAACATGGGTGAAAACAAAGTGCTCACGATAAGAAAAATTGGAACAGGCCTTTATCCAGCAGTGGAGAAAAACGTACTGATAAGAAGAAGAAGATAAAAAAATGCTTCTTCCAGCCAGCAAAAAAAGATGACCGGTCAAACATATTTGTCAAAATTACTAAAAAAAAAACCACATAATTATACGTAATTCATGTTGATTTAATTTGATTTTACCCTTTGTGGATTGTCAGCTCTTGTTTTCTTGAATAAAATAAAAAACAATCATTTTTTTTTTAAATATACATGTATAGGTACATTTATTGAGTTTGTCTGCTGAATAAGTTCCAAACTTAACAAAAATTGTATTTAAAAAAAAGATATTTAGTTTTAACGATAAATGTCAAAGGATACGTACACTATTTTATCTAATGGAATAATTCTTGGAAGAATAGAGGTTCAAGAACTGGAAGAACTCTGGCCTTGAAAGTAAAAGAGCTCCATGAATCACTCAACGACATGAAAAAGACTCCACGACATTTTTTATCGATACTATGGTATTCACACGGCAAATTAGAAGATAAATTATTTTTTGAAACAAACTTGTTTTGTATAAAACCATCGCACCATCTAAAAAAATGCTAATTATTTTTAGAATAAGCCAAATTAATTTGTGTTGCTTTATTTATTGTTCACTAAGACAAAATTGATGTTTTGTACATTTCGTGATATTACAATTATTTAACAACATCTGTTTTGCACCTGAGCGACAACAATGACATATGTCTAAAATGGTCATTTTTTAATTAAGTATACAGAAATAATCCTAAATATATATATAATGAGCTTACAACGAAAACTGGCCAAGTCAAAATTCTTGTTTGATGGCAAATCAATTTTATAGTTTTTGCATAGACTCTAGTTTTGCTATTTAGTACACTATTTATTTTTTATTTATTTTGCTTTACATAATACACAGCATTAGCAATGTTTTGTGTTAGTATAAAAGTTTTTTGAAATTGTCAATATTTCCTTCAACAGATGTTCATAGACTGACTTGATCTATAAACTATTATTGATTTTGTAAAAAACTTTGAGATAAACGCGAACTTGGTTTTTTTTAGTAAAATATACTGTCCAGCACTTAAACTTGGTAAAAAAATAGAAAAATTGTAAAAAAAATAATTTACCACTTTTCGCTGTATGCTCACAACATTTCCTATCCGCACAAATAACGGCATGATTCTGAAGAAAATAATAATAATAGCACAACGGTTATTATATCTACGATTGTTATTTATGTAATCATTGAGAACCATATGGCACTAATAAATTAACTTTAAATAGTTGTGCCTTTGTTTTGCGAATGATTGTTACTTTACTGATACCTTGGGTGTGTCCATAACTGCTCTCCTGTAAATGTTTTTTTAGATGTGCCAATATTGTTAAAATATTGTAAAAATAAAGTATTATCGGTTAAATGGTACTATTTTTAAAAAGTACTTTTATTATTGGATCAAGTATGTACGGGATCAGCGTGATTATTAAAATAAATTTCATTATAAAAAATCAGTTTCATTTTTTAAAAATTTGTTTGTGTAATTGTCGGGATTGAAAATTTACCAAACTATATTTCTAAAACGCAAATGACTCGTCTTGTTTAAAATATTTTTAATATCTTTTTTGCGGCCTTCGTGGTGTAGTGGTTAAAAATGATTGGCTCACGCACAGAAGGTTTTGGGTTCAATTCCGATTCGTGAGAACACAAAATTCAATGCGATTTTACTAGAGCCCGGGTGTTCTGCGCTGTAATTTGCTACTGTAATTGTGCCTCTTGGCCCGCTGTGGTACAAAAAAGAACATCTATTATTATTTGTTTCCGAAATAATAGCATTATAGAAACGCATTTAAAAAAAAAAAAAAACTGAATAGGCTTTTTCAGAAAGAAAAGTCACAAGATCCTTTTTTGAGTAAGTAAAATATTCTAGATTTATCCTGTTGAACAAATTTGAAAGTAAAAAATAAAATATAATTGGTTATCAGCTATTACTAAAACAAGTTTGACAGTCGGTACGCGACAGACTCTGGGTTTCTTGTCATAATATTTATATAAATTCTGTACCTTAAAGCTGAAAGGCTGGAAGTCACATTTTTCGCAAAATTAAATTATGAATGTCATTTTGTTCATATATTCAGATTCTATTAATGCTTAAAACATTGGAGTCTTCCGATATACCACTGCTGAAATAGCTTGTTCTAAAACACCAATAGTACAGTAATAATACTCATGCTTTCAACAAAATTCAACGGTTTGCTGGTATTAAAGCCATACCTAATAAATTCCACAATTTTAATAACAAACTACCTCTGAAGCAGCGAGGGATTTTGCACAAGATTGATTATTATTGCCATAATCAACCCTAATTTTCTTTTGCACTACAAGAGGCCAGAAAGCCCAATTACAGTGATAAATTACATCACAGAACATCCGGGTTGAGAAAACCCACATGTTTTATTTTTGTGTTCTCACCGGGAATCAAACCCGGAACCTTTCTTGTGTGAGTCAAGCGTCTTGACCACTACAGCGCGGAGACACAATACGCATTTATGTAATTTCTTTGGCCGTTAGTTTCATTATTTTACTTTGCCTTTTTTCACATACTGTTTACTTTTAATGAAGTTTTATTGCTATTAATATCAGGTCATTTAATTTGTCTTTACCTGTTTTTTTATAAATAATTAATGACACGTAACTTAATGTTATTAATACATTGTTTTTTTATTCAATATACTACGTTACTTTTTACATTAAAGTTCGAGAAGGAATTAGGGCGCGGGTCGGGCGATTAGAACCAAAAATATCGATGTCATATTTTAAATGTTTTTTTTAAAAACATTTTTATTGAAAACCTGCAAATCCAAAAAACCGCAATAAATTGTGTTTTTACTTCGAGAGATACATTTGAGACAGTTTTACAACTTCAAACCGCTCTCCTTAACAATTTACCAAATGAAACTTTCAACATTTCAGCTTTAAGGTACAGATGTGTACGAGTATATCTAGTTGTGCATATAATTGGGTTGAAATTGAAGTATTGGTTGCAAAAGGGGATGACGCAATTTTTAAAAATTTATTAAATTAGATTACCTATTGAGATATATTTTATTTGTAGTGTAAATGTATTTTATTACATTTAAACACTTAATAGTTTCGCAAAAGCTCATTCTATTATATGGTGTTGTTTGTTAGAGCTGCCTTTTAAATAATGAAACCAAAGTTGGTTGAACTGACAATAAAGTTTTTTCAAAATAACATATTTTTAACTGTTACAAAATGAACACCATTTCTTCTAATAAAAACTGAGACTAGGATCTAAAAAAGCTAATGTCACATAATCAAATGTTTGATATGTTTGAAATAAATCTTTATAAAAAATATTTTAAAATCCTCAAATATGTGCGTATTTGCATTTGCAATATATGGTAAAAGTTAAATATATTTTTTTAAATTGATATCAATACTCTAAAAAATTTGGCAAAAAAAAACTAAATCTAACGTTGACACTTTTAGATCTAAGCCACATAAATCATGGTTGAATTATCTTCATATTTTAGTTGAAAAGATTTTTTTTTATTTTACTCATCTAATTCCTTCATCATATCGCCAAAATATTAATATGAAATAAATATGTTTTCTCGATGAGTTATTTAAAATTTTAATTGAATTATTTTATTTAAGAAATATTTAATAATATCAAAAATTAAATAACTTAATTTATCGAACTGCTTTTTAATAAGTAAGTTAAATAATGGAAACCTTGGTTTGTGCTGAATTATATAAAGGAGATTTATTTTCATAAAAACATTAATTTTACTAAAATTATTTTCCACGGTAATTCAAATTACTCTTCTGCTTAGGCACATAATATTGAATTTTAATGAAATTAAAATAAAACCATTTTTAGATTCTCGATGAAAAGTGTTGTCGAGTAGAACTAGCTGATCCTTTTTAATTTAAATATCGATTGTTTTGTCGTTCACGTAAAGCCTAAAAATCCATGTATTTAAAAAATAAAATTTTAAATACATTTAAATATATTTGCATGTTTTTAAAATAATTTTTGATTGGTTGAGAATACTCATTGAATACAATACATTTGAGGTAGCTAATAAACTGATCTTTTTTTTTAATCGCTTAACATAACAGATTAAACGAGTAACTATAATATGTTTTTTTTTACAAAAAATATTTTATAGTCTCCTGGACTTTCACCTGAAGAGTAAGACTGAACATCTTACCTTCATGTAACAAAAATGACCAAGATACGTTGTGATTGGTGTAAAAATTGCAGTGCCCTTTACGGTATTAGTTGCGGAAAGAGAATGATGATGATAATGATGTTTCATAGAATATTAATAATCTTTACTCCATTGGTTTAAACTGGTGGCCTTTTGATTAATTTTTAAATTTCTACTAAAAAGCTTAATGAAAATTTTTGAAATTTTGAAATTTTTGGAAATTAAAAAAAATGTTATACCTTATAGGAGTTCCATTAATGATTTAAAAATGGATGTGTTTTTAATTTATAGTAAAAACACACAAAATTGTAATTTAAATACATAGTTTGAATGAACATTGATTTTCCAAATTAATATCTTAATAAAATTGTGTTTTAATTTTCAACACATGGTTGCATACTTTTTTTTGTTACTACAAACTACTGTTAGCACCTTTGTGCTATAATCGTTTTAATCACGTACAAACTTGTTTCAGGGGTAACGAACAGTAAAACCTTTTTACAAGACCCACTGATTTGAAATTATTGTCTGGCAAAAACCTTTATTTAATAATTCGTTACGCACTATGCATTTTACAGATTTTGAGATTTAGGTTTGTTATCATTACATATTACAGTTTCGCATTTCACTAAATAAAGGTTGTATTATATAGTTTATTCGAGTCTAGTATTCTATAAGAAGTCGGGAACAGGGGTCATTTTTTACCGATAAAAATGACTTTCAATCAATTTCAATTCCATGATACATATTCATTCTTGCACTTTACTTATGATTATAAACTTACGTTAATTTTCATTATTTTCCTAGGTTTACATTGTAATTAAATACCAATGTCTGTTTTTATTTTCTATTTTTATTTGATTATTCTCATATGTATTATTTTGGAAAGTCTTGATTGAACGTTGTTATGCAGAAAGCAGCCAGCCAAAAAAAAGCTAAACTGAGATGATAGCGCCTTTGTGAAAAGAGTGAATAATACAATCTACACAACAGTTGGAATCTCTTTGAATTTAACAAATGATTAACAATGAATACATTTGTTTTCTTTATATTACAAACAACAATCAAATTATGCAATTGACCAGTTTTATTGATTTTTAAAGTACCGTTGGATTTTTCTAGTGCTGTGGGTGTTTTTTAAATTAAGAAATCTTTTTAAAAAAAACTTTTTTTAGATGGTGATTATTACACTTTTTGTATGAAAGCGGTCTGGCTGTTTTTAGCAGAAGATAGAATTGACCTTATTGCATCCGATAACACTAATATCTCATTTTTTCAAAATTGTGGACTGGCTGCTTTCTGCATAGCTACGTTCAATTAGTAACCACTCTAACATAGATATTTATATAACAACACCATTTCAACAAAAACAACAGCAACAAACGTTTCCTCGTGGAGATAGGCAGAGAGGATATAACGCCATATCACTTTGTCTTTGCATTCAGATCTTACTTTCTCCACATGCATACATTTTCTCATGCCCGCCCGACGATTATTCCGACTTTCGCCACGTCCGTATATAAGTATTTGTTGGATTTAGTCATGACATGTCTTTCGCGATCGGCCGTTATTTCTAGATCCATCAACATTCGCATCATAAATCTTTTTAGCCGTTCTTCAGCTGTCCACTCGCTCTACATGACCAAGCCGACGCAGAGCTCCTTCCTTGATTTCCCCGATAATGCTTATCTCGGCCTTACGTAATGTACGGATTTCGACATTTGTGTATCTCTCGTACATAATTTTACCAAACATTTGCGTGAGAGATCGCATTTCGACAGCATTCTGCTTAGTTTCATCCTCGCATTTCCAAGTTCATACTTATAAAAGTAATTATAGATTTAGGCAAAAACCAACATTAACTGATAACGAGTGCGAGGCAGTGAGAATGAAGTGATGTTTCGGAAAAAAATTAAACCCCACTTGTCACTTAATTATTTGAATAAATCCGTACATATAATAACAAAATAATAAATTATTTTCATTAAATTGCAAATTTTAAAGCTTCAATTAAATTTCTTTATCTATAGAATTACTTTGTAAAGCGCCCTTGAGGTATTATATTACGAAAATGGCGCTTTATAGGTTATTTATAATAATAATGCTTGACTTTTAACTTTTAATTTGATTCTTAATTTTGTCTTTCAATTTTAACTTTTTAATTTTAATTCTTAATTTTAACTTTTAATTTAAACTTTTAACTTAATTTGAATTTAAACTTTTCATTTTAATTTTAACTTTTACTTTTGATTTTAATCATTTGATTTCAACTCTTAATTTATACTTACCTACATCTACTACCTGCATCGAATAATTTATTGTTAGTTGTGATTTTTTTTACAATTAAATTGAAATATTCATGGAAGCAGAGAGAGAGGGAGGAAAGTTGAGTAGCTTTACAATGTGTTCTCCTTTTTATGAACTTTTTATGTAATATTTTTATTTTTACTTTTTTAGAATTAAATTATTTTTCCCCTCTCCTCCTGCATTCATTAGTGTGAAATCTGCAATTGGTCTTACTTTTTAAAATTGTTCTTTTGTACCTTGTTTTATATAAATACTGTATGATTTCATTAATAAATAAATAAAATAAATAAATAATAACAAATAATATTTTAAAAGAGAAATCAGAATCTGGCTGAAGAAAGTAAATTAAAAGAAACAAAAAAGAAAATTGAGTGACATATGAAACGTGTAAAAAAAAATTTGAACACTTTACAGTCCTCTTTAGAACAAGTTCCTCTAACTCTTAATTTTTTTTTTTTTAATTTCATACGGCGTAATTAATCATATTAAAAAAATCAAAGTAAAAAAAGTGTAATCATTGAGTTTGAACGAACGAATTTACAATTTCCATTATCAAATTTATGGAAATTGGTTTAATATGTTTATTTTGTGTTTAGTTTAATAAAAATCATAGTTTTATTATCAAATTATTTATTCATAAATTTCTGGGACTTATAAAATATTTTTAAATAATTTATAAATGAGCACAATTTAGCAATATTTCGGTCAGTCAAACGAAAACGTTAATCACTGTGTAAACTATAACTTGGAAATATATATTTTATGAGTGTGAGGTTGATTTTTCATTTGATATAAAAGGGCATAATTGTTTTATCACGTACGCATGCAAGTTTTGTACCTTATCTTGAATTACCAAGCATGAACACCAATAGCGGGTGCATGGTGACCGGACACCACGGAGGTGGAGTAGCCAGATATCAGTGGAGACCCCAAGAGCGGGGCGGACAGGACCGGGGTGGAGTAGGCAGACACCAGGGGGGCGGAGTAGGCAGAGATCAAGGGAGCGGAGAGACCGACGGACCTCTTGTAGATTCCGTGTCCACGCAGGGCCAGGCCGTGGGAGGACAGAGCCAGGGGAGCGCCGTAGGCGGATACCAGAGGGCTGGAGTATGTTGACACCAGAGGAGTGCGGTAGGCAGACACGAGAGGGCTAGAGTAAGCAGATACCAGAGGGGTAGATATGACACCGATGGACCTCTTGTAGATTCCGTGGGCGTTCAGAGTCTTGGCGGTGTAGTGGGCGTTCCTGGCGTTCACGACATCGACGGTCTCTAGGGGAACTCCGGTGGCCTTGATCACGTTAGCGGGGGAGTGAGGGTGGAGGGCCAGCTCACTAACTACAGGGGAGGACAGAATAGGGGCGGAGTAAGCCGAAATCAGAGGAGCGGAGTAAGCTGACACAACTGGAGTAGAATATCCAGATACCAATCCTGGGGTTAACAGAGGAGACCAGGCGGAAGGCTTGGCAGTAGCCAAAGACAGAAGAGCGGACAACACCACCAGCTTGAACATTGTGAACTTTGTAAGTTTACTACGCGACTTCACTTAATTACCGAATTCGGTTGACTGATAAATGCACTTTTCGTCTCGTGGTATTTATACAAACCTCCCAGAGCAAGTTAGGTTAACTGGAACGGATTTGATAAATTAATACTCTAGTTTGATCTTTGTCTAATTAGTTTTTATAAATATCCTTTTTTCATTGTTGAAATTTACATATTGTAGCTTAATGCTTGTACTCGTCGGGTACATCAGCGGCAAGATTTTTTCAATCAAAGTGAATAAGAGTAAGAATTTATAATAATATATTCAATATGGACTACCTACACAAAATCGAGGACATCTTATTAGAACCAATATAATAATACCGAAAAGAATGACGCAATATTTTCAAAAGTTTCAAGCCTTTTTTTTATTTGTTATCTTATTTTGATTATGTGAATTATTTTTGTACGTGGATAACGAAATAAAATATAATATTTCATCGTAATACGAGAAGCTTATTTTGCTCAACTTTTTTACTTTTATTTCCTGATTTTAATTTGATACTGGATGGTTATAAATTAAATAATATAATTAATTTTAAATCTTAATAACAGCCCTTTTCTACAAACGTTATTTTTTTATTTGCACCACAACAGGCCAGGAGGCCCAATTACAGTGGTGAATTACATCACAGAACACCCACGCTTGAGAAAACTCACATATAATTTTTGTGTTCTCACCGGGAATCGAACCTGAAACCTTCCGTGTGTGAGTCAAGCGTCTTGGCCACTACGCCACGGAGGCCGCGTTATATGATTAAAAATCAAAAATATAATTTGATAAGATCCTACCACCCATCTCTTATTCCTTTCCTGAAAATTTCTAGCTAGGACGGAAAACGTAAAAGTAAAACATTGAATACATATTCCCACTCTACAACTTGATTCCCACTTTATGATAGTCAGTTATTTACAAGTCGTCGAAAATGGCCCTCAAAATTAAATATTTACGTACCATTTTGTATTTTATAATTTTTTTTTGTCAAGAATCTTTTTCAATAAAAAAAAAAAATGAGAACGCAAATATTTCTTACACGTGTTTACACGGCTCCGTGATACAAAGTGTTTATGACTCTCTAGGGGGTGAAATCCTGTATTTTGTCTGCAAACATTTGGACAATCTCAAAATGTTGTAACATATTATTTTACTTATTGTATTCTTGATGGGTTCAAACTTGGAAGCCTCGTGCATTGATATTGGGTTTTAAAAAAAATAAAATGATGTTACATATTAAATTTGATGCTTTCGCTAATGTCGCGTTGAATTATTTCATAAACCAACTTGCTCGCAGTATGCAACCTGGCCTAACCGTCGGGTCTGCAACATAAACGTATGCACTTGCTACCTGTATCTTATGAAGTGTTGGTAGTAAAATTATTATTATAAATGTAAATGTTCTTGAAAACAGAAAGAGAGGAGAGTAAAGAAGGGGCGGCACTGTAGTGCCATGTACCATGTATTCTCCCTTTTATATACTTTTTTTTTTATCATTTTTTTAGTATTGTTTATTTTTTTTCCCTCTCCTGTATTTATAATAGATGTGAAGGGGAAATTTCAAAAATAAATAAACAAATCATTAAGATAGAATTTTTTGTAAGGTACTTCAGAGACTCTTATTTAAAACGAGTGGTTGGGGAAATTCTCTACGACTTTCAAAATAATCAAATACACAAATTTAATACTATTTTTTCAACTGATTTAGCCTCTGTGGTATAGGAATAAAGATGCTTGACTTACACAAGGAAGGTTTCAGATTCAATCCCCGATTCAAAGAAAAAAAAAAAGAGGTTTCTCTCTAGCCTGGGTATACAGTGCTGTAATTCTCAACTGTTATTGGGCCTCCTGGCCTGTTACAAAGCAAAGCCTTACTAGGGGGTTGGCTGGCAGACGTTTAAGATATGCTGTAATTGAAGTACCAATGGAGTGCTCGATGCACTAATATGCGCAGATTGGGAAATGACGATGATTCTGCCTATAATTAAATATCTGTATTTTTTGCATTGCTGCATCTGCTGATTTTTGTAAATTAAAAAACCTTTACGGATTAATCTTTATTGATTGTGCGATTAATTTTAACATATTGATAATCTTTAGCCAATTGTATTATGTGAAATCTAACTTATAAACAGCTATGAAGGATAAAAGGATTACATATCTTACATTTGATGTGTTATAAATACTTTCCTCGTTAACCACATTACAAACAAATATTTTACGTAAAATTGAACGTCCAGGAATCGAACTAAGACTTCAAGCATGTTAAGCAAAAGACCAACCACTTCATTAAAAAGCGAAATTTTTTCCACTCAATTTTGAAATTTAAATAAATATTTTTTTAATCTAAAAAGCCTTCCCGTCGAAAATACTTGTCTTGGGTTCTGGTTCTATTTCACACAGAACTGAATTATTTATCTGCTCAGACACCGACTGCGGTATATGAAAAATATCAGCGAGCATTTATTGAATATTTATGAAATTATCAACAGTTTATTCAATGTGCTGAAAAAACAATGCAAATAAATCTTAAATGGAATTTTCAATTTTAATAAAAAATATGCATTGATAAATCACAGTATTTTATTAAACCTTTTGGTTATTTTAAGGAAGACTTTTAAAACCTGTAGTTTGCGACCTCCTAGAGGGGTCGAGGTCGCGACCTAGGAAAAAACAAAAAGCAAGGGTTTTAAGATCTTTAGTATTGTAAAAATACAATAATTTCAGTGAGAAGGCAAGACTATATCGAATCGCCGTTTTATTTTTGAGACGTGAATTACCAAACTATTTTGTAATTGGAGTTTTTTGTTTGTTTATAAACATAAGTTTACCATTACGAAAACATTATTTCACATAGGTAAGATGTGGCAAATGGCACTAATAATTTCATCGCTGCCATTACCAACTCTAGATATTCTTCTTTTCCCTCCATTCAAAAGACGTCGATCTTATGAACTCAATTAAATTTTAAGCTTGTCAAATAAATTTGATAGATTTGTTGCTGATGGTCTCAATCAAAAGATAATATATAATTCTTAACTGGTCGTTGAAATCACTAACATACGAGTAGAATATTAAAATTAAGGTCCTGGGGGTTGCCCAGATTTTTTTAACTCATAGAGGGGTGGCAGATTCAAAAAGGTTAAAAAACACTGTTCTTGGGGATTGAATTTGACTAATTGTGTAAAATGCATTGGATATTACAATAGCAAAAAAATAATCATGGAATGCAATGCGAAAACTGTTTATTTAAATTTCTTAATAAATTCGATAGTAATTTTGATTAACATTACTCTTTCTATTTCAATTCCATTGTTGTACAGTTTTTGTTAATTACCAAGTTTGGCCATGGGTGAATGCTGTGGTGTAGTCGGGTGCAAACGACAACGGAGTATTGTAGGTAGACACCAGTGGAGTAGTATATGCAGACGATACCAGTGGTGCAGAATAGGTTGACACCGCAGGAACTGGGAAGGTTGACACTAGAGGATTGTAGGGACTTGCAGACCTCTTGTGGATTCCGTGGGTCAGAGTCGTGGTGTGGGGTGCAAAGGCCAGAGGTGCATTGAAACCAGTCGCAAATTGTGTAGAAGATACAAACGGAGCAGAGTACGTAGATACTACTGGTGTAGAAAAACCAGAGTAAGGTGAGTAGGCAGATACCAGTGGAGTGTAAGGAGATGCAGATCTTTTGTGAATTCCGTGCGTTGTCAGACCATATGGAGTACTATACGCGGAAACCAAAGGCGAAGAGAAATGGGATACCAATGGAGACGGGTATGTTGCAACAAATGGAGCAGAATATGCAGTTGGAGCAGCAAGAACTGTTGGAGTCACCACAGCTGTTGTATACGGCTTAGCAGAAGCCACAACCAACATAGCCGACAGCACAATAAGTTTAAACATGATGCTAGAAATGCACAAGACAACTTAACACGATTAAGTGATGCATGTCTCAAGCAAACGAAGCTATTTATACTAATCCTCGAACACAATTATTCTGCCCTATATCAATAAATCGAATTTGGTATTTAAATGATCAGGTTTTTAATTAGCTTTTTTTGGATTTGCGCTGTGACATTCAGTTCTCATTGATACAACCTTACTTTAAACAAAGAGTTAGCAAATAGATGATCCCTCTGCATAGAGATAGAAATATCGAACAATGTATCAATATAATACAATCGCGAGTAATCAATTAAATAATATTTGAAGAATTACAAAATATTTGTAGACAACGTGGATAAATTTTTTTTAATGCAAAATAAATTGCGAAATAAGTATATATAAAATTGCTAATATTGATTTTTAGCTTTTGCCCACGGCTTCGTTCACGTGGTATAAGGGAGAAATTAGTTAAGTCATTAATTAGTTTTATCGTTTAGCCATAAGAATTTTCTCGATAGAATGACATATTTTTTCGGGACAGAAAGTAGCTTGTATCGATTGCCGGTCCTCCAACTATCGCTATGGAAAAAATACAAAAATCGGTGAGTCAATGACAACGTAGTATTGTTATTCTGTCCACAAATCTAAAAACCTACTACAAAACTAAAACGAAAAGCAAACAAAAAAGACCTATTACTAATGTATTAATTTTGGCATCCAACCTTATCCCCTTCTCATTTTAAAATAATGATGTTCATTGTTTTTAATTCGAGATAAAAAAAATAAGTGTTTTACTGTACTTCTTACCTTAAAAATATGTCGATCGATCGCTCCGTCGAGACGTGAAAGAAACACAAACAAACAAACGCACTTCCGCATTTATGATATTTTATTTTATTTAGGAAATCAACAGTTCTACATACATATTTATAGTAAACAAACAGATATAGTGTATTAAATCAGAACTAATAACAAATTTCCACAAAGTAAACAAAGTTAGTAAAGAAAATATATTACATATCAAATAAAGACATATAAGTATATACAATTAAAAAATTGTTATTTTTATGTACTCGTAAATACTTTTCAATGATCAAATAATTATATTTATTTTTAAGGACAGTAAGTAATTGTAAATTGGGTGGGATTAGGACAAGAATGTTTGAAGAGAGGATAAGGAGGGGAAGGGAGATATACATATTTATTATTATTATTAAGTTACATTGTGCATTTTTAGTGTAAATTTTAAATCTTACAGAGTGATGTTTGTTTAATCTATATCTTTAAATTTTGTGTTGTACACTGAAAAAGTCTTACGAAAAAAAGCATTTTTAACATACGATGTTTTACTTATTGGTAAATAAAACAGGTGGTACCGTCTACAAATCCTGACTGGCACATGTATTGTTATTAAACTAAGTATGTAGTTCTGTGCAGTCAACTATTCCTGTCATAATTTTGTAAAGTTGGTCCGCACACACTCTGCGTAGAGAAGTGATTCCATGGAAGGTGGAGGCAGTGAGAGTTGATACATAAAAAATACCGGTTTTGTATTTAAGGTACTTTATAAATTTGTTTTAAATATTTTCTATTCTTGTTATATATATGGCATACCGGGGATTCCATATCTGAGATGCGTATGGATTGATAGAACAAACTAAAGCGCCGATGTTTTCGAAAAAAAAAACATTTGCCAATTATGTGATTTATCTCATAAAACAAATAATCTGTTTGTTTATTTATAAAATATTTATTTTTAAAAATTTGTTTATTTAAAAATTATAATCATGCGCATTGAAAACAGTCAGCGTAAAAAGCCGATTTCAACACATATCATCTCAAAGGCGCTATAGCATTAACTTGTATTCAATATTTTGAGTGTGTCCAAATTGTTGTAGACAAGAACTAGATTCAATGTCCTTAGGATGGGAGTTATTAATATTAATATAATAATACAGCTGGTCCAAGAAGAAGTATAAAAACTGAAAAGTATTTTCAGACGTTGCTTAAAATTTAAGTGAAATAATTCAGTCAAAATCTTACTCGCATCTATAAATGTTTCAGCTCTTAAAATTCACAAAAATCAACAAATGGAAGAATTGAAAGAATATAGATGTTCGAACACAGGCAGAGTGATGAACGTTACTCAGTGTGCAAAGTGGCCACTTAAACCATCAAATGGCAAGTCATACGGCCTGTAGATGTTTAGACTTCTATATTCCTTTCTATAAAACGATATTCAGAAAATAATCTTAAGGAGTGGAAAGTTTTCTCTTCATTAACGTGTAACGTTTACCATTTTTTTTAACTTCTGATGCTAGTTTTTAAATTTGGAAAAAAAAACTTATTCCAACACCCAATATATTATGAAGCAAAATACAAGTTTATATAAATTAATCAAAAAAAGAGGTAGAAACGTAAAACTAAAAAAAAAAATAGGTTTTTGTAAATAAAATGTTAAACAACTTTTTCATGTTTTTTCAGTAAACAAAAAATTATTAAAAATTGATTATGAAAATGAATTTGTCTTTATTGCACTTAATTAAAAAAATTAACAGTTTTGCAGAAAACAAATTTTTGGCCACGTGATGTAATGGACAGCGCATTTGCCTACCATGCGAGGGGTCTCGGGTTCGATTCCCGACATGGTCGACATGAAATATTTATTGAAAAATGTGTTTTTAGACTAAAATAAATCATAGTCCTCTGGACTGGCACCTGATGCGTAAGACTGATCATCTTACCTTCATGTAACAAAAATGATTAAGATACGCTGCGATTGGTGTACCAATGCAGTGCCCTATGCACCATTAGGTGCGGAAAGGGAATGATTATGAATTATGATGAAAATAATGCGAGTATAGAGTAAAGGTGCCTCTTAGCGATAGTAACATGGAGTACCCATTGTAACAACAACAAACCATCACGCCGTTTCCCGTAGGGGTAGGTAGAGAAGATAAAACGCCATAACACTCTATCTTTGGATACAGACCTCGCTTCCTCTACATTCCTACTTTTAACATGTCCATCTTAAAGTATTTTATGGACTTGATCGTGCCATGTCTTTTTCGGTCGTCCTCGTTTTCTGCATCCATCGACATTCGCATCCTAGATCCTTTTAGCCGTTCTTTCGCTGTTCATTTGCTCTACATGTTACAACCAACGCAGCACCCCTTTCTTGATTCTGTCGATAATGCATGTATCAGGCATACACAGTTAACGGATCTCGACATTTGTGCACCTATTATAAATCGTTTTTCCACAAATTCACCCGAGGGATCGCATTTCGACAGCATTTAACCTACTTTCATCATAATTTTTCCAATTCCATACTTTGCTCCCATACATTAGAGTTGGCACTAGAACTCCACTGTGAGCTGATAGTTTAGCCTCCTGCAATAAACATTTGTTTGCCTAAGTGGATTTCATTGCACCGTTCACCCTGTTCATGGCACTCACCCTCCTTTCAATATACTTCTCGGTCTTTCCATCCCTAGTAAACAAACTTCCCAGATACACAAATTCTTCTACCTGATTCAGAATATCTCCGTTCTCACTGATCTCACATTTGGTTACATTTTCATCCCTTTCAAAAACCATCACTTTCGATTTATCAACATTCATAAGCAAATCGCTTTTATTTGCATACATCGTAGACTTTGGTTACCAAGATTTGCAGGTCTTCTTTGCTGCTAGCAAGAAGCACGACATCATCCGCATACAGAAGACAGTTAACAGTTATATCACTCATTTTCGCGCCTATTCTTAAATCTTTCAGTTCTTTCATACAGTTATCGATGTATATGTTGAACAACCATGGTGACATTTCACATCCCTGTTTTACTCCTTTAGGAATGTTAAACCACGAGTATCCATTATACTTTTTAAAAATAAATTATATCATTGACGTTTAATGTCAATGTGGAATAATATTTTTTTTATTAATATGCACCGTATATCAAAACACAAAAACAAAGAAAACTCGTGTTCACAAATTCTCATTTAAACCACATCTTGAAGTGTGTGGCTCGCACTCCTGCTACGTACACGATCAAAGCAATCGTTCTTCAAAGTCAGTACCATATGCACCACAAGATGTCTTGAACCACTAACAAAAGAAACAAAGTGATATCTGTGAAGTACGGGTTGTAATATTTTACGAGTGCCGCTTAAATATATGAATTATTTTATTGAAATTAATGGATGTCTAGGCCTGGTTTGAGTGTCCACTTTACACGGTGTATTTTTAATTATTATTTTTTTTATATGGGAGTTGCTTTATTATTTACCTTGCTTATAAAATACAAGGTTTACATTTCAATTAAGGATTTTTCTGCAATAAAATTTATTCAAATTTATCAAAACTGTTGGGATCAGGAGGAATATACTAATGTGGGCCAATCAGGAACTTCTCAGCATTTGCTCACGTGGAGAGAAAACCACTTAAAACTCTTCAGGAGAAGCCGGACTGTTGGCAGTAGTCAACAGGCCTTCCGTTCCACTAGAGGAGTTTTTGGCATTTTCTTCCCTACTTTGGTTTATTTTACCAATTGCCTGAACTATATTGACCATGTATGATGCTACCTCTCGTGTGAGTTCTTTATTTATTTACTTTACACGGTGTTTAACAGGCACGATTCTGCATATGCGCGAACAACCACATTTCCTCAACTCTTCCATCTGTTGGCTTCTGTTAATTTAAAGAGCTGAAACCTTTATGGATGTGGGAGAGATTCATTTGGCTAAATTATTCTGCCTAGTTACTAGGCAACGCCGAAAAATACTATTCAATTTATGCTTTTTCAACTAAACCTTGTATACTCTTTTTAACATAACAATGATCATTATTGCCCTTACCGCACCTAATGGTGCAATGGGCACTGCATTGGTACACCAATCGCAACTTATTTTGATCTTTTTTACATAAATGTAAGATGATCAGTTTTACGCGTCAGGAGCGAGTCCAGGGACTATGAAATATTATAGTGTAAAAACACATTTAAAAAAAAATATTTCGTGTCAACCATGCCGCGAATCGAACCCGAGACCTCTTACGTGGTAGGTAAACACGCGGACCACTACGCCACGAGCCCGACAAACAATAACAATAGTTTCAGTTGACAGAACGATATTTTAAGTATTTCCAAATATTTATAGACATGGCTGCATTCCACTTCCTAGGGAGTAAGGCAAGTCGATTGAGATTTACCATATAATTACCGTCAATTCAGTGTCAAAACTTAATTATTTATGTAAAAAAAACGCTTTTAAGAATGATTTGATGTCAACCTTTTTAAAAACCATTTTTTTTTAAAGCTTCACTGCGTTTAATTTAAACGATATACCTTCATTAGAAATTCATCAAGATTGTTCCCTCATCCGCACATAATGTGATAGGTAACAGAATTGGTACGCAAACCGTAGCGTATTTTATTTGTTACTTCAAAATCTTTTCATGGATTTTTTGAAAAGGCAATAACATATTCGTTCGCAATAGAGTAAAAGAAAAGCAGCGTTTGAGTCATCTGATTCGAAGTTCGGAGAACTTGAAAAATTCGAATTAATACGTCATAATCGATTATTTATTTTAGATCAATGTAACATGATTTTAGGTGGTGTAAGCCGAATTTTTTGAATTGGATAATATAAGTTTAAAATTAAATAAATTACCATATTAGTTTCCTTTAATATGTAGAAATTTTTATCGTGTTAATACATCACATAGCAAAAAAAAAACAAAAATTGTGAAGGGAATCGTCAAAACATTCGGGTAAAATATTTAGGATATTGATTAAGTAAAAAATGTCATGTGCAATATAAGCATTTATTATTTATTTAAGGTTAAAGAATAAAAGTCTATAAAAATACGAATTACCAATATGATAATTTCTTACTTCACAAAACATAAACATTTTTTAGAATTTTATCTCACTGAAGTAATCATTACAATTTTTAACATTACACTAATAATAATAGTGAATTTGTCAAATTTGCCCATATTTTGAATTTATTTGTCACTTGATAAAACCTATTAATGTTTTACCAAGCATTAATATTGTGTGCAGGGGTGGCAAGACCGGATACGACGGATGTTGAGTATCCAGATACAACCTGGGACCTCAATAGGGGAGTAGAGTAAGCTGATACCAGAGGGGTAGAGGGGACAGACACCAAGGGGCTGGAGTGGACAGACACGAGGGGGCTGGAGCGAACAGACAAGATAGGGGTGGGTGGAACCGATACCAGGGGAGAAGAATTGACAGACAATAGGGGGTTTGAGTGGACAGACACAAGAGAGGTAGAGCCGACAGACAACAGAGGGCTGGAGCGAACAGACAGAAGGGGAGTAGAGATGACACCAATGGACCTCTTGTTGATTCCGTGGTTATTCAACACCCTAGCGGTGTAGTGGGCATTTCTAGCGTTAACTACCTCAATCGTGTCCAGGGGAACTCCGGTGGCCTTGATCACGTTAGCTGGAGAGTGGGGAGCTAAAGCCAGTTGTCCGGCGGTGGAAGCTACCAGAGGGCTGGAGTAGGTAGACACAAGAGGAGATGAGTAAGAAGAAATCACAGGAGAGATGACAGGAGAGGAAATGACAGGAGAGGAAACCAAAGAGCTGGAGATCAAGGGAGAAGGATAGGAAGAAACGATAGGGGTGGAATAAGCTGACACCAGAGGGGTAGAGATGGCACCAATGGACCTCTTGTAGATTCCGTGGGCATTCAAAGTCTTCGCAGTGTAGTGGGCGTTCCTGGCGTTCACGACATCGACAGTCTCCAGAGGCACTCCAGTAGCCTTAATCACGTTTGCGGGGGAGTGGGGGTGGAGGGCCAGCTCACTTACTTGAGAAGACACCAGAGGAGAGGAGACCACTGAAGATGATAGCACGGGGGCGGATAGGCCAATAGTGTTGACAGAAAGGCCGATAGCGGGAGCGGAAAGACCAATTGCGGAAGAAGAAAGTCCTATAGCAGGAGCGGAGAGACCAATAGCGGGGGAGGAGATCACATCCACACGAGACTGGTGGGACACGGCGGAGGGGGCGGCGTACACTGCGGGAGCCAGCAGAGAGGAGTAGGTCACGGAGGGCTTGGCAGCAGCCAGGGCCAGAAGAGCGGACAACACCACCAGCTTGAACATTATTATCTGTATTTGTTTTCAACTTCTTCACAACTAGATTACTGAACTCAGTTGACTGATACCATAACTAAAACAGCACGGTATTTATATGTCTCTTTATCAGGAAATACCCCCTAAGAAGTCGAAACGGTTTCAATCGGTAAATAAAATATGTAAATAGCAAGTTAACGCGTACAGTTAATTGTTTTTTACACCCACTTTTTTAGATCAGGTGTCGCTAACATTTATTCATAAATATTAAATAGACACCGCGGAAGTTCCTCGTATAAAATTATTTCACCTGTAAACACTTGAATATAAGTAATATGCCAAAGTTATGCAACAAAGGCCAGAATTTCTTACATTTTATTTTGCTAACATTTTCAGTAATTTTTTTTTTGGCATAAAATAACCAATCGTTCAAATTTACACGCTTTCTCATATAAGTTTCTGTATATTAATTTGCCTCGCGCACAAAGGTTCTGAGTTCAATTCCAATTTCACAATTAATAAAGGAAAAAAAAAAGAAATACAAATTCTCATAAACTTAAAACGCTTTCATTATTTATTTATTTACTTATTTAATTTTACAGTACGCCCAAGGGGCATTTACAAAAAATATACAGGTAAGTACAAACATAGTAAGTAATAATTTTAAAAATATACAACGTTTTTTTGTATACACGTAGAAAAAATAAAAAGCATACTTCTATGCAAAATGAAAAGTGAAACTTTACGAAGTAAAAAATAAGAAAAATATGTATATAAGAATAATGATTGAATTAAAAAGCTTTAATCTTTATTGTGCTTTAAACTTAAAATGTATATTTGAACAACTAACTTTTTAGTTATTCATTTTTATAAAATAAATATAAAAACAACGCTGTTTCTAACCATTTATGCACTTAAACACTTAAGGTGCCTAAATACTCGTATTAATAATTTCTCTGAATTCGAAAACCATCTGATAAAAAATAATAACAATTTTTATAAAGACACTGGATCAAAAGTTCTTTATGTGGAAAATAATATATTAAAATCAGACAACTTGGAAAAAAAATATTTTGTGTAAAATTAATCATAATTACAGAAATAATTATTTTATTTCCTAAAACTCATAAAAAACGCTTTAGAGCGAAATGCAGTTTTTCAAATATTTTCACACAATTGATCCGCACCTAATGTTAAGCTGAGATAAGCATTATCGACAAAATCAAGAAAGGAGCTCTGCATTGGTTAGGACATGTAGAGCGAATGGACAGCGAAAGGACGGCTAAAAAGATTTACGATGCAAACGTTGATGAATCCAGAAATAGAGGAAGACCGAGAAAGACATGTTCTATCCTTCGTTCTATCCTATGCCTACCCTTACGGAGAAATGGGGTGATGTTTTTTGTTGTTGAAAATATTTTAATGAGCGTAAAATTCAACAACGTTCACTGATAAAACAGCTTTCAAGATATGAGTCACAGTAATATTTAAACTATAAGGTCATCATAAATAATTCTTAATTATTTTAAGTCACTAAAACTGCAATTGATTTTTATAAAAATACTATTTTTAAATACGTCTCTACGTATTGTATGGAATTTGGGTTATTTTAATTACACACAGGTACAATGTTCCACATGCACTATAAATTCATTATAATTACGAATGACGACGTAAATACGTGGTATTTTACATAATCAATTTTTTTCTAATATATTTTTTGTATTTGCATCCCTTATATACCTTCTTCCCAAATACACCAATTCCTTCTCTTTTTTCAGGATTACACTATTAACAGTGATCTTACAATTATTAATTTATTTTTAAACAAACAACACAAATTTCCAAACAAACAACAAAAAAATTGAACATAAATATGAAGAAAAAAAATACATATGTACATGAAAATACGTTTGTTTACATGCATAACTATGACAACAGTAATAAATAAATACACATAAGTTTAATTAAATTACAAATTTAAAAGCTTCAATTAAATTAACTTAACAATAGAATCACCATGTAAAGCGCCCTTGAGGTATTTTATTATGAAAATGAAGCTATATAAGTTATCCATAATAATAATAAACAAAAATATAAATGAAATATATACATAAATATGAAAAAGCAAAAAAACATCATTTGTAAACCAAGAGAAAAGTTTTTGAATTATATTGCCAGAGAAAAAAAATAATCAAATTTGTTTTATGACTGTCAAGTCTACAACCAAATATATTATATCAGCCTTATTCTCATACTTATTACCATATCTGTGGAGCCTAGGGATAGGCGAGTGCATGCAATAGTTGGTCTTAAAACTTGCCAAACGTAAGGGAGATCTGTGGTGGGTATGTCGACCAGGGCCCGATTACAATGGGAATCTTCGACTGTCTATTAAGAAAAACAGATATTTGTGTATGAAAATGACTTTATATTTGTAAAAAAATTTAAGTATCCTCGTCGGTAATCATAAATTTACCATGTTAAGAAGAAAAAATGTATGCATATTATGCTTTTTATTTAGAAAACTTTATTTAACTTTTTAGATAAAATTGAAGATAAATGTTGACTTCCCACTGTAATCCGGGCCCTGGAACACGGAAATACACCGACATCAGCAAATCTATTTTATCTTTGGCAGTGCTTTCTTTTTTTTTTAAATGTCACATTCGATTTATCTATATTTATCAGCGAATCGCTCCCCCTGCATACGTCGTGCATCGTAGACTTATTGTTACCAAGAATTGTCTTTTTGTTGCTAGCAAGAAGCGCTAGAAAAATATTTACGTTGATTTGAAAATTGTGTAATATGCTATAGTACATAAAATAAACAAACGAAGATAAATTGTTTTACTTTTTGTTGTTATTGGTGAAACAATTCATTGTTAAAAATTGGGTATCAAGCTAAATATACATTATATGAAGTAATTTATAAATCAATTTAATCATGCTTGCAACGCCCACATAAACGAATACGCATATTTTTGCAATTTCGCAAAAGTATTGCATCATTTGTCGATTGGCGAATTCTAGTAGCTCACGCGTTTGATGAGAATGAACAAGGTCGTGAGTTCGGTTCCGATTTTATTTTTTTTATTTATTCAAAACACAAAATATACACACGACACAATTGTACTCCCATGAGTTTGATAACGCATTTTAGGATGGTCACGATTTATTTTTATTTTTACAAGACATAATCAAAGAGAGAAATGTAGAGAATTTAATACAAATAATAAATGTATAATATATGTACAAACCTCGGAAACCTTTAGGGACAATTAAATATATTAAAATAATACATTAGCAAAAGGTATAGTTGTCGAGGAACAGATTCAGGAAATAATATTTGAAGTAGGAATAATTCAAAGTAACGTGTTAAAATAATATTTTCTCCAAAAGTAGCTTCAGTTAACTTCCGAGTTATCTTTAAATAGATGAGAGTTATTTGATTTAACAAAGCTAAAGCTAAAACTAGCTAAAACAAATTATAAATACAGTATTATTTCGTGAAACATATATTTTATTTGCGTAATCTTCTAACATATTTTTTTTGTCGTTATGTCGGAAATGACTTTGCTTTAAAGTTTTTGTTTTTTGGTTTTATTCTTCGATCGGTGAATCTTTATTTATACACTGAATTGCGTAAGAGGGAACAGAGTAGGAACAAAAAGTATTATTTGAAACAAATTCAAATATTTATTTTGATTTTTAAAAAACGCTTAATCTGTATTCAAAGAATGAATAGACAAACGTAGGCGTAGGGATAAAGTGACTCAAATATTTTCTCTATTTAATAATTCGATAGAACAACAAAAAAAATATAATTGTAAAAGCATAAAACGATTTAAGGTCTTTGACAGTAAAAGGTTTAAACAAATGACATTGATATTCGATGAGAAATAGGTTTCTTTTAGTAAAATATTATGCAATTATAAAATATATTGCATTAAAACAATAGGAAATGATCGGTTAGTGAATAAATACATTTAAACAAGGTATAAATACTGTGACATGTTAATTACAGGTATCAGTCACCCGAGTTCGGTAATCTAGTAAAGTTGTGTAGAAGTCGATAAATTAACACATACTAAAATGTTCAAGCTGGTGGTGCTGTCCGCTCTCCTGGCCCTGGCTGTTGCCAAGCCCTCCGTCACCTACTCCTCTCTGCTGGCTCCCGCAGTGTACGCCGCCCCCTCCGCCGTGTCCCACCAGTCTCGAGTGGATGTGATCTCCTCCCCCGCTATCGGTCTTTCTGCTCCCGCTATTGGCCTTTCCGCCCCTTGGCTGTCTTCTGCAGTGATCTCCCCCCCTCTGGTGTCCTCTCAAATCAGTGAGCTGGCCCTCCACCCCCACTCCCCCGCTAACGTGATCAAGGCCACCGGAGTTCCTCTGGAGACAGTCGATGTCGTGAACGCCAGGAACGCACATTTCACCGCCAGAACTCTGAACGCCCATGGAATTTACAAGAGGTCGATCGGTGCCATATCTACCCCCCTGTTGTCTGCTTACTCTACCCCTCTGGCTATCTCTAGCCCCCTTGTATCTTCCTACCGCTCTCCTCTGGTGTCAACATACTCCAGCCCTCTGGTATCCGCCTACAGCGCTCCCCTGGCTCTGTCCTCCCACGGCCTGGCCCTGCGTGGGCACGGAATCTACAAGAGGTCCGTCGGTCTCTCCGCTCCCTTGATCTCTGCCTACTCTAGCCCCCTGGTGTCTGCCTACTCCACCCCAATTCTGTCCGCCCCCCTTCTGAGGTCTCCACTTGTATCTGGCTACTCAACCCACTTAGTGTCCGCTCACGCCACACCCGCCATCGGCGTCCATGCCTGGTAAACAAAGACAAGGTACAGAACTTGCATTGTTATGTACGCATGTGATAATTTATTGCTGTTCTCTATCTAGCATATTTTTTTAACCAACAAATATTGAAAATTCAATGATTATTATGACTCCAAAAATGCCGAAAACAAAATCATACGATTGTATATATTTTGTCGTTATAATATAAATTTTGTAAATCAATAAATATATATTCTGAAAATAACAAGATTATTTTTATTTACCCATTTCGTTTATTTATTTAAAAGAAATGTTTACGTTTTCATGATTCACCTAAAATCTTTATTTTGTTTTATAAATTAGGTACTTATTACCTAACAGAACTGAAGAATATTTTATAGAAGGGTATAAAGTAGTCTAGGCATCCACAGGGCTAATGGCCTTCATTCCTTATCTTTGTTGTAATATGTTACAGCTCCCTAGGGGATCGACATTTGGACAAACCCAAAATATCGTTGATTGACCAATATCGTTGTCTTAAGTCCCATGAAAATAATTAAAATAACATTACTATAGAAGAAGAATTATAATTATATTCGATTGAAAAATTTCGCCAACATAAACATTCTTCTTTTGCTTGTGTCAAAATGGATATTTAAAAATTAGACAGTAGTTTTAAATAAAGTTTTAAGTCGTTTTTTTATATACTTTAATTTAAATTTTCACAATTTCAACATTATTTTTGTTTTGTATTTATTTTGCGCAGAGCTCACGCGTGAACTAAGACCGAATTTCATTGATAAATTAAAAATAGACATAACATTAAAAAAGAACCGACTCTGTTCAAAAATGTGCTAGATTTTTTAAACTATTGAAAATTATCATCACCATCATTCCTTTTCTGCACCTAATGGTGCATATGGCATTGCATTGGTACACCAATCGCAGCGTATCTTGATATTTTTCTGTTACATATAGTGATCAGTCTTACGCTTTAGGTACTTTTCCAGGGGCTATATGTTATTCTAATTTGAAAACACCTTTTCAAATAAATATTTCATATCAACCATGTCGGGAATCGAACCTGAGACATCTTGCTTGGTAGGCAAGAATGCTGACCACTTCACCACGAGGCCGACAAGTACATTGAAAATAATAAATGGCAAAAACTTAAGAATTGGCGCAGATTAATGTAGATAAATGCATTTACGAGACTGTAAAGACATTTATCATTCTGGATCAACTTATTATTATTTTTATCGAACCTCATAAGGTGCACCATTGTGCAAAGGGCACTGCACTTAATTGCAGTTTATTATCGGTACTCAGTCAAATCCGGCATCAGGATAAGTCTTATGATTTAGCTACCAAATCAGAGACTATGAAATACTATAGCTTGCCCACCATATACCGCAAACCGCATCTGAGGACATAAGTCTCCTTGGCGGTGCCCACATACACAGAAAATTTGCTCGTTGCCGAACAAGAAAAGCTACTCTAAAGAGCTCTTTGTAATCTGGTAGCCTTAGCATCTTTGTGCTGAAAGACGGTAATTCAGAAGTACATATTATCCACTGCATTGGATTGCAAAGGGGAATAGGAAATACTACAGTAAATATCGACTATTCCGGAATTTGAACTTCGGATTTAAGTCGTGGTAGGCAATCTAAGTAACCAGTTAATCGTGAGTATTACTCTCCAAACAATTTTCTTTTTCAGGGTTTTTACCCATTGAGTGAAATCTCATCCTAGCTTCTAGTTTCATATTACTTGTAAAATTGTATTTTCAATTCGCGCAGACCCAACAAAAAATATTATCTCACCATGCATCTAAAAATACAGTATTTTTTTAATTATGTGGGGTAATATTTCATAAGGGGTTAAGGACACTTCTATAAGTTAAACAAACAAGAAAACTGAAAAAATACAACATGTTATTCCATATGAATTATAAGATTAACAAAAGCAAGTGGGACAAAAGTGGATGTGTATGTAAATGCACATAGTGTCTCGAGAAAGATGCATAATGTTCAAAAAGGCTATAAAAAATGGAGAGTGGAGCTGGGTAGAAGTAAAATGATTGAAAATATTGACACTCATATTTAATCAACTGTTGCACAAATGTACAATTTATGTTATGTTTTAGTTCTTTAATCGTACGTTTTAAAATATAAATAATATAGATGTACATAAATTAAATATAAACTTAAATACGTAGTTTTTAAAACCGTCTGAACATTTTGTTAATTATCTCTGTATATTAAGTCTTATTGTTTATTTTCACATGTTAAAGTATTTAAAAATATATATATTGTTAAGTGTCCCCGGCACAAGCAACCCCAGTAAGGTCACATTATTTTTTATTATTAATCTTTGTTTATAATGGAAAAAAATTAACAAATAAATATACATGTCTCAAAACCGGTAGACATAGAAAAGTCAGTTAGTGGTTATATACATATATTAACTAAGATTTAATTTAACTGACAATTTTATTTTATTTATCGTGTTATTAATTTTAACCCCCATAAGGGTTTTACATGTAAAGTGGCTTAAACCATTCAATAACAGAGCAATAGTTCTGTAAATGCCTGGACATAATGTTCTTTTCTCCAGAATGTTTTCCATCTCTGTTTTCACTTTTCAGGGAGTGAAATCCAGTCACTGTCTACAATTAATTGGAAAAACTCATAATGTTGTTGGAAAAATTGTTCTTAAACGCATTCATCAAACCGGCTCATTTTTTATTTTATTTACTGTAACATGTACTCGTATAAACGTATAAAACAACCAAATATTTTGCGTATGAAAGAAAAATACAGTTATGTGTGAGAAATAAAACCATAATCCTGGACGAGTGTTTTCCACTCAATAAATCAGAAAAATAAGGAAATCGAGTAGAGATACGTCACCCTAGTAGTGTAGTGGTTGGCGCGTTTGTCTACCATGCTTGAGATTCTAGGTTCAATTCCTGGCGGGATGGACATGAAATCGTCGCCGTCCAGGCAAAAGTCACTAACTCTAAAAATTACCGTTTTTAGTTTAATATGCCATTCGAAGCGTAAAATTATGTCAATTTAGAGGCAAACCTCACTAAGTCAACTTAGAAAAAAAATGCGTAAATACAAATCATTTGAGTTTTACTACCTTACTTGATGTTAGATTATTTCATTTAATTAAAAATATTTTTGAACCACTTCATTATAATAATTATTTCTAATATTTCCTTCCTGTCACTAACTCAGTGCGCCTTTGAGGTGATTTTCACGAAAATGGCGCTTTATAAATTATCTAGCTATAATAATAACTGTTATAGGTTGCATTGTACAGATTATAAACAAGGAAAAGTTACTAACCCAAATTTTAGCCACCTTGCCTCGTTAAAAACCTTCCAGATATTTTTTGATGTATCAGAAGGAAAAGTCACCAATAGAAAAAATTATGTTGCATAAGCAAAACCTCTAAAACAAAAAAATCTGATTTTTCCTCGGTCTCCAAACTTTAAAATTGCAATTTCTCTTGACTGTGACTTCTACACAGCAATATTTCATTGTTCCTGAACTAGTACGAAGCGTAAGACTGATCACTTTACTTGACATGCAATATAAAATATCCATATTCAGTGCAATTTATTCAATTCAATTCAATTCATTAATTTAAATATAACATTAACATTACAAACACATATTCAATACGTACATAGTATAATTAAAAAAAAAAAAACATGAAAGAAACTCGTATCAAAGTAGTAGGAGAATCCTGCTCCGGAAAACGAAATAAAACTTTTTTTTAAATGTTTAATTTTTATTCTGTCATTAAAACAACATTAAAAATATATCAATTATATTATAGAGCAGAAATTTACGGTTCTAATAATATACGAGTAACTAAAAAAATAGTAATTTCACCATTCATTTTCGGGTTTAAAAATGAACCCAGTCAAAACGGCTCGCAGTTGGTGTCACGTCACTTTGGTGCCACACGTTATGCCCACCAAACGCGGTTCACGTTGCATACAATTTAATATGACGCGATAACGTAATACGTGTCGTTTGACCGATAACGTGCAACACGTCTCGTTTTCGGGTTATTTAAAACAAACTTCTTTATCGAAAATGTATCTGCAAAATGATTATTTCTGCCTTTTGCTTTCACTAGTATAAAATATAACATAAGAATTTGTTTAGTCTCCCGCCCGTGAAAATTATAAATAAATTGGAAAAAACTAAAAGACGTATTTTTCATTTTCAATTGTAAACTATTTTTATTTATTTCAAATAAAAAACTTTGTTTTATAGATCACGCACGCACGAATTTCATATTATAACATAAGTAGTTTCGGGTCTTTTAAATAGAAGCTTTCGAGATGTGGTGTTGGCGGCGAGTGCTGCGGATTCCGTGGACGGCCAGACGTACAAATGCATCTATTCTCCAGGAACTGGACATAGGAAAAAGACTGATATCCATGTGCGAGAAAAGAATCCTGCAGTTCTTTGGGCATATTTCCAGGGGAGACTCGGATAGTTTGGAGAAAACTATTCTCCTGGGAAGTGTCGAAGGGACAATGTCGCGTGGACGTCAACCAACAAGATGGAGCGGCACAGTCACTGAGTTATCAGAATCATTACTGACGAATGCCTATAGAAGAGCACAAGACCGTTCCAGATGGAGGGAGACTGTCCACAGACGAGCTATGCCTGGAGTCAGGCGTAATCACCATCCTCGGACATGAGGCACGGATTGAAGAAAGAGAGTTTCGGGTATTCTCATAACCCATCATCACGTGTAACTGTACATAAACATAACTTTTAAGTATTAAGTAAATAGAACGTTTAACTATTAACTTAATCATTACACCTGATGAAGGGTAATCAGAATACCTGAAACTAGTTATGTTGTAATATTAAACTCGTGTGTGATCTGTTTATACAAAGCGTTTTATATTTTAAATGTTATTCCACTTAGCAAATGCTGAAACAATAAATAGTAAACTTTACACTAAATTAATTAATGTTCACAAGTCTCTAAAATAATATTTTTTGTAATTACAGAATTAGCTCATTGCTTCTGGATGATGTTATAATTAATCTCCGTTAATTGCAATAAAGTTCCAAGAGGGAAACTAGTAATGAAAATCTGTAAAAATAAAATATAAATTTTTAACATATCCTCAATCAGGAAAAAAATTGCAAATAAAATATTTAAAAGATATTCGAATATTGAGCGGTGCGATTGTTTAAAATAATTTGTATTGCATATATATATATACAATTTATATATCACAACTAGATATAATATATAATAGATTCCTTAAATTTCTGGATCGTAAATCTCTTACATATTTTGACCCGTATAAAGACTCTTCTTCTTTTCATAGTTTAACTTACCTTACTAAACATAAAAGCATTTCTGATCTGTCTTTCCTCTTCAAAATTTTAAACAATTTTATCGATAGTCCATATCTCTTAGAGCGTATTTCAATCCATTGTCCCGTAAAGTCAACACGACATGTTAATTTTTTTTACTATTCATTGCCCAAAAAAAAATATGTTCAAAGCTCGTTTATTTATAGTAACTGCTCCAAATTTAATTTACTTTGTCCTCATTTAGATATTTTTAATACAAAATTTTGTGACTTAAAAAAAGCTTTTTGAAACACTGTAAAATAAAACGTTTGTCATTGTGTAATAAATTTATGTTCCTTTAAATATATTTATTTTATTATTTCAAAATGTTGAATCGGTCAACTATATTATGAAAATCCCTCTCCTCCACTCCTCCACTCCTCCACTCTATTTCCTCATCCCTCAACTTTCTTATGAGCTCCTTTTTTTTCTCATGTCTTATATAATATATTATTTTTCTCTTTACTGTGTAACTTGTTCTCTCATTATATTTGTGAAAAACTTTAACTGGATGTATGTACTATTTTTCATATTTTGTATTCTTATATAACAACTGTTGTTTTTCCTTAATATAAAAAAATATTTTTATTTACGCTATCACCACAAAACTGTCACCTTCTATATATGGTTAAAATAATAAAAAAAATGTATTATTTATATTTTATTTATTTTGACGAGACTATACTCCCATAATTGTTAAGAGAGTAAAAACTCATTTCGATGTGATACAATCAAAACTTAAAATCGTGAGAGTCGAGCTTCGTAGCCCTACTATTTCAAACAGTGAGACTGGTTTCCTGATGACCTCAATTTAGTGGTTTAAATTACCAGGAGTGAACATTGTAAGGGGAGACGGCGTGTCCAGATACTAAAGGTGATGAGTAAGCAGACACCAGGGGGCTGGAATAGGCAGATACCAGGGGGCTGGAGTAGGCGGAGATCAGAGGGCTGGAGTGAGCAGATACCAGAGGAGCGGAGTAGGCAGACACCACCGGTGTGGAGTAAGCGGACACTACTGGGGCAGAGTAGGCAGCAACAACGGGGGAAGAGTGCACATCAACACGGGACTGGTGAGACACGGCGGTGGGGGCGACCAGGGTAGAGTAGGCGGCGATGGACCTCTTGTGGATTCCGTGAGCGTTCAGAGTCTTGGCGGTGTAGTGGGCGTTACGGGCGTTGACAACATCGACGGTTTCCAGGGGAACTCCGGTAGCCTTGATGACGTTAGCGGGGTGACCGCGAGCGAGAGCCAGCTCAGCGGTGTGGTATTGAGACACAAGGGGGGCAGAGTATGCGGACAGCACCGGGGTGGAGTAGGCGGACACAGCCGGGACGGAGTAAGCTGACACTACAGGGGCAGAGTAGGCGTAGGCGGACAGAGCGGGGACGGAGTAAGGCGACACTAAGGGAGAGTAGGCGAGAGACCTCTTGTAGATTCCGTGGGCGTTCAGGGCCTTAGCGGTGTAGTGGGCGTTTCTGGCGTTGACAACGTCCACAGTTTCAAGAGGAACTCCAGTAGCCTTGATCACATTAGCGGGGGAGTGAGGGTGCAGAGCCAGCTCGCTAGCGTAGGATGACACAAGAGGAGCAGAGTAGGCAGAAATCACAGGGGTGGAGTAAGCTGATACCAAGGGAGCAGAGTAGGCGGACAGAATCGGAGAAGAATAGGCAATAGCGGGAGATGAGTGTACATCCACGCGGGACTGGTGAGACACGGCAGAGGGGGCGGCGTACACTGCGGGAGCCAGCAGGGTGGAGTACGAGAGAGAGGGCTTGGCAGCAGCCAGGGCCAGGAGAGCGGACAACACCACCAGCTTGAACATTGTGGTCTGTGTTGGTTTTTTGGCTTTTACACGACTTCACTATAATACCGAACTCGGTTGACTGATACTTTATTTGAGCTAAGCGCAGTATTTATAATAGCCGTCGAATACAGGTAGTTGGGCACGAACCAATAAATCATTCGTCAATGTACTACTAAACTTGATCTTTATAGTAATCAGGTTTAGATAACGTGTAAAATATGTACCATAAAGCATTTAATATTGTTCATAGGTTCTTTTGTACTCGGTGATATTTTATTCGTTAAATTTTCTTCCTGGGTTATGAAATAAAATATTCCACTACGTAAAAATCACATAGGCAATAATATATCCGTCCACGTAAAATTATGAATTTACTAAGCACTTACTGTGTGGGTATTTACTGTTCTTTGTTCTAAACACAACTTACATGAGAATAATATTTTTGTACCGATTTCAAGGTAGCTTTTATATCCGCTAAGAGTATTTCATTTTCAAAAAATATTTAAATGTACGAGAATTTTTTTTTTTTAAATAACTACGACGTAAATTATTTGTTATTCATTTTTTGTTCAGTGCCACAAAGTAGCGTTTTTTTTTTTAAATAAAAAAACGTTTTAACATATTACAACAGAGATAAAGAACTTTTTAGAAAAGGTAATACATAAGTCTAGGCATCTACAGGGCTCATGACCTGTCATTGGCTGGTTTAAATGGCTTAAGTTTTTTTTTTAAGCCAATCAACAGGCTTAAGTTAGCCCTAATAGATTGGCATTAATGAGTAGTACTTAATCTGAATATTCTTAAAATCTACCAATTAACAAAGTGTATAATTTATAAAAAGTATGTATATAGCATTATCTAGGCGAAAATGGCAAGTGTGACATCGCGAGTCAGGAGAGACAACACCGCTTGCTTCTTAAATGCCTGCCCTTGCTGTAGGAACACATCGACCGTACTGATTAGTGAGATTTCGTTCACTGTTCTGAGATCCTTGGCAGAGGGTAAAAGAATCCGATGTTAGTTTTATAATTTCCCGCAGCAAAGACAGGATTGATACGCAAGTTACGGCGAGGTACATTAAGGTTTTTCTGAGTAAGGATATCATGGGCATCTATACAGTTCGATATTAATTTGTGCAAGAATATCAAATCAGCCAAAATCCTTCTGAATTTTAAACTAAAGATACGAAAGTACTTTAGACGATCATAATAGTTGATTATGAAAGTATTTGATACGATTCTAAATATTAACGAATTTTAAAATTTACGTTGCACCGATTCAATCCGCGTTATATGAATATTATAATTAGGAGACCATATTTTAGAATTAAATTTAAGCAAACTACGAACAAATGATTTATATAATGTAATTGCAATTTTCGGGATTTTGAATGGCTTAGATATTCGCAACATGTTAATATTAACAGCTCCCCGGGGAGTTGAATCCAGTCCTTGTCTACAAAAATTTGGGCAAACTCAAAATATTGTTTAGAAAAATGTATGTTTTGATTCCATTAACCATAAGTATTGAAATCAGTAAATCTCTATAAGTACGTATATCTGCATTCACAATATTAAATAAATTGGTAAAAGTTATTATGATAATACTTCATAACACTTATTTTGGTTTAAATTTTCAGATTTTCAGAATTCGCAAATCATCTTATATCCGGAAACCATGATTTCAATCAAGAAACGGGTGTAGAAATTTTTCATGTCAATAAAAATAGTTTTCATTGTGACAATTTAATACGACTATAAATTAGTAAAGCCATTAAATTTATTTTTCGGAATTCGCAAATCATCTTATATCCGGAAACCATGTTTTTAATCAAGAAACGGGTGTAGAAATTTTTCATGTCAATAAAAATAGTTTTCGTTTTGACAATTTAATACGATTATAAATTAGTAAAGCCATTAACCAAAAACATCAAATAATAAATAATCAATCAAATTTAACTTCGAGTTTTCTTTTAAAAATATTCCCGTTATGATTCATTTTATCTTCTTTCTCTCTCTTTTTTTCATTTTCTGTCTCTTTTATGCAATATTTTTTTAATAAATAGCAACGCGTGTAATTATAAGTAAGTTGAATTTCCGACGATGAGGTGGTAACCTCGAAACCGGTCGAAGTGTAATTCATAATTTAAGTGGTTTATACAAATTTATAAACATATAAGTGTAAAATGTCAAACCACAAACTGAAAAATGTTTTTGATAACAATAATATATATTTAAAAAAAATTATTAATAAACTTTCAGTTTTATTTTCTGAATTATCAGCTATTTAACTAAAAGACGTCTTACGCTTACAAAGTCATAAAATCTGTACGCAACTAACGGACTAAAATCGGAGAACGTAAATTTGAAGTCCTAGGCCCTATGGTACGAAATAGTCCTTCAGAAGTACTAAACTATGACATCAAAGCAATGTTATGGGGAAAAAAAACACTTTTCTTAAAATCATTTGAATGCATTTTCTAGGAATAAAAATTAATTATATAAAATTAAAAAAGCGAAAAGTATTTATCTGTTTGTTTGTGTTTCCGTCGCGTCGCAACGGAACAATCGATTGAGGTGATTTTTAGCATAGAAATAGCCGAAAAAATGACAAGTAAAATAATTTACTTTTTATCCCGAAAAAAAAAATATTCTCTCTGGAAAATTGTAAGTGAAAAAAAAACAAACTTCTTTCTCATCGCAATGAAACGACTGATTGACGTGATTATTAGCATAGGGATAGTGCACAAGTGCTAACAAGTGTCAAAAGCTAATTTTAATCCCGAAAAATATCATTTCACTCCCTCAGAAAAATTCCTTGTGAAGAAATAAATTCTATTTGTTTTTTTTTTTCCTTTATAAACAAAGATTAATAATAAAATAATGTGACCTCACCGGGGTGGGGTTACCGTGTCGAGGACACAACAATATGCTTTTTTTAAAAAATATTTTTACGTGTGAGAAGAAACAAAGAAGACCTAATATACAGAGATACTTAAAATGTTTAGAAAGTTTATTTTTAATTTATGTACACCTATATTTTATATATATTATAAAACGTACAGAAAAATAACAAAAACCATACATTTGTGGAGCGGTTTATTCAATATGGGTTTGGGCGAATGAGACAATCTATTTTACTTCTAATCAGCTCCACTATCCATTTTTTTAGAGCCTTTTTGAACATTTCCTCATTTCAAATTGTTTTGATAGACAGTGGAAGTAGGTTGTAGATTGTAATTGCATAATACTCAAAATCCCTTCGTCCGAAAATAGTATTGGTTTTAATTTATTTAAGTTGTCTTTGTGTTGAGGATCTAGTGATTTTATTATTTGTGTGTGATGTATTGTAGGGATTATGTCTTTCATTTAAGTAAAAGTAGTTTTTTAATCTATGAGTGAATATTTTTTTATCGTATAATTGCTTTGGTGTCATAAGTTGTGCTTTGTGGAATATTTCATCCGTAGATGTCTGTTTTGGGACTCTAAGTGTTATTTTAATAATGTTTTAATTATAATTTTGGAAAAAAATTTAAAGTCAACATGAACATCATGAAAAAGGCGAAGTCACAAAATCCTATTTTATTTTATCCAGGCAACTCAAAACAATCTGTATCATAAAGGATTTAAGATGTTTAATGAGCTGCTAAAAGAGATAAGGGATGCTGGGTCCATCACATAGTTTCGTAAGATGGCTATGATTTTGGTTAAAAACAAACATCAATATAGGTAGATATAATGCTATTGGCAAGCGTCTGAATTTTATGGCAATGTTTTGCTTTTTGAAATTATTTTTGGATAGATATATTATTAATTAGTTTCGGTATAACTAAGTGTTAAAATTTTATCCCTACAACTATCTAAATAAATACATTACAGATATAAGGCAGTAAAAATATATTATGAAATGGGAAAAAACTTTTACGGAGAAAAAAAAAATCCAAATTGAAACAGAAGGTTAAAAAGTATGTGTTACACAACTTATAAATGAATTATATGTACATTATAATTATGACAGCACACTGAAGTATATGTTTCTGTGCGCCCTATTTCAAGATTCAAAATATTTCAAAAAATAATAAAAATAAATAATTCGCCGCCCGATTCTTTCCGCTGTATATTCTCTCTACATTGTTCAATCAATATAGCACCCCTTTATTTATTTTGTCGATAACGCTCAACTTTTCTACTTACTTTTCTTGCACAGGCCAGAAGACTCAACCACAGTGGTAAATTACAGCAGTTAACATCCGGACTTACGAAAAATCACATTTATTATTTGTGTTCTTACCAGAAATCGAACCAGGAACCTTACGCATCAGTCAAGCAACATTTATGCAACAGTCACATATATTAATCACACATTGTATAGTCTAAAAGATACGTAAGCTTTTCTATAACATTCATCCCATATACCCCATTATTTCCTATTTTATACACCACTGTATATAAGAGTTCTATTGTGAGCCTCTAATTTTGAAGAACATTTATTTATTTTATCATTGTATGTTTTGTTTTATTCTGTGCTACGCTTCATTGTTTTAAGATAACCAGTAGAGTTGTTCCGAATTGATAGCAGAGTACAAATAGTATTTATCAAACGTAGAACATCGTTCCAGGTGTTTGGCACTACAGCACCGTCTAAAGTCTAAAACCTCTCAAAAAGCAACCTGGCATACGGCAAAACCGCTACTAATGGTACAAAGTAATAAAAAAATAGTTTGAACCCTTAATTTTACATGTTAATGGTCAATCAATCGATTTTTTCTTATACCTCTTTCTCTTCCCTCCCTCATTTTCAATTTACTCAATTTTGAATGTACAAAATGTCATCGCATTTTTAATGGTTTCCAATAAGTACAAAAATTCAATAAAGTCTTTTTCTTTACCAGTTTTTCATTTGAATATTTTACAAACCTGCAGAAAGGGTTCAAATAAAGTACTTCATAATAAAATATATGCTTTTGATTTGGATATTATTTATTTTTCATGAGCCTTAGATGTATCTAAAACTCGTTATCTATATTTCGATCAGCCAAAAATTGAAATCGGCGTAAGTCGGGCTATTCTGTATCTTGAATCCTCGTAATGTTGGTATCTTTCTAGGACTAGTTCTTCGGTTGCTTGAATTACCAAGAGTGGACATTGTAAGCAGGGGCGGCGTGTCCAGACACAACGGAAGTTGAGTAGGCAGACACCACTGGAGTAGAGTAAGCAGATACCAGGGGGCCGGAGTGGGCGGAAATCAGAGGACTAGAGTAACTGGACACCACTGGGCCGGAGATAGTTGACACTACTGGGGAAGAGTAGGCAGACACTAATGGAGAAGAATAAGCAGACACCAGAGGGTTAGAGTAGGCAGAGATTACGGGACTGGAGAGACCGATTGACCTCTTGTGGATTCCGTGTCCGCTCAGGGTCAGGCCATGAGAGGAGAAAGTCAGGGGGGAGCTGTAAGCAGATACCAGCGGGCTGGAATATGTTGACACCAGAGGACTGGAATAAGCAGATACCAGAGGACTGGAGTAAGCTGACACCAAAGGACTGAAGTAAGCAGACACCACTGGGCTGGAGAGGGTGGACACAACTGGAGAAGAATAAGCAGATACAACTGGGGCAGAGTAGGCGGCAACAACTGGGGAAGAGTGCACATCAACACGGGATTGGTGAGACACAGCAGTGGGGGCAATCAGAGCAGAATAGGCAGCGATGGACCTCTTGTGAATTCCATGAGCATTCAGGGTCCTGGCGGTGTAGTGGGCGTTACGAGCGTTGACAACATCGATGGTTTCCAGAGGAACTCCGGTAGTCTTGATTACGTTAGCGGGGGAGTGAGGGTGGAGGGCCAGCTCACCAGCGTAGGAGGACACAAGAGGAGCAGAGTATGAAGACAGCACTGGAGCTGAGTAGGAAGATACCACAGGGGTAGAGTAAGATGATACCAGTGGAGAAGAGTATGTCGAAACGGCAGGAACGGAGTAAGCAGACACCGCTGGAGCAGAGTAAGCGGACAGCGAGGACGCTGACACAACTGGAGAAGAATAAGCGATAGCAGGAGATGAGTGCACATCCACACGGGACTGGTGGGACACGGCGAAGGGGGTGGCGTACACGGCAGGAGCCACCAGGGTAGAGTAGGAGAGAGAAGGCTTGGCAGCAGCCAGAGCCAGAAGAGTGGACAACACCACCAGCTTGAACATTGTGGTCTGTGTTGATTTATCGACTTCGATACGAGTTCACTATATTACCGAATTCGGTTGACTGATAACTGCAGTTAGCAATGCGCCGTATTTATACTAGACACCCAGTATAGGTGGTGTACGATTTAATAAATCAGGCGGCACTTGATATTTAATTCAATCTGGTTTAGTTGTATTCAAATGTTTTTTTCTAAGAAATCCAATATTTATAATATCAGTCTTAATTTTACTTCCGCCTTTTGTTTTTTTACACTATAGACAATTTTATATTTTTTTGGATTCTACGGCAAACCGAACTTTAGCAGCAAATAAAAATAATATTTACAGTAGCTACTGTTTTAAAATAAAAACAACGGGAAGATGCAATTTATTTAAAAACTTGCAAAACAGACTGTATAAAATTTCCTTTGTACTCGGGTGTACACGTTATTAAAATAAAATGAAAAAAATATTTGAAAATACATTTTTTATGAAAACTGTCTTTTTGATTGATTTATAATAAAATAATTTTTAATTTCTTCTTATTTTTAGTTAAACAAACAAATTTTTATACCAGTTTGCACGTGGCTTGTAAAAATATTAATATCATTCTTGGGCTCTTTTATTAAATCAATTTTTTTAATGTGATTAAGAGAATAAATAAAAGACAATAAAATAATTATTGAAAGATGTCACACCCATTTTTTTTCATAATAATGATGAAAAATTTATCGCAATTTTGCGCACAATTTTTGGGGTTCGAACTGTCAGTAGGATCACGGTGAGTCACATCTTGCTGGAGGGTGTCATTTTATAAAATGCCGCGAACGCCCAGTTGCATTCCACCGGCAACACTATTGACTAGTCCTTCTCGTTGGTGTCCACGTCGCGAACCTCGGACAATGGGATCACACTCATAACGGTGTGATCACAGCAGATAACGAGAGGGTGAAAGGCGAGTTTCTGGCGCCTCCAAACCAGAACCAACCAGCTAAGGGAAGGTAACCCCGACAGAAAAATCCACCAGAGAAGGCAACGGGAAACCACTCTGGTCATCTTTTCCCAGGAATCACTATGGCGAATACATCCAATAAGCAGTTGTCCTGGGTGCTTTGACCGAGATGCTTTCGCAGTAGTGATTGCCAGCGTCGGAAGGACCTGACAAGGTACCTCGAGAAGATGCGCGCATTAAACAAATAATGTACTTAAATTGAAGCCCGAGTAGAGAGTGTAATACGCAAAGATTTTTGTAATTAATGCTTAAATACGTGATCTTTATTGTTTTTCAATCACATTAACCATGCTCCCACATGGTCATCCACTACATAGCTATAAATAAATCACTCTTTTTTAAATATTTTATTTATAGATCTGGACCAAGAGATTTTATCGTTTGCAAAACTCCCTAGCAATCGATTTAATAAAAAGCTAATGCAGTATTTGCATTTAACATAACAATAATTGTCAAACCAGTTTTTTTCTTGATACAATATACTAAATCTAGTATCACGTAGGCGAGAGATTTGATTGTTAAGCTTAGAAGTGCCACTTAATTTGCTATCACTTCCAGTGACGTAGGAACAGTATTTAAGACGTAAGGCTTTAAGTAAAACAGGAGTATTGCATGAACAAAAACTATGTACAGTGTGTTCGAATGTTTAAGTGTATGTAAATGTGTTAGTGACTGTCGTTGAACCAAATACAAATATTTGTGTTAGATGGCACAATATAATATAATATTTGAAAACGTTCTATAACTAAAACATTAACATAGAGTTATTTTTTTTTAGATGTGAATTTCATTATTATTTACCTTGCTTACCATGAACAAGTGGATTTATTTGCTTTTTAATAAGTTTTTATTTTGTCTTAAAGTGTTGAGATCAGGAGAGATATTTTGTAGTGGGCTAATCAAGATCATCGGAGCATTTGCTCTAGTGAAGACGAAACTACTTAAAACTCTTCAGGAAAAGCCGGTCTGTTGACAATCATCAAAGGGTTTTCCGTTCCATTAAAAGAGTGTTCGGCATTTTATGTCCTAGTTTGGTTTATTTTACCAATGTACTGCAACAACATGACCATGTAAGTTACCACCTTTCATGTGAGTTGTTTATGAAGTATAACCGATCTAATGTCTCATAAGTCTTCACCTAGATTCCAGCATTGCGCTTGCAGCTATTGTTTCCGAAAACTTAGAGTTGAATGCACTGCATATGTTTTTTTAGATATAAATATATAGTTTACAGTATTACTGACCTTGCTTTCATATAATCCAAAATATTTCAAATGTGGAGTTTGTGTTTCCTGGAAAGAAAATTCCTCCTGTTGACCTTCAAAGGGATTTCTCCGCATTTGTTGAAGAAAAATCCTCAGAGAACTCATTCAAGGAAAGGCGGATTATTAAAAGACAGCAGAAAGCTTTCTGTTTTACTTAAGAGATCTAGTATTTTGTATTCTATTATCATTCATTGTCTTTATTAACTGTGCTAGTCTAACTAACTACTTCTTCTTGTGAAAGGTCTTTGCAACTTAATACGGAATGGATGTGCCTTAGATCTTCACCAACTCTTCCACATTACGCCTGTAAGTTATGTCTTTTGACGCTGAAAAGGAGGCAATCTATCAACAAGTGAGGAACGTCTTAAGGGGTTTCATTTTTCCATGGACAACTGTTGATCCAAAAAAGTTTAAAACGGCGTAGGTTGCTAATATTTTTTAAATCTTCATAATGTTAACTTAAACCGCGAGTTAACTTAAAATCTACATTTAACTATGAAGAGAGGTGGGGGAGGGAAGGCACGGTTGAGGAAAAAGAAAAAAAAAAAAAATATTCAGATGGTGACATTTTAATCTAGATTAAATTGTAAATGAAAAAGGAGTGTCTCTGGCATTAGTAAGCAGATTATTTCTCAGTCGAGCAGCTACTACTGTAAAAGAAGAGGCAAGAAGAGATTAGAGTGGTGAAACAAAAAGAAGAGATAGTCCATGTTGTGATAGTGGTTGGAAAGCTCTCTCAGATAAACAGGCGAAGTGGGATTTTTCAAAATATTATGAAGAAGTAATGAAATGTGAATGTATCTTCTATATCTGATACTTAATCAGCGTAGTTGCATGCTGTATTCGGTTACGTGGTTACGTTTGCGAAGGTTAAAGATATAACGTACACAGATATTCTGCAACCGTTTTAATTTATCAAGCAGTTGAAGAGTAGGATTGAAAAAAGTAATGGGTAGAATACATATGTCTAGAATTAAGTACATTATCACTGCCCAACTGTATTTTCTTCCAATTATGATGGATATAATGTTTTATATGTTTTTATTCATTTTGGGGCATTTAAAATTTTATTTTCTGTACTCATTGCATTTTCTTACTTTTATATATATATATTTTTGAGGCATTTCTATTATCTGCAAATAAATACGAAAGGACGTAACATTTATTTAGATTAACTTTAAAGTTACTGCTAGAGAGGAATTAATTAATTAATTATGGATAACTTATATAGCGCCATTTTCGTAATAAAATACCTCAAGGGCGCTTTACATGGTGATTCTATTGTTAAGTTAATTTAATTGACGCTTTTAAATTAGTAATTTAATTTATTTTGCTGTCACGTGCTACGGATTTATTCAAATGATTTAGAGAACAAGTGGGTTTTAAGTTTTTTCCGAAACATCACTTCACTTTCACAGCCTTTCACTTTCACTTTCACTTTAACTATGGTTTAATTCTCCCACACCCAAAATAAGTTTTTTTTATTTTTTTATGTTATGTGTAATATTCACCAAAGCCACATATTTCTAAATACTACATATATTTTGACTAATTTTCTTTGGGATCTCTTCTCATTATTTAGAACTGATCAGCAAGATGTCAATCACTTCTACAAAAGCTTGAAACTACAAAATATATACTTAAGCACCAAAAAGCGCGGACAATACTGTCAGTGCAACTGAACGTACTAGATCGGCTACGTTTCAAATCGTATTTCACACGTTTTGAATCGTATTACATCAGTCATATGGTCAATAAATCATCCATGGCTCATTCCTACTGAATTTTCCCTAATCAAACTGCAAAAAAAACATAAAACTTGGAAATTTTTGAAAGAAAAAATAAAATAATAATGCAAACAAAACCTAAAAAACACTTAACAGAATTTTCCAAACACAACACTTACTCAAACAAGAAAGGAAAAACACTTCGTATTTTGAAAATACAAATATCAAATTATCAAGCCGTTCCAGAAAAAGCTTCAGCACAGCAAACAGATCGTAATATGATTTCAGGTAGAACGAATTTTTTTTATGATTTCAGAAGTGAACTTATAAATATGTTTACAACTAATTTATATTTATAACAAACAATTTGACTGTATATTTTTTGTTTATGTTTTACAATAATGAGGTTACCCGCCACTGGCAACGATCCATTTAGATTATAAACTATGGTCTTTTTTCTTTATGTTCATCAAGCTGTATGATAAAATTCGAGGTTAACTCCTGATGTGTGGCCATTCTTTTTCAACCTCTAAAATTATCATCTGTTCTGGCTTGGAACAAAACAAAAATTAATTCACAAAAAGTTGTTTAATTAAAATCTATTAAAAATGAGTTAACAAAGTACCTATAAACTGGACAACTTTTGAATATTATTACATAATGTTATCTTTGTACCTACCTATATCCGTGTCCAGTATACAAACAAAATGTAGTAGTAAATATTGCATAAAATATTAAGTCGCGGTATGGCGCCGGCGCCGGCGTCACGATTTTTTTAAAGCTTAAGTATAATTTAATACTTATATTTTAGTTACGTTATAGACTAAAAACAATATTTTGAATATTTTCAAATTATTTAAAACACGTTCTGGGTAAATTCCAATGCAGATTATTTTGGGATTAAATTATTAAAATATATTTTTTGAATACCATGATTATTATTTATCGGTTTTATTTCATTCTTATTTTTTGTCAGCTTTATTTTTTAATGTTATTTATTTATTTTATCAAAGAACAATGACAGACAACTAAATATACATAGATATATTACATAAAGCATAATTTTGACTTAAAATGTTTAAAAAGTTACAATTTTTTTACAAAAGAAATGCATGCTAACATGATAAAAATACACATGAAGATTACGAATAGAATACCACATCAAAAAAGAGGTAACCTCTTGTGCTTAGTGTAGGATTAAAATATTGGTAACTGAAGAATGCTAATGAATATAAAGCATGTTTTTGTCAACGTATATTTATACATGTATGCATTCGCCCACGCACGCTTATGTATATAAACATAATCACATGCGCACACATTTATACACAAATGTGGTGATAAAAAAAACGATAGAAAGTTTTGTAGTTACTAAGCAAAAGCAGGTATGCGTAATAAAATGTTGGGAACATTTTTATTTATTTTTTCATTCATGTAAAGATACATATTACAAAAAAATAACGTTTCCCTAACTCTATGAAGCCAAGAGTCCTGTGTTGAGTTGGGATACAAAGAAATAGAAAGTGGAAGCATGCATATTATCAAAGAATACTACAAATGTAAAAATTATTACGTAAACATAAATTTTTATATTACATTTAACAATAATTTGGAAAAACGAACAATAAAGTACTAAAGCTAAAGAAACTATATTAAAAATAATCGTTTTTTAAAAAATTAAATTTAAAGAGAAAAATTTAAATGCACCAAAATGTGTACGTTAAAACTCACTTTGCACCATAACAGGCCAGCAGGCCGAATTGCTGGTAAATTACAGCACAGAGTACCCAGGCTTGAAAAAAATCATTATTTTATCATTTTGAATTGCTGTTCTACGAGTATATTGAGTATAACTACAATAACTTTTGTGAATTGCTTAAAAAAAAAATTTAATAATTTATTTTAGGTACATGTATAAAAATTATCCCTAAACTTACATAAATCAATAAGATCGATCCAAAACAATTGCTTGGAAGTTCTCAATCGTAAAGCATGTTGTGTAACATTCGGTTCGTACGACGACTCTTCCTTTTTCCATAATCTGATTTCTCTTACTAAACGAAGAACTATTTCTGACATGTGCTTCATATTCAAGATTTAAAGCAATGTAATTGAAAGTACCTTTCTCTTCAAAAGCAAACATCTAAATTGTCTTACCAGATCCACCAGACAAGTCTGATTTTTTTCCAATCCCAAACCATAAAAAAACTTCGCTCGAAACTCCTTCATTAATCGGAAACTGCACAGAATATAACGATATGTTATAATAAAATATATGTTCCTGCCTTGATAATTTTTCATTCTCAACTTTCTAATTTTCAAAATAAATTATTGGAACTACTCTAATTAAATAAGCATTACTGTTCGGTCAGCTTATAATCTTTCGGTATTGTACTGGAAATCGGAAACGTTTGGAAACAAAAATTAAATAAATACCAGATTTTATTTTATTGGCTTTTTGGAAGAAATTGCCATATTGTAGAAAGCTCGCCAATGTACAAAAAAATAAGTAAATAAAGTAACTAAAAAAACGTTTTTCTTTTTAATCTACAAGGTTTCGAGTATGTTCAAATGTTTATAGATGGGCTTGATTCCCTTTAAAAATGTACAATTTAAATTTTAAAATCTTATCTTTTTAATCAACCACCCTGAAAATTTTATGTTTTTAACATACGACTATTTACGTAGTTACCATCAAAGTAGTCCATAGACAAATGTTTGGGAACCTCAATTCTAAAATATTCCTTGGACTTGTCACGCAGTGGTCTGCAAATAATAACAGGTTACAGGTTTAGAAACACTTCCAGTCATACTATTTATTCATAGTGGTGTTGCCAAAATCAACCTTGATTTTCTATCAAACAGCCCAAAGCTATGTTGTATGAAGAAAATTCTACGTAAAGTCACAGTAGGTACGTAACCTCGGCGGCGTATGCAGAATAATAATTATTATTTATTATTTTATGAATACGTTTAGATTTTAACTGATTAATTTGTTTGAAGAACTGTAAGGAATCAATTTTAATAACAGTCTTTGCATGACCGCTAAATGAATTGCAAATTTTAATAATTAGGCGGCCCCTGTGGTGCCATGAGTAATGACCAAGACGCTCGCTTCACATTCGGGGTTTCCGCGTTTGAATCCCTGTGAGAATACAAATAACTAATGTATTTTTTAATCCTGATTCTTTTGCAACGTAATTCACCACTTGGTCAAAAAGGAAAACTCATAATTTAAAATTAATGTCTGTTTCATAAAGGCAAAAACTGTTGTACGCTTCAGATACCGATCAAGAAATACGAAATATGGATTTTAAACGAATTTTTTTTTAAAAATAAATCGAGCTGAGGTAATTCCACTTCAAAGCGTAATAATTAGAGCTTTTGCCAACAATTTTCGAGGTTCCAAGACGATTCCTGACGGAGTCAACGTGAAATATTCATTTTAGAGTTGATTCACTATCCCTGGACTGGCACCTAAAGCCTAAGACTGATCACCTTACTTTGATGTATTAAACTATCGAAGTACACTGTTTTATTGAAGTACCAATGCAGTGCCTTATGCGCCACTGGGTGTGGAAAGGGAAATGATGATGATGATTTTTAAACATACTTTATTTTTATTTTATTGGAAAGCTAACAGAAATTTATAAAAAACAATAAATACATTTCATAAGGTCCAATTAGAGGCTTCCTCTTAATATTTTTATTTTATTTTATTATATCAAACGGCACTAAGTGCCTTTTATTTATTATTTGCAAAAACAATAATATTCAAATATGTGAGTAAAGTTGAGTTATAATATACACGAAAAAGTTAGCATTTAAAACAAATTAATACTAACAGTTATTTACAAATTAAGAAGTCTGAAAAGATAAACCGTATGAAAATTATATAAATGGTATTAAAAATATTTTAAGCCTTTAAAAAAAACTAAGAAAAAAATACATGCTAATAAAGAAATGAAAACAATTTTGAATAGCAATAAACGATAAACAAAAAAAATTTATTTAAAACTACTTCTTAGGTAAATAGAATAAATAAAAAGTAAATAAACTGGTTTAAAAAAATTGAAAAAGAGATATAATTTTTACCCATAAATAAAATTTTAAAAAAATATATAAAAAATTGTTACATAAATAATATACATAGTTTAAAATAACTAATTGTACACTACTTGCAATATTATTAATTAGTAAAAGCAATTAATATTCTTTGAAAAAAAAAAAAAAAAATGTTCACTTGAATATCGGTCGCACAGTTGCACATTTTCCACTACTTCGGGAACTACACTGGCTACGTTTTCCACAGAGGGTCGAATACAAACTCTGTTGGCTTATGTATAAGTCACTGCACAGCTCTGCTCCGGAATATCTAAGGGAACTATGCATTCCAGATGAACTAGCTGACAGGTGTCTCACGCTTAGATCAGCTACGTCTACGGCGGGAGGAAAAGTTATTATACCTCTACGCAAACAGCGCACTAAATTTAGTGAACGCGCATTTGCGGTCGCAGGCCCTATGACATGGAATGCTCTCCCAGCAGAGGTGCGAGGCTGTGAAAGTGAAGTGATGTTTCGGAAAAAACTTAAAACCCACTTGTTCTCTAAATCATTTGAATAAACCCGTAGCATGTGACAACAAAATTAATGCTTTTAATTAAATTACAAATTTAAAAGCTTCAATTAAATTAATTTAACAGTAGAATCACTATGTAAAGCGCCCTTGAGGTATTTTATTACAAATGGCGCTGTATAAGTTATCCATAATAATAATAATAATAATAATAATGTAAATGTATATTTTTATATTACGAATGTAGCTGACTATACGGTGTACTTTTTTTATATGCCTACATTCAGTACAGCACATATGTCAATGTATGTATTAATTAGCCAAGGAAATATAATTTTGTCGACCTCGTGATGTAATGGTCAGTGTTTTTACCTACTATGTAAGAGGTCTCGGGTTCGATTCCTGACATGGTTAATATAAAATATTTATTTAAAAGGGTGTTTTTACACAAAAATATTTCATAGTCCCTGGACTGGTATTTGAAGCGCAAGACTGATAATCAACTTGCCTTCACGTTACAAAAATTATCAAGATACGCTGCGATTTGTGTAAAAATGCAGTGCTCTATGCACCATAACGTGTGGAAAGGGAATTATGATATAATACCTAACCATTTTTCAACTTACATAAATTATTAGGTATGTTTTAAATCGCAAGAGGTTACCCTGAAAAATAATTTTTATTTGGAACGATCATCTATAAAAGATCAGACAAAATAAAATTAATCTCTATTCAAATTATTGTTAGTGTAAATAGTAAGTTCGTAATCGCATAGATGTCGCTTTTTTAACCGATGAAGGCTTTGAACCAATAAAGGCTTTTGAGGAACTTTATGGCTTTGTAACAAGCAAGCTTTTAACTATTATCGATAGATGACGTAGTTAATGTACCTAAATACATACATTTTTTACACAAACGACGTAATTCATTTTCCATAATCTGATACACTTTCAGAGCTTAAGACCTGTTATTGGCTGATTAAGTGGCCACTTTGCACACTGTTGCATTCACTATTCTGCCTATATTTGAACATACATATTTCTTTGCTTCTTCCAACTGTTGATTTTTCTGAAGTAAAAGAGCTGAAACGTGTTGATGCAGGTGAAATTTATCTGACATAATTATTTCACCTACATACTATGCAACGTCTGAAAATATTTTTCAATTTTTCCATTTTTTCTTAGACCAGTTGATTGAACCAACCATATTTTGAGTTTGTCAAAATTTGTATAAACAAGGACTGAATGTAACGTCTTAGGGGGTTATTAAAATAAACATATAACAATTAAGATAGATAACAATAAAGGTAAGGGTTTATGAAAGTCTAGGCATTTACAAGGCTTATGATTGTCATTTACTGGTTTTCTTTGCTTTGGACTGACGCGACGAACTGCTCTAATCAAATTTGATTAGTGACAAAACAAATGAAAACATTTTAGTATGTGACCTGCCTATCTAACAGCAACTAAAGAACTTTTTAAACAAACTAAGCAATTAAATGTAACTGAACTCTTTAAACTAGAATCCTTTATTCATAAATTAGCCACTGATGTAATTGTAGACAAAGAATTAAAACTTGAAAAAAAATTTAGTAAACATGGACACAATACGAGAATATAGGAAAAATATCATATACAATCTTCTAAAACGAGACAAGGACAGTCGAGACTAATCAACCATGACTGACATTAGACAATAAACTACAAGACAAAACTAAACAAAAGACTCAGACAACCTTTACAAAAGATGTTAAAAATATTATCATTAACAGTAGAATGTGAATTTTAAAGTAAAAATATTATGTTAAATGTATGTAGCTCGTAAAATTTTAATTTTTAAAAATTAAAAAAAAACCTAAATTGATAACTCAAAATAACTATGCAATGACCTAATTTAAAAAAAAAACATCACAACGTATTGCCGTTGGGCAGGCCGAGAGGATTGAACTTTATAAATCTATGTCTTTGCATACAGACCTCGCTTTCTCTACATTCACACATCTTATCATGCTCGCGCATGAGAAGATGTATGAATTCTTTTAGCCGTACTTTCGCTGTCCATTCGCTCTACATGTCCAAACCAACGCAGCTCTTATTTCTTGATTTTGTTGATAATGCTTATCTCAGCCTTACATAATGTACAGATCTCAACATTTGTGCATCTATCGTTCATAGTTTTATCACACGATCGCAGTTCGACAGCATTCTGCCTACTTTTACCATTGTTTTTCCAATTCCATACTTTGCTAACATACATAAGCGTCGGAACCATAACTCTACTGTGTTTAGAAACTACTAGTTTTGCCTCCTGGGATAAACATTTGTTTGCCGGAGTAGATTTAAGTGCACCGTTCACCCAGTTCCTGGCACTCATCCTCCTTTCAATATCTTTCTCAGTCTTTCCATTCCTAGTAAACATACTTCCCAGATACACAAATCCTACCTAATTCAGAATATCTCCATTAACACTGATCTCATATTTAGTTATATTTTCATCCCTTTCAAAAACCAGATCCGTGAACTGTGTAAGGCTGAGACATGCATTATCGACAGAATCAAGAAAGGGGTGCTGCGTTGGTTCGGAAATATATAGCGAATGGACAGCGAAATAACGGCTAAAAGGATCTACTAGGAGAAATACATGGCACGATCAAGTCCATCAAATACCTTAAGATGGACATGTCAAGAGTAGGAATAATCGGCGTGCGTGCATGAGAAGATGTATGAATGTAGAGAAAGCGAGGTCTGTATGCAAAAACAGAGTGATATAGCGTTCTCTCAGCCTACCCCTACGGGGAAACGGCGTGATGGTTTGTTTGTTTAGATCAAATTGAGGATAAATGTTACTTCCCATTGTAATACGGGCACTACGTTCTGATTATTTTTCACACTCAGAACTGTATTCTTTATTCGCCCGGACACATAACATATTAGACAAATAAATCGTGACGTCAAGTAGCAAGACTTTTGTTGTTTTTTGTGAACTTTACCAGCCAATGACCTGGGCTGGTATTCTGAACGGAATTGCGCCCGAAGAGATCGTTTTGTTAGCGTGTATTTAGTACGTACATACGCGTTAAAAATGCGTTTTCCACGCGCGTTTTTGCGTTCAGAATACCACCCTCGCACAGTAAATGCGTAGACTTCCACATACCCATCTCAAAAGTCTTTTCATTTTCTGCTGCATTAAATTTCAATTTTATAAACATAAATATACTCTTATAACTCATAATGTCAAAACAAAATCTAGTCACTAATAAAACACCATGTGATCAATGTAATAAGCGGCATTAATGGCTGAATCGTGTTTACAAGACATTATAGTAATTAACTTAGCTTGTGTTACTGACACAAGAAAACTAAACTACAATTAACACTTTTATTTTTACAAGTTAGTTTTACTTAAATAATTATAAACAGAAGCGCAACTTTCGCCGCGAGGCATTTCCGCTCACGTAATAACGAATGCAAATTGATTAAGAGGAAATGCGAAATCGCTTTTCTTTAAACAAATATATTCCCGTATTTTCTCCCTGGATAATGGCACTAGAGCAATGATATTTTTAGACGATATAGATATTTACCATTGGCGTGTCCCTAGAAATTTAATTAATTATTTTTGTCGTCAACAAATAGCGTGTATCGATTGCCGGTCCTCCAACTATATTTATGCAAAAAAAACAACAATCCTTCAGTATATGGTAACTAAGTATCGTTATACTGTTTTAGTATCTACTAATCATTTTTCAACTACGAGTTTTCCCGAGGGAGCGATATTTTTTTCGGGATGAAAAGTAGCTTGTGAAATTTGTCAGCGCTCAGACTATCTCTTTGTAAAAAAACACGTCAATCTATCCTTCCGTTGTGACGTGAACAAAGAATTCATTTATTCACTAAGGATATTCCCGAAGAAGCGATTTTTCCCATGTCACTTCATAGCTCTCCTGCTATTTCTGAACAAAAACTCACGTCGATCGGCCGCTCCGTTGCGTTATGAAATAATTACAAACAAACACAATTTCGCTTGTCATTTTTTTTTTTATTATTAATAAAACATACAATACATGAACAAGATATTGTACTCCCAGGATTTATAAAAAAAACTCATTTGGGACGGTACATAAAAAGAAAAATTTGTGTTACCATAATATCAGTTAAAACAATCCAAAATAGTTTAAAAACATAATATTAGAAACATAAAACAGTATTAAATACTATTTATAAACATTATATTAATAACTATAATTATCAAAAAGATTCAAGTAATATTTTTTTATTAGCTACAGTATGTTTGTTTATAAATCCACTTGGTCCATGAAGAAGCAGAGAAAAAAAATATTTTTTCAGGCTGTGGCTAGTATGTAGGTGAACCTTGTATATAATTAGCAAGGCAAAAAATAAGCAACTCTCATATATATATATTTTTTAATGTATGTAGGTGAAATAATTCAATAAGATGAATTTCACCCGCATAAGTAAAGGTTTCAGCTGTTTAATTTCACAAACATCAACAGATGAAAGATTTGAAGGAATATAGATGTTCAAATATGGGCAGAATGGCGAATCTTACACAGCGTGTAAACTGGCCACTCACACCAGCCAATGACAGGTCATAAGACTGTAGATGCTTAGACTTTTATATTATAATTTTATTCATCTCTGTTGTAATATGTTCATATTAACAGCTTCCCAGGGAGTTGAATCCAGTTCTTATCTACATAAATTTGGACAATTTCAAAATATTGTTCATAATATCATTTACTTATTACATACAATTTTATTTTGCTGTCGTAATACGTGTAATGTTTTGCAAACTATAAATCATAAAGGTATAAATGTCTCTCTGAGTAACTTCTTAGGGGGTAGAATGCAGTCCTCGTATACAAGCATTTGTATATACTCAAAATATTTGTTAATTTATAACAATCAGAAGAAAATTATTTCAATATTTGTTCTGCTCTTTTAGGTGACCTTACCGACCCGATTGGTGTTATTTTTACAATCCTTTATGATCCGAATATGTTTTTACATATTGGGATTTTCACAACGATCGTCGCGTTGTTCGTTCTTCGAAGGCGACCGTGGTATTTCCCAGGTGTTTGTTCTCAGTTGCAAAACTGTCTTGTTCATAGACCTTCACCTCAATATTGTCAATCCTGACAGACTCAAAACATTAAAATGCAAAACGCAATTCTTATAAGAACATCTCAAATAATTATTGTAGGCGTAATGAGCCCTGCGTCAAGCTTATTAAAAATTGGGTCCATAACGGGTGTTTTTTTGTCAGGATAGAACTAGGTAACTCAAATGGAACCACTTTTTACACAGTTTTGAAACATTTGGACAGTAATTTAACAATGTGCCGGCAATGGAGTAAGCTAAGGGCCTTCCCTTACCTTGCTTAAGGGTTACCTTACCCGACAGAAAAATCCACAAGAGAAGGCAACGGGAAACCATTCTGGTCATCTTTTCTCAGGAATCACTATGGCGAATACGTCCAATAAGCAGTTGTCCTGGCTGCGGAATACGAGAGTAGCGCAGGACCAAAATGCTTTCGCTGTAGTGATCGCCAACGTCAGGGGGACCTGACAAGGCACCGCAAGAAGACGAAAAAAATTGTAAAAAATTCCTTTTATTTATTCCAAAATTTTTTTTAACAATGTCACCTATCTGCAAGTACCATGTTCATTTTAAGTACTTACCGGTACTTTTTTTACACGGTACTGCATGAAATGTATTCCTCGTATACAAAAAGGTTCCAGTGTAATGTCAAATTAATGATGACGCTTTTCTTTTGCATTTGTGCTCTGTAAGAATAGTTGAATTACGGTTGCAATTTGTGCAAATTTAATTTGAAAATCAAAAGTCTTATTCGCCAAACGTATATTACTCTTCGTAAAACCATGAATTAATTTCCTGACAAATTTGGCGACGCCAATTTATTTGGAAATAGTCCTGTGATTGCCTTTGGATGATTTCCCACATGGCCTATGAAAACAAACATACAACTCTTTAGGCATTGGAAGCCAACATAATAACTTAGTAGACATTATAATAATAAATATGTACATCTCATTTCCCTCCTTATTCTCCCTTAAAGCATCCTTGTCCTAATCCCACCCAATTTACAATAAATTTACAATTACTTACTGTTCTTAAAAAAAATAAAAAATTCTTTGATTATTGAAAAATATTTACGAGTACATGAAAATAACATTTTTATATGTATAAACTTATATGTATTTATTTAATATGTAATATATTTTCTTTACTAACTTTGTATACTTTGTGGAAATCCGTTATTAGTTCTGAGTTTATACACTATATCTGTTTGCTTACTATAAATATGTATATAGAACTGTTGATTTCCCAAAAAAATAAAATAAAATAACACGTTCCGTTTAGGAATTACCTCCAGATTTGTAGGAATTTTTTGGTGCTACGTAACCGCTAGTTGCGGAAGACATTTGTCGGATTTCATTTTAAAAAAATAATTGCGTATTTTCATTATTTGGAACACAATAAAAACAAACTCATTCTAACGAATATTGTCTTACTTGATTTCAATTTAAAGTTTCATCACGTTTAAAAAACAGCCGATAAAAGTAGTGCGAGAAATAGTCTGTCTCGATTTGCATCTGATTTCCAGCAAGGTTGCATATCATATGCATATTTACAAGAATGAATCTGTTTTTTCTTCAGAATATTTCAGATTTATTCAAAGCTAGTTCAGATTATTACTTCGGTACTGGTTCTAATAATATTAAATAAACGTATGTGGAATAAATATACAAAGTTTTTTTATTTTTAATGTATTTTTAATCAAAACTATTTAAAAATTTAATTCTATATGTTTCTGTCTGCACAGTTTCTTGGTCTGGCATCATTTTTCATAAAAGTATCATAATGTTCTCGATATTATGTTGAGATTCGTGCATAAATATAAGTATGTACTATTCGTCGTATGATTTAAAAAAATACAAGCCAATTAAAACTAAGTTAATGAAAATAAACAATACATCATTATATATATTAGCGGTCACGCATCTCAACCGGAAAAAATAAAAAAAGGTTTGTCATGTTCATAATACTAGACAGTCCAATAAGGATCTGATTTTACAAAGAGGGGTTAATACATTTTTGGCTCAAAGGCAGCAATATTATATAGGCCCGAGGATATACATATAACCTTATCCCAGATTCATGGAAATGTGGTGGGATTTCCAGGCTGAAGAAGATGTTGACTGCATTTTTAATCCATATTGGTCGGAGGGAGTCAGAGAAATTGTTGTCTGCTGTAGAAGGACGTAAGCTGATTTCTTGTTTTACTAGTAATGACTTAGGACTTAAGATATAGAGATTTTGGTATTATTTATGTTTTCACAGTATATTTATTATTTACTTTTAAGACTGAAAAAACACACATAATAATAAAACTAATTACTTTTTAATATTATTTATTTATTTATTTTATTTTATTTGGGAAATCAACAGTTCTACATTTATAGTAAACAAACAGATATAGTGTATAAACTCAGAACTAATAACAGATTTCCACATAGTATACAAAGTTAGTAAAGAAAATATATTACATATCAAATAAATACATATAATTTATACATATTAAAATTTTATTTTCATGTACTCAATAATCAAAGATTAAAAAAAATATATATTTTAAGAACATTAAGTTACTGTAAATTGGGCGGGATTAGGACAAGAATGCTTGAAGAGAGGATAAGGAGGGGAAGGGAGATGTACATATTTATTATTATAATGTCTACTAAGTTACATAATGCATTTTTAGTGTAAATTTTAAATCTGACAGAGTGATGTTTGTGTAATCTATATTTGTAAATTTTGTATTGTATACTGAAAAAGTCCTACGAAGAAAAGCATTTTTAATATACGATGTTTTACTTATTGGTACATTATTATAAAATACATAATTTACTGCCTTAGAACGGGGAAGCTATCCCCAGTTAGGCAGTTTAGATGAACCAACAGCAATAATAAAAAATATATATGTTTACTTTTACTACTTAATTAATTTGTTGCATAAATGCATAAAAGGCTGAGTTAAGCATTATCGACAAAATTAAGAAAGGTCTTTTGCGATGGTTCGGTCATGTGGAGCGAATGAATGATGAAAGAACGGCTAAAAAGATTTATGATGCGAATGTGTCTGGTTGTAGAAGTCGAAGAAGGCCGAGAAAGACATGGCATGATCAAGTACAACAAATTCTTGAAAGTGGTCATGTGAAAAGTCGGAATAATCGACGTGCGTGCATGAGAAGATGTATGAATGTGAAGGAAGCAAAGGAAGTGTGCCAGGACAGAGTGGTGTGGCGTTCTATCCTCTCTGCCTACCCCTCTGGGGAAATGGCGTGATGGTTAGTTAGTTAGTTAGCATAAATAATTTATGTTTGTAAGATTTACAAACTTAACATATAACGCATATTTTATTACTTTTTTATTGTTTTAATAAATCGTATATTCTTTTTATTTACTGAGCTTTACATTTATTATGTTTACGCACATCTATTCACCATGATTTGCCGTATTAAATAATAAAAATAAAAGTAAAGAAAATTAAGTTTATGTTTTACTATATATATGGATATTTTTTTAGCGCCGTTTTTGTATATTCCACCACGTCTTGCAGCTACAGAGTGCATGGACGGTTGGGATTCTTGTTCCTCGTCTCCAATTATGATATACAGGAGCTAGATTACAGCACGTCTTGCAGCTACAGAGCGCATAGACAATAAGAAATCTAGCCCCTATTTACATTTTTTTATTTAACAATAAAGTTTAGAGATTTCGTGATATTTAAAAAGGATTAATAAAAAACAAATTTATAAAAATAGAAGTTAGATAACAACAAGTTTTGCAGCTACTGAGCGCATGGGCGGTTGGAATTCTAGACCTCACTTACTAAATTTGGATATTTGATAGTTGATAACATTTATTTTATTTTATTTATTTGACACTTTATATATATATATACACACAATAAATATAAATATAAGGGCGGGCATATTGCCTTAAGGCAATTTCTTCCTACCTACACAAACCGTTCAGTTTGAGAAAATTATAAATACATGGACATATTTAATCTTACAATTTTATACAAAAATTAAAAGCAAAGATTAATAAAAATAAATATAAATATAAAAAAAAATTACACTATACTATGAAGAGAGGAGAGGGGATTTACCTATTGAAGCTAGATTACTAATCGTCTTGCAGCTACAAAGTGCATGGACGAGTGAAATTCTGGCAACTTAAAATTATCAATCAATTTACAAAAACAAACATTGAGCATAATAGTAAATTTGCAAAGTGTTCGTGCTAAAAAGTAAACAATAAAAAAACTAAACAGATAAAGCACTTCAACACTGGATAACATTACAGATAAAAATATCCGAAGGGTAGCTTTTGTTGTCACTAGTCACTGTCGCAGTATCGCACATGTGCAAACACATGTTTTTGCTGAATTCCTAGAAGATGGTCCGGTCCACGTGTAGTTGCCAGAGGGGGGGAAAGAAGCCTATTATTCCAACGACTTAGTATTCATTTAAGTCTGTATTATTTCGTTTTATAATTAGTATGAAATTTCCGCTCAATTTTATTTATATTTTACATTATTATTAAACAAACGTGTGTGTGAGACTGGTTTGAGGATTAACGTATCATTTTGTATGTACAAGTATGTTGGAAAGAAATAAGTTCACTTTTAGTAGCCTTGTTGTAATTTATCGTGGGAGGTAGAATTCCAGATAGTTAAATCTTGGTACATTAGCATAAAAAATAAATACATTATTAAACAATATACTATATTTATTTACTTTGTTATACTCGTACACTTTGAGTGAATTGACTACGGCCGTTAATAAACAAATAAAAATAATTCGAACGATAAACCAATATAAAAATAAGAAATATTATGTTATGTTGATGTTATAGAATAGGACCCCTAAAAAAGTATTCCATTTTTAAAATATTGATTTAAATATCTTATAGGTTAAAAAAGGCGAATTATTTTATAAAACATCAATAAACTGCATCAGAATAATCCAATTTTTTTTAAATCCCACCAATTGATTGATGGATATAAAAACGAAATAAAATGGCTACAAAATCGAATTCCGGTCACAATATAATTTGTCGAATGTTTGTCATTCGATGGCTGCTCTCAGGTAAAAATCCCGAATAATTAAATCGAGTAAAAATAAGGCCACCTCTTTCTATAGTTGTTGGTGCGTTTTCCTACTATTCTGGAGGTCCTCGGTTCGATTCCTGTAAGGTTGGACGTAAAATATTGATTTTGTAAACAAAAAAGTTTGTGTAAACTACAACTTATTTTTGCTCCTTAACTGGCTCCTGAAGCATGAGACGGATCACCTAACGCTGCAGTTTGTTTACTAATGCAGTGCCCTACGCACCACTACATGCAGAAACAGGAATAATGATGACTTAATTTATCTTCTTCTTGAGGTGCCTTGTCAGATCTCCCGACGTTGGCGATCACTACAGCGAAAGCATCTCGGTCCTGCGCTACTCCGCCGCCAAGACAACTGCTGATTGTATGGATGACCGGAGTGGTTTCCCGTTGCCTTCTCTGGTGGATTTTTCTGTCGGGGTTACCTTCCCTTAGCTGGTTAGTTCTGGTTTGCAGGCGCCAGAAACTCGCCTTTCATCCTCTCGTTATCTGCTGCGATCACACCGTTATGAGTGTGATCCCATTGTCCGGGGTTCGCGACGTGGACGCTAAAGAGTAGGACTAGTCAATAGTGTTGCCGGTGGAATGCAACTGGGCGTTTGCAGCATTTTATAGAATCACAACATCCAGCAAGATGTGACTCATTGTGACGCTACTGACAGTTTGAACCCCAAACTTAATTTATAGCAAATCTATTTGCAGTATTTCAATTTCATGGCAATTAACTTTAATAACAGATGAGTCAGCATCCATTGCGCAAATTATAATAGTGATTTCTTCATTTGAAATAAAAAACTGGATTATGTTTGTATCTTTCATGTTTTTGTAAGCCTAAACATTTTCTTAAAATGGGACCTAGAGTATGGCTTTTTTATAAATAAATTATCGCACATTCATGATTATGTTTATTGTATACTAACTTACCTTTCTCTGATCATCCGATTTAGCTATTACCAAAATCTGACTCATGAATACGAGATATCTAATATAAGATACTTTCATCTTTTCTTTTTTACACATCCGCTTCTAACTGAAGCATGTGGACATCACCATCTGCCTCCAGGAAACCCCATCGTCAGCCAGAACTCTAGCCTCCTCCCACGTCAATCCCGCGTCCCTTAGTTTTACCGAAGAAAGCCGAAAGATCATCATCGACGGCCTTCCAGGACGGCGGGAGCCCTCGGGTTAAGGCCGTACCCTCAAAATTTTTCTACTCGGACTTCAATATTGGTAAAGAAATCAAACGATCCTAATATTATCTTCAAGCACTTACTTTTAAAGCTCTGAAGTTTGGTGTTTGGAATTTGGCTGAGGTGCCAGGATTCGCATCCATATAGGTGTTAGTTACTGATATTATACAAGAATTGAATAATCGTCATTTCATTTTGAATTTTCGCCGAATAAAAACTAGCTTTTCTGAAGTATGTACAACTTTTGTGGATTGTAAGACGCACAAACGTTTTCACCCTTAAGATATTTTCAATAAGCGAAAGACTTTCCACGACATGACATGCAAAAGAGGTATTTTATTATATTTCGGACTTATTACAGGCCAGAACAACGAATCTCTAAAAGCTGGTAGTACAGGGAGAGTTGAGGGTAAGCAGACAATAAGACGGTCTTCTACAAGATGAATCGACCAAATCAAGGAATTAACGGGGTCCTCATTGTACAGGCCCAGGACAAGAGAAATGGAAGTGTATCATCATGTTCCTAGTGCCGGATATCCTTAAAGATTACGGGGCTGCATTGAACAAGACGATAAAGAAGTTCCATCAGTGCGTATTTTGCACAGGAGAACAATTTTCTGAAACTTAACTTGTAGAGTGAGAGTCCTTTAAGCTTCAAGTATCAGTCCTGATAAACTGTGGAATATTGTTTTGAAAATATATTTTTTAAAATAAATGTTATCAGATTAATCATAAGAGTGCCAAAAATCGAACCGGGACCTCAATTGTGTAAGTGTAACGAGCTTATCAGAGTTTTATATTTTTAAAAAATACAAAAATTAAGAATAAATAAAAGAAATGTAAAACAGCAGGTTTGCAAAAATTAAAAATTATAATAATAAAATATACTTAATATAATAAAAAAATCATACATTAATATGTAGGATATGTTGTATATTTTTTTTAAATTCTAAATATTTCTTTAATACAGAAGTTCTTTTCATTATTTTTAGATATTATATATTTTTTTTTTTTTTTAAAAGAAATATTTGCGTTCCTATAATTTACCCAAATATTTAGTTTTGAGGGTTTTGAGTTGTGAATAACTCACTATTAGAAAACGGGAATCAAGTTAGGGTAGAGTGTTTATGATTAACCGAAAATCATGAATAAATTAGAAGCGTAATTTTTCTTAAGCAAGAATTATTTATAATTCATTGTAATGTTGGATAGTTGCTGAATTTACATACATATTATTTGGTTTATATTATATGAAGGTATATGTAAAGTATATAATGCATGCGTTTGTTTGTACATATACATACGAGTATATGGTTGTTTGTATATGTGTTCATTCGGTATTTTCCTTTATTTTTTACTTCTATAGAAAACGTGAATTATAATATGTTTTTTTCGTTTGACTATTTTCGGCATATTTAATATTTACACTTTTTAGTTAATTTTATTAACCTGATAGGCCTTTTTTCGTGTTTAAAAACCTGCGTTTTATTTTTTGGTTCATAGATAAATATTACGTATTACGTCGAAAGCAATTTAATTTATAGATTAGTCGGAAAGAAGGAAGCTGGGCCACTTTTACTTTGGTCACGGAAAAGAAAGAGTCAATAAAAGTCCGCGTCATGTTTTTGCAATTATTACAGACATGAAAGTACGTGTGCATGTATTGATTATTTGGCGAGTTGTATAATAGACGTTGACGTAACAAATTTATTACAATCAACAGGAGAAGTGTCATATTATGCGCTTGCTTAATTCAAACATCGGACGTTTTATGCCGTCCGAGGAACGATGCATTGTCAACGAGCCAAAGTATTCATGAAGCATTGTGCAGAAGCATGTAACTACCTTTCCGTTCTCTTATACATACCTCATAGTCCATTGGGTACTACAATAACAACACCGTATGGGTTTAAGTGTCTAAAAATAAAATTCTCAAGTCTACAAAAATAAATAACAATAAATCCTAATTCAGGTTTTATTTATTAAATGATTGATGTACCATCGTTATTGAAACAAATGGCACTCAATGTTCCGATTTGCAGACTACAAAAAATTGATGTGCTGTTTCTCGATCAGCATAGATAGCATAAACAATGGCCTGCATTCAACGATGTCCCGATTGTGTCCTATTGTAAACTCGATAAAGGATCTGGACTTTTTGGTGGAAGTCTCTAGATTTACACAATCACTAAAATATACCAGATCTTGTATTTTATTTTGATCGTTGCTGTACAAAAATTAATGTGTTTTATTGTAACTAAATGGACAGCATGAGTCCATAAATAAATAAATATTTAAATCATTATGAGGAAACGCGGTCTGACAATTCTTCATACAAACGGATTCCGTATTTTCTCCCTGGAGTATGGCACTTGAGCAATGATTTTTTCACACTGTCTCTTCGGATATCGATATCGATCATGTTACTGAAAGAAAATTCAGAGAGAATAGCTTCCCTTTACTCTAATTACCGGGTATTTTTATTTTACCATTTTTTTTTATTCAAATTGTGTTTGGCGATTATATTTTTGAGAACGGTATGCGGCCAAACAAACTACAGCAGACAAAAATCCTACCTTTGGGAAGTCAGGAAAAGGGGTCAGGGACAGGAATCCGGATGCTATTTCCAAATCCTGGCTTCTGGGTAGTGTTTCTCTTTTTCGGTGAACAGCGCTTTCACTGTGGTTATTCGGGAAATATAGAGATGAATGTGGCGGCGCGGCAGTCAGAAAATGTAAAAATGTTCAGATGCGGGCAGATGATTAAAGGACGAGCAGTTGCGGGCAGATAAAATTTTGAACATGCAATAGTTGACAATACAAATTATCAAGAGAAAAAAATATGATTGTTGATGATGGTTGCTATGGATATGGAAAATTGTTCTCATAGCAACCGTAGATACTCATGGCCATAGAGACGAGGAGAATAAACAAATATTGAAGGTTGGGAGATCGCAGGATGAGTAGGATAGGTGGACCTTCATCCACTATTGGTCCATCCAGCCACAAACCACTCAATCCCACCAACCACTCGCGCAACCAGTATTGTTAATTTTTTCGTGTTATGGATGCCTTAATTATATTTTTTGTAATATACATAAATATATACTTTATTTCTCATACATATTTACACTTTTTCAAAGGCGAAAGCCGTCAAAATAAATAAATAAATTGAAATCGAATCCTCCTTGGCGAATCTTATACTTAAAGCAAAAACCCATAACTATACAACGTACGCGTACGGTATACAAAAAATATAGTTAGCAAATATTTTCGAAAATCGCAAAATTTACCGACACAGAAAATTTCATTCTGATACTCTTTCTTTTTTCGGCCTCGTGGTGTAATGGTCAGCGCGTTTGCCACCATGCAAGAGGTCTCGGGTTCAAATCCTGACATGGGTGATATGAAAATTTTATTTAAAAGAGTGTTTTCACACAAGAATATTTCATAGTCCCTGGACTGGTACCTGAAAAGTAGGACTGGTCATATTACCTTCATGCAACAAAAATGATCAAGATACGCTGCAATTAGTTACCATGCAGTGCCCTATGCACCATAACGTGCGGAAAGGGAATGGTGATGATGACTCTTTCTTTTGAAAGTTCACTTTTGGGGTGCGGAAATCGGAAACGCGAGACCTCGATTTTGGCGATTTTGGCTAGGCATAATCAGTCCGAAGCTAGGCATAATCAATCAGGCGACGTGTAGTTATCTTTTTTGCATAGTATCGGGGAGGTTTTTGTTGAAGGTTAGTAATTTTTTGGATATAACCGTCTTGAAACTGGTAGACTTAGAGAAATGGATAAGAGGACATAATAAAATTTATTAAAATACAAAAAAATTATATTAAAATTTACGAAGAGATTGTTACAACAGGTATAGTACAAATAATGAAGTGGTTTCACTAAAAGTCAACACAGAGTTTTCAAAAAGAAGAAATTATCGGTATGTAAGAGGGAAAGTAAGGGTGATAAAATTACAGCAACGCATCTAACAGTCCATTGTTAGTTACATTACTGATTTGAATACAAAGGAAAAAGGTGATTGTTAAAAATGAGACAATCTTGAATTACAGTTTTCCATTAACATTGTTTGTTACCTTTACTCTATATACAAATTTCACTCTCCGCGAACAATGGATCTGGACAGAGTTGTGTGTTCGTACATCCAACATCTTGTTTTGGCGTGGATGAGTCATTTGGTGACGCGCTAGCATTGGTTGATGAGGATTCTCTTGGACTGATTGGTTAAGTCGTTATGTGAGCATAACGGATGGCGTTATTCGTTATTCGGTAATGTGTGGGCTAGTAATGACCGATGTAACGAAATCATGTTGCGTTACAGGACCAAACTCATCATTACTTTAATCAAGAATGAAATTAATAATCTTTTGTTGGGCGTTTTTTTTGTATAAATACATTTTTTTTAAAACCCGTTCAGATTATATTGAAATTATTATAAGGTCTAGTCATATTATTTCTGTCCGGTTAGTAAAAATCAGTTTAAGATAAAATGATACATACTTGGGTACCAGCATTGGTTGTCTGAACTGAACTCTTGTCCGTCTGTGTTGTTCTTGTCCCATAGAAGGGAAGTGGTAAATTACAAATCTAAATAGTAGACTAACTCAAGAGGACCACGCGCCGACCATGCTCTGGGACCCGTTTCGTCTGCTCTAAGGTCTGAAAGATTGTTAGGACAATTAAGGTCTTTGCATAGGACTGTTTCTACTGTTGGTATTAGGATAATGGTTTTTGCGAGGAATTCAGTACTATGACGAAAAGTAATTTTGTCTGAGTTCGATAGGAATCATGTTAGGATCTGTGTTAGGATTTTGCCGGTAGTGTCTTGATAATTTGATGTTCCTCTATGATTTGGTAAAGATACGTATTGTTTTTTTCTGTTGCTTGAGTGCATGTTGTATAGGGCGAATTATTATAGTGTTTTCTATATGTATTTGGGTTTTGTGTCGTTGTTTGATTTGTTTGTATTACTACGTTCTTCTTCCTTTACGAGGCGGGATCTGGAGCGTGCGGCGAGGTCTGAATTCGGAACTAACAATGTATTCCTTCACTGTCATACTGGGAAATAAGAAAAAGTTGATTGTGCTGACCATGTGTATTTGATCACAAATTGACCATACTGCAGTGAGGGGTGCAATAAAAGTTTTTGAAGTTTCTTTGTTTTGTTATTTTCGCGGTTTGATTGTAAAAAGATATTAGTAAAGAAAGACTCAAGTCTTTATAAACAGTTTCGGGAAAGGGGTGGATGCTTTCATTGGCCGGTTAGTAAAGCCATCATGTGCTTTTTCAAATTTGTCCTCAGTGTAATTTTTCAAGTGGTAAGTTAAGTCAGTGAAGTGTTTAAGTCCATTGTATAGTATTTTTGACAGTCCTGTCTTTTTTTTAATGAGGTAGTATTGTTGTTGTCTGGTATTATATTTGTGGATGTCAGCATTTTTGATTAGTGTCATGTCATCGTCTTGTACGTTTCCCAGTGTAATTTTGTGTACAATTTTTATGATCTCAACTTTTCTCAAGTATTTTATGTCACACTGGTATATTATTTTGTCCAGTTCAGTCGTAGGAGTCATATAAGGCAAGTCGTTTGTTAGTTAAGGGGGTTCTCTGGTTTGATGGGTTCAAAAAATCTATATTTTTTTTGCCTAAATTGTTTTCCTAATGTATCTAGAACATGTTGGTAAAGTGAATTTTTTTTTATTCGAAGCCATTACAAAGATACAGCAGTTAGAAGAGGCAGGAGTGCTGATGCTGGTATGAATTGTAACTGTACTCGAAACTTTAAACGTGTTTTTCTCAATACTATGTTTTTCAAACTTTCCTCCGTCATATCTTGAGAACGGTTTGACCGATTCACTTCAAATTTATAGGGTCGACTTAACATATATAGACGCACATAAATATTCATTATCATTTTAAAATTTAAAATATTTCAATTTTTTTTTAACAAAAAGTTGACAAAAAATACATGAAATTCGAATTTTTTTGTTCCGAAGTCTGTCAAAAATCGGATTTTCAAAATTTTATTTTCATAATAGTCCATTCCATGGATATGAGCTTACAAATTAAAACACTGCCATTTTTTTTAGTTTTAGATAAGCAAATCAGCTGATTTTGTGGAGGAAGTGAGCGTCCATTTTTTCGAGGGAGGTGTCTTCAGAGCGCTATAACTTTGGTTCTAATGAATATTTTTAGCTAAAAATTTAAATGTATATTTTAAAACACTTATAAATAAATTATAAAAACTCCAAAGTTCTATCCCTTCATAGGTTCTCACAAAAAATCTAAAAAATGCTTAAAAATCCGACCGTCAAACCAGGGAACCCCCTTAAATTATTTTATTTTCTTGTCTTTGTATCCTTGTTATGTCTGTTTTCATTTAGCTCAATTTGCTTTTAAAATAAGCTACGTACATTACAATTTGAATAAATTTGTTGAATATTTAATTTTAATTTTAACAACGTATGTAATATGTGTATAACTTTTTTCGGAGTAAGTATTTTTGCTGCGGGTGGCGTTGTGTTGTGTCCGGGTGGAAGAAAAAATAAGTTCTGGGTGTGAAATAGAACCAGAACCCAGAACGATTGTTTTGAACTCAGTGGCTGCTCTCAAGTAAAAATCATAAATAATGAAATCTAGTGGAGATAATATATAATATGTGGATATCTTGAGGTCTTGCGTTTGATTTGATGGTGGACGTCAAATATTGATTTTAAAGATTGTTAAAACGAAGATCGGTGATCGAAGTACGCTGCATTTGGTTTACCTATTCAGTACCATATGCATCACTGGATTTGGAAAGGGAAATTGTGGTGATTTATGTAAGACTTATCCCTTTGAAAAATTAAATATATGTATTAGAACTGATTTCTGATATAAGACAAATATATTGTTTTCAATGTTTAAAATATATATTTAAGAACCGAAATGTATTTACAAGTAATTCAAATAGATCAAGTCAAAGAAAGAATAGTGTATTAGAAATACCACATTGTAAAACGAGGCTAGCACAGAGACATCCATATTGTATAGGCCCAAAATTGTTTTATTATTTTTTTACTGATAATATTTCAGTGATCCCAAACTTTCAAAATTTTCCTTCCCTTAAAAACCACGCACTATCCTTGATTCAAACCTAAGATAACTCTTTTTGTCTATGATATATTTTGTTGTCCTTTAACAATAAGGAATATTTTAATGTTTTTTTAAAAATATTTTTTATTTATTTTGTTAATTATTATTAACTACTATAAAAATTACTATAAAATAAAAAAGTACCTTATAATCTTTTAAATAATATTTTCTTTTCTCTTTCTTATATTACACATAAATATTATACATGTCTATTTATTATACGGGCAAAAATTCATAAACATTTCTTGAATACCGCTTTGTATATGTCTTTGTGGGATTTTTTGTTTACTATTTTTACTGTTTAAATGTATTTCATTACTTTGTAATTATCCTTTTTTTAATACTCTGTTTTACCTTTTATGCATATTGTAAAAAACAAAAAATAAAAAAAAATATAAATAAAAATACCCGGCGCAGTGCCCAAATTGAATAACTGTAATAATCAGTCGATTGAAATACATTATTTTACATTATTTTATTACTGAATTCGGAGCTGGATAAAATTGGTAGAGGTGGATTCTCTGAGGGGCAAGGAACTTCACATCCGTCTCCGGGAGAAAGCTAACCCCCCACTCCGATCTCCTATCCCCCCTACATGCCTTCGCCGCCAACCTCTCATCAGGCGCCTACACATGGGCGTACCGAAATAATACCATTTTTTTAACTAAGCTGATTTAAGCCATACAACTTATTTATTTCAAAACACAGATGTGATAAAAGTGGCACAATGCACAATCATATATAAATCGATACTGATCATGGTAGGTACCTGATTCATATAGATATACATAATCTTATTATGTAGAAATTAGAATAAACATCGACAAAATTTGGATATAAGTATAATTAATGGAATGTGTGACGAATTTATCTAGAATTTATAAAAGCAAAAACGTGCTATATTTTTTTTACTTTTGGAAAATACTACCTTGCCCTAGTTCCTTAAACAGCCTCAACCACGCGGAACAGAACCGTGGAAAATTTTGACCGTAGTTTAAATGCAGAACACTGCAAAAATGGATACATAAAAACGCGCATAAAAGCGAGCGGTGGCTGGGTGTTTAGTCATTGAACTCGGGAGATGGCCTGCCAGTCTATCTCCATGACAATGATTCGATTCATTCTCCTGTCCTCCAAATTTATGTTTACATGAGGACAATAGGTTCGAAGCTGGGACAAGACAGACTGTCCTCTCTGAAGTACGCGGGTAGTTCGCGTTGCCTGGTAGCATCGAGCGGCGAGCGTTGCTAGCTAGATCAAAATTTAGAATTCACTTGAAATACTAATAAATCACGCAGTCCTTTTTCATCAAAAGTAGTGTTGCTAAACCTTTGTGTTGAAATTATCAAACGTTGTACCTACTGAAACAATCCTTTCACTGTGATTCGATTTATCGATGTAGTTAATGATAAATGAACAGTGCTGCATGCATGATTCTGGAATTTATGTTTTGGTGACTTATACGAAGGGCGTCGGAGACAAGATATTTACAAAAAGTTATATTAATAATCCAACCTGTTATTTCATTCTGAAAAAATACTATAATGGATACGGGCTGTTGTGATCCAAGTAAATACAGTTTTTGATACCATTTGTGTTCCGAATGTTCCAAAATCCCACAAAGGCCCTTCATGTAAATTGTAAAAACGCACAGTGAGAGGGGCAGTGAAAGTATTAAAGTTAAATTCAACTAAAATCACGATATGTAAAATTGAACATTTTAAAAAACTAACTCGTTAATTGACAAAAAAAACTTTATTTAATAATAAATAAAGAATGAAACCGATAGGAAGACTTATGGTCTTTAAAACAGTTTCGAGCATATGGAGGAATATGTTTACAACACTGGAATCTCGTTTTATACTTTTTTACACGTTTTCGAAATAACACATAACAATTGAATCCAATTGCATAAAATGAAAATCTTGTATGGTGCTTTTATTACCTTTACCAGTAAAAAACTAAGCCATGCCTTTAAATGTAAATATTAAACATTACGATGTAATTCAATTACGCTTTTGTCATTAAAAAAAGACATTAAAATTTGTTTATCAATAAAAATACGATAAAACCTACGCCTCTGCTATACTGTCACTTTTAACTACGACTGATGCGATAATATTACGTGGATTTGTTGTGGTTTTCAATGCAATGTTGTTATGAAAAGGTTCAAATTCCGATACTAAAAAAAAACACCTTAAAAAGCGACTAAAAGGAGGCAATTAATTTTTAACAACATTTTTTTTAGTTTAAAAACAACTTAGTTACTATTTAGGAAAAACAACCTCTTTCTAAGATATGGCGCCAACAACTTGCCTTGGCAGAGAAGGAACGGGTTTTATTTCTGAAACCGGTCGTCAACGTTCTGTTATTTTTAGCGAATAAAGAAGAATAAGATTTAAGAAATGAATACTGAAAATTCTCTTAGAGAGCGCTTTAAATATATATTTTAGCAATGAATAGTATCCAAACAGGGAGAAGGTCCAACACCAGTTTTTAAGATCCATGAATTTCAAATTAAAACATTCCAATTGAAGAGCTAAACTATAAATATTTAATGAAGCATTAAAATTAATATGTATTAGTGATATAAGGGAAATTTCAGATTAAGTGCTGCTTTTTAAGTTATTTAATAATGTTCTTGACAGTCCCTAACTTTTAAATTGTGTGAATTTTTTTGTGAGACAGCGTGGGACGAGACAAAATTCTACTTTTTCTGTTGATTTGCATAGTTCAAATTATGCTAAATGCTCACCTATTCCACGGCTCCACATGTTAGCAAACAAACATGGAAACTAAGATTTATTTCATTTATCTTTATACAAATGAAAATCATTACTTTTTAATCACTTCTTTTCTAAATTCTAAAAATGTGTTGTACTTGTTTTACTGTTAATACTATGATACATCGCCTCTGTTACTTCAATACCTTTTATATTTAACCTTTTTATTTATTGTTAATTTGCTGCATACCTTTGTTATAATTTATTATTTTATTTACCTTTATTATTTCTTTATTTTCAGCTGATTTTATTTTATGTATCTATATTTTCTTTACTTGTGTACAGGTGTTTTGTTTCATTTTAATTGTTTTTAAATATTATTTTATACTTTGTCAAAGGCGCAAGCCGTCGAAATCAATAAATAAATAACTCATTGAAAGTGTCTTAAAGCTTTTCACAAGATTTTTCTTCCAGTTTTTGCATTGTTTCCTAGGGTTATAAAAATACAATTTAGGTAACTAGAAAATTGAAAGAATTGCACAATACGGACGATTTTCTTTTAAACAATTAAGTACAAAGCATCTTTCCATCATATTTATTTTTTTACAGGTACTTCACAACGATAAAGTCTAGTAATTTTATATTATATAAAAAAAAAATCATCGTAATTTCCATATTCGCACTTAGTGGTGCTTAAGGCACTGCATTGGTACTCTAATGGCGTTAAACGTTTTAAACAAAATTGTACATCCACCATGCCAGGAATCGAACTCAGGACCTAAAGCATAATAGGCGAAGGCGCTAACCACTACATTGCCAGATGGACTTATCCAAGCACGATTTTATTTTTTTACATTTTTTTTTACCTCAGAGTATTCTAAAAAACTTGTCTAGAATTCTTGTTTTATTTTACACGCAACCATTTTTTTTTTTAATTTGGGCAATCTCTATCTGCTACAAAAGAACACCTGTATTTTTTATAGAAATATGGATTAACAATTTTGATTCCATGTAAACATTTTGATAAATTTTTCTTTTAACAAGTCTGTTTCAGTTGACTGGAAGATATTGCTTTCAACAATAAGCCCGCCAAAGCGCATATATTTTTGTACTTACAGTTTTAAAAAAAAAACTGTACTATTTTTTATCCACTTGGGCACACAAAAACCAACAAAAGAATCTTTTTGAATTATCATATGACTTAAAATAACATTATTCTTATCGTTCCTCTCCCCGATGGAGGTTGGATATCATCGTAGCAATTCTCACTTTGTTGGTTACTGCAAACAATGACCGAAGGCTGAAATGGAACCGGGAATCGAACCCGGAACCTTCCGTGTGTGATACAAGCGTCTTTACCACTAGACCACGGAGGCCGCCTTATTCTTAAAATATATCTAATTATACTAAAGTTTTTGAGTGACCTTATTTTCCGTACACAGATGTAAAATAACAGTGTATTTTTATTACTCAGAAGTTGGTATTATGTAATTTGCGCATGACTATTCTTTCGGTGGTTTGTTTAAAATATGTATACATCGTCAGCGCACGCGAAGCGTCCTAATTTATTTGGAAACCCCAGATGAGTTATGCAAAAGCGTTAAGTGTGTCAGTTAAATGCTTCGAGTGTACCTTATAACTAATAATATTCATAACAGTCAACCTTTATTATTCTTAGAATCATTTAACACAGCTTAAAAATTATTCAGTTTCCAGGTAGGTCTAGGTTAGACAATTTTTTGTTTTTTTTATAATACAAATTTTTGTAGACGAAATATGCTAGACAAACTTCAGGGAGTTCAGCAAGATTAACATTTATTTGAAAAAAGATGGATAACTTTTTAAAAAATAAATAAATAAATTGCGTTCATATTATTTTTGTGTCCAGAGGGATGAACAATACAGTTTTGTGTGTGATATAGAACCAGAACCCTGGACGAGTGTTTTCGACTCGATGGCTGCTCTTGGGTAAAAATCCTGAATAAGTCAATCGAGTTTTGTTTGTTGCGACAGAGGGAAAACATTTTTGAGAAGGGAATATGGAAGTCTAGGCATTTACAGGGCTTATGACCTGTCATTGGCTGGTCTAATCCAGGAAGTCTAGGCATTTACAGGGCTCATAACATGTCATTGCCTGGTTTCAGCCATATTCCCTTCTCAATTTTTTTCCCTCTTTTGCAACAAATTTAAATATGAATAACTCCCTAGGGAGTAAATCCAGCCAGTCTGCAAGCATTTGAATATACTCAAAACATTGTTGAAGTAAATCGAGTCTGCGTCATTGTGTGGTGGTTGATGCATTCTCCTACTTATCTTGAGGTCCTGGGTTCGCTTCCCAGCCTGCCAGGAAGCCCAGGTGATGGAATATATTACTGATCAGACTGGGACCTGAAGCGTAAGACTTATCACCTGACCTTAATGAAACGGATGATTGAACTGCAATGCATCTGCTTTACCAATGCAAGAGATTTGGTGTACCTATGCAGTGCCCTATGCGCCACATAATGGGTACCGATAGGAAAATGATGATTAAAAAACAAATGCATAATATTTTTTATTTTATTTATTGTCGAAAGAACTTAAATTTAACACCCAATGTAACAAGAGCAAAATAGGAGAGTGGCTACTCGATCAAAAGTTTATGTGTGAATAGTAGCTTCTCGTATGTGTAAATATTTTAAATTTTCATATATTTTCTTGTATTTAAAAAAAAAAAAGAAAAAATATGATTATTATTATTATTTGTATACACATGTATATCCTAGTGACTCAAAGCACCCTAGTGACTAGCGACCTTTTCCTTAACTGATTAATTATACCTGATCCTAGACTTGAATTTCTTTTTTTTTTCGTCGTTTGTAACCCTTTTATACACCGATTAAATCAATTGCATTATAATTTCGTTACCTATGAATTCAACAACAAATTTTGTAATAAACAAGAAATTCAATAAAAAATATGAATGATGGTAATGGCCCCGGTAAATAAAATCAGAATGCTTACAAGAGCACAACATTAACGGCTGATTTTACGATTTAAAAATATTTACGATCGATTTTTGGTTCATCGTTCCTGCAGCTGACGCTCACTGTATGGCGTGTATACCTTGGTAGTTTGATCCAATTCCATTGCACAACCTTCGAGTGGGTATTATGCAAGAGTCTACTCCACTAGGCAGTTGGTTGCCTTCCAAGATCCGTTTGGGAAAACCCATACAGTCCAGTGAAGCCACGCACCGGTGGTTACTGCTTGCTGCACGCAATGTTCAATTGCACTTACCTTAGGAAATTTAGGAATTCCCATTCGGCGGTCCATTTAACGGTCGATAGACATAAAATACTGATTTTTCATAGATACAATAATAAAAATAACACAATACACATTCTTTTTTATGTCATAATAAAGGTTTAAGTCGATATAGCCCATTGTGTGTAGTCGAGTCTGTATAGCATTTACTAAAACAATTTTTTATTTCTTAAGTTAGCTTATTTATTTATTTATTTTATTTTATTTTATTAATATAAACGGAAAATCTGCCTTTTACAAACATTTATGATACTACATATTTGGTTAAATTTTTATTTTTTTTAAAACATAAATTTCCTTATACCCAAGATTTATAAAAAAAAAATTAAACTTAAAAATTATTTAAGACTTATATTTAAAAAAATTACTTAAAAATTATACAGCTAATTCAGTAGAAAGTTTAAATAATAAAACATTCTACAGTAATAACAACAAGAAAATCATAAGTATTGTTTCATACTGCTGGGCAAAGTGAACAAAAAACTGTGTATATTATGAACTGCATGAATAAATAAATATAATTGCCATTCACCATCTTTGAAAAAGTTCAAAAGGTTTGTTCTATAGGAACAATACCCTACACTAAATATATCAGATACGTGGGAATAACTATTGCCAAGTTCATGAAGTCTATTTAATGCGTCATTACAAGTGTACACTGTCCATGAATTGTTGTGCTAATGTGTAAACTAATATTTACACTTATTTTACTTAAATATATATTTACAACATTTTACAGTACACATGACATTTCTTTTCAAATTCATTCAAACTTTTTTCATTCTTCGTACATTCAGACATCTCTTCATACATTTCCAAACCTTTATACATAATACAATTTTGAGATTCTGCTGTTTTTTTTAATGGCAGCCTTATTCTATCCTTAATAATATTATGCCGATACACAATACATAACTCGTTTTATTGTTTACAAAGCCTATGACCTGTCATTGTCGATACCTACAGTAAAACTCCGTTTATTTGAACTCCAGTCACCCGAATAGTCAAATATCCGGATCGTTATCAGGAAATGAAAAATAAAGATTTTTCAAAACAAATAAAAAAAGGGTTTTCACGTTTCTTTATCAAAACAATTAATTAAAAATTGTTGACTACCGCAAGGATCTATTTTGGGTTTACTGTTATATATAGACGAGGATGACCAAGGAAGACGTGACATGATCATATAAACCAAAATCTTAAGTCTGGTCTTGTCAAAAGCACACAGAACCGAAGGGCATGTATGACAAGATGTATGAATGTGGAAGAGGCTAGGATTGTATGCCAGGATAGACATGTGTGGCGGTCCATTCTCTCTGCCTACCCCTACGGGGAAATGGCGTGATGGTAGTAGTAGTAGTAGTAATTATATATTTTATATATTAATGACTTATCACTGTTTAATTTTGAAGGAAAAAATATTATGTATGCTGACGACATTGGACTATTTTATAAAAATCCAGCTGACGTATTAACAACCAATGACAAAAAGATCTAACTGTATTGTCTAAATTGACCATTACAAACTAACTTACACAATGGGAAAAATGTAATATTATTTATTTTGAATGTAGAAAATAATGCCATAAAATAGATGCTTACATAAATGATAAACGACTAATTAAAATTGAACATTTTAAATACGTAGGACTAACAATAGACAGACAATTGACATGGACAATTCATATCACTAATTGAATTAGTAAATTGGTGACATTATCGAGCCTTTTTTTCAAAATCAAAAAAAATGTTCCAAAACCGGGAAAAATTGTAATGTATGAAGCCTATATAAGAATTAAAATACGTTTTATGCAACTACTATAAGGAACAGGAAATAAAAATGACATTAATAAACTAAAAGACAGCCAAATAAAATACTATAGTAAGTATAAGACCCTCCTTATCTAACAGCAACTAAATAATTATTTAAACAAACTAACCAATTTAATATAACTGAGCTCTTTCAACTAGAATCGGGACGAAAATTATACAATAATCTACCAGACAAAACTAAACAAAAGACTCAGCTAACCTTTACAAACGATGTTAAAAATATTATTATTAACAATAGAATACACATTTTAAAAAGGAAAATTATTTTGTTAAATTAATGTAATCCGAAAGGATTTATAAATAAATATCAAATATTTGTTTTAAATAAATTTGGCTTTAAATGTAATTAAAAGATTATTGTTATTTAAAAAGCAATAAAAACATGATCTTAGAGCATAATTTGCGTTTTCTTTCAAAACATTACCTTAATTTAATGATTAGTCCAACTATCCAGATTTCTGCATATCAGGAAAACGTCTGGATAATTGGAGTTTTACGTACTATTTCGCGTATGTCCTGCCCTGAAAATACCAAAACTTATGTACTTATTCACTTCTCAAAAATGTTCTACAAAACTTTTGTAATATCTACAAGTCTTGATAAACTGCCTTGAGACTTTTAAAGATACTCGAAATATTAACGTTTAATTTATTTATTGTTACAATTATTAATTGGATTTTAACCTGGCATCAATGAACCACTACACTACGCGGTGAATGAAGTGTGGGACACACATAATGAAAAATACTTTATTTATTCCTTTATATTTCTATATTTTTTTGTATGCTGCATTAATAAAACTGCAATATAAGTATTCTTATTTGAATATTTTTAAAAACATATTTTTCAATTACAAATTTATTCAATAAATTGTGAAGCTATGCGAAAAAGAAACGATAAAAACATTCCTCGAAAAACAATATTTTTAAAATTTGAAATAAACTGAGGTTCAAATGAAAAAATATTTTCTAAGAAAGAGTATAGGTTGATTCAATTGGAAAATAAACAAAATATTAGGCATAGCAAATAATAAAAAATACTAAATCTTTATTCATTTTATTCATTTTATTCATTTTATTCGTTTTAATCGTTTTATTCGTTTTATTCGTTTTATTCGTTTTATTCGTTTTATTCGTTTTATTCGTTTTATTCGTTTTATTCGTTCTATTCGTTTTATTCGTTTTATTCGTTTTATTCGTTTTATTCGTTTTATTCGTTTTATTCTTTTTCTTCATTTTATTCGTTTTATAAGTGTTATTCGTTTTATTCGTTTTATTCGTTTTATTCGTTTTATTCGTTTTATTCGTTTTATTCGTTTTATTCGTTTTTATAAAAAAATATGTCCCTAGAAAAACGTGACATGTTTGGCCTTGATAATTGTGACGATAAAACTTATAATTTTAACGGTTGCAAAGTTTAAAATTATCGTGAATCATGACGTATTAGGGACGTGGCCAATGCAATGCTCGTTTTTGCGAGAATTCATAATTAAAAATTTTAACATATTTTCATGCTAATAAGTTGTAATTTTTTTTTTTTACTTTCAAGTATTTCATAGACCCTTATTACTTTAAAATTGTTTAAAAAAAATGATATTTCCCTATTCTTTTTACTTCGTATAAGTTCTTTAGAACTGCGTACGCAAGTCTTTAATGTTACCTCATATTAAACCAAACAGTTAACCACAATTTAGGACCTAAAGCTTTATTTGGTTATTTGAAAAGTCAATGCACCGTAGATGAGTGTAAACATAATATGTGTACGATATAATATGTACAGACACATTTGTACTTATTTATGTTCAAGTGTTATATAATTCAAGCATGGCAGCAGTCACGTATTTGAATGTTTAAAACTGTTTAATTCCATTTATTTTGTTGGTGTACGCGGCACAAACTCATTTTATTAAAAAAAAACAGTCATATAATGATTGCACAGTAAAATAACATCACAAAAACGGAATAGGTAGAGACAGTTTTTAAATTTATATTCGTACTGTATATTATTATTTTATTATATTATTCTTAATTTTCTTTTATTTATATTTGTAGTACGTATTAATACTTAAAATACTTGAGTAAGTAAATAAAGGAAAAAAATTCAATTAGGAACGGCAAAAATCATGAATTCTTAGTTTGCTGCTATTGTTGCAATGTTCTGAAATATTATGGAAAGCCCCCGGAATGGTATTCTGAACGCAAAAACGCGCGTCGAAAACGCATTTTTAACGCGTATATACGTACTAAATACACGCTAACAGAGTGATCTCTTCGCGCGCAATTCCGTTCAGAATATCAGCCCCGGGGTGGTATTCTGAATCTTCTCTACCCCATAGAGACCCTTTGCTTTATGTAATGGCCGCGCTGATGATTAAACGTCAAATGCCGTATAAAACTGTTAAAAACGGAAAAAAACTAATACGGTTTGGTCAATTCAACCTAGTTAAGTGTTTTTGGTATTGCTTAAGGTCGCAATAATGTTCTAAATGAAAATCATCATGTTTGGTTAAACGTGTTTTTATTTTTTTACGTTCAGATATTACCTCTGGGTACACACAATGTCTTTGCTAAGAGCTCAGGGGTTTACAACATTAAAATATATATATATATATATAAATATATATTATGTAATTGCAACAACCAGTATTTAATTAGAGTGAAAAATGACAAATAAAATAATAATTCCATAATGCAAAAGAACGTTATGATTCAATGTCTTTTTCAAAGAAAATAAAATTTCGTTCATTTTTTTAGGTTATTACCTGTAAGTACTTACATTTAAAATTTGGATTTTTGTTCGTAAAGTAAAAAAATAATCTAGAATAAAAAATATGCACTTTATTATTCTACGCCTTATACCTTATAGTGTAGTGGTTAAGACGTTTATTAACCATGCATGCAAGGACTTGCGTCGAATTGCTAACATCATAGAAATGAAGTATTAAAATGGTGCTAACGCTGCAAAATATTTTTTTATCCGGATAAGTCTCTGGACTATTTTGTGAAGATAGATCTGATGAAACCAAAAAAATATCATTTCGTATTTTGTGGGGAAGTGACCATTGCAGGAGACTGCTGCGAGACATTGCATAACTTTATTTATTTTTTATCAAAATATATAATTGTTGTTTATGTTAAAATTTTAATTTTTACAGTAAGTAAGAAATATTACTCTTACACATTATTATAGTAAATGTAATTAAGTCAACATATTTATATTTCTTTGCATATATTGACAAGCACACACATCAACCTTACCTTACTTATCGACCAAAATGGGATTCCTTTTAAAAATCTCAGCCCTATTATGGATCAACACTTAACGTGGCAAGAATAGATTATTGAGGATGGGTAGAAGTTTTATCGCGCCCTCCATTCACTGAAAAGATTCCCAATCTATAATACTTCCTTCTCTGTGCAGTGCTGATACATATTTGCTATTTTTATGCCAATACGGAACTCATAGATCATCTGGAGCGTTTGCAGAATCAAAGCGTCCACTTTATTTTTAATCTAAAAAAGTATGACCATGTATCACCCTTCGGCTCCGAAATCAAGTGGCTTAGTTTTTTTCAGCGCATAAACTTTCAATCTCTCCCACTTCTTTATGTCTTTCAAAATATATTTCTGAGAATTTCATTTCTGATAATGGTCTTTCACTTCGCTCTTCTCGGGAGGGAACATTTTCCATTCCTCGTCACAGCACATCATTTTCCAGTTATTCCTTTTCTACTCAAGGTGCTAGACTTTGGAATGAGCTATCTCTTCACATAAAAATGCTCTTTCTCTAGCCACCTTCAAGAAACGCCTGAAACATTACTTTATATCCTCAGGACCCTGACCTCCTTTAATTGTTTTTTAAAATATATATTTTTGATCCTTTTCTTTCCTTGGTCCCTCTTTCCTTCTCCTTCCAAACTTTACTTTTTACCTGATTCTACATTCCTCATCCGTTAATATGTTTGACATAATGCACTTTGATTTCAGTTATTAGGTGCGAGCCTTATTTTTCCATTAAAAAACAACTGCAATTTTTAATTAATTACGTTTTTTTCATGTACGAGTACGTCTATATTTCTTTATTTTACAAATTTTTTTGACCAACTCTTCTTTTGACTTTCTGTTTTTTCGATTGGCTGAAAGATATTGCTTTCAGCAATAAGTCCGCCAAAGTACTAAATCTTTGTATTTGAAGATTTAAATAAATATATAATATAATAAACACAACCCACACACGCAAACATTACCACATTCATGCAAACTCAATCACACATCTATATTTACATATTATGACTTTAAATAAAACGTTTCCACTAGTGGTTACATTTGATTGGCTTTAGTTTTGGCACTTAAGTAGATGATGTATATTTGTTTGTAATAAGATGTTTCCCTTATCTATATAAAAAAAAAACACAACAAGAGAGAATTTAATGAATTAATATCCTGCAAAAGCAGGCAGTCTTAAAATTAGTCCTAAAGCTTTAAAACAATGTCATATGTGTTTCGAAAACTCAATTTTATTGTTTATTATAATAATAAACCTTTTCGCAAGGTTTTGCTCCTTTATCTATGCAATCTACGCAGCTTGCATTTTTAAATAAATTACTGGCATTATAAATTAATGTAAATAGATGAATGAGGGGTAGACATAGGCTTTAAAGGATGAATGTCAATTTTTTGTGTTTCAAACTAATAACGGCATCTGATGGCAGTTCAGTGGCAGTTCAGTTCAGTTCTACATTTCTGTTTAATAACATTTTACATAAAGACTCCACTTTCCAAGATTGAACAAGAAAAATGCATTCAGGGCATAAAGGGTGGATGTCAGTTAAATACTGGAAACAAAGTGGTTATTAAATATAAATGAAAACATTTTAGATTATATAAAACAGTATTTGCTATTTACATTAAGCAGGTTCCTTTGTACTTATAAGTTTATTTTAATGTCAAAGAGTTTGAAAACTTAAAAACGTTATATCTCAAAACATCATATTTTGACATTCATTATTTATATCTTGTACCCTTCAAATAAAAAACCTTAGAGATTAAAGAAAAACTATTTACATTTTGTATATTTTAATAAAACCTTGTTATTGTATAAAACATTAATAAAAAACGCTATATTTACAAAAAAAGTATTTGTCTTATTTCAAAATACTTGGTTACTTATTCTGTTTTATATATTTTTTTAAAAATTTAATTTAATAAATTCGTACAAAGTGCATGTTTGGAGTCTTACCTTCTAGTCTCATCTGGGTAAAATTTATGATGTTCAGGTGACACTGTCAAGGGGGATTATACCGAATAGCGTAATCCAAGAGGCAAAACACATGGGCCAAGGTGTATGTTTTAAATTCTGTAATGTCCTACCGATAAAACAACTTTGTGACTTGAAATTTATTGTATATCATTTATTGGTCCGGAATAAATTTTCGAAATCCCACACTCGCAATACTGGATTACTATTATCTGGTCGTTCCCCGGATTTCAAATTATTTCGCAGAACGAACTTTAAATTGCGTTATTTCAAGATTCCGAAAACCATTATTCACAACGATGAAAACAAAAAAAACTTACTTAGTACCGTATATTAAATATTGTTTTTAATTAAATGTATTATAATATATGACGTATGCGTGTAAAACAAACCTGTAAAAAAAAATTCCAACCAAAAAGTCTCTAGACTTGGGTAACTAAAATTATAAAATCTTATTTTAAATCAAATAAATGAACTCTTTTCTGCAGCACTAAAAGTTTTTAAAAAGACATTTCTACAAGTTATTTAGATATTTATACCCGTATGGAGAGACAAAACTTAAGGTGAGGAAAGTACATTCTATTGTCTTCACCTTTGGGTTATTCTCCGCATTTGAGATTAGAGTGTACTTTCCTCACCTTAAGTTTTGTCTCTGAATACGGGTATTAATAGACTTTTTATTTGTGTTTAGTTTATGAATGACTGTAGAGTTAAAAATAGAATAATCGCGCACTTAAAAGACACTGAAGCACGCTACTATTTTACAAATTCATTCACAAAACTAGTTGCAAAATTCTGACATCATATTCATGTCATGAATGAACGCCACCCCCTCTCCCACGTAAAGATCCCTAGAATCGGTTCCCCGTGCTGAAGAACATTATGAAACCGGTCAAGTCTACATCCTCAACATAAAACATATAAAACTGCACGCATCTCAGATCGACCATCATTCCAAGCTTCTGCATCGGAGAGGAAAGTGGAAAGAGTGTAGTGAGATATTGTATTGACTTTCCGCTGTCTAGTGGTAGGGTGTTGTTGCTTCGATACGGTGGTGGGACGTTCAAATCTCCGTTTGTATAAAGACTTTGTGGGGGGCTAGTTGCACCAGTCGAGCTGTGACTGGCTGTGGGACACAGTGCTCTCTTTATTGGACTTTACGGTGGGATTTCTCAGCCTTTAAGAGGCTACATTCGAAAATGGTTTGTGCTTTTTTATATTACTTCCCAAATTTCAGCAACTAAATGTGCGCGCCCCGGTGAAAAAATAGAACACCATTAAAAATTAATTTTGCATATTTTTAATGTACATTTTTTAGATGATCATCTAGAAAGAAAATTTTTTAATTTAAAAAAAATAATCATGCCATTATCCGATAACTCTAACAGTATTTAGATAATCAATGGTTAAAATACCTCCCAATTTTGCTTAAAAAGTTATTAATGCTTCTTTATATACATAACATGTAATAAATGCTATTGATTATGGTCTCTATGATAATACGAGTACTTATAATGTTAATTTAATATAAAGTAAACGGTTTTAAAAAATCAGAATTTGAAAACAGATCTTCAGAATAATAGTGACGTTTGAATTTTTTTCCAAATTTCTAAAGATTACTTTTTTATAAAATCACCACAAACTTACCAAGGCGTATCACTAAGTAATTAAAATATTTTCCATTAATATATTAACTACTCAATTTTATTAAAATTCTTTATTGTAAACAAAACTGTTTTAAATTAAAAATACAGTGGGCTTAATTAAGCTTTCAAGCTACTATCTCCATAAATAATAAACATCATAATTGATATGCGCGAGAATACAATACTCTGATAAGCCAAATATTTGCCAAATTCTTGTGAATATAAATGTTAACTGATACAGAGGTTTGAAATATATGTATGTTAAGATTGATACATTAAAATCTCTTTGAGGTACTTTCGAAAGGCAATTGCACAACTAAAAATAGTCTAATTACGACTTAACAAATTAGTTACGAATTTATTTAAACAAATTTATCTTTATACAGACGAATAAATCTAAACATGTCTCGCACGATCGCTCGTGTTTACCAGAAGTCACTTCTACTATATTATTTTAAGAAAAACAGGTGAAAATGAAAGTGAAGTTCAAAGTCTTGGGCCACTTTTTATGATTATTTTCACTCTCGAACAATCTGATTTTTTACACGGTAATACCGTTATTATCCTTATTTTATAACAATTTTACTTCATTGCCTTATATAAATATATCATATTACTATGCTATAAATATATTGCTTATTTCCAAAAAATGCATATTATTTCATCGTAATAAATAACAAAACGTTTCCGATTACCATTGAACGCGTTGATTTAAATCTCACAAAAGTGAACATTTTTTGGTTTATGTAACATAAGACAATACTATTCATAACGTGTATAATGTCCAAAGAATCAGGGAATGAGACAACCTAAGATGGCCGCAAAATTTGTTCACGATGTCAAATTTTATTTGACAAATCTTTTCACTAGTTTGGCATTTAATATGTGAAAAATAGTCTGTATCGATATCAAATAGACATTAGGATTTTAATTTTCACAAAGTATGATACAAAAGAGCACGTCGAATTTTTGCGGTCTGTTTATCAAACCGCGCGTTCATATCGCCAAATCCACGCGAAAGTTAGGAATCTGCAAAGTCAACATAACGGAAGATTTAGAATACTTTTAGGAACACTTTCATTTTATTAATAGGATTAAACTGACAACATATTGATGAATTACTGCAAATTTATAGGTGCGTTAATTTAGGTGATTTGATCAACTACGAAAAACCTTTATGTGCAGGCATGTTTCGTTAATTTTATATGAGTTTGATTAACCTAAAATGCAGATTTGCACAATAAATATATGACATTTCTTTGTAAAAGTGGGAAATAGATTAGAGAATTTGCCACGATACGTTTATCATTATATTTATGTCAGATTGGCATCTTAAAGATGAAATTAACGATGCAGAATACAATGGGACAATTTAATATTCGTTTGTTGTTCGGCTATTATTAAATTAATGCACAAGGAATTTTCATACATGACCAATGTTTTCATCATCATATTTTTTTTATCCGCATTTAGTGGTGCAAAGAACACTATATTACACTCCAATTACAGCGTATCTCGATCATTTTTGTTAAATGGAAGGTAAGGTGATCAGTTCAAATGCTAGTCAAGGAACATTAAAATATTGCAGTAGAGCCATCTTTAAAACCAACATTTCACTTCTAACCTGCAAAGAATCGAAGCCAGGACTTCAAGAATGGTAAGCGATCACGCAAACACCAGACAACAGGCGGACTTATTAGGCGGACTTATTTATTTTTTAGGATGTTTACCTGCCATCGAGTCAAAAACGCTCGTCCAGGATTTTGCTTCTTTTCCACGATCAGTTTATTCTACTTATTAATCAATTTTAGGCAAAAAATAAAGCATTTTTTAAAAATATTTATAGTAATTTTAGACGAGTTCAATTTATACAGGTAAATTCATAATACGAGTATCTACGCAATACTTTCGATTATATTCATACTTTCTGCGTTGCCGTAACGATCCATGACGCGGAAACAAACAATATTTGACGGGTGTGTGAAGTCACCCGCACCGGTAAACCACAATCTTCTTGGATTTCAGGCCGAAATAAGCCTCTCGGACATGGCTCGTAAGATACGAATTTGCTCGAGCCGCTCGCTGTGGATGCGGCATTCTGCCTTCGACCAGTCGAAGCCCAAAGTCATGGCAATACTTTCACTTATTACGGAGAAACGGTTGCATCTGTAGAATTAATCTCTTTGTGAAAATGCACTGTTTGGTCTTATGTCTTACGTATGGAACGACTAGTTATATGGTATAAGATCAAATAATCACGATGAAGAAATACTTGTTGCTAGGTTACTTCACTAGTTACTGGACTGGAAGTAGGTACGCAGGCAAATTAAAAAACACAACTTATCAGCTTCAAATTTAAGGATACGCCATTTTTTGGGGGAAGTTGCAGGAAACCGCCATTCTTGCACAACCCAAGTTTAAATTGTGTAAGTCTATAAAAAGTCGACTTTAACCTGTGTGCGTAATCCATAAGTGTGAAAGCAATAAATTTGTTAATAATACGAATCATAACGTATATACAGACGTATCATTTATTGAATTGAAAGATAAATTAAAGAACTTTCTTTGCCTGTTCAATAAAAAAACGCGCAAATTTTTATTTTTCTTAAAAAATTTTTTTTAAAAAGGGTAGATTATAAGAATAAAGTAGATTTATTTTTAAATTTAGTGAGAAAAACACCGAAAAATGTATAAATTTTATTAACACAAAAGGCACTGACACGGAAATTAAAATAAGTGATGAGAAAATTATTAAAATTATTATTGATTATTAAAATACTAAACCAGCCAATGACAAATCACAAGCCCTGTATATGCCTAGACTTTCATATTCCCTTCTCAAAAATGTTTTCTCTTTATGTAATTTTACGCATTTAGTAATTTTATTAACAATTATAAAATAAACCAATTTTTTATCATTTATGAAAAAACATACCATTGAAATTTTGCCTTTTATTGTTGGCATTTTTATTAATATTAATAACAAAGAAAATCGCCCAAATAAATTATGTCAATAACATCATTCTGTTATGTTTTGAGTATCCAACATTGGTTTGTTTCGCAGTAATGGTAATATTTTGACATCATCAAAATCATGAGACGCAATACGAGTGTACATTTGGTATTTTTTATTCATTTCGTCATCAGCTTTACTAAGAGTTATAATATGCCCTCTGCCCGTTTTAAGACATTGAAGATATCAATTAATGCCAATTTAATTAGGAGCCCAAAATAAATTTCGTAGCGTAAATTATATATCCAAATGAAAATTTTATTCATTTTAAAATCTAAGAACATAAATCAAGAGTTATTTTTGCGTTATTAATCAATTTTAATGCTTTTGAAGAAAACTATAAAGGTAAAGAAGAAAGTTGTGCGCCAACGGAAGTTGCTATTTTTTGTGGGAAATAATTAATTTGATAGTATGCATTGTTAAAATCAACGCCAAATAGAAAATCAAGATCACGATCTGACAGTGAAATCATGTGGGGTTCACAGCAAAACAATAGTGTTTCAGTTTTCATATAACATAATAAAACATTACGTTAACGCAGATGTTCTTATAAGCAGATAAAAAAATTGTCCGCAGTGTAGTGGGCAATGCTCAGATATTAAAGATACAAGATTTAGAAATTAAAAAATACACATATTTGCGTAAATGGTACCGCGAACGTATTTTTGATCATTTTTCAAAGTAAGAAGGAATAAAACTATATGGAACTTAATATGTTGTTTTATGTTCTAGGGTTTCAATATTTATATTTTTAGTTCATTCGCAATATAAATTAGTATATATGAAACGCAGTACCCTAATAAATAAGCAAAACAACTAAGGAATCACAACAAAATTTCATTGTGATGTCATTAAAAAAAACACAGCAAATAATAATTTGATTTCGATAGCACTGAAGCGTAAAGAAATCGTTCTGAATACTTATTATTTTAGCATGGTTTTTTTACTGAACACTTTCAATGTCACCTTAAAACAAATTGAATAGTAGAATTTCGTTTATTTCACCAGACTTCCTAAAGCAGTGAAGATCTCGTAAAAAAATATTTTCTCTTTGTACCCAAATAATTTGCAAAATATCGTTGTGCAAGCAGTCTTTGCCATATTCATCGGAAAGTGAAATTTCTTCCTTCCCACGTGAACTATGTAGTGACACAGCATCCAAAAGGCATCTATTTGGCTGACTAATAAATTATTTTATTATTGTCTCCTTTTCAGACATTGCGAAATTGCTACGAATTGGCATTCATTAGCTTCGACGCGTCGTTTCGTAAATCAGCCTATTATGAATACTGCGTAAAGTGTGTAAAAATAAGGACAAAACCAATCGTGGGCGTGATATAATAGTGGCAATGATACAATTTGTCGATTAAAATTCAAACAGGGTGCTCGATGGGGACTTGTTTGGAACTAGAAACCGGTTACAGCATACTAAGCTCGTAATATATTGTACTGTAAATGCTCCGTTACTGAATATGACTATTTAATATTATCACTATCACTTTTACCTCCATTGTTTTTGCCTATTACTAAACCTTGTTTACAATAATTTTATCAACTTTTTGTTGCAGGCAAACATATCTACAATACAAGGCATACTTTGCCTAACTCTAATACTAGCTTCTGTCTGTGCCCAAGACGAGCAAAATGGGTGGTCTTGGGGAAGCAAACCAGACATTACTCCTAGTCAAGAAGATCAGCCTTTTGAAGATTATATCGCAGATGAAACATCATACTATGGCCAACAGGCAGCGGTTGAAACTAGTGCTAATTCAACTGAAGTTGACGACTTCATAGATAATATTCTTGTCTCCAGCAGACAAGA